>NC_141698.1:117064154-117729954 GCF_964263255.1 Lissotriton vulgaris
GAGCATGTTTAAAGTGATTTTCATGCTTCCAGGGGCCCTAAACAGAAGATTTATGGAATGGTTATAAGTGCATGAAAATGGCCAATTTACTCACTCTGAGTTCTCAAAAAGGGTTTCTTCACCCCGGGAAGTGAATTAAATACTATTTGGAGGCATTTAATGTTCGAGCAAAAACGGCTGATTTTCGACAAAAGAGATAACACCCCCCCATTACGTCATGCTTCAGAAATGTGGAAAATGGTCCGTTTTCAAATGTTTTATTTTTGAACGTCAGTTCACATTTGTAGGTGGATCATCAGTGTTAGAGCTAAAATTAGCATGTTTAAAGTGATTTTCATGCTTCCAGGGGCTCGGGAAGTGAATTAAATACCATTTGGAGGCATTTAATGTTCAAGCAAAAACGGCTGATTTTCAACAAAATAGATAACACCCCCCCATTACGTCATGCTTCAGAAATGTGGAAAATGGTCCGTTTTCAAATGTTTTATTTTTGAACGTCAGTTCACATTTGTAGGTGGGTCATCAGTGTTAGAGCTAAAATTAGCATGTTTAAAGTGATTTTCATGCTTCCAGGGGCCCTAAACACAAGATTTATGGAATGGTTAAAAGTGCATGAAAATGGCCAATTTACTCACTCTGAGTTCTCAAAAAGGGTTTCTTCACCCCGGGAAGTGAATTAAATACTATTTGGAGGCATTTAATGTTCAAGCAAAAACGGCTGATTTTCGACAAAAGAGATAACACCCCCCCATTACGTCATGCTTCAGAAATGTGGAAAATGGTCCGTTTTCAAATGTTTTATTTTTGAACGTCAGTTCACATTTGTAGGTGGATCATCAGTGTTAGAGCTAAAATTAACATGTTTAAAGTGATTTTCATGCTTCCAGGGGCCCTAAACACAAGATTTATGGAATGGTTAAAAGTGCATGAAAATGGCCAATTTACTCACTCTGAGTTCTCAAAAAGGGTTTCTTCACCCCGGGAAGTGAATTAAATACTATTTGGAGGCATTTAATGTTCGAGCAAAAACGGCTGATTTTCGACAAAAGAGATAACACCCCCCCATTACGTCATGCTTTAGAAATGTGGAAAATGGTCCGTTTTCAAATGTTTTATTTTTGAACGTCAGTTCACATTTGTAGGTGGATCATCAGTGTTAGAGTTAAAATTAGCATGTTTAAAGTGATTTTCATGCTTCCAGGGGCCCTAAACACAAGATTTATGGAATGGTTAAAAGTGCATGAAAATGGCCAATTTACTCACTCTGAGTTCTCAAAAAGGGTTTCTTCACCCCGGGAAGTGAATTAAATACTATTTGGAGGCATTTAATGTTCGAGCAAAAACGGCTGATTTTCGACAAAATAGATAACACCCCCCCATTACGTCATGCTTCAGAAATGTGGAAAATGGTCCGTTTTCAAATGTTTTATTTTTGAACGTCAGTTCACATTTGTAGGTGGGTCATCAGTGTTAGAGCTAAAATTAGCATGTTTAAAGTGATTTTCATGCTTCCAGGGGCCCTAAACACAAGATTTATGGAATGGTTAAAAGTGCATGAAAATGGCCAATTTACTCACTCTGAGTTCTCAAAAAGGGTTTCTTCACCCCGGGAAGTGAATTAAATACTATTTGGAGGCATTTAATGTTCAAGCAAAAACGGCTGATTTTCGACAAAAGAGATAACACCCCCCCATTACGTCATGCTTCAGAAATGTGGAAAATGGTCCGTTTTCAAATGTTTTATTTTTGAACGTCAGTTCACATTTGTAGGTGGATCATCAGTGTTAGAGCTAAAATTAACATGTTTAAAGTGATTTTCATGCTTCCAGGGGCCCTAAACACAAGATTTATGGAATGGTTAAAAGTGCATGAAAATGGCCAATTTACTCACTCTGAGTTCTCAAAAAGGGTTTCTTCACCCCGGGAAGTGAATTAAATACTATTTGGAGGCATTTAATGTTCGAGCAAAAACGGCTGATTTTCGACAAAAGAGATAACACCCCCCCATTACGTCATGCTTTAGAAATGTGGAAAATGGTCCGTTTTCAAATGTTTTATTTTTGAACGTCAGTTCACATTTGTAGGTGGATCATCAGTGTTAGAGTTAAAATTAGCATGTTTAAAGTGATTTTCATGCTTCCAGGGGCCCTAAACACAAGATTTATGGAATGGTTAAAAGTGCATGAAAATGGCCAATTTACTCACTCTGAGTTCTCAAAAAGGGTTTCTTCACCCCGGGAAGTGAATTAAATACTATTTGGAGGCATTTAATGTTCGAGCAAAAACGGCTGATTTTTTACAAAAGAGATAACACCCCCCCATTACGTCATGCTTCAGAAATGTGGAAAATGGTCCGTTTTCAAATGTTTTATTTTTGAACGTCAGTTCACATTTGTAGGTGGATCATCAGTGTTAGAGCTAAAATTAGCATGTTTAAAGTGATTTTCATGCTTCCAGGGGCTCTGGAAGTGAATTAAATACCATTTGGAGGCATTTAATGTTCAAGCAAAAACTGCTGATTTTCGACAAAAGAGATAACACCCCCCCATTACGTCATGCTTCAGAAATGTGGAAAATGGTCCGTTTTCAAATGTTTTATTTTTGAACGTCAGTTCACATTTGTAGGTGGATCATCAGTGTTAGAGCTAAAATTAGCATGTTTAAAGTGATTTTCATGCTTCCAGGGGCTCGGGAAGTGAATTAAATACCATTTGGAGGCATTTAATGTTCAAGCAAAAACGGCTGATTTTCGACAAAAGAGATAACACCCCCCCATTACGTCATGCTTCAGAAATGTGGAAAATGGTCCGTTTTCAAATGTTTTATTTTTGAACGTCAGTTCACATTTGTAGGTGGATCATCAGTGTTAGAGCTAAAATTAGCATGTTTAAAGTGATTTTCATGCTTCCAGGGGCCCTAAACACAAGATTTATGGAATGGTTAAAAGTGCATGAAAATGGCCAATTTACTCACTCTGAGTTCTCAAAAAGGGTTTCTTCACCCCGGGAAGTGAATTAAATACTATTTGGAGGCATTTAATGTTCGAGCAAAAACGGCTGATTTTTGACAAAAGAGATAACACCCCCCCATTACGTCATGCTTCAGAAATGTGGAAAATGGTCAGTTTTCAAATATTTTATTTTTGAACGTCAGTTCACATTTGTAGGTGGATCATCAGTGTTAGAGCTAAAATTAGCATGTTTAAAGTGATTTTCATGCTTCCAGGGGCTCGGGAAGTGAATTAAATACCATTTGGAGGCATTTAATGTTCAAGCAAAAACGGCTGATTTTCGACAAAAGAGATAACACCCCCCAGTACGTCATGCTTCAGAAATGTGGAAAATGGTCCGTTTTCAAATGTTTTATTTTTGAACGTCAGTTCACATTTGTAGGTGGATCATCAGTGTTAGAGCTAAAATGAGCATGTTTAAAGTGATTTTCATGCTTCCAGGGGCCCTAAACACAAGATTTATGGAATGGTTAAAAGTGCATGAAAATGGCCAATTTACTCACTCTGAGTTCTCAAAAAGGGTTTCTTCACCCCGGGAAGTGAATTAAATACCATTTGGAGGCATTTAATGTTCGAGCAAAAACGGCTGATTTTCGACAAAAGAGATAACACCCCCCCATTACGTCATGCTTCAGAAATGTGGAAAATGGTCCGTTTTCAAATGTTTTATTTTTGAACGTCAGTTCACATTTGTAGGTGGATCATCAGTGTTAGAGCTAAAATTAGCATGTTTAAAGTGATTTTCATGCTTCCAGGCGCTCGGGAAGTGAATAAATACCATTTGGAGGCATTTAATGTTCAAGCAAAAACGGCTGATTTTCGACAAAAGAGATAACACCCCCCCATTACGTCATGCTTCAGAAATGTGGAAAATGGTCCGTTTTCAAATGTTTTATTTTTGAACGTCAGTTCACATTTGTAGGTGGATCATCAGTGTTAGAGTTAAAATTAGCATGTTTAAAGTGATTTTCATGCTTCCAGGGGCCCTAAACACAAGATTTATGGAATGGTTAAAAGTGCATGAAAATGGCCAATTTACTCACTCTGAGTTCTCAAAAAGGGTTTCTTCACCCCGGGAAGTGAATTAAATACTATTTGGAGGCATTTAATGTTCGAGCAAAAACGGCTGATTTTTTACAAAAGAGATAACACCCCCCCATTACGTCATGCTTCAGAAATGTGGAAAATGGTCCGTTTTCAAATGTTTTATTTTTGAACGTCAGTTCACATTTGTAGGTGGATCATCAGTGTTAGAGCTAAAATTAGCATGTTTAAAGTGATTTTCATGCTTCCAGGGGCCCTAAACACAAGATTTATGGAATGGTTAAAAGTGCATGAAAATGGCCAATTTACTCACTCTGAGTTCTCAAAAAGGGTTTCTTCACCCCGGGAAGTGAATTAAATACTATTTGGATGCATTTAATGTTCGAGCAAAAACGGCTGATTTTCGACAAAAGAGATAACACCCCCCCATTACGTCATGCTTCAGAAATGTGGAAAATGGTCAGTTTTCAAATGTTTTATTTTTGAACGTCAGTTCACATTTGTAGGTGGATCATCAGTGTTAGAGCTAAAATGAGCATGTTTAAAGTGATTTTCATGCTTCCAGGGGCCCTAAACACAAGATTTATGGAATGGTTAAAAGTGCATGAAAATGGCCAATTTACTCACTCTGAGTTCTCAAAAAGGGTTTCTTCACCCCGGGAAGTGAATTAAATACCATTTGGAGGCATTTAATGTTCGAGCAAAAACGGCTGATTTTCGACAAAAGAGATAACACCCCCCCATTACGTCATGCTTCAGAAATGTGGAAAATGGTCCGTTTTCAAATGTTTTATTTTTGAACGTCAGTTCACATTTGTAGGTGGATCATCAGTGTTAGAGCTAAAATTAGCATGTTTAAAGTGATTTTCATGCTTCCAGGGGCTCGGGAAGTGAATTAAATACCATTTGGAGGCATTTAATGTTCAAGCAAAAACTGCTGATTTTCGACAAAAGAGATAACAGCCCCCCATTACGTCATGCTTCAGAAATGTGGAAAATGGTCCGTTTTCAAATGTTTTATTTTTGAACGTCAGTTCACATTTGTAGGTGGATCATCAGTGTTAGAGCTAAAATTAGCATGTTTAAAGTGATTTTCATGCTTCCAGGGGCCCTAAACACAAGATTTATGGAATGGTTAAAAGTGCATGAAAATGGCCAATTTACTCACTCTGAGTTCTCAAAAAGGGTTTCTTCACCCCGGGAAGTGAATTAAATACTATTTGGAGGCATTTAATGTTCGAGCAAAAACGGCTGATTTTCGACAAAAGAGATAACACCCCCCCATTACGTCATGCTTCAGAAATGTGGAAAATGGTCCGTTTTCAAATGTTTTATTTTTGAACGTCAGTTCACATTTGTAGGTGGATCATCAGTGTTAGAGCTAAAATGAGCATGTTTAAAGTGATTTTCATGCTTCCAGGGGCCCTAAACAGAAGATTTATGGAATGGTTAAAAGTGCATGAAAATGGCCAATTTACTCACTCTGAGTTCTCAAAAAGGGTTTCTTCACCCCGGGAAGTGAATTAAATACCATTTGGAGGCATTTAATGTTCGAGCAAAAACGGCTGATTTTTGACAAAAGAGATAACACCCCCCCATTACGTCATGCTTCAGAAATGTGGAAAATGGTCCGTTTTCAAATGTTTTATTTTTGAACGTCAGTTCACATTTGTAGGTGGATCATCAGTGTTAGAGCTAAAATTAGCATGTTTAAAGTGATTTTCATGCTTCCAGGGGCTCGGGAAGTGAATTAAATACCATTTGGAGGCATTTAATGTTCAAGCAAAAACTGCTGATTTTCGACAAAAGAGATAACACCCCCCCATTACGTCATGCTTCAGAAATGTGGAAAATGGTCCGTTTTCAAATGTTTTATTTTTGAACGTCAGTTCACATTTGTAGGTGGATCATCAGTGTTAGAGCTAAAATTAGCATGTTTAAAGTGATTTTCATGCTTCCAGGGGCCCTAAACACAAGATTTATGGAATGGTTAAAAGTGCATGAAAATGGCCAATTTACTCACTCTGAGTTCTCAAAAAGGGTTTCTTCACCCCGGGAAGTGAATTAAATACTATTTGGAGGCATTTAATGTTCGAGCAAAAACGGCTGATTTTCGACAAAAGAGATAACACCCCCCCATTACGTCATGCTTCAGAAATGTGGAAAATTGTCCGTTTTCAAATGTTTTATTTTTGAACGTCAGTTCACATTTGTAGGTGGATCATCAGTGTTAGGGCTAAAATGAGCATGTTTAAAGTGATTTTCATGCTTCCAGGGGCCCTAAACACAAGATTTATGGAATGGTTAAAAGTGCATGAAAATGGCCAATTTACTCACTCTGAGTTCTCAAAAAGGGTTTCTTCACCCCGGGAAGTGAATTAAATACTATTTGGAGGCATTTAATGTTCGAGCAAAAACGGCTGATTTTCGACAAAAGAGATAACACCCCCCCATTACGTCATGCTTCAGAAATGTGGAAAATGGTCCGTTTTCAAATGTTTTATTTTTGAACGTCAGTTCACATTTGTAGGTGGATCATCAGTGTTAGAGCTAAAATTAGCATGTTTAAAGTGATTTTCATGCTTCCAGGGGCTCGGGAAGTGAATTAAATACCATTTGGAGGCATTTAATGTTCAAGCAAAAACTGCTGATTTTCGACAAAAGAGATAACACCCCCCCATTACGTCATGCTTCAGAAATGTGGAAAATGGTCCGTTTTCAAATGTTTTATTTTTGAACGTCAGTTCACATTTTTAGGTGGATCATCAGTGTTAGAGCTAAAATTAGCATGTTTAAAGTGATTTTCATGCTTCCAGGGGCCCTAAACACAAGATTTATGGAATGGTTAAAAGTGCATGAAAATGGCCAATTTACTCACTCTGAGTTCTCAAAAAGGGTTTCTTCACCCCGGGAAGTGAATTAAATACTATTTGGAGGCATTTAATGTTCGAGCAAAAACGGCTGATTTTCGACAAAAGAGATAACACCCCCCCATTACGTCATGCTTCAGAAATGTGGAAAATTGTCCGTTTTCAAATGTTTTATTTTTGAACGTCAGTTCACATTTGTAGGTGGATCATCAGTGTTAGAGCTAAAATGAGCATGTTTAAAGTGATTTTCATGCTTCCAGGGGCCCTAAACAGAAGATTTATGGAATGGTTAAAAGTGCATGAAAATAGCCAATTTACTCACTCTGAGTTCTCAAAAAGGGTTTCTTCACCCCGGGAAGTGAATTAAATACCATTTGGAGGCATTTAATGTTTGAGCAAAAACGGCTGATTTTTGACAAAAGAGATAACACCCCCCCATTACGTCATGCTTCAGAAATGTGGAAAATGGTCAGTTTTCAAATATTTTATTTTTGAACGTCAGTTCACATTTGTAGGTGGATCATCAGTGTTAGAGCTAAAATTAGCATGTTTAAAGTGATTTTCATGCTTCCAGGGGCTCGGGAAGTGAATTAAATACCATTTGGAGGCATTTAATGTTCAAGCAAAAACGGCTGATTTTCGACAAAAGAGATAACACCCCCCAGTACGTCATGCTTCAGAAATGTGGAAAATGGTCCGTTTTCAAATGTTTTATTTTTGAACGTCAGTTCACATTTGTAGGTGGATCATCAGTGTTAGAGCTAAAATGAGCATGTTTAAAGTGATTTTCATGCTTCCAGGGCCCTAAACACAAGATTTATGGAATGGTTAAAAGTGCATGAAAATGGCCAATTTACTCACTCTGAGTTCTCAAAAAGGGTTTCTTCACCCCGGGAAGTGAATTAAATACCATTTGGAGGCATTTAATGTTCGAGCAAAAACGGCTGATTTTCGACAAAAGAGATAACACCCCCCCATTACGTCATGCTTCAGAAATGTGGAAAATGGTCCGTTTTCAAATGTTTTATTTTTGAACGTCAGTTCACATTTGTAGGTGGATCATCAGTGTTAGAGCTAAAATTAGCATGTTTAAAGTGATTTTCATGCTTCCAGGGGCCCTAAACACAAGATTTATGGAATGGTTAAAAGTACATGAAAATGGCCAATTTACTCACTCTGAGTTCTCAAAAAGGGTTTCTTCACCCCGGGAAGTGAATTAAATACTATTTGGAGGCATTTAATGTTCGAGCAAAAACGGCTGATTTTCGACAAAAGAGATAACACCCCCCCATTACGTCATGCTTCAGAAATGTGGAAAATGGTCCGTTTTCAAATGTTTTATTTTTGAACGTCAGTTCACATTTGTAGGTGGATCATCAGTGTTAGAGCTAAAATGAGCATGTTTAAAGTGATTTTCATGCTTCCAGGGGCCCTAAACAGAAGATTTATGGAATGGTTAAAAGTGCATGAAAATGGCCAATTTACTCACTCTGAGTTCTCAAAAAGGGTTTCTTCACCCCGGGAAGTGAATTAAATACCATTTGGAGGCATTTAATGTTCGAGCAAAAACGGCTGATTTTTGACAAAAGAGATAACACCCCCCCATTACGTCATGCTTCAGAAATGTGGAAAATGGTCAGTTTTCAAATATTTTATTTTTGAACGTCAGTTCACATTTGTAGGTGGATCATCAGTGTTAGAGCTAAAATTAGCATGTTTAAAGTGATTTTCATGCTTCCAGGGGCTCGGGAAGTGAATTAAATACCATTTGGAGGCATTTAATGTTCAAGCAAAAACGGCTGATTTTCGACAAAAGAGATAACACCCCCCAGTACGTCATGCTTCAGAAATGTGGAAAATGGTCCGTTTTCAAATGTTTTATTTTTGAACGTCAGTTCACATTTGTAGGTGGATCATCAGTGTTAGAGCTAAAATGAGCATGTTTAAAGTGATTTTCATGCTTCCAGGGGCCCTAAACACAAGATTTATGGAATGGTTAAAAGTGCATGAAAATGGCCAATTTACTCACTCTGAGTTCTCAAAAAGGGTTTCTTCACCCCGGGAAGTGAATTAAATACCATTTGGAGGCATTTAATGTTCGAGCAAAAACGGCTGATTTTCGACAAAAGAGATAACACCCCCCCATTACGTCATGCTTCAGAAATGTGGAAAATGGTCCGTTTTCAAATGTTTTATTTTTGAACGTCAGTTCACATTTGTAGGTGGATCATCAGTGTTAGAGCTAAAATTAGCATGTTTAAAGTGATTTTCATGCTTCCAGGGGCTCGGGAAGTGAATAAATACCATTTGGAGGCCTTTAATGTTCAAGCAAAAACGGCTGATTTTCGACAAAAGAGATAACACCCCCCCATTATGTCATGCTTCAGAAATGTGGAAAATGGTCCGTTTTCAAATGTTTTATTTTTGAACGTCAGTTCACATTTGTAGGTGGATCATCAGTGTTAGAGCTAAAATTAGCATGTTTAAAGTGATTTTCATGCTTCCAGGGGCCCTAAACACAAGATTTATGGAATGGTTAAAAGTGCATGAAAATGGCCAATTTACTCACTCTGAGTTCTCAAAAAGGGTTTCTTCACCCCGGGAAGTGAATTAAATACTATTTGGAGGCATTTAATGTTCGAGCAAAAACGGCTGATTTTCGACAAAAGAGATAACACCCCCCATTACGTCATGCTTCAGAAATGTGGAAAATGGTCCGTTTTCAAATGTTTTATTTTTGAACGTCAGTTCACATTTGTAGGTGGATCATCAGTGTTAGAGCTAAAATTAGCATGTTTAAAGTGATTTTCATGCTTCCAGGGGCTCTGGAAGTGAATTAAATACCATTTGGAGGCATTTAATGTTCAAGCAAAAACTGCTGATTTTCGACAAAAGAGATAACACCCCCCCATTACGTCATGCTTCAGAAATGTGGAAAATGGTCCGTTTTCAAATGTTTTATTTTTGAACGTCAGTTCACATTTGTAGGTGGATCATCAGTGTTAGAGCTAAAATTAGCATGTTTAAAGTGATTTTCATGCTTCCAGGGGCTCGGGAAGTGAATTAAATACCATTTGGAGGCATTTAATGTTCAAGCAAAAACGGCTGATTTTCGACAAAAGAGATAACACCCCCCCATTACGTCATGCTTCAGAAATGTGGAAAATGGTCCGTTTTCAAATGTTTTATTTTTGAACGTCAGTTCACATTTGTAGGTGGATCATCAGTGTTAGAGCTTAAATTAGCATGTTTAAAGTGATTTTCATGCTTCCAGGGGCCCTAAACACAAGATTTATGGAATGGTTAAAAGTGCATGAAAATGGCCAATTTACTCACTCTGAGTTCTCAAAAAGGGTTTCTTCACCCCGGGAAGTGAATTAAATACTATTTGGAGGCATTTAATGTTCGAGCAAAAACGGCTGATTTTTGACAAAAGAGATAACACCCCCCCATTACGTCATGCTTCAGAAATGTGGAAAATGGTCAGTTTTCAAATATTTTATTTTTGAACGTCAGTTCACATTTGTAGGTGGATCATCAGTGTTAGAGCTAAAATTAGCATGTTTAAAGTGATTTTCATGCTTCCAGGGGCTCGGGAAGTGAATTAAATACCATTTGGAGGCATTTAATGTTCAAGCAAAAACGGCTGATTTTCGACAAAAGAGATAACACCCCCCAGTACGTCATGCTTCAGAAATGTGGAAAATGGTCCGTTTTCAAATGTTTTATTTTTGAACGTCAGTTCACATTTGTAGGTGGATCATCAGTGTTAGAGCTAAAATGAGCATGTTTAAAGTGATTTTCATGCTTCCACGGGCCCTAAACACAAGATTTATGGAATGGTTAAAAGTGCATGAAAATGGCCAATTTACTCACTCTGAGTTCTCAAAAAGGGTTTCTTCACCCCGGGAAGTGAATTAAATACCATTTGGAGGCATTTAATGTTCGAGCAAAAACGGCTGATTTTCGACAAAAGAGATAACACCCCCCCATTACGTCATGCTTCAGAAATGTGGAAAATGGTCCGTTTTCAAATGTTTTATTTTTGAACGTCAGTTCACATTTGTAGGTGGATCATCAGTGTTAGAGCTAAAATTAGCATGTTTAAAGTGATTTTCATGCTTCCAGGCGCTCGGGAAGTGAATAAATACCATTTGGAGGCATTTAATGTTCAAGCAAAAACGGCTGATTTTCGACAAAAGAGATAACACCCCCCCATTACGTCATGCTTCAGAAATGTGGAAAATGGTCCGTTTTCAAATGTTTTATTTTTGAACGTCAGTTCACATTTGTAGGTGGATCATCAGTGTTAGAGTTAAAATTAGCATGTTTAAAGTGATTTTCATGCTTCCAGGGGCCCTAAACACAAGATTTATGGAATGGTTAAAAGTGCATGAAAATGGCCAATTTACTCACTCTGAGTTCTCAAAAAGGGTTTCTTCACCCCGGGAAGTGAATTAAATACTATTTGGAGGCATTTAATGTTCGAGCAAAAACGGCTGATTTTTTACAAAAGAGATAACACCCCCCCATTACGTCATGCTTCAGAAATGTGGAAAATGGTCCGTTTTCAAATGTTTTATTTTTGAACGTCAGTTCACATTTGTAGGTGGATCATCAGTGTTAGAGCTAAAATTAGCATGTTTAAAGTGATTTTCATGCTTCCAGGGGCCCTAAACACAAGATTTATGGAATGGTTAAAAGTGCATGAAAATGGCCAATTTACTCACTCTGAGTTCTCAAAAAGGGTTTCTTCACCCCGGGAAGTGAATTAAATACTATTTGGATGCATTTAATGTTCGAGCAAAAACGGCTGATTTTCGACAAAAGAGATAACACCCCCCCATTACGTCATGCTTCAGAAATGTGGAAAATGGTCAGTTTTCAAATGTTTTATTTTTGAACGTCAGTTCACATTTGTAGGTGGATCATCAGTGTTAGAGCTAAAATGAGCATGTTTAAAGTGATTTTCATGCTTCCAGGGGCCCTAAACACAAGATTTATGGAATGGTTAAAAGTGCATGAAAATGGCCAATTTACTCACTCTGAGTTCTCAAAAAGGGTTTCTTCACCCCGGGAAGTGAATTAAATACCATTTGGAGGCATTTAATGTTCGAGCAAAAACGGCTGATTTTCGACAAAAGAGATAACACCCCCCCATTACGTCATGCTTCAGAAATGTGGAAAATGGTCCGTTTTCAAATGTTTTATTTTTGAACGTCAGTTCACATTTGTAGGTGGATCATCAGTGTTAGAGCTAAAATTAGCATGTTTAAAGTGATTTTCATGCTTCCAGGGGCTCGGGAAGTGAATTAAATACCATTTGGAGGCATTTAATGTTCAAGCAAAAACTGCTGATTTTCGACAAAAGAGATAACAGCCCCCCATTACGTCATGCTTCAGAAATGTGGAAAATGGTCCGTTTTCAAATGTTTTATTTTTGAACGTCAGTTCACATTTGTAGGTGGATCATCAGTGTTAGAGCTAAAATTAGCATGTTTAAAGTGATTTTCATGCTTCCAGGGGCCCTAAACACAAGATTTATGGAATGGTTAAAAGTGCATGAAAATGGCCAATTTACTCACTCTGAGTTCTCAAAAAGGGTTTCTTCACCCCGGGAAGTGAATTAAATACTATTTGGAGGCATTTAATGTTCGAGCAAAAACGGCTGATTTTCGACAAAAGAGATAACACCCCCCCATTACGTCATGCTTCAGAAATGTGGAAAATTGTCCGTTTTCAAATGTTTTATTTTTGAACGTCAGTTCACATTTGTAGGTGGATCATCAGTGTTAGAGCTAAAATGAGCATGTTTAAAGTGATTTTCATGCTTCCAGGGGCCCTAAACACAAGATTTATGGAATGGTTAAAAGTGCATGAAAATGGCCAATTTACTCACTCTGAGTTCTCAAAAAGGGTTTCTTCACCCCGGGAAGTGAATTAAATACCATTTGGAGGCATTTAATGTTCGAGCAAAAACGGCTGATTTTCGACAAAAGAGATAACACCCCCCATTACGTCATGCTTCAGAAATGTGGAAAATGGTCCGTTTTCAAATGTTTTATTTTTGAACGTCAGTTCACATTTGTAGGTGGATCATCAGTGTTAGAGCTAAAATTAGCATGTTTAAAGTGATTTTCATGCTTCCAGGGGCCCTAAACACAAGATTTATGGAATGGTTAAAAGTACATGAAAATGGCCAATTTACTCACTCTGAGTTCTCAAAAAGGGTTTCTTCACCCCGGGAAGTGAATTAAATACTATTTGGAGGCATTTAATGTTCGAGCAAAAACGGCTGATTTTCGACAAAAGAGATAACACCCCCCCATTACGTCATGCTTCAGAAATGTGGAAAATGGTCCGTTTTCAAATGTTTTATTTTTGAACGTCAGTTCACATTTGTAGGTGGATCATCAGTGTTAGAGCTAAAATGAGCATGTTTAAAGTGATTTTCATGCTTCCAGGGGCCCTAAACAGAAGATTTATGGAATGGTTAAAAGTGCATGAAAATGGCCAATTTACTCACTCTGAGTTCTCAAAAAGGGTTTCTTCACCCCGGGAAGTGAATTAAATACCATTTGGAGGCATTTAATGTTCGAGCAAAAACGGCAGATTTTTGACAAAAGAGATAACACCCCCCCATTACGTCATGCTTCAGAAATGTGGAAAATGGTCAGTTTTCAAATATTTTATTTTTGAACGTCAGTTCACATTTGTAGGTGGATCATCAGTGTTAGAGCTAAAATTAGCATGTTTAAAGTGATTTTCATGCTTCCAGGGGCTCGGGAAGTGAATTAAATACCATTTGGAGGCATTTAATGTTCAAGCAAAAACGGCTGATTTTCGACAAAAGAGATAACACCCCCCAGTACGTCATGCTTCAGAAATGTGGAAAATGGTCCGTTTTCAAATGTTTTATTTTTGAACGTCAGTTCACATTTGTAGGTGGATCATCAGTGTTAGAGCTAAAATGAGCATGTTTAAAGTGATTTTCATGCTTCCAGGGGCCCTAAACACAAGATTTATGGAATGGTTAAAAGTGCATGAAAATGGCCAATTTACTCACTCTGAGTTCTCAAAAAGGGTTTCTTCACCCCGGGAAGTGAATTAAATACCATTTGGAGGCATTTAATGTTCGAGCAAAAACGGCTGATTTTCGACAAAAGAGATAACACCCCCCCATTACGTCATGCTTCAGAAATGTGGAAAATGGTCCGTTTTCAAATGTTTTATTTTTGAACGTCAGTTCACATTTGTAGGTGGATCATCAGTGTTAGAGCTAAAATTAGCATGTTTAAAGTGATTTTCATGCTTCCAGGGGCTCGGGAAGTGAATAAATACCATTTGGAGGCCTTTAATGTTCAAGCAAAAACGGCTGATTTTCGACAAAAGAGATAACACCCCCCCATTATGTCATGCTTCAGAAATGTGGAAAATGGTCCGTTTTCAAATGTTTTATTTTTGAACGTCAGTTCACATTTGTAGGTGGATCATCAGTGTTAGAGCTAAAATTAGCATGTTTAAAGTGATTTTCATGCTTCCAGGGGCCCTAAACACAAGATTTATGGAATGGTTAAAAGTGCATGAAAATGGCCAATTTACTCACTCTGAGTTCTCAAAAAGGGTTTCTTCACCCCGGGAAGTGAATTAAATACTATTTGGAGGCATTTAATGTTCGAGCAAAAACGGCTGATTTTCGACAAAAGAGATAACACCCCCCATTACGTCATGCTTCAGAAATGTGGAAAATGGTCCGTTTTCAAATGTTTTATTTTTGAACGTCAGTTCACATTTGTAGGTGGATCATCAGTGTTAGAGCTAAAATTAGCATGTTTAAAGTGATTTTCATGCTTCCAGGGGCTCTGGAAGTGAATTAAATACCATTTGGAGGCATTTAATGTTCAAGCAAAAACTGCTGATTTTCGACAAAAGAGATAACACCCCCCCATTACGTCATGCTTCAGAAATGTGGAAAATGGTCCGTTTTCAAATGTTTTATTTTTGAACGTCAGTTCACATTTGTAGGTGGATCATCAGTGTTAGAGCTAAAATTAGCATGTTTAAAGTGATTTTCATGCTTCCAGGGGCCCTAAACACAAGATTTATGGAATGGTTAAAAGTGCATGAAAATGGCCAATTTACTCACTCTGAGTTCTCAAAAAGGGTTTCTTCACCCCGGGAAGTGAATTAAATACTATTTGGAGGCATTTAATGTTCGAGCAAAAACGGCTGATTTTCGACAAAAGAGATAACACCCCCCCATTACGTCATGCTTCAGAAATGTGGAAAATGGTCCGTTTTCAAATGTTTTATTTTTGAACGTCAGTTCACATTTGTAGGTGGATCATCAGTGTTAGAGCTAAAATGAGCATGTTTAAAGTGATTTTAATGCTTCCAGGGGCCCTAAACACAAGATTTATGGAATGGTTAAAAGTGCATGAAAATGGCCAATTTACTCACTCTGAGTTCTCAAAAAGGGTTTCTTCACCCCGGGAAGTGAATTAAATACCATTTGGAGGCATTTAATGTTCGAGCAAAAACGGCTGATTTTCGACAAAAGAGATAACACCCCCCCATTACGTCATGCTTCAGAAATGTGGAAAATGGTCCGTTTTCAAATGTTTTATTTTTGAACGTCAGTTCACATTTGTAGGTGGATCATCAGTGTTAGAGCTAAAATTAGCATGTTTAAAGTGATTTTCATGCTTCCAGGGGCTCGGGAAGTGAATTAAATACCATTTGGAGGCATTTAATGTTCAAGCAAAAACGGCTGATTTTCGACAAAAGAGATAACACCCCCCCATTACGTCATGCTTCAGAAATGTGGAAAATGGTCCGTTTTCAAATGTTTTATTTTTGAACGTCAGTTCACATTTGTAGGTGGATCATCAGTGTTAGAGCTAAAATTAGCATGTTTAAAGTGATTTTCATGCTTCCAGGGGCCCTAAACACAAGATTTATGGAATGGTTAAAAGTGCATGAAAATGGCCAATTTACTCACTCTGAGTTCTCAAAAAGGGTTTCTTCACCCCGGGAAGTGAATTAAATACTATTTGGAGGCATTTAATGTTCGAGCAAAAACGGCTGATTTTTGACAAAAGAGATAACACCCCCCCATTACGTCATGCTTCAGAAATGTGGAAAATGGTCAGTTTTCAAATATTTTATTTTTGAACGTCAGTTCACATTTGTAGGTGGATCATCAGTGTTAGAGCTAAAATTAGCATGTTTAAAGTGATTTTCATGCTTCCAGGGGCTCGGGAAGTGAATTAAATACCATTTGGAGGCATTTAATGTTCAAGCAAAAACGGCTGATTTTCGACAAAAGAGATAACACCCCCCAGTACGTCATGCTTCAGAAATGTGGAAAATGGTCCGTTTTCAAATGTTTTATTTTTGAACGTCAGTTCACATTTGTAGGTGGATCATCAGTGTTAGAGCTAAAATGAGCATGTTTAAAGTGATTTTCATGCTTCCAGGGGCCCTAAACACAAGATTTATGGAATGGTTAAAAGTGCATGAAAATGGCCAATTTACTCACTCTGAGTTCTCAAAAAGGGTTTCTTCACCCCGGGAAGTGAATTAAATACTATTTGGATGCATTTAATGTTCGAGCAAAAACGGCTGATTTTCGACAAAAGAGATAACACCCCCCCATTACGTCATGCTTCAGAAATGTGGAAAATGGTCAGTTTTCAAATGCTTTATTTTTGAACGTCAGTTCACATTTGTAGGTGGATCATCAGTGTTAGAGCTAAAATGAGCATGTTTAAAGTGATTTTCATGCTTCCAGGGGCCCTAAACACAAGATTTATGGAATGGTTAAAAGTGCATGAAAATGGCCAATTTACTCACTCTGAGTTCTCAAAAAGGGTTTCTTCACCCCGGGAAGTGAATTAAATACCATTTGGAGGCATTTAATGTTCGAGCAAAAACGGCTGATTTTCGACAAAAGAGATAACACCCCCCCATTACGTCATGCTTCAGAAATGTGGAAAATGGTCCGTTTTCAAATGTTTTATTTTTGAACGTCAGTTCACATTTGTAGGTGGATCATCAGTGTTAGAGCTAAAATGAGCATGTTTAAAGTGATTTTCATGCTTCCAGGGGCCCTAAACAGAAGATTTATGGAATGGTTAAAAGTGCATGAAAATGGCCAATTTACTCACTCTGAGTTCTCAAAAAGGGTTTGTTCACCCCGGGAAGTGAATTAAATACCATTTGGAGGCATTTAATGTTCGAGCAAAAACGGCTGATTTTTGACAAAAGAGATAACACCCCCCCATTACGTCATGCTTCAGAAATGTGGAAAATGGTCAGTTTTCAAATATTTTATTTTTGAACGTCAGTTCACATTTGTAGGTGGATCATCAGTGTTAGAGCTAAAATTAGCATGTTTAAAGTGATTTTCATGCTTCCAGGGGCTCGGGAAGTGAATAAATACCATTTGGAGGCATTTAATGTTCAAGCAAAAACGGCTGATTTTCGACAAAAGAGATAACACCCCCCCATTACGTCATGCTTCAGAAATGTGGAAAATGGTCCGTTTTCAAATGTTTTATTTTTGAACGTCAGTTCACATTTGTAGGTGGATCATCAGTGTTAGAGCTAAAATTAGCATGTTTAAAGTGATTTTCATGCTTCCAGGGGCCCTAAACACAAGATTTATGGAATGGTTAAAAGTGCATGAAAATGGCCAATTTACTCACTCTGAGTTCTCAAAAAGGGTTTCTTCACCCCGGGAAGTGAATTAAATACTATTTGGAGGCATTTAATGTTCGAGCAAAAACGGCTGATTTTTGACAAAAGAGATAACACCCCCCCATTACGTCATGCTTCAGAAATGTGGAAAATGGTCAGTTTTCAAATATTTTATTTTTGAACGTCAGTTCACATTTGTAGGTGGATCATCAGTGTTAGAGCTAAAATTAGCATGTTTAAAGTGATTTTCATGCTTCCAGGGGCTCGGGAAGTGAATTAAATACCATTTGGAGGCATTTAATGTTCAAGCAAAAACGGCTGATTTTCGACAAAAGAGATAACACCCCCCAGTACGTCATGCTTCAGAAATGTGGAAAATGGTCCGTTTTCAAATGTTTTATTTTTGAACGTCAGTTCACATTTGTAGGTGGATCATCAGTGTTAGAGCTAAAATTAGCATGTTTAAAGTGATTTTCATGCTTCCAGGGGCCCTAAACACCAGATTTATGGAATGGTGAAAAGTGCATGAAAATGGCCAATTTACTCACTCCGAGTTCTCAAAAAGGGTTTCTTCACCCCGGGAAGTGAATTAAATACCATTTGGAGGCATTTAATGTTCGAGCAAAAACGGCTGATTTTCGACAAAAGAGATAACACCCCCCCATTACGTCATGCTTCAGAAATGTGGAAAATGGTCAGTTTTCAAATGTTTTATTTTTGAACGTCAGTTCACATTTGTAGGTGGATCATCAGTGTTAGAGCTAAAATTAGCATGTTTAAAGTGATTTTCATGCTTCCAGGGGCTCGGGAAGTGAATAAATACCATTTGGAGGCATTTAATGTTCAAGCAAAAACGGCTGATTTTCGACAAAAGAGATAACACCCCCCCATTACGTCATGCTTCAGAAATGTGGAAAATGGTCCGTTTTCAAATGTTTTATTTTTGAACGTCAGTTCACATTTGTAGGTGGATCATCAGTGTTAGAGCTAAAATTAGCATGTTTAAAGTGATTTTCATGCTTCCAGGGGCCCTAAACACAAGATTTATGGAATGGTTAAAAGTGCATGAAAATGGCCAATTTACTCACTCTGAGTTCTCAAAAAGGGTTTCTTCACCCCGGGAAGTGAATTAAATACTATTTGGAGGCATTTAATGTTCGAGCAAAAACGGCTGATTTTTTACAAAAGAGATAACACCCCCTCATTACGTCATGCTTCAGAAATGTGGAAAATGGTCCGTTTTCAAATGTTTTATTTTTGAACGTCAGTTCACATTTGTAGGTGGATCATCAGTGTTAGAGCTAAAATGAGCATGTTTAAAGTGATTTTCATGCTTCCAGGGGCCCTAAACACAAGATTTATGGAATGGTTAAAAGTGCATGAAAATGGCCAATTTACTCACTCTGAGTTCTCAAAAAGGGTTTCTTCACCCCGGGAAGTCAATTAAATACTATTTGGAGGCATTTAATGTTCGAGCAAAAACGGCTGATTTTCGACAAAAGAGATAACACCCCCCCATTACGTCATGCTTCAGAAATGTGGAAAATGGTCAGTTTTCAAATGTTTTATTTTTGAACGTCAGTTCACATTTGTAGGTGGATCATCAGTGTTAGAGCTAAAATGAGCATGTTTAAAGTGATTTTCATGCTTCCAGGGGCCCTAAACACAAGATTTATGGAATGGTTAAAAGTGCATGAAAATGGCCAATTTACTCACTCTGAGTTCTCAAAAAGGGTTTCTTCACCCCGGGAAGTGAATTAAATACCATTTGGAGGCATTTAATGTTCGAGCAAAAACGGCTGATTTTCGACAAAAGAGATAACACCCCCCCATTACGTCATGCTTCAGAAATGTGGAAAATGGTCCGTTTTCAAATGTTTTATTTTTGAACGTCAGTTCACATTTGTAGGTGGATCATCAGTGTTAGAGCTAAAATTAGCATGTTTAAAGTGATTTTCATGCTTCCAGGGGCTCGGGAAGTGAATTAAATACCATTTGGAGGCATTCAATGTTCAAGCAAAAACTGCTGATTTTCGACAAAAGAGATAACACCCCCCCATTACGTCATGCTTCAGAAATGTGGAAAATGGTCCGTTTTCAAATGTTTTATTTTTGAACGTCAGTTCACATTTGTAGGTGGATCATCAGTGTTAGAGCTAAAATTAGCATGTTTAAAGTGATTTTCATGCTTCCAGGGGCCCTAAACACAAGATTTATGGAATGGTTAAAAGTGCATGAAAATGGCCAATTTACTCACTCTGAGTTCTCAAAAAGGGTTTCTTCACCCCGGGAAGTGAATTAAATACTATTTGGAGCCATTTAATGTTCGAGCAAAAACGGCTGATTTTCGACAAAAGAGATAACACCCCCCCATTACGTCATGCTTCAGAAATGTGGAAAATGGTCCGTTTTCAAATGTTTTATTTTTGAACGTCAGTTCACATTTGTAGGTGGATCATCAGTGTTAGAGCTAAAATGAGCATGTTTAAAGTGATTTTCATGCTTCCAGGGGCCCTAAACAGAAGATTTATGGAATGGTTAAAAGTGCATGAAAATGCCAATTTACTCACTCTGAGTTCTCAAAAAGGGTTTCTTCACCCCGGGAAGTGAATTAAATACTATTTGGAGGCATTTAATGTTCAAGCAAAAACGGCTGATTTTCGACAAAAGAGATAACACCCCCCATTACGTCATGCTTCAGAAATGTGGAAAATGGTCCGTTTTCAAATGTTTTATTTTTGAACGTCAGTTCACATTTGTAGGTGGATCATCAGTGTTAGAGCTAAAATTAGCATGTTTAAAGTGATTTTCATGCTTCCAGGGGCTCGGGAAGTGAATTAAATACCATTTGGAGGCATTTAATGTTCAAGCAAAAACTGCTGATTTTCGACAAAAGAGATAACACCCCCCATTACGTCATGCTTCAGAAATGTGGAAAATGGTCCGTTTTCAAATGTTTTATTTTTGAACGTCAGTTCACATTTGTAGGTGGATCATCAGTGTTAGAGCTAAAATTAGCATGTTTAAAGTGATTTTCATGCTTCCAGGGGCCCTAAACACAAGATTTATGGAATGGTTAAAAGTGCATGAAAATGGCCAATTTACTCACTCTGAGTTCTCAAAAAGGGTTTCTTCACCCCGGGAAGTGAATTAAATACTATTTGGAGGCATTTAATGTTCGAGCAAAAACGGCTGATTTTCGACAAAAGAGATAACACCCCCCCATTACGTCATGCTTCAGAAATGTGGAAAATGGTCCGTTTTCAAATGTTTTATTTTTGAACGTCAGTTCACATTTGCAGGTGGATCATCAGTGTTAGAGCTAAAATTAGCATGTTTAAAGTGATTTTCATGCTTCCAGGGGCTCGGGAAGTGAATTAAATACCATTTGGAGGCATTTAATGTTCAAGCAAAAACTGCTGATTTTCGACAAAAGAGATAACACCCCCCCCATTACGTCATGCTTCAGAAATGTGGAAAATGGTCCGTTTTCAAATGTTTTATTTTTGAACGTCAGTTCACATTTGTAGGTGGATCATCAGTGTTAGAGCTAAAATTAGCATGTTTAAAGTGATTTTCATGCTTCCAGGGGCCCTAAACACAAGATTTATGGAATGGTTAAAAGTGCATGAAAATGGCCAATTTACTCACTCTGAGTTCTCAAAAAGGGTTTCTTCACCCCGGGAAGTGAATTAAATACTATTTGGAGGCATTTAATGTTCGAGCAAAAACGGCTGATTTTTGACAAAAGAGATAACACCCCCCCATTACGTCATGCTTCAGAAATGTGGAAAATGGTCAGTTTTCAAATATTTTATTTTTGAACGTCAGTTCACATTTGTAGGTGGATCATCAGTGTTAGAGCTAAAATTAGCATGTTTAAAGTGATTTTCATGCTTCCAGGGGCTCGGGAAGTGAATTAAATACCATTTGGAGGCATTTAATGTTCAAGCAAAAACGGCTGATTTTCGACAAAAGAGATAACACCCCCCAGTACGTCATGCTTCAGAAATGTGGAAAATGGTCCGTTTTCAAATGTTTTATTTTTGAACGTCAGTTCACATTTGTAGGTGGATCATCAGTGTTAGAGCTAAAATTAGCATGTTTAAAGTGATTTTCATGCTTCCAGGGGCCCTAAACACAAGATTTATGGAATGGTTAAAAGTGCATGAAAATGGCCAATTTACTCACTCTGAGTTCTCAAAAAGGGTTTCTTCACCCCGGGAAGTGAATTAAATACTATTTGGAGGCATTTAATGTTCGAGCAAAAACGGCTGATTTTTGACAAAAGAGATAACACCCCCCCATTACGTCATGCTTCAGAAATGTGGAAAATGGTCAGTTTTCAAATATTTTATTTTTGAACGTCAGTTCACATTTGTAGGTGGATCATCAGTGTTAGAGCTAAAATTAGCATGTTTAAAGTGATTTTCATGCTTCCAGGGGCTCGGGAAGTGAATTAAATACCATTTGGAGGCATTTAATGTTCAAGCAAAAACGGCTGATTTTCGACAAAAGAGATAACACCCCCCAGTACGTCATGCTTCAGAAATGTGGAAAATGGTCCGTTTTCAAATGTTTTATTTTTGAACGTCAGTTCACATTTGTAGGTGGATCATCAGTGTTAGAGCTAAAATGAGCATGTTTAAAGTGATTTTCATGCTTCCAGGGGCCCTAAACACAAGATTTATGGAATGGTTAAAAGTGCATGAAAATGGCCAATTTACTCACTCTGAGTTCTCAAAAAGGGTTTCTTCACCCCGGGAAGTGAATTAAATACCATTTGGAGGCATTTAATGTTCGAGCAAAAACGGCTGATTTTCGACAAAAGAGATAACACCCCCCCATTACGTCATGCTTCAGAAATGTGGAAAATGGTCCGTTTTCAAATGTTTTATTTTTGAACGTCAGTTCACATTTGTAGGTGGATCATCAGTGTTAGAGCTAAAATTAGCATGTTTAAAGTGATTTTCATGCTTCCAGGCGCTCGGGAAGTGAATAAATACCATTTGGAGGCATTTAATGTTCAAGCAAAAACGGCTGATTTTCGACAAAAGAGATAACACCCCCCCCATTACGTCATGCTTCAGAAATGTGGAAAATGGTCCGTTTTCAAATGTTTTATTTTTGAACGTCAGTTCACATTTGTAGGTGGATCATCAGTGTTAGAGCTAAAATTAGCATGTTTAAAGTGATTTTCATGCTTCCAGGGGCCCTAAACACAAGATTTATGGAATGGTTAAAAGTGCATGAAAATGGCCAATTTACTCACTCTGAGTTCTCAAAAAGGGTTTCTTCACCCCGGGAAGTGAATTAAATACTATTTGGAGGCATTTAATGTTCGAGCAAAAACGGCTGATTTTTTACAAAAGAGATAACACCCCCCCATTACGTCATGCTTCAGAAATGTGGAAAATGGTCCGTTTTCAAATGTTTTATTTTTGAACGTCAGTTCACATTTGTAGGTGGATCATCAGTGTTAGAGCTAAAATTAGCATGTTTAAAGTGATTTTCATGCTTCCAGGGGCCCTAAACACAAGATTTATGGAATGGTTAAAAGTGCATGAAAATGGCCAATTTACTCACTCTGAGTTCTCAAAAAGGGTTTCTTCACCCCGGGAAGTGAATTAAATACTATTTGGATGCATTTAATGTTCGAGCAAAAACGGCTGATTTTCGACAAAAGAGATAACACCCCCCCATTACGTCATGCTTCAGAAATGTGGAAAATGGTCAGTTTTCAAATGTTTTATTTTTGAACGTCAGTTCACATTTGTAGGTGGATCATCAGTGTTAGAGCTAAAATGAGCATGTTTAAAGTGATTTTCATGCTTCCAGGGGCCCTAAACACAAGATTTATGGAATGGTTAAAAGTGCATGAAAATGGCCAATTTACTCACTCTGAGTTCTCAAAAAGGGTTTCTTCACCCCGGGAAGTGAATTAAATACCATTTGGAGGCATTTAATGTTCGAGCAAAAACGGCTGATTTTCGACAAAAGAGATAACACCCCCCCATTACGTCATGCTTCAGAAATGTGGAAAATGGTCCGTTTTCAAATGTTTTATTTTTGAACGTCAGTTCACATTTGTAGGTGGATCATCAGTGTTAGAGCTAAAATGAGCATGTTTAAAGTGATTTTCATGCTTCCAGGGGCCCTAAACAGAAGATTTATGGAATGGTTAAAAGTGCATGAAAATGGCCAATTTACTCACTCTGAGTTCTCAAAAAGGGTTTCTTCACCCCGGGAAGTGAATTAAATACCATTTGGAGGCATTTAATGTTCGAGCAAAAACAGGTGATTTTTGACAAAAGAGATAACACCCCCCCATTACGTCATGCTTCAGAAATGTGGAAAATGGTCAGTTTTCAAATATTTTATTTTTGAACGTCAGTTCACATTTGTAGGTGGATCATCAGTGTTAGAGCTAAAATTAGCATGTTTAAAGTGATTTTCATGCTTCCAGGGGCTCGGGAAGTGAATAAATACCATTTGGAGGCATTTAATGTTCAAGCAAAAACGGCTGATTTTCGACAAAAGAGATAACACCCCCCCATTACGTCATGCTTCAGAAATGTGGAAAATGGTCCGTTTTCAAATGTTTTATTTTTGAACGTCAGTTCACATTTGTAGGTGGATCATCAGTGTTAGAGCTAAAATTAGCATGTTTAAAGTGATTTTCATGCTTCCAGGGGCCCTAAACACAAGATTTATGGAATGGTTAAAAGTGCATGAAAATGGCCAATTTACTCACTCTGAGTTCTCAAAAAGGGTTTCTTCACCCCGGGAAGTGAATTAAATACTATTTGGAGGCATTTAATGTTCGAGCAAAAACGGCTGATTTTTGACAAAAGAGATAACACCCCCCCATTACGTCATGCTTCAGAAATGTGGAAAATGGTCAGTTTTCAAATATTTTATTTTTGAACGTCAGTTCACATTTGTAGGTGGATCATCAGTGTTAGAGCTAAAATTAGCATGTTTAAAGTGATTTTCATGCTTCCAGGGGCTCGGGAAGTGAATTAAATACCATTTGGAGGCATTTAATGTTCAAGCAAAAACGGCTGATTTTCGACAAAAGAGATAACACCCCCCAGTACGTCATGCTTCAGAAATGTGGAAAATGGTCCGTTTTCAAATGTTTTATTTTTGAACGTCAGTTCACATTTGTAGGTGGATCATCAGTGTTAGAGCTAAAATTAGCATGTTTAAAGTGATTTTCATGCTTCCAGGGGCCCTAAACACAAGATTTATGGAATGGTGAAAAGTGCATGAAAATGGCCAATTTACTCACTCCGAGTTCTCAAAAAGGGTTTCTTCACCCCGGGAAGTGAATTAAATACCATTTGGAGGCATTTAATGTTCGAGCAAAAACGGCTGATTTTCGACAAAAGAGATAACACCCCCCCATTACGTCATGCTTCAGAAATGTGGAAAATGGTCAGTTTTCAAATGTTTTATTTTTGAACGTCAGTTCACATTTGTAGGTGGATCATCAGTGTTAGAGCTAAAATTAGCATGTTTAAAGTGATTTTCATGCTTCCAGGGGCTCGGGAAGTGAATAAATACCATTTGGAGGCATTTAATGTTCAAGCAAAAACGGCTGATTTTCGACAAAAGAGATAACACCCCCCCATTACGTCATGCTTCAGAAATGTGGAAAATGGTCCGTTTTCAAATGTTTTATTTTTGAACGTCAGTTCACATTTGTAGGTGGATCATCAGTGTTAGAGCTAAAATTAGCATGTTTAAAGTGATTTTCATGCTTCCAGGGGCCCTAAACACAAGATTTATGGAATGGTTAAAAGTGCATGAAAATGGCCAATTTACTCACTCTGAGTTCTCAAAAAGGGTTTCTTCACCCCGGGAAGTGAATTAAATACTATTTGGAGGCATTTAATGTTCGAGCAAAAACGGCTGATTTTTTACAAAAGAGATAACACCCCCTCATTACGTCATGCTTCAGAAATGTGGAAAATGGTCCGTTTTCAAATGTTTTATTTTTGAACGTCAGTTCACATTTGTAGGTGGATCATCAGTGTTAGAGCTAAAATGAGCATGTTTAAAGTGATTTTCATGCTTCCAGGGGCCCTAAACACAAGATTTATGGAATGGTTAAAAGTGCATGAAAATGGCCAATTTACTCACTCTGAGTTCTCAAAAAGGGTTTCTTCACCCCGGGAAGTGAATTAAATACTATTTGGAGGCATTTAATGTTCGAGCAAAAACGGCTGATTTTCGACAAAAGAGATAACACCCCCCCATTACGTCATGCTTCAGAAATGTGGAAAATGGTCAGTTTTCAAATGTTTTATTTTTGAACGTCAGTTCACATTTGTAGGTGGATCATCAGTGTTAGAGCTAAAATGAGCATGTTTAAAGTGATTTTCATGCTTCCAGGGGCCCTAAACACAAGATTTATGGAATGGTTAAAAGTGCATGAAAATGGCCAATTTACTCACTCTGAGTTCTCAAAAAGGGTTTCTTCACCCCGGGAAGTGAATTAAATACCATTTGGAGGCATTTAATGTTCGAGCAAAAACGGCTGATTTTCGACAAAAGAGATAACACCCCCCCATTACGTCATGCTTCAGAAATGTGGAAAATGGTCCGTTTTCAAATGTTTTATTTTTGAACGTCAGTTCACATTTGTAGGTGGATCATCAGTGTTAGAGCTAAAATTAGCATGTTTAAAGTGATTTTCATGCTTCCAGGGGCTCGGGAAGTGAATTAAATACCATTTGGAGGCATTCAATGTTCAAGCAAAAACTGCTGATTTTCGACAAAAGAGATAACACCCCCCCATTACGTCATGCTTCAGAAATGTGGAAAATGGTCCGTTTTCAAATATTTTATTTTTGAACGTCAGTTCACATTTGTAGGTGGATCATCAGTGTTAGAGCTAAAATTAGCATGTTTAAAGTGATTTTCATGCTTCCAGGGGCCCTAAACACAAGATTTATGGAATGGTTAAAAGTGCATGAAAATGGCCAATTTACTCACTCTGAGTTCTCAAAAAGGGTTTCTTCACCCCGGGAAGTGAATTAAATACTATTTGGAGCCATTTAATGTTCGAGCAAAAACGGCTGATTTTCGACAAAAGAGATAACACCCCCCCATTACGTCATGCTTCAGAAATGTGGAAAATGGTCCGTTTTCAAATGTTTTATTTTTGAACGTCAGTTCACATTTGTAGGTGGATCATCAGTGTTAGAGCTAAAATGAGCATGTTTAAAGTGATTTTCATGCTTCCAGGGGCCCTAAACAGAAGATTTATGGAATGGTTAAAAGTGCATGAAAATGCCAATTTACTCACTCTGAGTTCTCAAAAAGGGTTTCTTCACCCCGGGAAGTGAATTAAATACTATTTGGAGGCATTTAATGTTCAAGCAAAAACGGCTGATTTTCGACAAAAGAGATAACACCCCCCATTACATCATGCTTCAGAAATGTGGAAAATGGTCCGTTTTCAAATGTTTTATTTTTGAACGTCAGTTCACATTTGTAGGTGGATCATCAGTGTTAGAGCTAAAATTAGCATGTTTAAAGTGATTTTCATGCTTCCAGGGGCTCGGGAAGTGAATTAAATACCATTTGGAGGCATTTAATGTTCAAGCAAAAACTGCTGATTTTCGACAAAAGAGATAACACCCCCCATTACGTCATGCTTCAGAAATGTGGAAAATGGTCCGTTTTCAAATGTTTTATTTTTGAACGTCAGTTCACATTTGTAGGTGGATCATCAGTGTTAGAGCTAAAATTAGCATGTTTAAAGTGATTTTCATGCTTCCAGGGGCCCTAAACACAAGATTTATGGAATGGTTAAAAGTGCATGAAAATGGCCAATTTACTCACTCTGAGTTCTCAAAAAGGGTTTCTTCACCCCGGGAAGTGAATTAAATACTATTTGGAGGCATTTAATGTTTGAGCAAAAACGGCTGATTTTCGACAAAAGAGATAACACCCCCCCATTACGTCATGCTTCAGAAATGTGGAAAATGGTCCGTTTTCAAATGTTTTATTTTTGAACGTCAGTTCACATTTGCAGGTGGATCATCAGTGTTAGAGCTAAAATTAGCATGTTTAAAGTGATTTTCATGCTTCCAGGGGCTCGGGAAGTGAATTAAATACCATTTGGAGGCATTTAATGTTCAAGCAAAAACTGCTGATTTTCGACAAAAGAGATAACACCCCCCCCATTACGTCATGCTTCAGAAATGTGGAAAATGGTCCGTTTTCAAATGTTTTATTTTTGAACGTCAGTTAACATTTGTAGGTGGATCATCAGTGTTAGAGCTAAAATTAGCATGTTTAAAGTGATTTTCATGCTTCCAGGGGCCCTAAACACAAGATTTATGGAATGGTTAAAAGTGCATGAAAATGGCCAATTTACTCACTCTGAGTTCTCAAAAAGGGTTTCTTCACCCCGGGAAGTGAATTAAATACTATTTGGAGGCATTTAATGTTCGAGCAAAAACGGCTGATTTTTGACAAAAGAGATAACACCCCCCCATTACGTCATGCTTCAGAAATGTGGAAAATGGTCAGTTTTCAAATATTTTATTTTTGAACGTCAGTTCACATTTGTAGGTGGATCATCAGTGTTAGAGCTAAAATTAGCATGTTTAAAGTGATTTTCATGCTTCCAGGGGCTCGGGAAGTGAATTAAATACCATTTGGAGGCATTTAATGTTCAAGCAAAAACGGCTGATTTTCGACAAAAGAGATAACACCCCCCCATTACGTCATGCTTCAGAAATGTGGAAAATGGTCCGTTTTCAAATGTTTTATTTTTGAACGTCAGTTCACATTTGTAGGTGGATCATCAGTGTTAGAGCTAAAATGAGCATGTTTAAAGTGATTTTCATGCTTCCAGGGGCCCTAAACACAAGATTTATGGAATGGTTAAAAGTGCATGAAAATGGCCAAGTTACTCACTCTGAGTTCTCAAAAAGGGTTTCTTCACCCCGGGAAGTGAATTAAATACCATTTGGAGGCATTTAATGTTCGAGCAAAAACAGCTGATTTTCGACAAAAGAGATAACACCCCCCATTACGTCATGCTTCAGAAATGTGGAAAATGGTCCGTTTTCAAATGTTTTATTTTTGAACGTCAGTTCACATTTGTAGGTGGATCATCAGTGTTAGAGCTAAAATTAGCATGTTTAAAGTGATTTTCATGCTTCCAGGGGCTCGGGAAGTGAATAAATACCATTTGGAGGCATTTAATGTTCAAGCAAAAACGGCTGATTTTCGACAAAAGAGATAACACCCCCCCATTACGTCATGCTTCAGAAATGTGGAAAATGGTCCGTTTTCAAATGTTTTATTTTTGAACGTCAGTTCACATTTGTAGGTGGATCATCAGTGTTAGAGCTAAAATTAGCATGTTTAAAGTGATTTTCATGCTTCCAGGGGCCCTAAACACAAGATTTATGGAATGGTTAAAAGTGCATGAAAATGGCCAATTTACTCACTCTGAGTTCTCAAAAAGGGTTTCTTCACCCGGGAAGTGAATTAAATACTATTTGGAGGCATTTAATGTTCGAGCAAAAACGGCTGATTTTCGACAAAAGAGATAACACCCCCCCATTACGTCATGCTTCAGAAATGTGGAAAGTGGTCCGTTTTCAAATGTTTTATTTTTGAACGTCAGTTCACATTTGTAGGTGGATCATCAGTGTTAGAGCTAAAATGAGCATGTTTAAAGTGATTTTCATGCTTCCAGGGGCCCTAAACATAAGATTTATGGAATGGTTAAAAGTGCATGAAAATGGCCAATTTACTCACTCTGAGTTCTCAAAAAGGGTTTCTTCACCCCGGGAAGTGAATTAAATACCATTTGGAGGCATTTAATGTTCGAGCAAAAACGGCTGATTTTCGCCAAAGAGATAACACCCCCCCATTACGTCATGCTTCAGAAATGTGGAAAATGGTCCGTTTTCAAATGTTTTATTTTTGAACGTCAGTTCACATTTGTAGGTGGATCATCAGTGTTAGAGCTAAAATTAGCATGTTTAAAGTGATTTTCATGCTTCCAGGGGCCCTAAACACAAGATTTATGGAATGGTTAAAAGTGCATGAAAATGGCCAATTTACTCACTCTGAGTTCTCAAAAAGGGTTTCTTCACCCCGGGAAGTGAATTAAATACTATTTGGAGGCATTTAATGTTCGAGCAAAAACGGCTGATTTTTGACAAAAGAGATAACACCCCCCCATTACGTCATGCTTCAGAAATGTGGAAAATGGTCAGTTTTCAAATATTTTATTTTTGAACGTCAGTTCACATTTGTAGGTGGATCATCAGTGTTAGGGCTAAAATTAGCATGTTTAAAGTGATTTTCATGCTTCCAGGGGCTCAGGAAGTGCATTAAATACCATTTGGAGGCATTTAATGTTCAAGCAAAAACGGCTGATTTTCGACAAAAGAGATAACACCCCCCCATTACGTCATGCTTCAGAAATGTGGAAAATGGTCAGTTTTCAAATGTTTTATTTTTGAACGTCAGTTCACATTTGTAGGTGGATCATCAGTGTTAGAGCTAAAATTAGCATGTTTAAAGTGATTTTCATGCTTCCAGGGGCTCGGGAAGTGAATAAATACCATTTGGAGGCATTTAATGTTCAAGCAAAAACGGCTGATTTTCGACAAAAGAGATAACACCCCCCCATTACGTCATGCTTCAGAAATGTGGAAAATGGTCCGTTTTCAAATGTTTTATTTTTGAATGTCAGTTCACATTTGTAGGTGGATCATCAGTGTTAGAGCTAAAATTAGCATGTTTAAAGTGATTTTCATGCTTCCAGGGGCCCTAAACACAAGATTTATGGAATGGTTAAAAGTGCATGAAAATGGCCAATTTACTCACTCTGAGTTCTCAAAAAGGGTTTCTTCACCCCGGGAAGTGAATTAAATACTATTTGGAGGCATTTAATGTTCGAGCAAAAACGGCTGATTTTTTACAAAAGAGATAACACCCCCCCATTACGTCATGCTTCAGAAATGTGGAAAATGGTCCGTTTTCAAATGTTTTATTTTTGAACGTCAGTTCACATTTGTAGGTGGCTCATCAGTGTTAGAGCTAAAATTAGCATGTTTAAAGTGATTTTCATGCTTCCAGGGGCCCTAAACACAAGATTTATGGAATGGTTAAAAGTGCATGAAAATGGCCAATTTACTCACTCTGAGTTCTCAAAAAGGGTTTCTTCACCCCGGGAAGTGAATTAAATACTATTTGGAGGCATTTAATGTTCGAGCAAAAACGGCTGATTTTCGACAAAAGAGATAACACCCCCCCATTACGTCATGCTTCAGAAATGTGGAAAATGGTCCGTTTTCAAATGTTTTATTTTTGAACGTCAGTTCACATTTGTAGGTGGATCATCAGTGTTAGAGCTAAAATTAGCATGTTTAAAGTGATTTTCATGCTTCCAGGGGCCCTAAACACAAGATTTATGGAATGGTTAAAAGTGCATGAAAATGGCCAATTTACTCACTCTGAGTTCTCAAAAAGGGTTTCTTCACCCCGGGAAGTGAATTAAATACTATTTGGAGCCATTTAATGTTCGAGCAAAAACGGCTGATTTTCGACAAAAGAGATAACACCCCCCCATTACGTCATGCTTCAGAAATGTGGAAAATGGTCCGTTTTCAAATGTTTTATTTTTGAACGTCAGTTCACATTTGTAGGTGGATCATCAGTGTTAGAACTAAAATGAGCATGTTTAAAGTGATTTTCATGCTTCCAGGGGCCCTAAACAGAAGATTTATGGAATGGTTAAAAGTGCATGAAAATGGCCAATTTACTCACTCTGAGTTCTCAAAAAGGGTTTCTTCACCCCGGGAAGTGAATTAAATACTATTTGGAGGCATTTAATGTTCAAGCAAAAACGGCTGATTTTCGACAAAAGAGATAACACCCCCCATTACGTCATGCTTCAGAAATGTGGAAAATGGTCCGTTTTCAAATGTTTTATTTTTGAACGTCAGTTCACATTTGTAGGTGGATCATCAGTGTTAGAGCTAAAATTAGCATGTTTAAAGTGATTTTCATGCTTCCAGGGGCCCTAAACACAAGATTTATTGAATGGTGAAAAGTGCATGAAAATGGCCAATTTACTCACTCTGAGTTCTCAAAAAGGGTTTCTTCACCCCGGGAAGTGAATTAAATACCATTTGGAGGCATTTAATGTTCGAGCAAAAACGGCTGATTTTCGACAAAAGAGATAACACCCCCCCATTACGTCATGCTTCAGAAATGTGGAAAATGGTCAGTTTTCAAATGTTTTATTTTTGAACGTCAGTTCACATTTGTAGGTGGATCATCAGTGTTAGAGCTAAAATTAGCATGTTTAAAGTGATTTTCATGCTTCCAGGGGCTCGGGAAGTGAATAAATAGCATTTGGAGGCATTTAATGTTCAAGCAAAAACGGCTGATTTTCGACAAAAGAGATAACACCCCCCCATTACGTCATGCTTCAGAAATGTGGAAAATGGTCCGTTTTCAAATGTTTTATTTTTGAATGTCAGTTCACATTTGTAGGTGGATCATCAGTGTTAGAGCTAAAATTAGCATGTTTAAAGTGATTTTCATGGTTCCAGGGGCCCTAAACACAAGATTTATGGAATGGTTAAAAGTGCATGAAAATGGCCAATTTACTCACTCTGAGTTCTCAAAAAGGGTTTCTTCACCCCGGGAAGTGAATTAAATACTATTTGGAGGCATTTAATGTTCGAGCAAAAACGGCTGATTTTTTACAAAAGAGATAACACCCCCCCATTACGTCATGCTTCAGAAATGTGGAAAATGGTCCGTTTTCAAATGTTTTATTTTTGAACGTCAGTTCACATTTGTAGGTGGCTCATCAGTGTTAGAGCTAAAATTAGCATGTTTAAAGTGATTTTCATGCTTCCAGGGGCCCTAAACACAAGATTTATGGAATGGTTAAAAGTGCATGAAAATGGCCAATTTACTCACTCTGAGTTCTCAAAAAGGGTTTCTTCACCCCGGGAAGTGAATTAAATACTATTTGGAGGCATTTAATGTTCGAGCAAAAACGGCTGATTTTCGACAAAAGAGATAACACCCCCCCATTACGTCATGCTTCAGAAATGTGGAAAATGGTCCGTTTTCAAATGTTTTATTTTTGAACGTCAGTTCACATTTGTAGGTGGATCATCAGTGTTAGAGCTAAAATTAGCATGTTTAAAGTGATTTTCATGCTTCCAGGGGCCCTAAACACAAGATTTATGGAATGGTTAAAAGTGCATGAAAATGGCCAATTTACTCACTCTGAGTTCTCAAAAAGGGTTTCTTCACCCCGGGAAGTGAATTAAATACTATTTGGAGCCATTTAATGTTCGAGCAAAAACGGCTGATTTTCGACAAAAGAGATAACACCCCCCCATTACGTCATGCTTCAGAAATGTGGAAAATGGTCCGTTTTCAAATGTTTTATTTTTGAACGTCAGTTCACATTTGTAGGTGGATCATCAGTGTTAGAACTAAAATGAGCATGTTTAAAGTGATTTTCATGCTTCCAGGGGCCCTAAACAGAAGATTTATGGAATGGTTAAAAGTGCATGAAAATGGCCAATTTACTCACTCTGAGTTCTCAAAAAGGGTTTCTTCACCCCGGGAAGTGAATTAAATACTATTTGGAGGCATTTAATGTTCAAGCAAAAACGGCTGATTTTCGACAAAAGAGATAACACCCCCCATTACGTCATGCTTCAGAAATGTGGAAAATGGTCCGTTTTCAAATGTTTTATTTTTGAACGTCAGTTCACATTTGTAGGTGGATCATCAGTGTTAGAGCTAAAATTAGCATGTTTAAATTGATTTTCATGCTTCCAGGGGCTCGGGAAGTGAATTAAATACCATTTGGAGGCATTTAATGTTCAAGCAAAAACTGCTGATTTTCGACAAAAGAGATAACACCCCCCATTACGTCATGCTTCAGAAATGTGGAAAATGGTCCGTTTTCAAATGTTTTATTTTTGAACGTCAGTTCACATTTGTAGGTGGATCATCAGTGTTAGAGCTAAAATTAGCATGTTTAAAGTGATTTTCATGCTTCCAGGGGCCCTAAACACAAGATTTATGGAATGGTTAAAAGTGCATGAAAATGGCCAATTTACTCACTCTGAGTTCTCAAAAAGGGTTTCTCCACCCCGGGAAGTGAATTAAATACTATTTGGAGGTATTTAATGTTCGAGCAAAAACGGCTGATTTTCGACAAAAGAGATAACACCCCCCCATTACGTCATGCTTCAGAAATGTGGAAAATGGTCCGTTTTCAAATGTTTTATTTTTGAACGTCAGTTCACATTTGTAGGTGGATCATCAGTGTTAGAGCTAAAATTAGCATGTTTAAAGTGATTTTCATGCTTCCAGGGGCCCTAAACACAAGATTTATGGAATGGTTAAAAGTGCATGAAAATGGCCAATTTACTCACTCTGAGTTCTCAAAAAGGGTTTCTTCACCCCGGGAAGTGAATTAAATACTATTTGGAGGCATTTAATGTTCGAGCAAAAACGGCTGATTTTTGACAAAAGAGATAACACCCCCCCATTACGTCATGCTTCAGAAATGTGGAAAATGGTCAGTTTTCAAATATTTTATTTTTGAACGTCAGTTCACATTTGTAGGTGGATCATCAGTGTTAGAGCTAAAATTAGCATGTTTAAAGTGATTTTCATGCTTCCAGGGGCTCGGGAAGTGAATTAAATACCATTTGGAGGCATTTAATGTTCAAGCAAAAACGGCTGATTTTCGACAAAAGAGATAACACCCCCCCATTACGTCATGCTTCAGAAATGTGGAAAATGGTCCGTTTTCAAATGTTTTATTTTTGAACGTCAGTTCACATTTGTAGGTGGATCATCAGTGTTAGAGCTAAAATGAGCATGTTTAAAGTGATTTTCATGCTTCCAGGGGCCCTAAACACAAGATTTATGGAATGGTTAAAAGTGCATGAAAATGGCCAAGTTACTCACTCTGAGTTCTCAAAAAGGGTTTCTTCACCCCGGGAAGTGAATTAAATACCATTTGGAGGCATTTAATGTTCGAGCAAAAACAGCTGATTTTCGACAAAAGAGATAACACCCCCCATTACGTCATGCTTCAGAAATGTGGAAAATGGTCCGTTTTCAAATGTTTTATTTTTGAACGTCAGTTCACATTTGTAGGTGGATCATCAGTGTTAGAGCTAAAATTAGCATGTTTAAAGTGATTTTCATGCTTCCAGGGGCTCGGGAAGTGAATAAATACCATTTGGAGGCATTTAATGTTCAAGCAAAAACGGCTGATTTTCGACAAAAGAGATAACACCCCCCCATTACGTCATGCTTCAGAAATGTGGAAAATGGTCCGTTTTCAAATGTTTTATTTTTGAACGTCAGTTCACATTTGTAGGTGGATCATCAGTGTTAGAGCTAAAATTAGCATGTTTAAAGTGATTTTCATGCTTCCAGGGGCCCTAAACACAAGATTTATGGAATGGTTAAAAGTGCATGAAAATGGCCAATTTACTCACTCTGAGTTCTCAAAAAGGGTTTCTTCACCCGGGAAGTGAATTAAATACAATTTGGAGGCATTTAATGTTCGAGCAAAAACGGCTGATTTTCGACAAAAGAGATAACACCCCCCCATTACGTCATGCTTCAGAAATGTGGAAAGTGGTCCGTTTTCAAATGTTTTATTTTTGAACGTCAGTTCACATTTGTAGGTGGATCATCAGTGTTAGAGCTAAAATGAGCATGTTTAAAGTGATTTTCATGCTTCCAGGGGCCCTAAACATAAGATTTATGGAATAGTTAAAAGTGCATGAAAATGGCCAATTTACTCACTCTGAGTTCTCAAAAAGGGTTTCTTCACCCCGGGAAGTGAATTAAATACCATTTGGAGGCATTTAATGTTCGAGCAAAAACGGCTGATTTTCGACAAAAGAGATAACACCCCCCCATTACGTCATGCTTCAGAAATGTGGAAAATGGTCAGTTTTCAAATATTTTATTTTTGAACGTCAGTTCACATTTGTAGGTGGATCATCAGTGTTAGAGCTAAAATTAGCATGTTTAAAGTGATTTTCATGCTTCCAGGGGCTCGGGAAGTGCATTAAATACCATTTGGAGGCATTTAATGTTCAAGCAAAAACGGCTGATTTTCGACAAAAGAGATAACACCCCCCAGTACGTCATGCTTCAGAAATGTGGAAAATGGTCCGTTTTCAAATGTTTTATTTTTGAACGTCAGTTCACATTTGTAGTTGCATCATCAGTGTTAGAGCTAAAATGAGCATGTTTAAAGTGATTTTCATGCTTCCAGGGGCCCTAAACACAAGATTTATTGAATGGTGAAAAGTGCATGAAAATGGCCAATTTACTCACTCTGAGTTCTCAAAAAGGGTTTCTTCACCCCGGGAAGTGAATTAAATACCATTTGGAGGCATTTAATGTTCGAGCAAAAACGGCTGATTTTCGACAAAAGAGATAACACCCCCCCATTACGTCATGCTTCAGAAATGTGGAAAATGGTCAGTTTTCAAATGTTTTATTTTTGAACGTCAGTTCACATTTGTAGGTGGATCATCAGTGTTAGAGCTAAAATTAGCATGTTTAAAGTGATTTTCATGCTTCCAGGGGCTCGGGAAGTGAATAAATACCATTTGGAGGCATTTAATGTTCAAGCAAAAACGGCTGATTTTCGACAAAAGAGATAACACCCCCCCATTACGTCATGCTTCAGAAATGTGGAAAATGGTCCGTTTTCAAATGTTTTATTTTTGAATGTCAGTTCACATTTGTAGGTGGATCATCAGTGTTAGAGCTAAAATTAGCATGTTTAAAGTGATTTTCATGCTTCCAGGGGCCCTAAACACAAGATTTATGGAATGGTTAAAAGTGCATGAAAATGGCCAATTTACTCACTCTGAGTTCTCAAAAAGGGTTTCTTCACCCCGGGAAGTGAATTAAATACTATTTGGAGGCATTTAATGTTCGAGCAAAAACGGCTGATTTTTTACAAAAGAGATAACACCCCCCCATTACGTCATGCTTCAGAAATGTGGAAAATGGTCCGTTTTCAAATGTTTTATTTTTGAACGTCAGTTCACATTTGTAGGTGGCTCATCAGTGTTAGAGCTAAAATTAGCATGTTTAAAGTGATTTTCATGCTTCCAGGGGCCCTAAACACAAGATTTATGGAATGGTTAAAAGTGCATGAAAATGGCCAATTTACTCACTCTGAGTTCTCAAAAAGGGTTTCTTCACCCCGGGAAGTGAATTAAATACTATTTGGAGGCATTTAATGTTCGAGCAAAAACGGCTGATTTTCGACAAAAGAGATAACACCCCCCCATTACGTCATGCTTCAGAAATGTGGAAAATGGTCCGTTTTCAAATGTTTTATTTTTGAACGTCAGTTCACATTTGTAGGTGGATCATCAGTGTTAGAGCTAAAATTAGCATGTTTAAAGTGATTTTCATGCTTCCAGGGGCTCGGGAAGTGCATTAAATACCATTTGGAGGCATTTAATGTTCAAGCAAAAACGGCTGATTTTCGACAAAAGAGATAACACCCCCCAGTACGTCATGCTTCAGAAATGTGGAAAATGGTCCGTTTTCAAATGTTTTATTTTTGAACGTCAGTTCACATTTGTAGTTGCATCATCAGTGTTAGAGCTAAAATGAGCATGTTTAAAGTGATTTTCATGCTTCCAGGGGCCCTAAACACAAGATTTATTGAATGGTGAAAAGTGCATGAAAATGGCCAATTTACTCACTCTGAGTTCTCAAAAAGGGTTTCTTCACCCCGGGAAGTGAATTAAATACCATTTGGAGGCATTTAATGTTCGAGCAAAAACGGCTGATTTTCGACAAAAGAGATAACACCCCCCCATTACGTCATGCTTCAGAAATGTGGAAAATGGTCAGTTTTCAAATGTTTTATTTTTGAACGTCAGTTCACATTTGTAGGTGGATCATCAGTGTTAGAGCTAAAATTAGCATGTTTAAAGTGATTTTCATGCTTCCAGGGGCTCGGGAAGTGAATAAATACCATTTGGAGGCATTTAATGTTCAAGCAAAAACGGCTGATTTTCGACAAAAGAGATAACACCCCCCCATTACGTCATGCTTCAGAAATGTGGAAAATGGTCCGTTTTCAAATGTTTTATTTTTGAATGTCAGTTCACATTTGTAGGTGGATCATCAGTGTTAGAGCTAAAATTAGCATGTTTAAAGTGATTTTCATGCTTCCAGGGGCCCTAAACACAAGATTTATGGAATGGTTAAAAGTGCATGAAAATGGCCAATTTACTCACTCTGAGTTCTCAAAAAGGGTTTCTTCACCCCGGGAAGTGAATTAAATACTATTTGGAGGCATTTAATGTTCGAGCAAAAACGGCTGATTTTTTACAAAAGAGATAACACCCCCCCATTACGTCATGCTTCAGAAATGTGGAAAATGGTCCGTTTTCAAATGTTTTATTTTTGAACGTCAGTTCACATTTGTAGGTGGCTCATCAGTGTTAGAGCTAAAATTAGCATGTTTAAAGTGATTTTCATGCTTCCAGGGGCCCTAAACACAAGATTTATGGAATGGTTAAAAGTGCATGAAAATGGCCAATTTACTCACTCTGAGTTCTCAAAAAGGGTTTCTTCACCCCGGGAAGTGAATTAAATACTATTTGGAGGCATTTAATGTTCGAGCAAAAACGGCTGATTTTCGACAAAAGAGATAACACCCCCCCATTACGTCATGCTTCAGAAATGTGGAAAATGGTCCGTTTTCAAATGTTTTATTTTTGAACGTCAGTTCACATTTGTAGGTGGATCATCAGTGTTAGAGCTAAAATTAGCATGTTTAAAGTGATTTTCATGCTTCCAGGGGCCCTAAACACAAGATTTATGGAATGGTTAAAAGTGCATGAAAATGGCCAATTTACTCACTCTGAGTTCTCAAAAAGGGTTTCTTCACCCCGGGAAGTGAATTAAATACTATTTGGAGCCATTTAATGTTCGAGCAAAAACGGCTGATTTTCGACAAAAGAGATAACACCCCCCCATTACGTCATGCTTCAGAAATGTGGAAAATGGTCCGTTTTCAAATGTTTTATTTTTGAACGTCAGTTCACATTTGTAGGTGGATCATCAGTGTTAGAACTAAAATGAGCATGTTTAAAGTGATTTTCATGCTTCCAGGGGCCCTAAACAGAAGATTTATGGAATGGTTAAAAGTGCATGAAAATGGCCAATTTACTCACTCTGAGTTCTCAAAAAGGGTTTCTTCACCCCGGGAAGTGAATTAAATACTATTTGGAGGCATTTAATGTTCAAGCAAAAACGGCTGATTTTCGACAAAAGAGATAACACCCCCCATTACGTCATGCTTCAGAAATGTGGAAAATGGTCCGTTTTCAAATGTTTTATTTTTGAACGTCAGTTCACATTTGTAGGTGGATCATCAGTGTTAGAGCTAAAATTAGCATGTTTAAATTGATTTTCATGCTTCCAGGGGCTCGGGAAGTGAATTAAATACCATTTGGAGGCATTTAATGTTCAAGCAAAAACTGCTGATTTTCGACAAAAGAGATAACACCCCCCATTACGTCATGCTTCAGAAATGTGGAAAATGGTCCGTTTTCAAATGTTTTATTTTTGAACGTCAGTTCACATTTGTAGGTGGATCATCAGTGTTAGAGCTAAAATTAGCATGTTTAAAGTGATTTTCATGCTTCCAGGGGCCCTAAACACAAGATTTATGGAATGGTTAAAAGTGCATGAAAATGGCCAATTTACTCACTCTGAGTTCTCAAAAAGGGTTTCTCCACCCCGGGAAGTGAATTAAATACTATTTGGAGGTATTTAATGTTCGAGCAAAAACGGCTGATTTTCGACAAAAGAGATAACACCCCCCCATTACGTCATGCTTCAGAAATGTGGAAAATGGTCCGTTTTCAAATGTTTTATTTTTGAACGTCAGTTCACATTTGTAGGTGGATCATCAGTGTTAGAGCTAAAATGAGCATGTTTAAAGTGATTTTCATGCTTCCAGGGGCCCTAAACAGAAGATTTATGGAATGGTTAAAAGTGCATGAAAATGGTCAATTTACTCACTCTGAGTTCTCAAAAAGGGTTTCTTCACCCCGGGAAGTGAATTAAATACTATTTGGAGGCATTTAATGTTCGAGCAAAAACGGCTGATTTTCGACAAAAGAGATAACACCCCCCCATTACGTCATGCTTCAGAAATGTGGAAAATGGTCCGTTTTCAAATGTTTTATTTTTGAACGTCAGTTCACATTTCCAGGTGGATCATCAGTGTTAGAGCTAAAATTAGCATGTTTAAAGTGATTTTCATGCTTCCAGGGGCTCGGGAAGTGAATTAAATACCATTTGGAGGCATTTAATGTTCAAGCAAAAACTGCTGATTTTCGACAAAAGAGATAACACCCCCCCATTACGTCATGCTTCAGAAATGTGGAAAATGGTCCGTTTTCAAATGTTTTATTTTTGAACGTCAGTTCACATTTGTAGGTGGATCATCAGTGTTAGAGCTAAAATTAGCATGTTTAAAGTGATTTTCATGCTTCCAGGGGCCCTAAACACAAGATTTATGGAATGGTTAAAAGTGCATGAAAATGGCCAATTTACTCACTCTGAGTTCTCAAAAAGGGTTTCTTCACCCCGGGAAGTGAATTAAATACTATTTGGAGGCATTTAATGTTCGAGCAAAAACGGCTAATTTTTGACAAAAGAGATAACACCCCCCCATTACGTCATGCTTCAGAAATGTGGAAAATGGTCAGTTTTCAAATATTTTATTTTTGAACGTCAGTTCACATTTGTAGGTGGATCATCAGTGTTAGAGCTAAAATTAGCATGTTTAAAGTGATTTTCATGCTTCCAGGGGCTCGGGAAGTGAATTAAATACCATTTGGAGGCATTTAATGTTCAAGCAAAAACGGCTGATTTTCGACAAAAGAGATAACACCCCCCCCATTGCGTCATGCTTCAGAAATGTGGAAAATGGTCAGTTTTCAAATGTTTTATTTTTGAACGTCAGTTCACATTTGTAGGTGGATCATCAGTGTTAGAGCTAAAATGAGCATGTTTAAAGTGATTTTCATGCTTCCAGGGGCCCTAAACACAAGATTTATGGAATGGTTAAAAGTGCATGAAAATGGCCAAATTACTCACTCTGAGTTCTCAAAAAGGGTTTCTTCACCCCGGGAAGTGAATTAAATACCATTTGGAGGCATTTAATGTTCGAGCAAAAACGGCTGATTTTCGACAAAAGAGATAACACCCCCCATTACGTCATGCTTCAGAAATGTGGAAAATGGTCCGTTTTCAAATGTTTTATTTTTGAACGTCAGTTCACATTTGTAGGTGGATCATCAGTGTTAGAGCTAAAATGAGCATGTTTAAAGTGATTTTCATGCTTCCAGGGGCCCTAAACACAAGATTTATTGAATGGTGAAAAGTGCATGAAAATGGCCAATTTACTCACTCTGAGTTCTCAAAAAGGGTTTCTTCACCCCGGGAAGTGAATTAAATACCATTTGGAGGCATTTAATGTTCGAGCAAAAACGGCTGATTTTCGACAAAAGAGATAACACCCCCCCATTACGTCATGCTTCAGAAATGTGGAAAATGGTCAGTTTTCAAATGTTTTATTTTTGAACGTCAGTTCACATTTGTAGGTGGATCATCAGTGTTAGAGCTAAAATTAGCATGTTTAAAGTGATTTTCATGCTTCCAGGGGCTCGGGAAGTGAATAAATACCATTTGGAGGCATTTAATGTTCAAGCAAAAACGGCTGATTTTCGACAAAAGAGATAACACCCCCCCATTACGTCATGCTTCAGAAATGTGGAAAATGGTCCGTTTTCAAATGTTTTATTTTTGAACGTCCGTTCACATTTGTAGGTGGATCATCAGTGTTAGAGCTAAAATGAGCATGTTTAAAGTGATTTTCATGCTTCCAGGGGCCCTAAACACAAGATTTATGGAATGGTTAAAAGTGCATGAAAATGGCCAAATTACTCACTCTGAGTTCTCAAAAAGGGTTTCTTCACCCCGGGAAGTGAATTAAATACCATTTGGAGGCATTTGATGTTCGAGCAAAAACGGCTGATTTTCGACAAAAGAGATAACACCCCCCATTACGTCATGCTTCAGAAATGTGGAAAATGGTCCGTTTTCAAATGTTTTATTTTTGAACGTCAGTTCACATTTGTAGGTGGATCATCAGTGTTAGAGCTAAAATTAGCATGTTTAAAGTGATTTTCATGCTTCCAGGGGCCCTAAACACAAGATTTATGGAATGGTTAAAAGTGCATGAAAATGGCCAATTTACTCACTCTGAGTTCTCAAAAAGGGTTTCTTCACCCCGGGAAGTGAATTAAATACTATTTGGAGGCATTTAATGTTCGAGCAAAAACGGCTGATTTTTGACAAAAGAGATAACACCCCCCCATTACGTCATGCTTCAGAAATGTGGAAAATGGTCAGTTTTCAAATATTTTATTTTTGAACGTCAGTTCACATTTGTAGGTGGATCATCAGTGTTAGAGCTAAAATTAGCATGTTTAAAGTGATTTTCATGCTTCCAGGGGCCCTAAACACAAGATTTATGGAATGGTTAAAAGTGCATGAAAATGGCCAATTTACTCACTCTGAGTTCTCAAAAAGGGTTTCTTCACCCGGGAAGTGAATTAAATACTATTTGGAGGCATTTAATGTTCGAGCAAAAACGGCTGATTTTCGACAAAAGAGATAACACCCCCCCATTACGTCATGCTTCAGAAATGTGGAAAATGGTCCGTTTTCAAATGTTTTATTTTTGAACGTCAGTTCACATTTGTAGGTGGATCATCAGTGTTAGAGCTAAAATGAGCATGTTTAAAGTGATTTTCATGCTTCCAGGGGCCCTAAACATAAGATTTATGGAATGGTTAAAAGTGCATGAAAATGGCCAATTTACTCACTCTGAGTTCTCAAAAAGGGTTTCTTCACCCCGGGAAGTGAATTAAATACCATTTGGAGGCATTTAATGTTCGAGCAAAAACGGCTGATTTTCGACAAAAGAGATAACACCCCCCCATTACGTCATGCTTCAGAAATGTGGAAAATGGTCCGTTTTCAAATGTTTTATTTTTGAACGTCAGTTCACATTTGTAGGTGGATCATCAGTGTTAGAGCTAAAATTAGCATGTTTAAAGTGATTTTCATGCTTCCAGGGGCCCCAAACACAAGATTTATGGAATGGTTAAAAGTGCATGAAAATGGCCAATTTACTCACTCTGAGTTCTCAAAAAGGGTTTCTTCACCCCGGGAAGTGAATTAAATACTATTTGGAGGCATTTAATGTTCGAGCAAAAACGGCTGATTTTTGACAAAAGAGATAACACCCCCCCATTACGTCATGCTTCAGAAATGTGGAAAATGGTCAGTTTTCAAATATTTTATTTTTGAACGTCAGTTCACATTTGTAGGTGGATCATCAGTGTTAGAGCTAAAATTAGCATGTTTAAAGTGATTTTCATGCTTCCAGGGGCTCGGGAAGTGCATTAAATACCATTTGGAGGCATTTAATGTTCAAGCAAAAACGGCTGATTTTCGACAAAAGAGATAACACCCCCCAGTACGTCATGCTTCAGAAATGTGGAAAATGGTCCGTTTTCAAATGTTTTATTTTTGAACGTCAGTTCACATTTGTAGTTGCATCATCAGTGTTAGAGCTAAAATGAGCATGTTTAAAGTGATTTTCATGCTTCCAGGGGCCCTAAACACAAGATTTATTGAATGGTGAAAAGTGCATGAAAATGGCCAATTTACTCACTCTGAGTTCTCAAAAAGGGTTTCTTCACCCCGGGAAGTGAATTAAATACCATTTGGAGGCATTTAATGTTCGAGCAAAAACGGCTGATTTTCGACAAAAGAGATAACACCCCCCCATTACGTCATGCTTCAGAAATGTGGAAAATGGTCAGTTTTCAAATGTTTTATTTTTGAACGTCAGTTCACATTTGTAGGTGGATCATCAGTGTTAGAGCTAAAATTAGCATGTTTAAAGTGATTTTCATGCTTCCAGGGGCTCGGGAAGTGAATAAATACCATTTGGAGGCATTTAATGTTCAAGCAAAAACGGCTGATTTTCGACAAAAGAGATAACACCCCCCCATTACGTCATGCTTCAGAAATGTGGAAAATGGTCCGTTTTCAAATGTTTTATTTTGAATGTCAGTTCACATTTGTAGGTGGATCATCAGTGTTAGAGCTAAAATTAGCATGTTTAAAGTGATTTTCATGCTTCCAGGGGCCCTAAACACAAGATTTATGGAATGGTTAAAAGTGCATGAAAATGGCCAATTTACTCACTCTGAGTTCTCAAAAAGGGTTTCTTCACCCCGGGAAGTGAATTAAATACTATTTGGAGGCATTTAATGTTCGAGCAAAAACGGCTGATTTTCGACAAAAGAGATAACACCCCCCCATTACGTCATGCTTCAGAAATGTGGAAAATGGTCCGTTTTCAAATGTTTTATTTTTGAACGTCAGTTCACATTTGTAGGTGGATCATCAGTGTTAGAGCTAAAATTAGCATGTTTAAAGTGATTTTCATGCTTCCAGGGGCCCTAAACACAAGATTTATGGAATGGTTAAAAGTGCATGAAAATGGCCAATTTACTCACTCTGAGTTCTCAAAAAGGGTTTCTTCACCCCGGGAAGTGAATTAAATACTATTTGGAGCCATTTAATGTTCGAGCAAAAACGGCTGATTTTCGACAAAAGAGATAACACCCCCCCATTACGTCACGCTTCAGAAATGTGGAAAATGGTCCGTTTTCAAATGTTTTATTTTTGAACGTCAGTTCACATTTGTAGGTGGATCATCAGTGTTAGAACTAAAATGAGCATGTTTAAAGTGATTTTCATGCTTCCAGGGGCCCTAAACACAAGATTTATGGAATGGTTAAAAGTGCATGAAAATGGCCAATTTACTCACTCTGAGTTCTCAAAAAGGGTTTCTTCACCCCGGGAAGTGAATTAAATACTATTTGGAGGCATTTAATGTTCAAGCAAAAACGGCTGATTTTCGACAAAAGAGATAACACCCCCCATTACGTCATGCTTCAGAAATGTGGAAAATGGTCCGTTTTCAAATGTTTTATTTTTGAACGTCAGTTCACATTTGTAGGTGGATCATCAGTGTTAGAGCTAAAATTAGCATGTTTAAATTGATTTTCATGCTTCCAGGGGCTCGGGAAGTGAATTAAATACCATTTGGAGGCATTTAATGTTCAAGCAAAAACTGCTGATTTTCGACAAAAGAGATAACACCCCCCATTACGTCATGCTTCAGAAATGTGGAAAATGGTCCGTTTTCAAATGTTTTATTTTTGAACGTCAGTTCACATTTGTAGGTGGATCATCAGTGTTAGAGCTAAAATTAGCATGTTTAAAGTGATTTTCATGCTTCCAGGGGCCCTAAACACAAGATTTATGGAATGGTTAAAAGTGCATGAAAATGGCCAATTTACTCACTCTGAGTTCTCAAAAAGGGTTTCTCCACCCCGGGAAGTGAATTAAATACTATTTGGAGGTATTTAATGTTCGAGCAAAAACGGCTGATTTTCGACAAAAGAGATAACACCCCCCCATTACGTCATGCTTCAGAAATGTGGAAAATGGTCCGTTTTCAAATGTTTTATTTTTGAACGTCAGTTCACATTTGTAGGTGGATCATCAGTGTTAGAGCTAAAATTAGCATGTTTAAAGTGATTTTCATGCTTCCAGGGGCCCTAAACACAAGATTTATGGAATGGTTAAAAGTGCATGAAAATGGCCAATTTACTCACTCTGAGTTCTCAAAAAGGGTTTCTTCACCCCGGGAAGTGAATTAAATACTATTTGGAGGCATTTAATGTTCGAGCAAAAACGGCTGATTTTTGACAAAAGAGATAACACCCCCCCATTACGTCATGCTTCAGAAATGTGGAAAATGGTCAGTTTTCAAATATTTTATTTTTGAACGTCAGTTCACATTTGTAGGTGGATCATCAGTGTTAGAGCTAAAATTAGCATGTTTAAAGTGATTTTCATGCTTCCAGGGGCTCGGGAAGTGAATTAAATACCATTTGGAGGCATTTAATGTTCAAGCAAAAACGGCTGATTTTCGACAAAAGAGATAACACCCCCCCATTACGTCATGCTTCAGAAATGTGGAAAATGGTCCGTTTTCAAATGTTTTATTTTTGAACGTCAGTTCACATTTGTAGGTGGATCATCAGTGTTAGAGCTAAAATGAGCATGTTTAAAGTGATTTTCATGCTTCCAGGGGCCCTAAACACAAGATTTATGGAATGGTTAAAAGTGCATGAAAATGGCCAAGTTACTCACTCTGAGTTCTCAAAAAGGGTTTCTTCACCCCGGGAAGTGAATTAAATACCATTTGGAGGCATTTAATGTTCGAGCAAAAACAGCTGATTTTCGACAAAAGAGATAACACCCCCCATTACGTCATGCTTCAGAAATGTGGAAAATGGTCCGTTTTCAAATGTTTTATTTTTGAACGTCAGTTCACATTTGTAGGTGGATCATCAGTGTTAGAGCTAAAATTAGCATGTTTAAAGTGATTTTCATGCTTCCAGGGGCTCGGGAAGTGAATAAATACCATTTGGAGGCATTTAATGTTCAAGCAAAAACGGCTGATTTTCGACAAAAGAGATAACACCCCCCCATTACGTCATGCTTCAGAAATGTGGAAAATGGTCCGTTTTCAAATGTTTTATTTTTGAACGTCAGTTCACATTTGTAGGTGGATCATCAGTGTTAGAGCTAAAATGAGCATGTTTAAAGTGATTTTCATGCTTCCAGGGGCCCTAAACATAAGATTTATGGAATAGTTAAAAGTGCATGAAAATGGCCAATTTACTCACTCTGAGTTCTCAAAAAGGGTTTCTTCACCCCGGGAAGTGAATTAAATACCATTTGGAGGCATTTAATGTTCGAGCAAAAACGGCTGATTTTCGACAAAAGAGATAACACCCCCCCATTACGTCATGCTTCAGAAATGTGGAAAATGGTCCGTTTTCAAATGTTTTATTTTTGAACGTCAGTTCACATTTGTAGGTGGATCATCAGTGTTAGAGCTAAAATTAGCATGTTTAAAGTGATTTTCATGCTTCCAGGGGCCCTAAACACAAGATTTATGGAATGGTTAAAAGTGCATGAAAATGGCCAATTTACTCACTCTGAGTTCTCAAAAAGGGTTTCTTCACCCCGGGAAGTGAATTAAATACTATTTGGAGGCATTTAATGTTCGAGCAAAAACGGCTGATTTTTGACAAAAGAGATAACACCCCCCCATTACGTCATGCTTCAGAAATGTGGAAAATGGTCAGTTTTCAAATATTTTATTTTTGAACGTCAGTTCACAGTTGTAGGTGGATCATCAGTGTTAGAGCTAAAATTAGCATGTTTAAAGTGATTTTCATGCTTCCAGGGGCTCGGGAAGTGCATTAAATACCATTTGGAGGCATTTAATGTTCAAGCAAAAACGGCTGATTTTCGACAAAAGAGATAACACCCCCCAGTACGTCATGCTTCAGAAATGTGGAAAATGGTCCGTTTTCAAATGTTTTATTTTTGAACGTCAGTTCACATTTGTAGTTGCATCATCAGTGTTAGAGCTAAAATGAGCATGTTTAAAGTGATTTTCATGCTTCCAGGGGCCCTAAACACAAGATTTATTGAATGGTGAAAAGTGCATGAAAATGGCCAATTTACTCACTCTGAGTTCTCAAAAAGGGTTTCTTCACCCCGGGAAGTGAATTAAATACCATTTGGAGGCATTTAATGTTCGAGCAAAAACGGCTGATTTTCGACAAAAGAGATAACACCCCCCCATTACGTCATGCTTCAGAAATGTGGAAAATGGTCAGTTTTCAAATGTTTTATTTTTGAACGTCAGTTCACATTTGTAGGTGGATCATCAGTGTTAGAGCTAAAATTAGCATGTTTAAAGTGATTTTCATGCTTCCAGGGGCTCGGGAAGTGAATAAATACCATTTGGAGGCATTTAATGTTCAAGCAAAAACGGCTGATTTTCGACAAAAGAGATAACACCCCCCCATTACGTCATGCTTCAGAAATGTGGAAAATGGTCCGTTTTCAAATGTTTTATTTTTGAATGTCAGTTCACATTTGTAGGTGGATCATCAGTGTTAGAGCTAAAATTAGCATGTTTAAAGTGATTTTCATGCTTCCAGGGGCCCTAAACACAAGATTTATGGAATGGTTAAAAGTGCATGAAAATGGCCAATTTACTCACTCTGAGTTCTCAAAAAGGGTTTCTTCACCCCGGGAAGTGAATTAAATACTATTTGGAGGCATTTAATGTTCGAGCAAAAACGGCTGATTTTTTACAAAAGAGATAACACCCCCCCATTACGTCATGCTTCAGAAATGTGGAAAATGGTCCGTTTTCAAATGTTTTATTTTTGAACGTCAGTTCACATTTGTAGGTGGCTCATCAGTGTTAGAGCTAAAATTAGCATGTTTAAAGTGATTTTCATGCTTCCAGGGGCCCTAAACACAAGATTTATGGAATGGTTAAAAGTGCATGAAAATGGCCAATTTACTCACTCTGAGTTCTCAAAAAGGGTTTCTTCACCCCGGGAAGTGAATTAAATACTATTTGGAGGCATTTAATGTTCGAGCAAAAACGGCTGATTTTCGACAAAAGAGATAACACCCCCCCATTACGTCATGCTTCAGAAATGTGGAAAATGGTCCGTTTTCAAATGTTTTATTTTTGAACGTCAGTTCACATTTGTAGGTGGATCATCAGTGTTAGAGCTAAAATTAGCATGTTTAAAGTGATTTTCATGCTTCCAGGGGCCCTAAACACAAGATTTATGGAATGGTTAAAAGTGCATGAAAATGGCCAATTTACTCACTCTGAGTTCTCAAAAAGGGTTTCTTCACCCCGGGAAGTGAATTAAATACTATTTGGAGCCATTTAATGTTCGAGCAAAAACGGCTGATTTTCGACAAAAGAGATAACACCCCCCCATTACGTCATGCTTCAGAAATGTGGAAAATGGTCCGTTTTCAAATGTTTTATTTTTGAACGTCAGTTCACATTTGTAGGTGGATCATCAGTGTTAGAACTAAAATGAGCATGTTTAAAGTGATTTTCATGCTTCCAGGGGCCCTAAACAGAAGATTTATGGAATGGTTAAAAGTGCATGAAAATGGCCAATTTACTCACTCTGAGTTCTCAAAAAGGGTTTCTTCACCCCGGGAAGTGAATTAAATACTATTTGGAGGCATTTAATGTTCAAGCAAAAACGGCTGATTTTCGACAAAAGAGATAACACCCCCCATTACGTCATGCTTCAGAAATGTGGAAAATGGTCCGTTTTCAAATGTTTTATTTTTGAACGTCAGTTCACATTTGTAGGTGGATCATCAGTGTTAGAGCTAAAATTAGCATGTTTAAATTGATTTTCATGCTTCCAGGGGCTCGGGAAGTGAATTAAATACCATTTGGAGGCATTTAATGTTCAAGCAAAAACTGCTGATTTTCGACAAAAGAGATAACACCCCCCATTACGTCATGCTTCAGAAATGTGGAAAATGGTCAGTTTTCAAATGTTTTATTTTTGAACGTCAGTTCACATTTGTAGGTGGATCATCAGTGTTAGAGCTAAAATTAGCATGTTTAAAGTGATTTTCATGCTTCCAGGGGCCCTAAACACAAGATTTATGGAATGGTTAAAAGTGCATGAAAATGGCCAATTTACTCACTCTGAGTTCTCAAAAAGGGTTTCTCCACCCCGGGAAGTGAATTAAATACTATTTGGAGGTATTTAATGTTCGAGCAAAAACGGCTGATTTTCGACAAAAGAGATAACACCCCCCCATTACGTCATGCTTCAGAAATGTGGAAAATGGTCCGTTTTCAAATGTTTTATTTTTGAACGTCAGTTCACATTTGTAGGTGGATCATCAGTGTTAGAGCTAAAATGAGCATGTTTAAAGTGATTTTCATGCTTCCAGGGGCCCTAAACAGAAGATTTATGGAATGGTTAAAAGTGCATGAAAATGGCCAATTTACTCACTCTGAGTTCTCAAAAAGGGTTTCTTCACCCCGGGAAGTGAATTAAATACTATTTGGAGGCATTTAATGTTCGAGCAAAAACGGCTGATTTTCGACAAAAGAGATAACACCCCCCCATTACGTCATGCTTCAGAAATGTGGAAAATGGTCCGTTTTCAAATGTTTTATTTTTGAACGTCAGTTCACATTTGCAGGTGGATCATCAGTGTTAGAGCTAAAATTAGCATGTTTAAAGTGATTTTCATGCTTCCAGGGGCTCGGGAAGTGAATTAAATACCATTTGGAGGCATTTAATGTTCAAGCAAAAACTGCTGATTTTCGACAAAAGAGATAACACCCCCCCATTACGTCATGCTTCAGAAATGTGGAAAATGGTCCGTTTTCAAATGTTTTATTTTTGAACGTCAGTTCACATTTGTAGGTGGATCATCAGTGTTAGAGCTAAAATTAGCATGTTTAAAGTGATTTTCATGCTTCCAGGGGCCCTAAACACAAGATTTATGGAATGGTTAAAAGTGCATGAAAATGGCCAATTTACTCACTCTGAGTTCTCAAAAAGGGTTTCTTCACCCCGGGAAGTGAATTAAATACTATTTGGAGGCATTTAATGTTCGAGCAAAAACGGCTGATTTTTGACAAAAGAGATAACACCCCCCCATTACGTCATGCTTCAGAAATGTGGAAAATGGTCAGTTTTCAAATATTTTATTTTTGAACGTCAGTTCACATTTGTAGGTGGATCATCAGTGTTAGAGCTAAAATTAGCATGTTTAAAGTGATTTTCATGCTTCCAGGGGCTCGGGAAGTGAATTAAATACCATTTGGAGGCATTTAATGTTCAAGCAAAAACGGCTGATTTTCGACAAAAGAGATAACACCCCCCCATTACGTCATGCTTCAGAAATGTGGAAAATGGTCAGTTTTCAAATGTTTTATTTTTGAACGTCAGTTCACATTTGTAGGTGGATCATCAGTGTTAGAGCTAAAATGAGCATGTTTAAAGTGATTTTCATGCTTCCAGGGGCCCTAAACACAAGATTTATGGAATGGTTAAAAGTGCATGAAAATGGCCAAATTACTCACTCTGAGTTCTCAAAAAGGGTTTCTTCACCCCGGGAAGTGAATTAAATACCATTTGGAGGCATTTAATGTTCGAGCAAAAACGGCTGATTTTCGACAAAAGAGATAACACCCCCCATTACGTCATGCTTCAGAAATGTGGAAAATGGTCCGTTTTCAAATGTTTTATTTTTGAACGTCAGTTCACATTTGTAGGTGGATCATCAGTGTTAGAGCTAAAATGAGCATGTTTAAAGTGATTTTCATGCTTCCAGGGGCCCTAAACACAAGATTTATTGAATGGTGAAAAGTGCATGAAAATGGCCAATTTACTCACTCTGAGTTCTCAAAAAGGGTTTCTTCACCCCGGGAAGTGAATTAAATACCATTTGGAGGCATTTAATGTTCGAGCAAAAACGGCTGATTTTCGACAAAAGAGATAACACCCCCCCATTACGTCATGCTTCAGAAATGTGGAAAATGGTCAGTTTTCAAATGTTTTATTTTTGAACGTCAGTTCACATTTGTAGGTGGATCATCAGTGTTAGAGCTAAAATTAGCATGTTTAAAGTGATTTTCATGCTTCCAGGGGCTCGGGAAGTGAATAAATACCATTTGGAGGCATTTAATGTTCAAGCAAAAACGGCTGATTTTCGACAAAAGAGATAACACCCCCCCATTACGTCATGCTTCAGAAATGTGGAAAATGGTCCGTTTTCAAATGTTTTATTTTTGAACGTCCGTTCACATTTGTAGGTGGATCATCAGTGTTAGAGCTAAAATGAGCATGTTTAAAGTGATTTTCATGCTTCCAGGGGCCCTAAACACAAGATTTATGGAATGGTTAAAAGTGCATGAAAATGGCCAAATTACTCACTCTGAGTTCTCAAAAAGGGTTTCTTCACCCCGGGAAGTGAATTAAATACCATTTGGAGGCATTTGATGTTCGAGCAAAAACGGCTGATTTTCGACAAAAGAGATAACACCCCCCATTACGTCATGCTTCAGAAATGTGGAAAATGGTCCGTTTTCAAATGTTTTATTTTTGAACGTCAGTTCACATTTGTAGGTGGATCATCAGTGTTAGAGCTAAAATTAGCATGTTTAAAGTGATTTTCATGCTTCCAGGGGCCCTAAACACAAGATTTATGGAATGGTTAAAAGTGCATGAAAATGGCCAATTTACTCACTCTGAGTTCTCAAAAAGGGTTTCTTCACCCCGGGAAGTGAATTAAATACTATTTGGAGGCATTTAATGTTCGAGCAAAAACGGCTGATTTTTGACAAAAGAGATAACACCCCCCCATTACGTCATGCTTCAGAAATGTGGAAAATGGTCAGTTTTCAAATATTTTATTTTTGAACGTCAGTTCACATTTGTAGGTGGATCATCAGTGTTAGAGCTAAAATTAGCATGTTTAAAGTGATTTTCATGCTTCCAGGGGCCCTAAACACAAGATTTATGGAATGGTTAAAAGTGCATGAAAATGGCCAATTTACTCACTCTGAGTTCTCAAAAAGGGTTTCTTCACCCGGGAAGTGAATTAAATACTATTTGGAGGCATTTAATGTTCGAGCAAAAACGGCTGATTTTCGACAAAAGAGATAACACCCCCCCATTACGTCATGCTTCAGAAATGTGGAAAATGGTCCGTTTTCAAATGTTTTATTTTTGAACGTCAGTTCACATTTGTAGGTGGATCATCAGTGTTAGAGCTAAAATGAGCATGTTTAAAGTGATTTTCATGCTTCCAGGGGCCCTAAACATAAGATTTATGGAATGGTTAAAAGTGCATGAAAATGGCCAATTTACTCACTCTGAGTTCTCAAAAAGGGTTTCTTCACCCCGGGAAGTGAATTAAATACCATTTGGAGGCATTTAATGTTCGAGCAAAAACGGCTGATTTTCGACAAAAGAGATAACACCCCCCCATTACGTCATGCTTCAGAAATGTGGAAAATGGTCCGTTTTCAAATGTTTTATTTTTGAACGTCAGTTCACATTTGTAGGTGGATCATCAGTGTTAGAGCTAAAATTAGCATGTTTAAAGTGATTTTCATGCTTCCAGGGGCCCCAAACACAAGATTTATGGAATGGTTAAAAGTGCATGAAAATGGCCAATTTACTCACTCTGAGTTCTCAAAAAGGGTTTCTTCACCCCGGGAAGTGAATTAAATACTATTTGGAGGCATTTAATGTTCGAGCAAAAACGGCTGATTTTTGACAAAAGAGATAACACCCCCCCATTACGTCATGCTTCAGAAATGTGGAAAATGGTCAGTTTTCAAATATTTTATTTTTGAACGTCAGTTCACATTTGTAGGTGGATCATCAGTGTTAGAGCTAAAATTAGCATGTTTAAAGTGATTTTCATGCTTCCAGGGGCTCGGGAAGTGCATTAAATACCATTTGGAGGCATTTAATGTTCAAGCAAAAACGGCTGATTTTCGACAAAAGAGATAACACCCCCCAGTACGTCATGCTTCAGAAATGTGGAAAATGGTCCGTTTTCAAATGTTTTATTTTTGAACGTCAGTTCACATTTGTAGTTGCATCATCAGTGTTAGAGCTAAAATGAGCATGTTTAAAGTGATTTTCATGCTTCCAGGGGCCCTAAACACAAGATTTATTGAATGGTGAAAAGTGCATGAAAATGGCCAATTTACTCACTCTGAGTTCTCAAAAAGGGTTTCTTCACCCCGGGAAGTGAATTAAATACCATTTGGAGGCATTTAATGTTCGAGCAAAAACGGCTGATTTTCGACAAAAGAGATAACACCCCCCCATTACGTCATGCTTCAGAAATGTGGAAAATGGTCAGTTTTCAAATGTTTTATTTTTGAACGTCAGTTCACATTTGTAGGTGGATCATCAGTGTTAGAGCTAAAATTAGCATGTTTAAAGTGATTTTCATGCTTCCAGGGGCTCGGGAAGTGAATAAATACCATTTGGAGGCATTTAATGTTCAAGCAAAAACGGCTGATTTTCGACAAAAGAGATAACACCCCCCCATTACGTCATGCTTCAGAAATGTGGAAAATGGTCCGTTTTCAAATGTTTTATTTTTGAATGTCAGTTCACATTTGTAGGTGGATCATCAGTGTTAGAGCTAAAATTAGCATGTTTAAAGTGATTTTCATGCTTCCAGGGGCCCTAAACACAAGATTTATGGAATGGTTAAAAGTGCATGAAAATGGCCAATTTACTCACTCTGAGTTCTCAAAAAGGGTTTCTTCACCCCGGGAAGTGAATTAAATACTATTTGGAGGCATTTAATGTTCGAGCAAAAACGGCTGATTTTTTACAAAAGAGATAACACCCCCCCATTACGTCATGCTTCAGAAATGTGGAAAATGGTCCGTTTTCAAATGTTTTATTTTTGAACGTCAGTTCACATTTGTAGGTGGATCATCAGTGTTAGAGCTAAAATTAGCATGTTTAAAGTGATTTTCATGCTTCCAGGGGCCCTAAACACAAGATTTATGGAATGGTTAAAAGTGCATGAAAATGGCCAATTTACTCACTCTGAGTTCTCAAAAAGGGTTTCTTCACCCCGGGAAGTGAATTAAATACTATTTGGAGGCATTTAATGTTCGAGCAAAAACGGCTGATTTTCGACAAAAGAGATAACACCCCCCCATTACGTCATGCTTCAGAAATGTGGAAAATGGACAGTTTTCAAATGTTTTATTTTTGAACGTCAGTTCACATTTGTAGGTGGATCATCAGTGTTAGAGCTAAAATTAGCATGTTTAAAGTGATTTTCATGCTTCCAGGGGCTCGGGAAGTGAATTAAATACCATTTGGAGGCATTTAATGTTCAAGCAAAAACGGCTGATTTTCGACAAAAGAGATAACACCCCCCCATTACGTCATGCTTCAGAAATGTGGAAAATGGTCCGTTTTCAAATGTTTTATTTTTGAACGTCAGTTCACATTTGTAGGTGGATCATCAGTGTTAGAGCTAAAATGAGCATGTTTAAAGTGATTTTCATGCTTCCAGGGGCCCTAAACACAAGATTTCTGGAATGGTTAAAAGTGCATGAAAATGGCCAAATTACTCACTCTGAGTTCTCAAAAAGGGTTTCTTCACCCCGGGAAGTGAATTAAATACCATTTGGAGGCATTTAATGTTCGAGCAAAAACGGCTGATTTTCGACAAAAGAGATAACACCCCCCATTACGTCATGCTTCAGAAATGTGGAAAATGGTCCGTTTTCAAATGTTTTATTTTTGAACGTCAGTTCACATTTGTAGGTGGATCATCAGTGTTAGAGCTAAAATTAGCATGTTTAAAGTGATTTTCATGCTTCCAGGGGCTCGGGAAGTGAATAAATACCATTTGGAGGCATTTAATGTTCAAGCAAAAACGGCTGATTTTCGACAAAAGAGATAACACCCCCCCATTACGTCATGCTTCAGAAATGTGGAAAATGGTCCGTTTTCAAATGTTTTATTTTTGAACGTCAGTTCACATTTGTAGGTGGATCATCAGTGTTAGAGCTAAAATTAGCATGTTTAAAGTGATTTTCATGCTTCCAGGGGCCCTAAACACAAGATTTATGGAATGGTTAAAAGTGCATGAAAATGGCCAATTTACTCACTCTGAGTTCTCAAAAAGGGTTTCTTCACCCGGGAAGTGAATTAAATACTATTTGGAGGCATTTAATGTTCGAGCAAAAACGGCTGATTTTCGACAAAAGAGATAACACCCCCCCATTACGTCATGCTTCAGAAATGTGGAAAATGGTCCGTTTTCAAATGTTTTATTTTTGAACGTCAGTTCACATTTGTAGGTGGATCATCAGTGTTAGAGCTAAAATGAGCATGTTTAAAGTGATTTTCATGCTTCCAGGGGCCCTAAACATAAGATTTATGGAATGGTTAAAAGTGCATGAAAATGGCCAATTTACTCACTCTGAGTTCTCAAAAAGGGTTTCTTCACCCCGGGAAGTGAATTAAATACCATTTGGAGGCATTTAATGTTCGAGCAAAAACGGCTGATTTTCGACAAAAGAGATAACACCCCCCCATTACGTCATGCTTCAGAAATGTGGAAAATGGTTCGTTTTCAAATGTTTTATTTTTGAACGTCAGTTCACATTTGTAGGTGGATCATCAGTGTTAGAGCTAAAATTAGCATGTTTAAAGTGATTTTCATGCTTCCAGGGGCCCTAAACACAAGATTTATGGAATGGTTAAAAGTGCATGAAAATGGCCAATTTACTCACTCTGAGTTCTCAAAAAGGGTTTCTTCACCCCGGGAAGTGAATTAAATACTATTTGGAGGCATTTAATGTTCGAGCAAAAACGGCTGATTTTTGACAAAAGAGATAACACCCCCCCATTACGTCATGCTTCAGAAATGTGGAAAATGGTCAGTTTTCAAATATTTTATTTTTGAACGTCAGTTCACATTTGTAGGTGGATCATCAGTGTTAGAGCTAAAATTAGCATGTTTAAAGTGATTTTCATGCTTCCAGGGGCTCGGGAAGTGCATTAAATACCATTTGGAGGCATTTAATGTTCAAGCAAAAACGGCTGATTTTCGACAAAAGAGATAACACCCCCCAGTACGTCATGCTTCAGAAATGTGGAAAATGGTCCGTTTTCAAATGTTTTATTTTTGAACGTCAGTTCACATTTGTAGGTGCATCATCAGTGTTAGAGCTAAAATGAGCATGTTTAAAGTGATTTTCATGCTTCCAGGGGCCCTAAACACAAGATTTATGGAATGGTGAAAAGTGCATGAAAATGGCCAATTTACTCACTCTGAGTTCTCAAAAAGGGTTTCTTCACCCCGGGAAGTGAATTAAATACCATTTGGAGGCATTTAATGTTCGAGCAAAAACGGCTGATTTTCGACAAAAGAGATAACACCCCCCCATTACGTCATGCTTCAGAAATGTGGAAAATGGTCAGTTTTCAAATGTTTTATTTTTGAACGTCAGTTCACATTTGTAGGTGGATCATCAGTGTTAGAGCTAAAATTAGCATGTTTAAAGTGATTTTCATGCTTCCAGGGGCTCGGGAAGTGAATAAATACCATTTGGAGGCATTTAATGTTCAAGCAAAAACGGCTGATTTTCGACAAAAGAGATAACACCCCCCCATTACGTCATGCTTCAGAAATGTGGAAAATGGTCCGTTTTCAAATGTTTTATTTTTGAATGTCAGTTCACATTTGTAGGTGGATCATCAGTGTTAGAGCTAAAATTAGCATGTTTAAAGTGATTTTCATGCTTCCAGGGGCCCTAAACACAAGATTTATGGAATGGTTAAAAGTGCATGAAAATGGCCAATTTACTCACTCTGAGTTCTCAAAAAGGGTTTCTTCACCCCGGGAAGTGAATTAAATACTATTTGGAGGCATTTAATGTTCGAGCAAAAACGGCTGATTTTTTACAAAAGAGATAACACCCCCCCATTACGTCATGCTTCGGAAATGTGGAAAATGGTCCGTTTTCAAATGTTTTATTTTTGAACGTCAGTTCACATTTGTAGGTGGATCATCAGTGTTAGAGCTAAAATTAGCATGTTTAAAGTGATTTTCATGCTTCCAGGGGCCCTAAACACAAGATTTATGGAATGGTTAAAAGTGCATGAAAATGGCCAATTTACTCACTCTGAGTTCTCAAAAAGGGTTTCTTCACCCCGGGAAGTGAATTAAATACTATTTGGAGGCATTTAATGTTCGAGCAAAAACGGCTGATTTTCGACAAAAGAGATAACACCCCCCCATTACGTCATGCTTCAGAAATGTGGAAAATGGACAGTTTTCAAATGTTTTATTTTTGAACGTCAGTTCACATTTGTAGGTGGATCATCAGTGTTAGAGCTAAAATGAGCATGTTTAAAGTGATTTTCATGCTTCCAGGGGCCCTAAACACAAGATTTATGGAATGGTTAAAAGTGCATGAAAATGGCCAATTTACTCACTCTGAGTTCTCAAAAAGGGTTTCTTCACCCCGGGAAGTGAATTAAATACCATTTGGAGGCATTTAATGTTCGAGCAAAAACGGCTGATTTTCGACAAAAGAGATAACACCCCCCCATTACGTCATGCTTCAGAAATGTGGAAAATGGTCCGTTTTCAAATGTTTTATTTTTGAACGTCAGTTCACATTTGTAGGTGGATCATCAGTGTTAGAGCTAAAATTAGCATGTTTAAAGTGATTTTCATGCTTCCAGGGGCTCGGGAAGTGAATTAAATACCATTTGGAGGCATTTAATGTTCAAGCAAAAACTGCTGATTTTCGACAAAAGAGATAACACCCCCCCATTACGTCATGCTTCAGAAATGTGGAAAATGGTCCGTTTTCAAATGTTTTATTTTTGAACGTCAGTTCACATTTGTAGGTGGATCATCAGTGTTAGAGCTAAAATTAGCATGTTTAAAGTGATTTTCATGCTTCCAGGGGCCCTAAACACAAGATTTATGGAATGGTTAAAAGTGCATGAAAATGGCCAATTTACTCACTCTGAGTTCTCAAAAAGGGTTTCTTCACCCCGGGAAGTGAATTAAATACTATTTGGAGGCATTTAATGTTCGAGCAAAAACGGCTGATTTTCGACAAAAGAGATAACACCCCCCCATTACGTCATGCTTCAGAAATGTGGAAAATGGTCCGTTTTCAAATGTTTTATTTTTGAACGTCAGTTCACATTTGTAGGTGGATCATCAGTGTTAGAGCTAAAATGAGCATGTTTAAAGTGATTTTCATGCTTCCAGGGGCCCTAAACAGAAGATTTATGGAATGGTTAAAAGTGCATGAAAATGGCCAATTTACTCACTCTGAGTTCTCAAAAAGGGTTTCTTCACCCCGGGAAGTGAATGAAATACTATTTGGAGGCATTTAATGTTCAAGCAAAAACGGCTGATTTTCGACAAAAGAGATAACACCCCCCCATTACGTCATGCTTCAGAAATGTGGAAAATGGTCCGTTTTCAAATGTTTTATTTTTGAACGTCAGTTCACATTTGTAGGTGGATCATCAGTGTTAGAGCTAAAATTAGCATGTTTAAAGTGATTTTCATGCTTCCAGGGGCTCGGGAAGTGAATTAAATACCATTTGGAGGCATTTAATGTTCAAGCAAAAACTGCTGATTTTCGACAAAAGAGATAACACCCCCCATTACGTCATGCTTCAGAAATGTGGAAAATGGTCCGTTTTCAAATGTTTTATTTTTGAACGTCAGTTCACATTTGTAGGTGGATCATCAGTGTTAGAGCTAAAATTAGCATGTTTAAAGTGATTTTCATGCTTCCAGGGGCCCTAAACACAAGATTTATGGAATGGTTAAAAGTGCATGAAAATGGCCAATTTACTCACTCTGAGTTCTCAAAAAGGGTTTCTTCACCCCGGGAAGTGAATTAAATACTATTTGGAGGTATTTAATGTTCGAGCAAAAACGGCTGATTTTCGACAAAAGAGATAACACCCCCCCATTACGTCATGCTTCAGAAATGTGGAAAATGGTCCGTTTTCAAATGTTTTATTTTTGAACGTCAGTTCACATTTGTAGGTGGATCATCAGTGTTAGAGCAAAAATGAGCATGTTTAAAGTGATTTTCATGCTTCCAGGGGCCCTAAACAGAAGATTTATGGAATGGTTAAAAGTGCATGAAAATGGCCAATTTACTCACTCTGAGTTCTCAAAAAGGGTTTCTTCACCCCGGGAAGTGAATTAAATACTATTTGGAGGCATTTAATGTTCGAGCAAAAACGGCTGATTTTCGACAAAAGAGATAACACCCCCCCATTACGTCATGCTTCAGAAATGTGGAAAATGGCCCGTTTTCAAATGTTTTATTTTTGAACGTCAGTTCACATTTGTAGGTGGATCATCAGTGTTAGAGCTAAAATTAGCATGTTTAAAGTGATTTTCATGCTTCCAGGGGCTCGGGAAGTGAATTAAATACCATTTGGAGGCATTTAATGTTCAAGCAAAAACTGCTGATTTTCGACAAAAGAGATAACACCCCCCCATTACGTCATGCTTCAGAAATGTGGAAAATGGTCCGTTTTCAAATGTTTTATTTTTGAACGTCAGTTCACATTTGTAGGTGGATCATCAGTGTTAGAGCTAAAATTAGCATGTTTAAAGTGATTTTCATGCTTCCAGGGGCCCTAAACACAAGATTTATGGAATGGTTAAAAGTGCATGAAAATGGCCAATTTACTCACTCTGAGTTCTCAAAAAGGGTTTCTTCACCCCGGGAAGTGAATTAAATACTATTTGGAGGCATTTAATGTTCGAGCAAAAACGGCTGATTTTTGACAAAAGAGATAACACCCCCCCATTACGTCATGCTTCAGAAATGTGGAAAATGGTCAGTTTTCAAATATTTTATTTTTGAACGTCAGTTCACATTTGTAGGTGGATCATCAGTGTTAGAGCTAAAATTAGCATGTTTAAAGTGATTTTCATGCTTCCAGGGGCTCGGGAAGTGAATTAAATACCATTTGGAGGCATTTAATGTTCAAGCAAAAACGGCTGATTTTCGACAAAAGAGATAACACCCCCCCATTACGTCATGCTTCAGAAATGTGGAAAATGGTCCGTTTTCAAATGTTTTATTTTTGAACGTCAGTTCACATTTGTAGGTGGATCATCAGTGTTAGAGCTAAAATGAGCATGTTTAAAGTGATTTTCATGCTTCCAGGGGCCCTAAACACAAGATTTATGGAATGGTTAAAAGTGCATGAAAATGGCCAAATTACTCACTCTGAGTTCTCAAAAAGGGTTTCTTCACCCCGGGAAGTGAATTAAATACCATTTGGAGGCATTTAATGTTCGAGCAAAAACGGCTGATTTTCGACAAAAGAGATAACACCCCCCCATTACGTCATGCTTCAGAAATGTGGAAAATGGTCCGTTTTCAAATGTTTTATTTTTGAACGTCAGTTCACATTTGTAGGTGGATCATCAGTGTTAGAGCTAAAATTAGCATGTTTAAAGTGATTTTCATGCTTCCAGGGGCTCGGGAAGTGAATAAATACCATTTGGAGGCATTTAATGTTCAAGCAAAAACGGCTGATTTTCGACAAAAGAGATAACACCCCCCCATTACGTCATGCTTCAGAAATGTGGAAAATGGTCCGTTTTCAAATGTTTTATTTTTGAACGTCAGTTCACATTTGTAGGTGGATCATCAGTGTTAGAGCTAAAATTAGCATGTTTAAAGTGATTTTCATGCTTCCAGGGGCCCTAAACACAAGATTTATGGAATGGTTAAAAGTGCATGAAAATGGCCAATTTACTCACTCTGAGTTCTCAAAAAGGGTTTCTTCACCCCGGGAAGTGAATTAAATACTATTTGGAGGCATTTAATGTTCGAGCAAAAACGGCTGATTTTTGACAAAAGAGATAACACCCCCCCATTACGTCATGCTTCAGAAATGTGGAAAATGGTCCGTTTTCAAATGTTTTATTTTTGAACGTCAGTTCACATTTGTAGGTGGATCATCAGTGTTAGAGCTAAAATGAGCATGTTTAAAGTGATTTTCATGCTTCCAGGGGCCCTAAACATAAGATTTATGGAATGGTTAAAAGTGCATGAAAATGGCCAATTTACTCACTCTGAGTTCTCAAAAAGGGTTTCTTCACCCCGGGAAGTGAATTAAATACCATTTGGAGGCATTTAATGTTCGAGCAAAAACGGCTGATTTTTGACAAAAGAGATAACACCCCCCCATTACGTCATGCTTCAGAAATGTGGAAAATGGTCAGTTTTCAAATATTTTATTTTTGAACGTCAGTTCACATTTGTAGGTGGATCATCAGTGTTAGAGCTAAAATTAGCATGTTTAAAGTGATTTTCATGCTTCCAGGGGCTCGGGAAGTGAATTAAATACCATTTGGAGGCATTTAATGTTCAAGCAAAAACGGCTGATTTTCGACAAAAGAGATAACACCCCCCAGTACGTCATGCTTCAGAAATGTGGAAAATGGTCCGTTTTCAAATGTTTTATTTTTGAACGTCAGTTCACATTTGTAGGTGGATCATCAGTGTTAGAGCTAAAATTAGCATGTTTAAAGTGATTTTCATGCTTCCAGGGGCCCTAAACACAAGATTTATGGAATGGTTAAAAGTGCATGAAAATGGCCAATTCACTCACTCTGAGTTCTCAAAAAGGGTTTCTTCACCCCGGGAAGTGAATTAAATACTATTTGGAGGCATTTAATGTTCGAGCAAAAACGGCTGATTTTCGACAAAAGAGATAACACCCCCCCATTACGTCATGCTTCAGAAATGTGGAAAATGTTCCGTTTTTAAATGTTTTATTTTTGAACGTCAGTTCACATTTGTAGGTGGATCATCAGTGTTAGAGCTAAAATGAGCATGTTTAAAGTGATTTTCATGGTTCCAGGGGCCCTAAAAACAAGATTTATGGAATGGTTAAAAGTGCATGAAAATGGCCAATTTACTCACTCTGAGTTCTCAAAAAGGGTTTCTTCACCCCGGGAAGTGAATTAAATACCATTTGGAGGCATTTAATGTTCGAGCAAAAACGGCTGATTTTCGACAAAAGAGATAACACCCCCCCATTACGTCATGCTTCAGAAATGTGGAAAATGGTCCGTTTTCAAATGTTTTATTTTTGAACGTCAGTTCACATTTGTAGGTGGATCATCAGTGTTAGAGCTAAAATTAGCATGTTTAAAGTGATTTTCATGCTTCCAGGGGCTCGGGAAGTGAATTAAATACCATTTGGAGGCATTTAATGTTCAAGCAAAAACGGCTGATTTTCGACAAAAGAGATAACACCCCCCCATTACGTCATGCTTCAGAAATGTGGAAAATGGTCCGTTTTCAAATGTTTTATTTTTGAACGTCAGTTCACATTTGTAGGTGGATCATCAGTGTTAGAGCTAAAATTAGCATGTTTAAAGTGATTTTCATGCTTCCAGGGGCCCTAAACACAAGATTTATGGAATGGTTAAAAGTGCATGAAAATGGCCAATTTACTCACTCTGAGTTCTCAAAAGGGTTTCTTCACCCCGGGAAGTGAATTAAATACTATTTGGAGGCATTTAATGTTCGAGCAAAAACGGCTGATTTTTGACAAAAGAGATAACACCCCCCCATTACGTCATGCTTCAGAAATGTGGAAAATGGTCAGTTTTCAAATATTTTATTTTTGAACGTCAGTTCACATTTGTAGGTGGATCATCAGTGTTAGAGCTAAAATTAGCATGTTTAAAGTGATTTTCATGCTTCCAGGGGCTCGGGAAGTGAATTAAATACCATTTGGAGGCATTTAATGTTCAAGCAAAAACGGCTGATTTTCGACAAAAGAGATAACACCCCCCAGTACGTCATGCTTCAGAAATGTGGAAAATGGTCCGTTTTCAAATGTTTTATTTTTGAACGTCAGTTCACATTTGTAGGTGGATCATCAGTGTTAGAGCTAAAATGAGCATGTTTAAAGTGATTTTCATGCTTCCAGGGGCCCTAAACACAAGATTTATGGAATGGTTAAAAGTGCATGAAAATGGCCAATTTACTCACTCTGAGTTCTCAAAAAGGGTTTCTTCACCCCGGGAAGTGAATTAAATACCATTTGGAGGCATTTAATGTTCGAGCAAAAACGGCTGATTTTCGACAAAAGAGATAACACCCCCCCATTACGTCATGCTTCAGAAATGTGGAAAATGGTCTGTTTTCAAATGTTTTATTTTTGAACGTCAGTTCACATTTGTAGGTGGATCATCAGTGTTAGAGCTAAAATTAGCATGTTTAAAGTGATTTTCATGCTTCCAGGGGCTCGGGAAGTGAATAAATACCATTTGGAGGCATTTAATGTTCAAGCAAAAACGGCTGATTTTCGACAAAAGAGATAACACCCCCCCATTACGTCATGCTTCAGAAATGTGGAAAATGGTCCGTTTTCAAATGTTTTATTTTTGAACGTCAGTTCACATTTGTAGGTGGATCATCAGTGTTAGAGCTAAAATTAGCATGTTTAAAGTGATTTTCATGCTTCCAGGGGCCCTAAACACAAGATTTATGGAAAGGTTAAAAGTGCATGAAAATGGCCAATTTACTCACTCTGAGTTCTCAAAAAGGGTTTCTTCACCCCGGGAAGTGAATTAAATACTATTTGGAGGCATTTAATGTTCGAGCAAAAACGGCTGATTTTTTACAAAAGAGATAACACCCCCCCATTACGTCATGCTTCAGAAATGTGGAAAATGGTCCGTTTTCAAATGTTTTATTTTTGAACGTCAGTTCACATTTGTAGGTGGATCATCAGTGTTAGAGCTAAAATTAGCATGTTTAAAGTGATTTTCATGCTTCCAGGGGCCCTAAACACAAGATTTATGGAATGGTTAAAAGTGCATGAAAATGGCCAATTTACTCACTCTGAGTTCTCAAAAAGGGTTTCTTCACCCCGGGAAGTGAATTAAATACCATTTGGAGGCATTTAATGTTCGAGCAAAAACGGCTGATTTTCGACAAAAGAGATAACACCCCCCCATTACGTCATGCTTCAGAAATGTGGAAAATGGTCCGTTTTCAAATGTTTTATTTTTGAACGTCAGTTCACATTTGTAGGTGGATCATCAGTGTTAGAGCTAAAATTAGCATGTTTAAAGTGATTTTCATGCTTCCAGGGGCTCGGGAAGCGAATTAAATACCATTTGGAGGCATTTAATGTTCAAGCAAAAACGGCTGATTTTCGACAAAAGAGATAACACCCCCCCCATTACGTCATGCTTCAGAAATGTGGAAAATGGTCCGTTTTCAAATGTTTTATTTTTGAACGTCAGTTCACATTTGTAGGTGGATCATCAGTGTTAGAGCTAAAATTAGCATGTTTAAAGTGATTTTCATGCTTCCAGGGGCCCTAAACACAAGATTTATGGAATGGTTAAAAGTGCATGAAAATGGCCAATTCACTCACTCTGAGTTCTCAAAAAGGGTTTCTTCACCCCGGGAAGTGAATTAAATACTATTTGGAGGCATTTAATGTTCGAGCAAAAACGGCTGATTTTCGACAAAAGAGATAACACCCCCCCATTACGTCATGCTTCAGAAATGTGGAAAATGTTCCGTTTTTAAATGTTTTATTTTTGAACGTCAGTTCACATTTGTAGGTGGATCATCAGTGTTAGAGCTAAAATGAGCATGTTTAAAGTGATTTTCATGGTTCCAGGGGCCCTAAAAACAAGATTTATGGAATGGTTAAAAGTGCATGAAAATGGCCAATTTACTCACTCTGAGTTCTCAAAAAGGGTTTCTTCACCCCGGGAAGTGAATTAAATACCATTTGGAGGCATTTAATGTTCGAGCAAAAACAGCTGATTTTCGACAAAAGAGATAACACCCCCCCATTACGTCATGCTTCAGAAATGTGGAAAATGGTCCGTTTTCAAATGTTTTATTTTTGAACGTCAGTTCACATTTGTAGGTGGATCATCAGTGTTAGAGCTAAAATTAGCATGTTTAAAGTGATTTTCATGCTTCCAGGGGCTCGGGAAGTGAATTAAATACCATTTGGAGGCATTTAATGTTCAAGCAAAAACGGCTGATTTTCGACAAAAGAGATAACACCCCCCCATTATGTCATGCTTCAGAAATGTGGAAAATGGTCCGTTTTCAAATGTTTTATTTTTGAACGTCAGTTCACATTTGTAGGTGGATCATCAGTGTTAGAGCTAAAATTAGCATGTTTAAAGTGATTTTCATGCTTCCAGGGGCCCTAAACACAAGATTTATGGAATGGTTAAAAGTGCATGAAAATGGCCAATTTACTCACTCTGAGTTCTCAAAAGGGTTTCTTCACCCCGGGAAGTGAATTAAATACTATTTGGAGGCATTTAATGTTCGAGCAAAAACGGCTGATTTTTGACAAAAGAGATAACACCCCCCCATTACGTCATGCTTCAGAAATGTGGAAAATGGTCAGTTTTCAAATATTTTATTTTTGAACGTCAGTTCACATTTGTAGGTGGATCATCAGTGTTAGAGCTAAAATTAGCATGTTTAAAGTGATTTTCATGCTTCCAGGGGCTCGGGAAGTGAATTAAATACCATTTGGAGGCATTTAATGTTCAAGCAAAAACGGCTGATTTTCGACAAAAGAGATAACACCCCCCAGTACGTCATGCTTCAGAAATGTGGAAAATGGTCCGTTTTCAAATGTTTTATTTTTGAACGTCAGTTCACATTTGTAGGTGGATCATCAGTGTTAGAGCTAAAATGAGCATGTTTAAAGTGATTTTCATGCTTCCAGGGGCCCTAAACACAAGATTTATGGAATGGTTAAAAGTGCATGAAAATGGCCAATTTACTCACTCTGAGTTCTCAAAAAGGGTTTCTTCACCCCGGGAAGTGAATTAAATACCATTTGGAGGCATTTAATGTTCGAGCAAAAACGGCTGATTTTCGACAAAAGAGATAACACCCCCCCATTACGTCATGCTTCAGAAATGTGGAAAATGGTCTGTTTTCAAATGTTTTATTTTTGAACGTCAGTTCACATTTGTAGGTGGATCATCAGTGTTAGAGCTAAAATTAGCATGTTTAAAGTGATTTTCATGCTTCCAGGGGCTCGGGAAGTGAATAAATACCATTTGGAGGCATTTAATGTTCAAGCAAAAACGGCTGATTTTCGACAAAAGAGATAACACCCCCCCATTACGTCATGCTTCAGAAATGTGGAAAATGGTCCGTTTTCAAATGTTTTATTTTTGAACGTCAGTTCACATTTGTAGGTGGATCATCAGTGTTAGAGCTAAAATTAGCATGTTTAAAGTGATTTTCATGCTTCCAGGGGCTCGGGAAGTGAATTAAATACCATTTGGAGGCATTTAATGTTCAAGCAAAAACGGCTGATTTTCGACAAAAGAGATAACACCCCCCAGTACGTCATGCTTCAGAAATGTGGAAAATGGTCCGTTTTCAAATGTTTTATTTTTGAACGTCAGTTCACATTTGTAGGTGGATCATCAGTGTTAGAGCTAAAATGAGCATGTTTAAAGTGATTTTCATGCTTCCAGGGGCCCTAAACACAAGATTTATGGAATGGTTAAAAGTGCATGAAAATGGCCAATTTACTCACTCTGAGTTCTCAAAAAGGGTTTCTTCACCCCGGGAAGTGAATTAAATACCATTTGGAGGCATTTAATGTTCGAGCAAAAACGGCTGATTTTCGACAAAAGAGATAACACCCCCCCATTACGTCATGCTTCAGAAATGTGGAAAATGGTCTGTTTTCAAATGTTTTATTTTTGAACGTCAGTTCACATTTGTAGGTGGATCATCAGTGTTAGAGCTAAAATTAGCATGTTTAAAGTGATTTTCATGCTTCCAGGGGCTCGGGAAGTGAATAAATACCATTTGGAGGCATTTAATGTTCAAGAAAAAACGGCTGATTTTCGACAAAAGAGATAACACCCCCCCATTACGTCATGCTTCAGAAATGTGGAAAATGGTCCGTTTTCAAATGTTTTATTTTTGAACGTCAGTTCACATTTGTAGGTGGATCATCAGTGTTAGAGCTAAAATGAGCATGTTTAAAGTGATTTTCATGCTTCCAGGGGCCCTAAACACAAGATTTATGGAATGGTTAAAAGTGCATGAAAATGGCCAATTTACTCACTCTGAGTTCTCAAAAAGGGTTTCTTCACCCCGGGAAGTGAATTAAATACTATTTGGAGGCATTTAATGTTCGAGCAAAAACGGCTGATTTTCGACAAAAGAGATAACACCCCCCCATTACGTCATGCTTCAGAAATGTGGAAAATGGTCCGTTTTCAAATGTTTTATTTTTGAACGTCAGTTCACATTTGTAGGTGGATCATCAGTGTTAGAGCTAAAATGAGCATGTTTAAAGTGATTTTCATGCTTCCAGGGGCCCTAAACAGAAGATTTATGGAATGGTTAAAAGTGCATGAAAATGGCCAATTTACTCACTCTGAGTTCTCAAAAAGGGTTTCTTCACCCCGGGAAGTGAATTAAATACCATTTGGAGGCATTTAATGTTCGAGCAAAAACGGCTGATTTTCGACAAAAGAGATAACACCCCCCCATTACGTCATGCTTCAGAAATGTGGAAAATGGTCCGTTTTCAAATGTTTTATTTTTGAACGTCAGTTCACATTTGTAGGTGGATCATCAGTGTTAGAGCTAAAATTAGCATGTTTAAAGTGATTTTCATGCTTCCAGGGGCTCGGGAAGTGAATTAAATACCATTTGGAGGCATTTAATGTTCAAGCAAAAACTGCTGATTTTCGACAAAAGAGATAACACCCCCCCATTACGTCATGCTTCAGAAATGTGGAAAATGGTCCGTTTTCAAATGTTTTATTTTTGAACGTCAGTTCACATTTGTAGGTGGATCATCAGTGTTAGAGCTAAAATTAGCATGTTTAAAGTGATTTTCATGCTTCCAGGGGCCCTAAACACAAGATTTATGGAATGGTTAAAAGTGCATGAAAATGGCCAATTTACTCACTCTGAGTTCTCAAAAAGGGTTTCTTCACCCCGGGAAGTGAATTAAATACTATTTGGAGGCATTTAATGTTCGAGCAAAAACGGCTGATTTTCGACAAAAGAGATAACACCCCCCCATTACGTCATGCTTCAGAAATGTGGAAAATGGTCCGTTTTCAAATGTTTTATTTTTGAACGTCAGTTCACATTTGTAGGTGGATCATCAGTGTTAGAGCTAAAATGAGCATGTTTAAAGTGATTTTCATGCTTCCAGGGGCCCTAAACACAAGATTTATGGAATGGTTAAAAGTGCATGAAAATGGCCAATTTACTCACTCTGAGTTCTCAAAAAGGGTTACTTCACCCCGGGAGTGAATTAAATACCATTTGGAGCCATTTAATGTTCGAGCAAAAACGGCTGATTTTCGACAAAAGAGATAACACCCCCCCCATTACGTCATGCTTCAGAAATGTGGAAAATGGTCCGTTTTCAAATGTTTTATTTTTGAACGTCAGTTCACATTTGTAGGTGGATCATCAGTGTTAGAGCTAAAATTAGCATGTTTAAAGTGATTTTCATGCTTCCAGGGGCTCGGGAAGTGAATTAAATACCATTTGGAGGCATTTAATGTTCAAGCAAAAACGGCTGATTTTCGACAAAAGAGATAACACCCCCCCATTACGTCATGCTTCAGAAATGTGGAAAATGGTCCGTTTTCAAATGTTTTATTTTTGAACGTCAGTTCACATTTGTAGGTGGATCATCAGTGTTAGAGCTAAAATTAGCATGTTTAAAGTGATTTTCATGCTTCCAGGGGCCCTAAACACAAGATTTATGGAATGGTTAAAAGTGCATGAAAATGGCCAATTTACTCACTCTGAGTTCTCAAAAAGGGTTTCTTCACCCCGGGAAGTGAATTAAATACTATTTGGAGGCATTTAATGTTCGAGCAAAAACGGCTGATTTTTGACAAAAGAGATAATACCCCCCCATTACGTCATGCTTCAGAAATGTGGAAAATGGTCCGTTTTCAAATATTTTATTTTTGAACGTCAGTTCACATTTGTAGGTGGATCATCAGTGTTAGAGCTAAAATTAGCATGTTTAAAGTGATTTTCATGCTTCCAGGGGCTCGGGAAGTGAAATAAATACCATTTGGAGGCATTTAATGTTCAAGCAAAAACGGCTGATTTTCGACAAAAGAGATAACACCCCCCATTACGTCATGCTTCAGAAATGTGGAAAATGGTCCGTTTTCAAATGTTTTATTTTTGAACGTCAGTTCACATTTGTAGGTGGATCATCAGTGTTAGAGCTAAAATTAGCATGTTTAAAGTGATTTTCATGCTTCCAGGGGCCCTAAACACAAGATTTATGGAATGGTTAAAAGTGCATGAAAATGGCCAATTTACTCACTCTGAGTTCTCAAAAAGGGTTTCTTCACCCCGGGAATTTAATTAAATACCATTTGGAGGCATTTAATGTTCGAGCAAAAACTGCTGATTTTCGACAAAAGAGATAACACCCCCCCATTACGTCATGCTTCAGAAATGTGGAAAATGGTCGGTTTTCAAATGTTTTATTTTTGAACGTCAGTTCACATTTGTAGGTGGATCATCAGTGTTAGAGCTAAAATTAGCATGTTTAAAGTGATTTTCATGCTTCCAGGGGCCGTAAACACAAGATTTATGGAATGGTTAAAAGTGCATGAAAATGGCCAATTTACTCACTCTGAGATCTCAAAAAGCATTTCTTCACCCCGGGAAGTGAATTAAATACTATTTGGAGGCATTTAATGTTTGAGCAAAAACGGCAGATTTTCGACAAAAGAGATAACACCCCCCCCCCATTACATCATGCTTAAGAAATGTGGAAAATGGTCTGTTTTCAAATGTTTTATTTTTGAATGTCAGTTCACATTTGTAGGTGGATCATCAGTGTTAGAGCTAAAATTAGCATGTTTAAAGTGATTTTCATGCTTCCAGGTGCCCTAAACACAAGATTTATGGAATGGTTAAAAGTGCATGAAAATGGCCAATTTACTCACTCTGAGTTCTCAAAAAGGGTTTCTTCACCCCGGGAAGTTAATTAAATACCATTTGGAGGCATTTAATGTTCGAGCAAAAATGGCTGATTTTCGACAAAAGAGATAACACCCCCCCATTACGTCATGCTTCAGAAATGTGGAAAATGGTCCGTTTTCAAATGTTTTATTTTTGAACGTCAGTTCACATTTGTAGGTGGATCATCAGTGTTAGAGCTAAAATTAGCATGTTTAAAGTGATTTTCATGCTTCCAGGGGCTCGGGAAGTGAATTAAATACCATTTGGAGGCATTTAATGTTCAAGCGAAACAGCTGATTTTCGACAAAAGAGATAACACCCCCCCATTACGTCATGCTTCAGAAATGTGGAAAATGGTCCGTTTTCAAATGTGTTATTTTTGAACGTCAGTTCACATTTGTAGGTGGATCATCAGTGTTAGAGCTAAAATTAGCATGTTTAAAGTGATTTTCATGCTTCCAGGGGCCCTAAACACAAGATTTATGGAATGGTTAAAAGTGCATGAAAATGGCCAGTTTACTCACTCTGAGTTCTCAAAAAGGGTTTCTTCACCCCGGGAAGTTAATTAAATACCATTTGGAGGCATTTAATGTTCGAGCAAAAACGGCTGATTTTCGACAAAAGAGATAACACCCCCCCATTACGTCATGCTTCAGAAATGTGGAAAATGGTCCATTTTCAAATGTTTTATTTTTGAACGTCAGTTCACATTTGTAGGGGGATCATCAGTGTTAGAGCTAAAATTAGCATGTTTAAAGTGATTTTCATGCTTCCAGGGGCCCTAAACACAAGATTTATGGAATGGTTAAAAGTGCATGAAAATGGCCAATTTACTCACTCTGAGTTCTCAAAAAGGGTTTCTTCACCCCGGGAAGTGAATTAAATACTATTTGGAGGCATTTAATGTTCGAGCAAAAACGGCTGATTTTTGACAAAAGAGATAACACCCCCCCATTACGTCATGCTTCAGAAATGTGGAAAATGGTCAGTTTTCAAATATTTTATTTTTGAACGTCAGTTCACATTTGTAGGTGGATCATCAGTGTTAGAGCTAAAATTAGCATGTTTAAAGTGATTTTCATGCTTCCAGGGGCTCGGGAAGTGAATTAAATACCATTTGGAGGCATTTAATGTTCAAGCAAAAACGGCTGATTTTCGACAAAAGAGATAACACCCCCCCATTACGTCATGCTTCAGAAATGTGGAAAATGGTCCGTTTTCAAATGTTTTATTTTTGAACGTCAGTTCACATTTGTAGGTGGATCATCAGTGTTAGAGCTAAAATGAGCATGTTTAAAGTGATTTTCATGCTTCCAGGGGCCCTAAACACAAGATTTATGGAATGGTTAAAAGTGCATGAAAATGGCCAAATTACTCACTCTGAGTTCTCAAAAAGGGTTTCTTCACCCCGGGAAGTGAATTAAATACCATTTGGAGGCATTTAATGTTCGAGCAAAAACGGCTGATTTTCGACAAAAGAGATAACACCCCCCCATTACGTCATGCTTCAGAAATGTGGAAAATGGTCCGTTTTCAAATGTTTTATTTTTGAACGTCAGTTCACATTTGTAGGTGGATCATCAGTGTTAGAGCTAAAATTAGCATGTTTAAAGTGATTTTCATGCTTCCAGGGGCTCGGGAAGTGAATAAATACCATTTGGAGGCATTTAATGTTCAAGCAAAAACGGCTGATTTTCGACAAAAGAGATAACACCCCCCCATTACGTCATGCTTCAGAAATGTGGAAAATGGTCCGTTTTCAAATGTTTTATTTTTGAACGTCAGTTCACATTTGTAGGTGGATCATCAGTGTTAGAGCTAAAATTAGCATGTTTAAAGTGATTTTCATGCTTCCAGGGGCCCTAAACACAAGATTTATGGAATGGTTAAAAGTGCATGAAAATGGCCAATTTACTCACTCTGAGTTCTCAAAAAGGGTTTCTTCACCCCGGGAAGTGAATTAAATACTATTTGGAGGCATTTAATGTTCGAGCAAAAACGGCTGATTTTCGACAAAAGAGATAACACCCCCCCATTACGTCATGCTTCAGAAATGTGGAAAATGGTCCGTTTTCAAATGTTTTATTTTTGAACGTCAGTTCACATTTGTAGGTGGATCATCAGTGTTAGAGCTAAAATGAGCATGTTTAAAGTGATTTTCATGCTTCCAGGGGCCCTAAACATAAGATTTATGGAATGGTTAAAAGTGCATGAAAATGGCCAATTTACTCACTCTGAGTTCTCAAAAAGGGTTTCTTCACCCCGGGAAGTGAATTAAATACCATTTGGAGGCATTTAATGTTCGAGCAAAAACGGCTGATTTTTGACAAAAGAGATAACACCCCCCCATTACGTCATGCTTCAGAAATGTGGAAAATGGTCAGTTTTCAAATATTTTATTTTTGAACGTCAGTTCACATTTGTAGGTGGATCATCAGTGTTAGAGCTAAAATTAGCATGTTTAAAGTGATTTTCATGCTTCCAGGGGCTCGGGAAGTGAATTAAATACCATTTGGAGGCATTTAATGTTCAAGCAAAAACGGCTGATTTTCGACAAAAGAGATAACACCCCCCAGTACGTCATGCTTCAGAAATGTGGAAAATGGTCCGTTTTCAAATGTTTTATTTTTGAACGTCAGTTCACATTTGTAGGTGGATCATCAGTGTTAGAGCTAAAATTAGCATGTTTAAAGTGATTTTCATGCTTCCAGGGGCCCTAAACACAAGATTTATGGAATGGTTAAAAGTGCATGAAAATGGCCAATTCACTCACTCTGAGTTCTCAAAAAGGGTTTCTTCACCCCGGGAAGTGAATTAAATACTATTTGGAGGCATTTAATGTTCGAGCAAAAACGGCTGATTTTCGACAAAAGAGATAACACCCCCCCATTACGTCATGCTTCAGAAATGTGGAAAATGTTCCGTTTTTAAATGTTTTATTTTTGAACGTCAGTTCACATTTGTAGGTGGATCATCAGTGTTAGAGCTAAAATGAGCATGTTTAAAGTGATTTTCATGGTTCCAGGGGCCCTAAAAACAAGATTTATGGAATGGTTAAAAGTGCATGAAAATGGCCAATTTACTCACTCTGAGTTCTCAAAAAGGGTTTCTTCACCCCGGGAAGTGAATTAAATACCATTTGGAGGCATTTAATGTTCGAGCAAAAACGGCTGATTTTCGACAAAAGAGATAACACCCCCCCATTACGTCATGCTTCAGAAATGTGGAAAATGGTCCGTTTTCAAATGTTTTATTTTTGAACGTCAGTTCACATTTGTAGGTGGATCATCAGTGTTAGAGCTAAAATTAGCATGTTTAAAGTGATTTTCATGCTTCCAGGGGCTCGGGAAGTGAATTAAATACCATTTGGAGGCATTTAATGTTCAAGCAAAAACTGCTGATTTTCGACAAAAGAGATAACACCCCCCCATTACGTCATGCTTCAGAAATGTGGAAAATGGTCCGTTTTCAAATGTTTTATTTTTGAACGTCAGTTCACATTTGTAGGTGGATCATCAGTGTTAGAGCTGAAATTAGCATGTTTAAAGTGATTTTCATGCTTCCAGGGGCCCTAAACACAAGATTTATGGAATGGTTAAAAGTGCATGAAAATGGCCAATTTACTCACTCTGAGTTCTCAAAAAGGGTTTCTTCACCCCGGGAAGTGAATTAAATACTATTTGGAGGCATTTAATGTTCGAGCAAAAACGGCTGATTTTCGACAAAAGAGATAACACCCCCCCATTACGTCATGCTTCAGAAATGTGGAAAATGGTCCGTTTTCAAATGTTTTATTTTTGAACGTCAGTTCACATTTGTAGGTGGATCATCAGTGTTAGAGCTAAAATGAGCATGTTTAAAGTGATTTTCATGCTTCCAGGGGCCCTAAACACAAGATTTATGGAATGGTTAAAAGTGCATGAAAATGGCCAATTTACTCACTCTGAGTTCTCAAAAAGGGTTACTTCACCCCGGGAGTGAATTAAATACCATTTGGAGCCATTTAATGTTCGAGCAAAAACGGCTGATTTTCGACAAAAGAGATAACACCCCCCCCATTACGTCATGCTTCAGAAATGTGGAAAATGGTCCGTTTTCAAATGTTTTATTTTTGAACGTCAGTTCACATTTGTAGGTGGATCATCAGTGTTAGAGCTAAAATTAGCATGTTTAAAGTGATTTTCATGCTTCCAGGGGCTCGGGAAGTGAATTAAATACCATTTGGAGGCATTTAATGTTCAAGCAAAAACGGCTGATTTTCGACAAAAGAGATAACACCCCCCCATTACGTCATGCTTCAGAAATGTGGAAAATGGTCCGTTTTCAAATGTTTTATTTTTGAACGTCAGTTCACATTTGTAGGTGGATCATCAGTGTTAGAGCTAAAATTAGCATGTTTAAAGTGATTTTCATGCTTCCAGGGGCCCTAAACACAAGATTTATGGAATGGTTAAAAGTGCATGAAAATGGCCAATTTACTCACTCTGAGTTCTCAAAAAGGGTTTCTTCACCCCGGGAAGTGAATTAAATACTATTTGGAGGCATTTAATGTTCGAGCAAAAACGGCTGATTTTTGACAAAAGAGATAACACCCCCCCATTACGTCATGCTTCAGAAATGTGGAAAATGGTCCGTTTTCAAATATTTTATTTTTGAACGTCAGTTCACATTTGTAGGTGGATCATCAGTGTTAGAGCTAAAATTAGCATGTTTAAAGTGATTTTCATGCTTCCAGGGGCTCGGGAAGTGAAATAAATACCATTTGGAGGCATTTAATGTTCAAGCAAAAACGGCTGATTTTCGACAAAAGAGATAACACCCCCCATTACGTCATGCTTCAGAAATGTGGAAAATGGTCCGTTTTCAAATGTTTTATTTTTGAACGTCAGTTCACATTTGTAGGTGGATCATCAGTGTTAGAGCTAAAATTAGCATGTTTAAAGTGATTTTCATGCTTCCAGGGGCCCTAAACACAAGATTTATGGAATGGTTAAAAGTGCATGAAAATGGCCAATTTACTCACTCTGAGTTCTCAAAAAGGGTTTCTTCACCCCGGGAATTTAATTAAATACCATTTGGAGGCATTTAATGTTCGAGCAAAAACTGCTGATTTTCGACAAAAGAGATAACACCCCCCCCATTACGTCATGCTTCAGAAATGTGGAAAATGGTCGGTTTTCAAATGTTTTATTTTTGAACGTCAGTTCACATTTGTAGGTGGATCATCAGTGTTAGAGCTAAAATTAGCATGTTTAAAGTGATTTTCATGCTTCCAGGGGCCGTAAACACAAGATTTATGGAATGGTTAAAAGTGCATGAAAATGGCCAATTTACTCACTCTGAGATCTCAAAAAGCATTTCTTCACCCCGGGAAGTGAATTAAATACTATTTGGAGGCATTTAATGTTTGAGCAAAAACGGCAGATTTTCGACAAAAGAGATAACACCCCCCCCCATTACATCATGCTTAAGAAATGTGGAAAATGGTCTGTTTTCAAATGTTTTATTTTTGAATGTCAGTTCACATTTGTAGGTGGATCATCAGTGTTAGAGCTAAAATTAGCATGTTTAAAGTGATTTTCATGCTTCCAGGTGCCCTAAACACAAGATTTATGGAATGGTTAAAAGTGCATGAAAATGGCCAATTTACTCACTCTGAGTTCTCAAAAAGGGTTTCTTCACCCCGGGAAGTTAATTAAATACCATTTGGAGGCATTTAATGTTCGAGCAAAAATGGCTGATTTTCGACAAAAGAGATAACACCCCCCCATTACGTCATGCTTCAGAAATGTGGAAAATGGTCCGTTTTCAAATGTTTTATTTTTGAACGTCAGTTCACATTTGTAGGTGGATCATCAGTGTTAGAGCTAAAATTAGCATGTTTAAAGTGATTTTCATGCTTCCAGGGGCTCGGGAAGTGAATTAAATACCATTTGGAGGCATTTAATGTTCAAGCGAAACAGCTGATTTTCGACAAAAGAGATAACACCCCCCCATTACGTCATGCTTCAGAAATGTGGAAAATGGTCCGTTTTCAAATGTTTTATTTTTGAACGTCAGTTCACATTTGTAGGTGGATCATCAGTGTTAGAGCTAAAATTAGCATGTTTAAAGTGATTTTCATGCTTCCAGGGGCCCTAAACACAAGATTTATGGAATGGTTAAAAGTGCATGAAAATGGCCAATTTACTCACTCTGAGTTCTCAAAAAGGGTTTCTTCACCCCGGGAAGTTAATTAAATACCATTTGGAGGCATTTAATGTTCGAGCAAAAACGGCTGATTTTCGACAAAAGAGATAACACCCCCCCATTACGTCATGCTTCAGAAATGTGGAAAATGGTCCATTTTCAAATGTTTTATTTTTGAACGTCAGTTCACATTTGTAGGGGGATCATCAGTGTTAGAGCTAAAATTAGCATGTTTAAAGTGATTTTCATGCTTCCAGGGGCCCTAAACACAAGATTTATGGAATGGTTAAAAGTGCATGAAAATGGCCAATTTACTCACTCTGAGTTCTCAAAAAGGGTTTCTTCACCCCGGGAAGTGAATTAAATACTATTTGGAGGCATTTAATGTTCGAGCAAAAACGGCTGATTTTTGACAAAAGAGATAACACCCCCCCATTACGTCATGCTTCAGAAATGTGGAAAATGGTCAGTTTTCAAATATTTTATTTTTGAACGTCAGTTCACATTTGTAGGTGGATCATCAGTGTTAGAGCTAAAATTAGCATGTTTAAAGTGATTTTCATGCTTCCAGGGGCTCGGGAAGTGAATTAAATACCATTTGGAGGCATTTAATGTTCAAGCAAAAACGGCTGATTTTCGACAAAAGAGATAACACCCCCCCATTACGTCATGCTTCAGAAATGTGGAAAATGGTCCGTTTTCAAATGTTTTATTTTTGAACGTCAGTTCACATTTGTAGGTGGATCATCAGTGTTAGAGCTAAAATGAGCATGTTTAAAGTGATTTTCATGCTTCCAGGGGCCCTAAACACAAGATTTATGGAATGGTTAAAAGTGCATGAAAATGGCCAAATTACTCACTCTGAGTTCTCAAAAAGGGTTTCTTCACCCCGGGAAGTGAATTAAATACCATTTGGAGGCATTTAATGTTCGAGCAAAAACGGCTGATTTTCGACAAAAGAGATAACACCCCCCCATTACGTCATGCTTCAGAAATGTGGAAAATGGTCCGTTTTCAAATGTTTTATTTTTGAACGTCAGTTCACATTTGTAGGTGGATCATCAGTGTTAGAGCTAAAATTAGCATGTTTAAAGTGATTTTCATGCTTCCAGGGGCTCGGGAAGTGAATAAATACCATTTGGAGGCATTTAATGTTCAAGCAAAAACGGCTGATTTTCGACAAAAGAGATAACACCCCCCCATTACGTCATGCTTCAGAAATGTGGAAAATGGTCCGTTTTCAAATGTTTTATTTTTGAACGTCAGTTCACATTTGTAGGTGGATCATCAGTGTTAGAGCTAAAATTAGCATGTTTAAAGTGATTTTCATGCTTCCAGGGGCCCTAAACACAAGATTTATGGAATGGTTAAAAGTGCATGAAAATGGCCAATTTACTCACTCTGAGTTCTCAAAAAGGGTTTCTTCACCCCGGGAAGTGAATTAAATACTATTTGGAGGCATTTAATGTTCGAGCAAAAACGGCTGATTTTCGACAAAAGAGATAACACCCCCCCATTACGTCATGCTTCAGAAATGTGGAAAATGGTCCGTTTTCAAATGTTTTATTTTTGAACGTCAGTTCACATTTGTAGGTGGATCATCAGTGTTAGAGCTAAAATGAGCATGTTTAAAGTGATTTTCATGCTTCCAGGGGCCCTAAACATAAGATTTATGGAATGGTTAAAAGTGCATGAAAATGGCCAATTTACTCACTCTGAGTTCTCAAAAAGGGTTTCTTCACCCCGGGAAGTGAATTAAATACCATTTGGAGGCATTTAATGTTCGAGCAAAAACGGCTGATTTTTGACAAAAGAGATAACACCCCCCCATTACGTCATGCTTCAGAAATGTGGAAAATGGTCAGTTTTCAAATATTTTATTTTTGAACGTCAGTTCACATTTGTAGGTGGATCATCAGTGTTAGAGCTAAAATTAGCATGTTTAAAGTGATTTTCATGCTTCCAGGGGCTCGGGAAGTGAATTAAATACCATTTGGAGGCATTTAATGTTCAAGCAAAAACGGCTGATTTTCGACAAAAGAGATAACACCCCCCAGTACGTCATGCTTCAGAAATGTGGAAAATGGTCCGTTTTCAAATGTTTTATTTTTGAACGTCAGTTCACATTTGTAGGTGGATCATCAGTGTTAGAGCTAAAATTAGCATGTTTAAAGTGATTTTCATGCTTCCAGGGGCCCTAAACACAAGATTTATGGAATGGTTAAAAGTGCATGAAAATGGCCAATTCACTCACTCTGAGTTCTCAAAAAGGGTTTCTTCACCCCGGGAAGTGAATTAAATACTATTTGGAGGCATTTAATGTTCGAGCAAAAACGGCTGATTTTCGACAAAAGAGATAACACCCCCCCATTACGTCATGCTTCAGAAATGTGGAAAATGTTCCGTTTTTAAATGTTTTATTTTTGAACGTCAGTTCACATTTGTAGGTGGATCATCAGTGTTAGAGCTAAAATGAGCATGTTTAAAGTGATTTTCATGGTTCCAGGGGCCCTAAAAACAAGATTTATGGAATGGTTAAAAGTGCATGAAAATGGCCAATTTACTCACTCTGAGTTCTCAAAAAGGGTTTCTTCACCCCGGGAAGTGAATTAAATACCATTTGGAGGCATTTAATGTTCGAGCAAAAACGGCTGATTTTCGACAAAAGAGATAACACCCCCCCATTACGTCATGCTTCAGAAATGTGGAAAATGGTCCGTTTTCAAATGTTTTATTTTTGAACGTCAGTTCACATTTGTAGGTGGATCATCAGTGTTAGAGCTAAAATTAGCATGTTTAAAGTGATTTTCATGCTTCCAGGGGCTCGGGAAGTGAATTAACTACCATTTGGAGGCATTTAATGTTCAAGCAAAAACGGCTGATTTTCGACAAAAGAGATAACACCCCCCCATTACGTCATGCTTCAGAAATGTGGAAAATGGTCCGTTTTCAAATGTTTTATTTTTGAACGTCAGTTCACATTTGTAGGTGGATCATCAGTGTTAGAGCTAAAATTAGCATGTTTAAAGTGATTTTCATGCTTCCAGGGGCCCTAAACACAAGATTTATGGAATGGTTAAAAGTGCATGAAAATGGCCAATTTACTCACTCTGAGTTCTCAAAAGGGTTTCTTCACCCCGGGAAGTGAATTAAATACTATTTGGAGGCATTTAATGTTCGAGCAAAAACGGCTGATTTTTGACAAAAGAGATAACACCCCCCCATTACGTCATGCTTCAGAAATGTGGAAAATGGTCAGTTTTCAAATATTTTATTTTTGAACGTCAGTTCACATTTGTAGGTGGATCATCAGTGTTAGAGCTAAAATTAGCATGTTTAAAGTGATTTTCATGCTTCCAGGGGCTCGGGAAGTGAATTAAATACCATTTGGAGGCATTTAATGTTCAAGCAAAAACGGCTGATTTTCGACAAAAGAGATAACACCCCCAGTACGTCATGCTTCAGAAATGTGGAAAATGGTCCGTTTTCAAATGTTTTATTTTTGAACGTCAGTTCACATTTGTAGGTGGATCATCAGTGTTAGAGCTAAAATGAGCATGTTTAAAGTGATTTTCATGCTTCCAGGGGCCCTAAACACAAGATTTATGGAATGGTTAAAAGTGCATGAAAATGGCCAATTTACTCACTCTGAGTTCTCAAAAAGGGTTTCTTCACCCCGGGAAGTGAATTAAATACCATTTGGAGGCATTTAATGTTCGAGCAAAAACGGCTGATTTTCGACAAAAGAGATAACACCCCCCCATTACGTCATGCTTCAGAAATGTGGAAAATGGTCTGTTTTCAAATGTTTTATTTTTGAACGTCAGTTCACATTTGTAGGTGGATCATCAGTGTTAGAGCTAAAATTAGCATGTTTAAAGTGATTTTCATGCTTCCAGGGGCTCGGGAAGTGAATAAATACCATTTGGAGGCATTTAATGTTCAAGCAAAAACGGCTGATTTTCGACAAAAGAGATAACACCCCCCCATTACGTCATGCTTCAGAAATGTGGAAAATGGTCCGTTTTCAAATGTTTTATTTTTGAACGTCAGTTCACATTTGTAGGTGGATCATCAGTGTTAGAGCTAAAATTAGCATGTTTAAAGTGATTTTCATGCTTCCAGGGGCCCTAAACACAAGATTTATGGAAAGGTTAAAAATGCATGAAAATGGCCAATTTACTCACTCTGAGTTCTCAAAAAGGGTTTCTTCACCCCGGGAAGTGAATTAAATACTATTTGGAGGCATTTAATGTTCGAGCAAAAACGGCTGATTTTTTACAAAAGAGATAACACCCCCCCATTACGTCATGCTTCAGAAATGTGGAAAATGGTCCGTTTTCAAATGTTTTATTTTTGAACGTCAGTTCACATTTGTAGGTGGATCATCAGTGTTAGAGCTAAAATTAGCATGTTTAAAGTGATTTTCATGCTTCCAGGGGCCCTAAACACAAGATTTATGGAATGGTTAAAAGTGCATGAAAATGGCCAATTTACTCACTCTGAGTTCTCAAAAAGGGTTTCTTCACCCCGGGAAGTGAATTAAATACCATTTGGAGGCATTTAATGTTCGAGCAAAAACGGCTGATTTTCGACAAAAGAGATAACACCCCCCCATTACGTCATGCTTCAGAAATGTGGAAAATGGTCCGTTTTCAAATGTTTTATTTTTGAACGTCAGTTCACATTCGTAGGTGGATCATCAGTGTTAGAGCTAAAATTAGCATGTTTAAAGTGATTTTCATGCTTCCAGGGGCTCGGGAAGCGAATTAAATACCATTTGGAGGCATTTAATGTTCAAGCAAAAACGGCTGATTTTCGACAAAAGAGATAACACCCCCCCCATTACGTCATGCTTCAGAAATGTGGAAAATGGTCCGTTTTCAAATGTTTTATTTTTGAACGTCAGTTCACATTTGTAGGTGGATCATCAGTGTTAGAGCTAAAATTAGCATGTTTAAAGTGATTTTCATGCTTCCAGGGGCCCTAAACACAAGATTTATGGAATGGTTAAAAGTGCATGAAAATGGCCAATTCACTCACTCTGAGTTCTCAAAAAGGGTTTCTTCACCCCGGGAAGTGAATTAAATACTATTTGGAGGCATTTAATGTTCGAGCAAAAACGGCTGATTTTCGACAAAAGAGATAACACCCCCCCATTACGTCATGCTTCAGAAATGTGGAAAATGTTCCGTTTTTAAATGTTTTATTTTTGAACGTCAGTTCACATTTGTAGGTGGATCATCAGTGTTAGAGCTAAAATGAGCACGTTTAAAGTGATTTTCATGGTTCCAGGGGCCCTAAAAACAAGATTTATGGAATGGTTAAAAGTGCATGAAAATGGCCAATTTACTCACTCTGAGTTCTCAAAAAGGGTTTCTTCACCCCGGGAAGTGAATTAAATACCATTTGGAGGCATTTAATGTTCGAGCAAAAACGGCTGATTTTCGACAAAAGAGATAACACCCCCCCCATTACGTCATGCTTCAGAAATGTGGAAAATGGTCCGTTTTCAAATGTTTTATTTTTGAACGTCAGTTCACATTTGTAGGTGGATCATCAGTGTTAGAGCTAAAATTAGCATGTTTAAAGTGATTTTCATGCTTCCAGGGGCTCGGGAAGTGAATTAAATACCATTTGGAGGCATTTAATGTTCAAGCAAAAATGGCTGATTTTCGACAAAAGAGATAACACCCCCCCATTACGTCATGCTTCAGAAATGTGGAAAATGGTCCGTTTTCAAATATTTTATTTTTGAACGTCAGTTCACATTTGTAGGTGGATCATCAGTGTTAGAGCTAAAATTAACATGTTTAAAGTGATTTTCATGCTTCCAGGGGCCCTAAACACAAGATTTATGGAATGGTTAAAAGTGCATGAAAATGGCCAATTTACTCACTCTGAGTTCTCAAAAAGGGTTTCTTCACCCCGGGAAGTGAATTAAATACTATTTGGAGGCATTTAATGTTCGAGCAAAAACGGCTGATTTTCGACAAAAGAGATAACACCCCCCCATTACGTCATGCTTCAGAAATGTGGAAAATGGTCCGTTTTCAAATGTTTTATTTTTGAATGTCCGTTCACATTTGTAGGTGGATCATCAGTGTTAGAGCTAAAATTAGCATGTTTAAAGTGATTTTCATGCTTCCAGGGGCTCGGGAAGTGAATTAAATACCATTTGGAGGCATTTAATGTTCAAGCAAAAACGGCTGATTTTCGACAAAAGAGATAACACCCCCCCATTATGTCATGCTTCAGTAATGTGGAAAATGGTCCGTTTTCAAATGTTTTATTTTTGAACGTCAGTTCACATTTGTAGGTGGATCATCAGTGTTAGAGCTAAAATTATCATGTTTAAAGTGATTTTCATGCTTCCAGGGGCCCTAAACACAAGATTTATGGAATGGTTAAAAGTGCATGAAAATGGCCAATTTAGTCACTCTGAGTTCTCAAAAGGGTTTCTTCACCCCGGGAAGTGAATTAAATACTATTTGGAGGCATTTAATGTTCGAGCAAAAACGGCTGATTTTTGACAAAAGAGATAACACCCCCCTATTACGTCATGCTTCAGAAATGTGGAAAATGGTCAGTTTTCAAATATTTTATTTTTGAACGTCAGTTCACATTTGTAGGTGGATCATCAGTGTTAGAGCTAAAATTAGCATGTTTAAAGTGATTTTCATGCTTCCAGGGGCTCGGGAAGTGAATTAAATACCATTTGGAGGCATTTAATGTTCAAGCAAAAACGGCTGATTTTCGACAAAAGAGATAACACCCCCCAGTACGTCATGCTTCAGAAATGTGGAAAATGGTCCGTTTTCAAATGTTTTATTTTTGAACGTCAGTTCACATTTGTAGGTGGATCATCAGTGTTAGAGCTAAAATGAGCATGTTTAAAGTGATTTTCATGCTTCCAGGGGCCCTAAACACAAGATTTATGGAATGGTTAAAAGTGCATGAAAATGGCCAATTTACTCACTCTGAGTTCTCAAAAAGGGTTTCTTCACCCCGGGAAGTGAATTAAATACCATTTGGAGGCATTTAATGTTCGAGCAAAAACGGCTGATTTTCGACAAAAGAGATAACACCCCCCCATTACGTCATGCTTCAGAAATGTGGAAAATGGTCTGTTTTCAAATGTTTTATTTTTGAACGTCAGTTCACATTTGTAGGTGGATCATCAGTGTTAGAGCTAAAATTAGCATGTTTAAAGTGATTTTCATGCTTCCAGGGGCTCGGGAAGTGAATAAATACCATTTGGAGGCATTTAATGTTCAAGCAAAAACGGCTGATTTTCGACAAAAGAGATAACACCCCCCCATTACGTCATGCTTCAGAAATGTGGAAAATGGTCCGTTTTCAAATGTTTTATTTTTGAACGTCAGTTCACATTTGTAGGTGGATCATCAGTGTTAGAGCTAAAATTAGCATGTTTAAAGTGATTTTCATGCTTCCAGGGGCTCGGGAAGTGAATTAAATACCATTTGGAGGCATTTAATGTTCAAGCAAAAACGGCTGATTTTCGACAAAAGAGATAACACCCCCCAGTACGTCATGCTTCAGAAATGTGGAAAATGGTCCGTTTTCAAATGTTTTATTTTTGAACGTCAGTTCACATTTGTAGGTGGATCATCAGTGTTAGAGCTAAAATGAGCATGTTTAAAGTGATTTTCATGCTTCCAGGGGCCCTAAACACAAGATTTATGGAATGGTTAAAAGTGCATGAAAATGGCCAATTTACTCACTCTGAGTTCTCAAAAAGGGTTTCTTCACCCCGGGAAGTGAATTAAATACCATTTGGAGGCATTTAATGTTCGAGCAAAAACGGCTGATTTTCGACAAAAGAGATAACACCCCCCCATTACGTCATGCTTCAGAAATGTGGAAAATGGTCTGTTTTCAAATGTTTTATTTTTGAACGTCAGTTCACATTTGTAGGTGGATCATCAGTGTTAGAGCTAAAATTAGCATGTTTAAAGTGATTTTCATGCTTCCAGGGGCTCGGGAAGTGAATAAATACCATTTGGAGGCATTTAATGTTCAAGCAAAAACGGCTGATTTTCGACAAAAGAGATAACACCCCCCCATTACGTCATGCTTCAGAAATGTGGAAAATGGTCCGTTTTCAAATGTTTTATTTTTGAACGTCAGTTCACATTTGTAGGTGGATCATCAGTGTTAGAGCTAAAATGAGCAGGTTTAAAGTGATTTTCATGCTTCCAGGGGCCCTAAACACAAGATTTATGGAATGGTTAAAAGTGCATGAAAATGGCCAATTTACTCACTCTGAGTTCTCAAAAAGGGTTTCTTCACCCCGGGAAGTGAATTAAATACTATTTGGAGGCATTTAATGTTCGAGCAAAAACGGCTGATTTTCGACAAACGAGATAACACCCCCCCATTACGTCATGCTTCAGAAATGTGGAAAATGGTCCGTTTTCAAATGTTTTATTTTTGAACGTCAGTTCACATTTGTAGGTGGATCATCAGTGTTAGAGCTAAAATGAGCATGTTTAAAGTGATTTTCATGCTTCCAGGGGCCCTAAACAGAAGATTTATGGAATGGTTAAAAGTGCATGAAAATGGCCAATTTACTCACTCTGAGTTCTCAAAAAGGGTTTCTTCACCCCGGGAAGTGAATTAAATACCATTTGGAGGCATTTAATGTTCGAGCAAAAACGGCTGATTTTCGACAAAAGAGATAACACCCCCCCATTACGTCATGCTTCAGAAATGTGGAAAATGGTCCGTTTTCAAATGTTTTATTTTTGAACGTCAGTTCACATTTGTAGGTGGATCATCAGTGTTAGAGCTAAAATTAGCATGTTTAAAGTGATTTTCATGCTTCCAGGGGCTCGGGAAGTGAATTAAATACCATTTGGAGGCATTTAATGTTCAAGCAAAAACTGCTGATTTTCGACAAAAGAGATAACACCCCCCCATTACGTCATGCTTCAGAAATGTGGAAAATGGTCCGTTTTCAAATGTTTTATTTTTGAACGTCAGTTCACATTTGTAGGTGGATCATCAGTGTTAGAGCTAAAATTAGCATGTTTAAAGTGATTTTCATGCTTCCAGGGGCCCTAAACACAAGATTTATGGAATGGTTAAAAGTGCATGAAAATGGCCAATTTACTCACTCTGAGTTCTCAAAAAGGGTTTCTTCACCCCGGGAAGTGAATTAAATACTATTTGGAGGCATTTAATGTTCGAGCAAAAACGGCTGATTTTCGACAAAAGAGATAACACCCCCCCATTACGTCATGCTTCAGAAATGTGGAAAATGGTCCGTTTTCAAATGTTTTATTTTTGAACGTCAGTTCACATTTGTAGGTGGATCATCAGTGTTAGAGCTAAAATGAGCATGTTTAAAGTGATTTTCATGCTTCCAGGGGCCCTAAACACAAGATTTATGGAATGGTTAAAAGTGCATGAAAATGGCCAATTTACTCACTCTGAGTTCTCAAAAAGGGTTACTTCACCCCGGGAGTGAATTAAATACCATTTGGAGCCATTTAATGTTCGAGCAAAAACGGCTGATTTTCGACAAAAGAGATAACACCCCCCCCATTACGTCATGCTTCAGAAATGTGGAAAATGGTCCGTTTTCAAATGTTTTATTTTTGAACGTCAGTTCACATTTGTAGGTGGATCATCAGTGTTAGAGCTAAAATTAGCATGTTTAAAGTGATTTTCATGCTTCCAGGGGCTCGGGAAGTGAATTAAATACCATTTGGAGGCATTTAATGTTCAAGCAAAAACGGCTGATTTTCGACAAAAGAGATAACACCCCCCCATTACGTCATGCTTCAGAAATGTGGAAAATGGTCCGTTTTCAAATGTTTTATTTTTGAACGTCAGTTCACATTTGTAGGTGGATCATCAGTGTTAGAGCTAAAATTAGCATGTTTAAAGTGATTTTCATGCTTCCAGGGGCCCTAAACACAAGATTTATGGAATGGTTAAAAGTGCATGAAAATGGCCAATTTACTCACTCTGAGTTCTCAAAAAGGGTTTCTTCACCCCGGGAAGTGAATTAAATACTATTTGGAGGCATTTAATGTTCGAGCAAAAACGGCTGATTTTTGACAAAAGAGATAACACCCCCCCCATTACGTCATGCTTCAGAAATGTGGAAAATGGTCCGTTTTCAAATATTTTATTTTTGAACGTCAGTTCACATTTGTAGGTGGATCATCAGTGTTAGAGCTAAAATTAGCATGTTTAAAGTGATTTTCATGCTTCCAGGGGCTCGGGAAGTGAAATAAATACCATTTGGAGGCATTTAATGTTCAAGCAAAAACGGCTGATTTTCGACAAAAGAGATAACACCCCCCATTACGTCATGCTTCAGAAATGTGGAAAATGGTCCGTTTTCAAATGTTTTATTTTTGAACGTCAGTTCACATTTGTAGGTGGATCATCAGTGTTAGAGCTAAAATTAGCATGTTTAAAGTGATTTTCATGCTTCCAGGGGCCCTAAACACAAGATTTATGGAATGGTTAAAAGTGCATGAAAATGGCCAATTTACTCACTCTGAGTTCTCAAAAAGGGTTTCTTCACCCCGGGAATTTAATTAAATACCATTTGGAGGCATTTAATGTTCGAGCAAAAACTGCTGATTTTCGACAAAAGAGATAACACCCCCCCCATTACGTCATGCTTCAGAAATGTGGAAAATGGTCGGTTTTCAAATGTTTTATTTTTGAACGTCAGTTCACATTTGTAGGTGGATCATCAGTGTTAGAGCTAAAATTAGCATGTTTAAAGTGATTTTCATGCTTCCAGGGGCCGTAAACACAAGATTTATGGAATGGTTAAAAGTGCATGAAAATGGCCAATTTACTCATTCTGAGATCTCAAAAAGCATTTCTTCACCCCGGGAAGTGAATTAAATACTATTTGGAGGCATTTAATGTTTGAGCAAAAACGGCAGATTTTCGACAAAAGAGATAACACCCCCCCCCCATTACATCATGCTTAAGAAATGTGGAAAATGGTCTGTTTTCAAATGTTTTATTTTTGAATGTCAGTTCACATTTGTAGGTGGATCATCAGTGTTAGAGCTAAAATTAGCATGTTTAAAGTGATTTTCATGCTTCCAGGTGCCCTAAACACAAGATTTATGGAATGGTTAAAAGTGCATGAAAATGGCCAATTTACTCACTCTGAGTTCTCAAAAAGGGTTTCTTCACCCCGGGAAGTTAATTAAATACCATTTGGAGGCATTTAATGTTCGAGCAAAAATGGCTGATTTTCGACAAAAGAGATAACACCCCCCCATTACGTCATGCTTCAGAAATGTGGAAAATGGTCCGTTTTCAAATGTTTTATTTTTGAACGTCAGTTCACATTTGTAGGTGGATCATCAGTGTTAGAGCTAAAATTAGCATGTTTAAAGTGATTTTCATGCTTCCAGGGGCTCGGGAAGTGAATTAAATACCATTTGGAGGCATTTAATGTTCAAGCGAAACAGCTGATTTTCGACAAAAGAGATAACACCCCCCCATTACGTCATGCTTCAGAAATGTGGAAAATGGTCCGTTTTCAAATGTTTTATTTTTGAACGTCAGTTCACATTTGTAGGTGGATCATCAGTGTTAGAGCTAAAATTAGCATGTTTAAAGTGATTTTCATGCTTCCAGGGGCCCTAAACACAAGATTTATGGAATGGTTAAAAGTGCATGAAAATGGCCAATTTACTCACTCTGAGTTCTCAAAAAGGGTTTCTTCACCCCGGGAAGTTAATTAAATACCATTTGGAGGCATTTAATGTTCGAGCAAAAACGGCTGATTTTCGACAAAAGAGATAACACCCCCCCATTACGTCATGCTTCAGAAATGTGGAAAATGGTCCATTTTCAAATGTTTTATTTTTGAACGTCAGTTCACATTTGTAGGTGGATCATCAGTGTTAGAGCTAAAATTAGCATGTTTAAAGTGATTTTCATGCTTCCAGGGGCCCTAAACACAAGATTTATGGAATGGTTAAAAGTGCATGAAAATGGCCAATTTACTCACTCTGAGTTCTCAAAAAGGGTTTCTTCACCCCGGGAAGTGAATTAAATACCATTTGGAGGCATTTAATGTTCGAGCAAAAACGGCTGATTTTCGACAAAAGAGATAACACCCCCCCATTACGTCATGCTTCAGAAATGTGGAAAATGGTCCGTTTTCAAATGTTTTATTTTTGAACGTCAGTTCACAGGTGGATCATCAGTGTTAGAGCTAAAATTAGCATGTTTAAAGTGATTTTCATGCTTCCAGGGGCTCAGGAAGTGAATTAAATACCATTTGGAGGCATTTAATGTTCAAGCAAAAACGGCTGATTTTCGACAAAAGAGATAACACCCCCCCATTACGTCATGCTTCAGAAATGTGGAAAATGGTCCGTTTTCAAATGTTTTATTTTTGAACGTAAGTTCACATTTGTAGGTGGATCATCAGTGTTAGAGCTAAAATGAGCATGTTTAAAGTGATTTTCATGCTTCCAGGGGCCCTAAACACAAGATTTATGGAATGGTTAAAAGTGCATGAAAATGGCCAATTTACTCACTCTGAGTTCTCAAAAAGGGTTTCTTCACCCCGGGAAGTGAATTAAATACTATTTGGAGGCATTTAATGTTCGAGCAAAAACGGCTGATTTTTGACAAAAGAGATAACACCCCCCCCATTACGTCATGCTTCAGAAATGTGGAAAATGGTCCGTTTTCAAATATTTTATTTTTGAACGTCAGTTCACATTTGTAGGTGGATCATCAGTGTTAGAGCTAAAATTAGCATGTTTAAAGTGATTTTCATGCTTCCAGGGGCTCGGGAAGTGAAATAAATACCATTTGGAGGCATTTAATGTTCAAGCAAAAACGGCTGATTTTCGACAAAAGAGATAACACCCCCCATTACGTCATGCTTCAGAAATGTGGAAAATGGTCCGTTTTCAAATGTTTTATTTTTGAACGTCAGTTCACATTTGTAGGTGGATCATCAGTGTTAGAGCTAAAATTAGCATGTTTAAAGTGATTTTCATGCTTCCAGGGGCCCTAAACACAAGATTTATGGAATGGTTAAAAGTGCATGAAAATGGCCAATTTACTCACTCTGAGTTCTCAAAAAGGGTTTCTTCACCCCGGGAATTTAATTAAATACCATTTGGAGGCATTTAATGTTCGAGCAAAAACTGCTGATTTTCGACAAAAGAGATAACACCCCCCCCCATTACGTCATGCTTCAGAAATGTGGAAAATGGTCGGTTTTCAAATGTTTTATTTTTGAACGTCAGTTCACATTTGTAGGTGGATCATCAGTGTTAGAGCTAAAATTAGCATGTTTAAAGTGATTTTCATGCTTCCAGGGGCCGTAAACACAAGATTTATGGAATGGTTAAAAGTGCATGAAAATGGCCAATTTACTCATTCTGAGATCTCAAAAAGCATTTCTTCACCCCGGGAAGTGAATTAAATACTATTTGGAGGCATTTAATGTTTGAGCAAAAACGGCAGATTTTCGACAAAAGAGATAACACCCCCCCCCATTACATCATGCTTAAGAAATGTGGAAAATGGTCTGTTTTCAAATGTTTTATTTTTGAATGTCAGTTCACATTTGTAGGTGGATCATCAGTGTTAGAGCTAAAATTAGCATGTTTAAAGTGATTTTCATGCTTCCAGGTGCCCTAAACACAAGATTTATGGAATGGTTAAAAGTGCATGAAAATGGCCAATTTACTCACTCTGAGTTCTCAAAAAGGGTTTCTTCACCCCGGGAAGTTAATTAAATACCATTTGGAGGCATTTAATGTTCGAGCAAAAATGGCTGATTTTCGACAAAAGAGATAACACCCCCCCATTACGTCATGCTTCAGAAATGTGGAAAATGGTCCGTTTTCAAATGTTTTATTTTTGAACGTCAGTTCACATTTGTAGGTGGATCATCAGTGTTAGAGCTAAAATTAGCATGTTTAAAGTGATTTTCATGCTTCCAGGGGCTCGGGAAGTGAATTAAATACCATTTGGAGGCATTTAATGTTCAAGCGAAACAGCTGATTTTCGACAAAAGAGATAACTCCCCCCCATTACGTCATGCTTCAGAAATGTGGAAAATGGTCCGTTTTCAAATGTTTTATTTTTGAACGTCAGTTCACATTTGTAGGTGGATCATCAGTGTTAGAGCTAAAATTAGCATGTTTAAAGTGATTTTCATGCTTCCAGGGGCCCTAAACACAAGATTTATGGAATGGTTAAAAGTGCATGAAAATGGCCAATTTACTCACTCTGAGTTCTCAAAAAGGGTTTCTTCACCCCGGGAAGTTAATTAAATACCATTTGGAGGCATTTAATGTTCGAGCAAAAACGGCTGATTTTCGACAAAAGAGATAACACCCCCCCATTACGTCATGCTTCAGAAATGTGGAAAATGGTCCATTTTCAAATGTTTTATTTTTGAACGTCAGTTCACATTTGTAGGTGGATCATCAGTGTTAGAGCTAAAATTAGCATGTTTAAAGTGATTTTCATGCTTCCAGGGGCCCTAAACACAAGATTTATGGAATGGTTAAAAGTGCATGAAAATGGCCAATTTACTCACTCTGAGTTCTCAAAAAGGGTTTCTTCACCCCGGGAAGTGAATTAAATACCATTTGGAGGCATTTAATGTTCGAGCAAAAACGGCTGATTTTCGACAAAAGAGATAACACCCCCCCATTACGTCATGCTTCAGAAATGTGGAAAATGGTCCGTTTTCAAATGTTTTATTTTTGAACGTCAGTTCACAGGTGGATCATCAGTGTTAGAGCTAAAATTAGCATGTTTAAAGTGATTTTCATGCTTCCAGGGGCTCAGGAAGTGAATTAAATACCATTTGGAGGCATTTAATGTTCAAGCAAAAACGGCTGATTTTCGACAAAAGAGATAACACCCCCCCATTACGTCATGCTTCAGAAATGTGGAAAATGGTCCGTTTTCAAATGTTTTATTTTTGAACGTAAGTTCACATTTGTAGGTGGATCATCAGTGTTAGAGCTAAAATGAGCATGTTTAAAGTGATTTTCATGCTTCCAGGGGCCCTAAACACAAGATTTATGGAATGGTTAAAAGTGCATGAAAATGGCCAATTTACTCACTCTGAGTTCTCAAAAAGGGTTTCTTCACCCCGGGAAGTGAATTAAATACTATTTGGAGGCATTTAATGTTCGAGCAAAAACGGCTGATTTTCGACAAAAGAGATAACACCCCCCCATTACGTCATGCTTCAGAAATGTGGAAAATGGTCAGTTTTCAAATGTTTTATTTTTGAACGTCAGTTCACATTTGTAGGTGGATCATCAGTGTTAGAGCTAAAATTAGCATGTTTAAAGTGATTTTCATGCTTCCAGGGGCTCGGGAAGTGAATTAAATACCATTTGGAGGCATTTAATGTTCAAGCAAAAACGGCTGATTTTCGACAAAAGAGATAACACCCCCCATTACGTCATGCTTCAGAAATGTGGAAAATGGTCCGTTTTCAAATATTTTATTTTTGAACGTCAGTTCACATTTGTAGGTGGATCATCAGTGTTAGAGCTAAAATTAGCATGTTTAAAGTGATTTTCATGCTTCCAGGGGCTCGGGAAGTGAAATAAATACCATTTGGAGGCATTTAATGTTCAAGCAAAAACGGCTGATTTTCGACAAAAGAGATAACACCCCCCCATTACGTCATGCTTCAGAAATGTGGAAAATGGTCCGTTTTCAAATGTTTTATTTTTGAACGTCAGTTCACATTTGTAGGTGGATCATCAGTGTTAGAGCTAAAATTAGCATGTTTAAAGTGATTTTCATGCTTCCAGGGGCCCTAAACACAAGATTTATGGAATGGTTAAAAGTGCATGAAAATGGCCAATTTACTCACTCTGAGTTCTCAAAAAGGGTTTCTTCACCCCGGGAATTTAATTAAATACCATTTGGAGGCATTTAATGTTCGAGCAAAAACTGCTGATTTTCGACAAAAGAGATAACACCCCCCCCATTACGTCATGCTTCAGAAATGTGGAAAATGGTCGGTTTTCAAATGTTTTATTTTTGAACGTCAGTTCACATTTGTAGGTGGATCATCAGTGTTAGAGCTAAAATTAGCATGTTTAAAGTGATTTTCATGCTTCCAGGGGCCGTAAACACAAGATTAATGGAATGGTTAAAAGTGCATGAAAATGGCCAATTTACTCACTCTGAGATCTCAAAAAGCATTTCTTCACCCCGGGAAGTGAATTAAATACTATTTGGAGGCATTTAATGTTTGAGCAAAAACGGCAGATTTTCGACAAAAGAGATAACACCCCCCCCCCATTACATCATGCTTAAGAAATGTGGAAAATGGTCTGTTTTCAAATGTTTTATTTTTGAATGTCAGTTCACATTTGTAGGTGGATCATCAGTGTTAGAGCTAAAATTAGCATGTTTAACCCCATGGCTGCTAGGCGTTTTCCCGTCCTGCGCTGGGTTTTATTCTTTTTTATTGTTTCATGACGAGCTGGCCTTGTCATCCGCGCACGGCAGGTAAGCGCCATGACGAGGCCAGCTCGTCATTAGCCTCGAAGGGGTTAAAGTGATTTTCATGCTTCCAGGTGCCCTAAACACAAGATTTATGGAATGGTTAAAAGTGCATGAAAATGGCCAATTTACTCACTCTGAGTTCTCAAAAAGGGTTTCTTCACCCCGGGAAGTTAATTAAATACCATTTGGAGGCATTTAATGTTCGAGCAACAATGGCTGATTTTCGACAAAAGAGATAACACCCCCCCATTACGTCATGCTTCAGAAATGTGGAAAATGGTCCGTTTTCAAATGTTTTATTTTTGAACGTCAGTTCACATTTGTAGGTGGATCATCAGTGTTAGAGCTAAAATTAGCATGTTTAAAGTGATTTTCATGCTTCCAGGGGCTCGGGAAGTGAATTAAATACCATTTGGAGGCATTTAATGTTCAAGCGAAACAGCTGATTTTCGACAAAAGAGATAACACCCCCCCATTACGTCATGCTTCAGAAATGTGGAAAATGGTCCGTTTTCAAATGTTTTATTTTTGAACGTCAGTTCACATTTGTAGGTGGATCATCAGTGTTAGAGCTAAAATTAGCATGTTTAAAGTGATTTTCATGCTTCCAGGGGCCCTAAACACAAGATTTATGGAATGGTTAAAAGTGCATGAAAATGGCCAATTTACTCACTCTGAGTTCTCAAAAAGGGTTTCTTCACCCCGGGAAGTTAATTAAATACCATTTGGAGGCATTTAATGTTCGAGCAAAAACGGCTGATTTTCGACAAAAGAGATAACACCCCCCCATTACGTCATGCTTCAGAAATGTGGAAAATGGTCCATTTTCAAATGTTTTATTTTTGAACGTCAGTTCACATTTGTAGGTGGATCATCAGTGTTAGAGCTAAAATTAGCATGTTTAAAGTGATTTTCATGCTTCCAGGGGCCCTAAACACAAGATTTATGGAATGGTTAAAAGTGCATGAAAATGGCCAATTTACTCACTCTGAGTTCTCAAAAAGGGTTTCTTCACCCCGGGAAGTGAATTAAATACCATTTGGAGGCATTTAATGTTCGAGCAAAAACGGCTGATTTTCGACAAAAGAGATAACACCCCCCCATTACGTCATGCTTCAGAAATGTGGAAAATGGTCCGTTTTCAAATGTTTTATTTTTGAACGTCAGTTCACAGGTGGATCATCAGTGTTAGAGCTAAAATTAGCATGTTTAAAGTGATTTTCATGCTTCCAGGGGCTCAGGAAGTGAATTAAATACCATTTGGAGGCATTTAATGTTCAAGCAAAAACGGCTGATTTTCGACAAAAGAGATAACACCCCCCCATTACGTCATGCTTCAGAAATGTGGAAAATGGTCCATTTTCAAATGTTTTATTTTTGAACGTAAGTTCACATTTGTAGGTGGATCATCAGTGTTAGAGCTAAAATGAGCATGTTTAAAGTGATTTTCATGCTTCCAGGGGCCCTAAACACAAGATTTATGGAATGGTTAAAAGTGCATGAAAATGGCCAATTTACTCACTCTGAGTTCTCAAAAAGGGTTTCTTCACCCCGGGAAGTGAATTAAATACTATTTGGAGGCATTTAATGTTCGAGCAAAAACGGCTGATTTTCGACAAAAGAGATAACACCCCCCCATTACGTCATGCTTCAGAAATGTGGAAAATGGTCAGTTTTCAAATGTTTTATTTTTGAACGTCAGTTCACATTTGTAGGTGGATCATCAGTGTTAGAGCTAAAATTAGCATGTTTAAAGTGATTTTCATGCTTCCAGGGGCTCGGGAAGTGAATTAAATACCATTTGGAGGCATTTAATGTTCAAGCAAAAACGGCTGATTTTCGACAAAAGAGATAACACCCCCCATTACGTCATGCTTCAGAAATGTGGAAAATGGTCCGTTTTCAAATGTTTTATTTTTGAACGTAAGTTCACATTTGTAGGTGGATCATCAGTGTTAGAGCTAAAATGAGCATGTTTAAAGTGATTTTCATGCTTCCAGGGGCCCTAAACACAAGATTTATGGAATGGTTAAAAGTGCATGAAAATGGCCAATTTACTCACTCTGAGTTCTCAAAAAGGGTTTCTTCACCCCGGGAAGTGAATTAAATACTATTTGGAGGCATTTAATGTTCGAGCAAAAACGGCTGATTTTCGACAAAAGAGATAACACCCCCCCATTACGTCATGCTTCAGAAATGTGGAAAATGGTCAGTTTTCAAATGTTTTATTTTTGAACGTCAGTTCACATTTGTAGGTGGATCATCAGTGTTAGAGCTAAAATGAGCATGTTTAAAGTGATTTTCATGCTTCCAGGGGCCCTAAACACAAGATTTATGGAATGGTTAAAAGTGCATGAAAATGGCCAATTTACTCACTCTGAGTTCTCAAAAAGGGTTTCTTCACCCCGGGAAGTGAATTAAATACCATTTGGAGGCATTTAATGTTCGAGCAAAAACGGCTGATTTTCGACAAAAGAGATAACACCCCCCCCCCATTACGTCATGCTTCAGAAATGTGGAAAATGGTCCGTTTTCAAATGTTTTATTTTTGAACGTCAGTTCACATTTGTAGGTGGATCATCAGTGTTAGAGCTAAAATTAGCATGTTTAAAGTGATTTTCATGCTTCCAGGGGCTCGGGAAGTGAATTAAATACCATTTGGAGGCATTTAATGTTCAAGCAAAAACGGCTGATTTTCGACAAAAGAGATAACACCCCCCCATTACGTCATGCTTCAGAAATGTGGAAAATGGTCCGTTTTCAAATGTTTTATTTTTGAACGTCAGTTCACATTTGTAGGTGGATCATCAGTGTTAGAGCTAAAATTAGCATGTTTAAAGTGATTTTCATGCTTCCAGGGGCCCTAAACACAAGATTTATGGAATGGTTAAAAGTGCATGAAAATGGCCAATTTACTCACTCTGAGTTCTCAAAAAGGGTTTCTTCACCCCGGGAAGTGAATTAAATACTATTTGGAGGCATTTAATGTTCGAGCAAAAACGGCTGATTTTTGACAAAAGAGATAACACCCCCCCATTACGTCATGCTTCAGAAATGTGGAAAATGGTCCGTTTTCAAATATTTTATTTTTGAACGTCAGTTCACATTTGTAGGTGGATCATCAGTGTTAGAGCTAAAATTAGCATGTTTAAAGTGATTTTCATGCTTCCAGGGGCTCGGGAAGTGAATTAAATACCATTTGGAGGCATTTAATGTTCAAGCAAAAACGGCTGATTTTCGACAAAAGAGATAACACCCCCCCATTACGTCATGCTTCAGAAATGTGGAAAATGGTCCGTTTTCAAATGTTTTATTTTTGAACGTCAGTTCACATTTGTAGGTGGATCATCAGTGTTAGAGCTAAAATTAGCATGTTTAAAGTGATTTTCATGCTTCCAGGGGCCCTAAACACAAGATTTATGGAATGGTTAAAAGTGCATGAAAATGGCCAATTTACTCACTCTGAGTTCTCAAAAAGGGTTTCTTCACCCCGGGAAGTGAATTAAATACTATTTGGAGGCATTTAATGTTCGAGCAAAAACGGCTGATTTTCGACAAAAGAGATAACACCCCCCCATTACGTCATGCTTCAGAAATGTGGAAAATGGTCCGTTTTCAAATGTTTTATTTTTGAACGTCAGTTCACATTTGTAGGTGGATCATCAGTGTTAGAGCTAAAATGAGCATGTTTAAAGTGATTTTCATGCTTCCAGGGGCCCTAAATACAAGATTTATGGAATGGTTAAAAGTGCATGAAAATGGCCAATTTACTCACTCTGAGTTCTCAAAAAGGGTTTCTTCACCCCGGGAAGTGAATTAAATACCATTTGGAGGCATTTAATGTTCGAGCAAAAACGGCTGATTTTCGACAAAAGAGATAACACCCCCCCATTACGTCATGCTTCAGAAATGTGGAAAATGGTCCATTTTCAAATATTTTATTTTTGAACGTCAGTTCACATTTGTAGGTGGATCATCAGTGTTAGAGCTAAAATTAGCATGTTTAAAGTGATTTTCATGCTTCCAGGGGCTTGGGAAGTGAATTAAATACCATTTGGAGCCATTTAATGTTCAAGCAAAAACGGCTGATTTTCGACAAAAGAGATAACACCCCCCCATTACGTCATGCTTCAGAAATGTGGAAAATGGTCCGTTTTCAAATGTTTTATTTTTGAACGTCAGTTCACATTTGTAGGTGGATCATCAGTGTTAGAGCTAAAATGAGCATGTTTAAAGTGATTTTCATGCTTCCAGGGGCCCTAAACACAAGATTTATGGAATGGTTAAAAGTGCATGAAAATGGCCAATTTACTCACTCTGAGTTCTCAAAAAGGGTTTCTTCACCCTGGGAAGTGAATTAAATACTATTTGGAGGCATTTAATGTTCGAGCAAAAACGGCTAATTTTTGACAAAAGAGATAACACCCCCCCATTACGTCATGCTTCAGAAATGTGGAAAATGGTCCGTTTTCAAATATTTTATTTTTGAACGTCAGTTCACATTTGTAGGTGGATCATCAGTGTTAGAGCTAAAATTAGCATGTTTAAAGTGATTTTCATGCTTCCAGGGGCTCGGGAAGTGAATTAAATACCATTTGGAGGCATTTAATGTTCAAGCAAAAACGGCTGATTTTCGACAAAAGAGATAACACCCCCCCCCCATTACGTCATGCTTCAGAAATGTGGAAAATGGTCCGTTTTCAAATGTTTTATTTTTGAACGTCAGTTCACATTTGTAGGTGGATCATCAGTGTTAGAGCTAAAATTAGCATGTTTAAAGTGATTTTCATGCTTCCAGGGGCTCGGGAAGTGAATTAAATACCATTTGGAGGCATTTAATGTTCAAGCAAAAACGGCTGATTTTCGACAAAAGAGATAACACCCCCCCATTACGTCATGCTTCTGAAATGTGGAAAATGGTCCGTTTTCAAATGTTTTATTTTTGAACGTCAGTTCACATTTGTAGGTGGATCATCAGTGTTAGAGCTAAAATTAGCATGTTTAAAGTGATTTTCATGCTTCCAGGGGCCCTAAACACAAGATTTATGGAATGGTTAAAAGTGCATGAAAATGGCCAATTTACTCACTCTGAGTTCTCAAAAAGGGTTTCTTCACCCCGGGAAGTGAATTAAATACTATTTGGAGGCATTTAATGTTCGAGCAAAAACGGCTGATTTTTGACAAAAGAGATAACACCCCCCCATTACGTCATGCTTCAGAAATGTGGAAAATGGCCGTTTTCAAATGTTTTATTTTTGAACGTCAGTTCACATTTGTAGGTGGATCATCAGTGTTAGAGCTAAAATTAGCATGTTTAAAGTGATTTTCATGCTTCCAGGGGCTCGGGAAGTGAATTAAATACCATTTGGAGGCATTTAATGTTCAAGCAAAAACGGCTGATTTTCGACAAAAGAGATAACACCCCCCCATTACGTCATGCTTCAGAAATGTGGAAAATGGTCAGTTTTCAAATGTTTTATTTTTGAACGTCAGTTCACATTTGTAGGTGGATCATCAGTGTTAGAGCTAAAATTAGCATGTTTAAAGTGATTTTCATGCTTCCAGGGGCCCTAAACACAAGATTTATGGAATGGTTAAAAGTGCATGAAAATGGCCAATTTACTCACTCTGAGTTCTCAAAAAGGGTTTCTTCACCCCGGGAAGTGAATTAAATACCATTTGGAGGCATTTAATGTTCGAGAAAAAACGGCTGATTTTCGACAAAAGAGATAACACCCCCCCCATTACGTCATGCTTCAGAAATGTGGAAAATGGTCCGTTTTCAAATGTTTTATTTTTGAACGTCAGTTCACATTTGTAGGTGGATCATCAGTGTTAGAGCTAAAATTAGCATGTTTAAAGTGATTTTCATGCTTCCAGGGGCCCTAAACACAAGATTTATGGAATGGTTAAAAGTGCATGAAAATGGCCAATTTACTCACTCTGAGTTCTCAAAAAGGGTTTCTTCACCCCGGGAAGTGAATTAAATACTATTTGGAGGCATTTAATGTTCGAGCAAAAACGGCTGATTTTTGACAAAAGAGATAACACCCCCCCATTACGTCATGCTTCAGAAATGTGGAAAATGGTCCGTTTTCAAATATTTTATTTTTGAACGTCAGTTCTCATTTGTAGGTGGATCATCAGTGTTAGAGCTAAAATTAGCATGTTTAAAGTGATTTTCATGCTTCCAGGGGCTCGGGAAGTGAATTAAATACCATTTGGAGGCATTTAATGTTCAAGCAAAAACGGCTGATTTTCGACAAAAGAGATAACACCCCCCCATTACGTCATGCTTCAGAAATGTGGAAAATGGTCCGTTTTCAAATGTTTTATTTTTGAACGTCAGTTCACATTTGTAGGTGGATCATCAGTGTTAGAGCTAAAATTAGCATGTTTAAAGTGATTTTCATGCTTCCAGTGGCCCTAAACACAAGATTTATGGAATGGTTAAAAGTGCATGAAAATGGCCAATTTACTCACTCTGAGTTCTCAAAAAGGGTTTCTTCACCCCGGGAAGTGAATTAAATACCATTTGGAGGCATTTAATGTTCGAGCAAAAACGGCTGATTTTCGACAAAAGAGATAACACCCCCCCATTACGTCATGCTTCAGAAATGTGGAAAATGGTCCGTTTTCAAATGTTTTATTTTTGAACGTCAGTTCACATTTGTAGGTGGATCATCAGTGTTAGAGCTAAAATTAGCATGTTTAAAGTGATTTTCATGCTTCCAGGGGCTCGGGAAGTGAATTAAATACCATTTGGAGGCATTTAATGTTCAAGCAAAAACGGCTGATTTTCGACAAAAGAGATAACACCCCCCCATTACGTCATGCTTCAGAAATGTGGAAAATGGTCCGTTTTCAAATGTTTTATTTTTGAACGACATTTCACATTTGTAGGTGGATCATCAGTGTTAGAGCTAAAATGAGCATGTTTAAAGTGATTTTCATGCTTCCAGGGGCCCTAAACACAAGATTTATGGAATGGTTAAAAGTGCATGAAAATGGCCAATTTACTCACTCTGAGTTCTCAAAAAGGGTTTCTTCACCCCGGGAAGTGAATTAAATACAATTTGGAGGCATTTAATGTTCGAGCAAAAACGGCTGATTTTTGACAAAAGAGATAACACCCCCCCATTACGTCATGCTTCAGAAATGTGGAAAATGGTCCGTTTTCAAATGTTTTATTTTTGAACGTCAGTTCACATTTGTAGGTGGATCATCAGTGTTAGAGCTAAAATTAGCATGTTTAAAGTGATTTTCATGCTTCCAGGGGCTCGGGAAGTGAATCAAATACCATTTGGAGGCATTTAATGTTCAAGCAAAAACGGCTGATTTTCGACAAAAGAGATAACACCCCCCCATTACGTCATGCTTCAGAAATGTGGAAAATGGTCCGTTTTCAAATGTTTTATTTTTGAACGTCAGTTCACATTTGTAGGTGGATCATCAGTGTTAGAGCTAAAATTAGCATGTTTAAAGTGATTTTCATGCTTCCAGGGGCCCTAAACACTAGATTTATGGAATGGTTAAAAGTGCATGAAAATGGCCAATTTACTCACTCTGAGTTCTCAAAAAGGGTTTCTTCACCCCGGGAAGTGAATTAAATACTATTTGGAGGCATTTAATGTTCGAGCAAAAACGGCTGATTTTCGACAAAAGAGATAACACCCCCCCATTACGTCATGCTTCAGAAATGTGGAAAATGGTCCGTTTTCAAATGTTTTATTTTTGAACGTCAGTTCACATTTGTAGGTGGATCATCAGTGTTAGAGCTAAAATGAGCATGTTTAAAGTGATTTTCATGCTTCCAGGGGCCCTAAACACAAGATTTATGGAATGGTTAAAAGTGCATGAAATTGGCCAATTTACTCACTCTGAGTTCTCAAAAAGGGTTTCTTCACCTCGGGAAGTGAATTAAACACCATTTGGAGGCATTTAATGTTCGAGCAAAAACGGCTGATTTTCGACAAAAGAGTTAACACCCCCCCATTACGTCATGCTTCAGAAATGTGGAAAATGGTCCGTTTTCAAATGTTTTATTTTTGAACGTCAGTTCACATTTGTAGGTGGATCATCAGTGTTAGAGCTAAAATTAGCATGTTTAAAGTGATTTTCATGCTTCCAGGGGCTCGGGAAGTGAATTAAATACCATTTGGAGGCATTTAATGTTCAAGCAAAAACGGCTGATTTTCGACAAAAGAGATAACACCCCCCCATTACGTCATGCTTCAGAAATGTGGAAAATGGTCCGTTTTCAAATGTTTTATTTTTGAACGTCAGTTCACATTTGTAGGGGGATCATCAGTGTTAGAGCTAAAATTAGCATGTTTAAAGTGATTTTCATGCTTCCAGGGGCCCTAAACACAAGATTTATGGAATGGTTAAAAGTGCATGAAAATGGCCAATTTACTCACTCTAAGTTCTCAAAAAGGGTTTCTTCACCCCGGGAAGTGAATTAAATACTATTTGGAGGCATTTAATGTTCGAGCAAAAACGGCTGATTTTCGACAAAAGAGATAACACCCCCCCATTACGTCATGCTTCAGAAATGTGGAAAATGGTCCGTTTTCAAATGTTTTATTTTTGAACGTCAGTTCACATTTGTAGGTGGATCATCAGTGTTAGAGCTAAAATGAGCATGTTTAAAGTGATTTTCATGCTTCCAGGGGCCCTAAACACAAGATTTATGGAATGGTTAAAAGTGCATGAAAATGGCCAATTTACTCACTCTGAGTTCTCAAAAAGGGTTTCTTCACCCCGGGAAGTGAATTAAATACCATTTGGAGGCATTTAATGTTCGAGCAAAAACAGCTGATTTTCGACAAAAGAGATAACACCCCCCCATTACGTCATGCTTCAGAAATGTGGAAAATGGTCCGTTTTCAAATGTTTTATTTTTGAACGTCAGTTCACATTTGTAGGTGGATCATCAGTGTTAGAGCTAAAATTAGCATGTTTAAAGTGATTTTCATGCTTCCAGGGGCTCGGGAAGTGAATTAAATACCATTTGGAGGCATTTAATGTTCAAGCAAAAACGGCTGATTTTCGACAAAAGAGATAACACCCCCCCATTACGTCATGCTTCAGAAATGTGGAAAATGGTCCGTTTTCAAATGTTTTATTTTTGAACGTCAGTTCACATTTGTAGGTGGATCATCAGTGTTAGAGCTAAAATTAGCATGTTTAAAGTGATTTTCATGCTTCCAGGGGCCCTAAACACAAGATTTATGGAATGGTTAAAAGTGCATGAAAATGGCCAATTTACTCACTCTGAGTTCTCAAAAAGGGTTTCTTCACCCCGGGAAGTGAATTAAATACCATTTGGAGGCATTTAATGTTCGAGCAAAAACGGCTGATTTTTGACAAAAGAGATAACACCCCCCCATTACGTCATGCTTCAGAAATGTGGAAAAGGGTCCGTTTTCAAATATTTTATTTTTGAACGTCAGTTCACATTTGTAGGTGGATCATCAGTGTTAGAGCTAAAATTAGCATGTTTAAAGAGATTTTCATGCTTCCAGGGGCTCGGGAAGTGAATTAAATACCATTTGGAGGCATTTAATGTTCAAGCAAAAACGGCTGATTTTCGACAAAAGAGATAACACCCCCCCATTACGTCATGCTTCAGAAATGTGGAAAATGGTCCGTTTTCAAATGTTTTATTTTTGAACGTCAGTTCACATTTGTAGGTGGATCATCAGTGTTAGAGCTAAAATTAGCATGTTTAAAGTGATTTTCATGCTTCCAGGGGCCCTAAACACAAGATTTATGGAATGGTTAAAAGTGCATGAAAATGGCCAATTTACTCACTCTGAGTTCTCAAAAAGGGTTTCTTCACCCCGGGAAGTGAATTAAATACTATTTGGAGGCATTTAATGTTCGAGCAAAAACGGCTGATTTTCGACAAAAGAGATAACACCCCCCCATTACGTCATGCTTCAGAAATGTGGAAAATGGTCCGTTTTCAAATGTTTTATTTTTGAATGTCAGTTCACATTTGTAGGTGGATCATCAGTGTTAGAGCTAAAATGAGCATGTTTAAAGTGATTTTCATGCTTCCAGCGGCCCTAAACACAAGATTTATGGAATGGTTAAAAGTGCATGAAAATGGCCAATTTACTCACTCTGAGATCTCAAAAAGGGTTTCTTCACCCCGGGAAGTGAATTAAATACCATTTGGAGGCATTTAATGTTCGAGCAAAAACGGCTGATTTTCGACAAAAGAGATAACACCCCCCCATTACGTCATGCTTCAGAAATGTGGAAAATGGTCCGTTTTCAAATGTTTTATTTTTGAACGTCAGTTCACATTTGTAGGTGGATCATCAGTGTTAGAGCTAAAATTAGCATGTTTAAAGTGATTTTCATGCTTCCAGGGGCTCGGGAAGTGAATTAAATACCATTTGGAGGCATTTAATGTTCAAGCAAAAACGGCTGATTTTCGACAAAAGAGATAACACCCCCCCATTACGTCATGCTTCAGAAATGTGGAAAATGGTCCGTTTTCAAATGTTTTATTTTTGAACGTCAGTTCACATTTGTAGGTGGATCATCAGTGTTAGAGCTAAAATTAGCATGTTTAAAGTGATTTTCATGCTTCCAGGGGCTCGGGAAGTGAATTAAATACCATTTGGAGGCATTTAATGTTCAAGCAAAAACGGCTGATTTTCGACAAAAGAGATAACACCCCCCCATTACGTCATGCTTCTGAAATGTGGAAAATGGTCCGTTTTCAAATGTTTTATTTTTGAACGTCAGTTCACATTTGTAGGTGGATCATCAGTGTTAGAGCTAAAATTAGCATGTTTAAAGTGATTTTCATGCTTCCAGGGGCCCTAAACACAAGATTTATGGAATGGTTAAAAGTGCATGAAAATGGCCAATTTACTCACTCTGAGTTCTCAAAAAGGGTTTCTTCACCCCGGGAAGTGAATTAAATACTATTTGGAGGCATTTAATGTTCGAGCAAAAACGGCTGATTTTTGACAAAAGAGATAACACCCCCCCATTACGTCATGCTTCAGAAATGTGGAAAATGGCCGTTTTCAAATGTTTTATTTTTGAACGTCAGTTCACATTTGTAGGTGGATCATCAGTGTTAGAGCTAAAATTAGCATGTTTAAAGTGATTTTCATGCTTCCAGGGGCTCGGGAAGTGAATTAAATACCATTTGGAGGCATTTAATGTTCAAGCAAAAACGGCTGATTTTCGACAAAAGAGATAACACCCCCCCATTACGTCATGCTTCAGAAATGTGGAAAATGGTCAGTTTTCAAATGTTTTATTTTTGAACATCAGTTCACATTTGTAGGTGGATCATCAGTGTTAGAGCTAAAATTAGCATGTTTAAAGTGATTTTCATGCTTCCAGGGGCCCTAAACACAAGATTTATGGAATGGTTAAAAGTGCATGAAAATGGCCAATTTACTCACTCTGAGTTCTCAAAAAGGGTTTCTTCACCCCGGGAAGTGAATTAAATACCATTTGGAGGCATTTAATGTTCGAGCAAAAACGGCTGATTTTCGACAAAAGAGATAACACCCCCCCATTACGTCATGCTTCAGAAATGTGGAAAATGGTCCGTTTTCAAATGTTTTATTTTTGAACGTCAGTTCACATTTGTAGGTGGATCATCAGTGTTAGAGCTAAAATTAGCATGTTTAAAGTGATTTTCATGCTTCCAGGGGCCCTAAACACAAGATTTATGGAATGGTTAAAAGTGCATGAAAATGGCCAATTTACTCACTCTGAGTTCTCAAAAAGGGTTTCTTCACCCCGGGAAGTGAATTAAATACTATTTGGAGGCATTTAATGTTCGAGCAAAAACGGCTGATTTTTGACAAAAGAGATAACACCCCCCCCATTACGTCATGCTTCAGAAATGTGGAAAATGGTCCGTTTTCAAATATTTTATTTTTGAACGTCAGTTCTCATTTGTAGGTGGATCATCAGTGTTAGAGCTAAAATTAGCATGTTTAAAGTGATTTTCATGCTTCCAGGGGCTCGGGAAGTGAATTAAATACCATTTGGAGGCATTTAATGTTCAAGCAAAAACGGCTGATTTTCGACAAAAGAGATAACACCCCCCCATTACGTCATGCTTCAGAAATGTGGAAAATGGTCCGTTTTCAAATGTTTTATTTTTGAACGTCAGTTCACATTTGTAGGTGGATCATCAGTGTTAGAGCTAAAATTAGCATGTTTAAAGTGATTTTCATGCTTCCAGGGGCCCTAAACACAAGATTTATGGAATGGTTAAAAGTGCATGAAAATGGCCAATTTACTCACTCTGAGTTCTCAAAAAGGGTTTCTTCACCCCGGGAAGTGAATTAAATACCATTTGGAGGCATTTAATGTTCGAGCAAAAACGGCTGATTTTCGACAAAAGAGATAACACCCCCCCATTACGTCATGCTTCAGAAATGTGGAAAATGGCCGTTTTCAAATGTTTTATTTTTGAACGTCAGTTCACATTTGTAGGTGGATCATCAGTGTTAGAGCTAAAATTAGCATGTTTAAAGTGATTTTCATGCTCCCAGGGGCTCGGGAAGTGAATTAAATACCATTTGGAGGCATTTAATGTTCAAGCAAAAACAGCTGATTTTCGACAAAAGAGATAACACCCCCCCATTACGTCATGCTTCAGAAATGTGAAAAATGGTCCGTTTTCAAATGTTTTATTTTTGAACGTCAGTTCACATTTGTAGGTGGATCATCAGTGTTAGAGCTAAAATTAGCATGTTTAAAGTGATTTTCATGCTTCCAGGGGCCCTAAACACAAGATTTATGGAATGGTTAAAAGTGCATGAAAATGGCCAATTTACTCACTCTGAGTTCTCAAAAAGGGTTTCTTCACCCCGGGAAGTGAATTAAATACCATTTGTAGGCATTTAATGTTCGAGCAAAAACGGCTGATTTTCGACAAAAGAGATAACACCCCCCCATTACGTCATGCTTCAGAAATGTGGAAAATGGTCCGTTTTCAAATGTTTTATTTTTGAACGTCAGTTAGCATTTGTAGGTGGATCATCAGTGTTAGAGCTAAAATTAGCATGTTTAAAGTGATTGTCATGCTTCCAGGGGCTCGGGAAGTGAATTAAATACCATTTGGAGGCATTTAATGTTCAAGCAAAAACGGCTGATTTTCGACAAAAGAGATAACACCCCCCCCATTACGTCATGCTTCAGAAATGTTGAAAATGGTCCGTTTTCAAATGTTTTATTTTTGAACGTCAGTTCACATTTGTAGGTGGATCATCAGTGTTAGAGCTAAAATTAGCATGTTTAAGGTGATTTTCATGCTTCCAGGGGCCCTAAACACAAGATTTATGGAATGGTTAAAAGTGCATGAAAATGGCCAATTTACTCACTCTGAGTTCTCAAAAAGGGTTTCTTCACCCCGGGAAGTGAATTAAATACTATTTGGAGGCATTTAATGTTCGAGCAAAAACGGCTGATTTTTGACAAAAGAGATAACACCCCCCCATTACGTCATGCTTCAGAAATGTGGAAAATGGTCCGTTTTCAAATGTTTTATTTTTGAACGTCAGTTCACATTTGTAGGTGGATCATCAGTGTTAGAGCTAAAATTAGCATGTTTAAAGTGATTTTCATGCTTCCAGGGGCTCGGGAAGTGAATTAAATACCATTTGGAGGCATTTAATGTTCAAGCAAAAACGGCTGATTTTCGACAAAAGAGATAACACCCCCCCATTACGTCATGCTTCAGAAATGTGGAAAATGGTCCGTTTTCAAATGTTTTATTTTTGAACGTCAGTTCACATTTGTAGGTGGATCATCAGTGTTAGAGCTAAAATTAGCATGTTTAAAGTGATTTTCATGCTTCCAGGGGCCCTAAACACAAGATTTATGGAATGGTTAAAAGTGCATGAAAATGGCCAATTTACTCACTCTGAGTTCTCAAAAAGGGTTTCTTCACCCCGGGAAGTGAATTAAATACTATTTGGAGGCTTTTAATGTTCGAGCAAAAATGGCTGATTTTCGACAAAAGAGATAACACCCCCCCATTACGTCATGCTTCAGAAATGTGGAAAATGGTCCGTTTTCAAATGTTTTATTTTTGAACGTCAGTTCACATTTGTAGGTGGATCATCAGTGTTAGAGCTAAAATGAGCATGTTTAAAGTGATTTTCATGCTTCCAGGGGCCCTAAACACAAGATTTATGGAATGGTTAAAAGTGCATGAAAATGGCCAATTTACTCACTCTGAGTTCTCAAAAAGGGTTTCTTCACCCCGGGAAGTGAATTAAACACCGTTTGGAGGCATTTAATGTTCGAGCAAAAACGGCTGATTTTCGACAAAAGAGATAACACCCCCCCATTACGTCATGCTTCAGAAATGTGGAAAATGGTCCGTTTTCAAATGTTTTATTTTTGAACGTCAGTTCACATTTGTAGGTGGATCATCAGTGTTAGAGCTAAAATTAGCATGTTTAAAGTGATTTTCATGCTTCCAGGGGCCCTAAACACAAGATTTATGGAATGGTTAAAAGTGCATGAAAATGGCCAATTTACTCACTCTGAGTTCTCAAAAAGGGTTTCTTCACCCCGGGAAGTGAATTAAATACTATTTGGAGGCATTTAATGTTCGAGCAAAAACGGCTGATTTTTGACAAAAGAGATAACACCCCCCCCATTACGTCATGCTTCAGAAATGTGGAAAATGGTCCGTTTTCAAATATTTTATTTTTGAACGTCAGTTCTCATTTGTAGGTGGATCATCAGTGTTAGAGCTAAAATTAGCATGTTTAAAGTGATTTTCATGCTTCCAGGGGCTCGGGAAGTGAATTAAATACCATTTGGAGGCATTTAATGTTCAAGCAAAAACGGCTGATTTTCGACAAAAGAGATAACACCCCCCCATTACGTCATGCTTCAGAAATGTGGAAAATGGTCCGTTTTCAAATGTTTTATTTTTGAACGTCAGTTCACATTTGTAGGTGGATCATCAGTGTTAGAGCTAAAATTAGCATGTTTAAAGTGATTTTCATGCTTCCAGGGGCCCTAAACACAAGATTTATGGAATGGTTAAAAGTGCATGAAAATGGCCAATTTACTCACTCTGAGTTCTCAAAAAGGGTTTCTTCACCCCGGGAAGTGAATTAAATACCATTTGGAGGCATTTAATGTTCGAGCAAAAACGGCTGATTTTCGACAAAAGAGATAACACCCCCCCATTACGTCATGCTTCAGAAATGTGGAAAATGGCCGTTTTCAAATGTTTTATTTTTGAACGTCAGTTCACATTTGTAGGTGGATCATCAGTGTTAGAGCTAAAATTAGCATGTTTAAAGTGATTTTCATGCTCCCAGGGGCTCGGGAAGTGAATTAAATACCATTTGGAGGCATTTAATGTTCAAGCAAAAACAGCTGATTTTCGACAAAAGAGATAACACCCCCCCATTACGTCATGCTTCAGAAATGTGAAAAATGGTCCGTTTTCAAATGTTTTATTTTTGAACGTCAGTTCACATTTGTAGGTGGATCATCAGTGTTAGAGCTAAAATTAGCATGTTTAAAGTGATTTTCATGCTTCCAGGGGCCCTAAACACAAGATTTATGGAATGGTTAAAAGTGCATGAAAATGGCCAATTTACTCACTCTGAGTTCTCAAAAAGGGTTTCTTCACCCCGGGAAGTGAATTAAATACCATTTGTAGGCATTTAATGTTCGAGCAAAAACGGCTGATTTTCGACAAAAGAGATAACACCCCCCCATTACGTCATGCTTCAGAAATGTGGAAAATGGTCCGTTTTCAAATGTTTTATTTTTGAACGTCAGTTAGCATTTGTAGGTGGATCATCAGTGTTAGAGCTAAAATTAGCATGTTTAAAGTGATTGTCATGCTTCCAGGGGCTCGGGAAGTGAATTAAATACCATTTGGAGGCATTTAATGTTCAAGCAAAAACGGCTGATTTTCGACAAAAGAGATAACACCCCCCCCATTACGTCATGCTTCAGAAATGTTGAAAATGGTCCGTTTTCAAATGTTTTATTTTTGAACGTCAGTTCACATTTGTAGGTGGATCATCAGTGTTAGAGCTAAAATTAGCATGTTTAAGGTGATTTTCATGCTTCCAGGGGCCCTAAACACAAGATTTATGGAATGGTTAAAAGTGCATGAAAATGGCCAATTTACTCACTCTGAGTTCTCAAAAAGGGTTTCTTCACCCCGGGAAGTGAATTAAATACTATTTGGAGGCATTTAATGTTCGAGCAAAAACGGCTGATTTTTGACAAAAGAGATAACACCCCCCCATTACGTCATGCTTCAGAAATGTGGAAAATGGTCCGTTTTCAAATGTTTTATTTTTGAACGTCAGTTCACATTTGTAGGTGGATCATCAGTGTTAGAGCTAAAATTAGCATGTTTAAAGTGATTTTCATGCTTCCAGGGGCTCGGGAAGTGAATTAAATACCATTTGGAGGCATTTAATGTTCAAGCAAAAACGGCTGATTTTCGACAAAAGAGATAACACCCCCCCATTACGTCATGCTTCAGAAATGTGGAAAATGGTCCGTTTTCAAATGTTTTATTTTTGAACGTCAGTTCACATTTGTAGGTGGATCATCAGTGTTAGAGCTAAAATTAGCATGTTTAAAGTGATTTTCATGCTTCCAGGGGCCCTAAACACAAGATTTATGGAATGGTTAAAAGTGCATGAAAATGGCCAATTTACTCACTCTGAGTTCTCAAAAAGGGTTTCTTCACCCCGGGAAGTGAATTAAATACTATTTGGAGGCTTTTAATGTTCGAGCAAAAATGGCTGATTTTCGACAAAAGAGATAACACCCCCCCATTACGTCATGCTTCAGAAATGTGGAAAATGGTCCGTTTTCAAATGTTTTATTTTTGAACGTCAGTTCACATTTGTAGGTGGATCATCAGTGTTAGAGCTAAAATGAGCATGTTTAAAGTGATTTTCATGCTTCCAGGGGCCCTAAACACAAGATTTATGGAATGGTTAAAAGTGCATGAAAATGGCCAATTTACTCACTCTGAGTTCTCAAAAAGGGTTTCTTCACCCCGGGAAGTGAATTAAACACCGTTTGGAGGCATTTAATGTTCGAGCAAAAACGGCTGATTTTCGACAAAAGAGATAACACCCCCCCATTACGTCATGCTTCAGAAATGTGGAAAATGGTCCGTTTTCAAATGTTTTATTTTTGAACGTCAGTTCACATTTGTAGGTGGATCATCAGTGTTAGAGCTAAAATTAGCATGTTTAAAGTGATTTTCATGCTTCCAGGGGCTCGGGAAGTGAATTAAATACCATTTGGAGGCATTTAATGTTCAAGCAAAAACGGCTGATTTTCGACAAAAGAGATAACACCCCCCCATTACGTCATGCTTCAGAAATGTGGAAAATGGTCCGTTTTCAAATGTTTTATTTTTGAACGTCAGTTCACATTTGTAGGTGGATCATCAGTGTTAGAGCTAAAATTAGCATGTTTAAAGCGATTTTCATGCTTCCAGGGGCCCTAAACACAAGATTTATGGAATGGTTAAAAGTGCATGAAAATGGCCAATTTACTCACTCTGAGTTCTCAAAAAGGGTTTCTTCACCCCGGGAGGTGAATTAAATACTATTTGGAGGCATTTAATGTTCGAGCAAAAACGGCTGATTTTCGACAAAAGAGATAACACCCCCCCATTACGTCATGCTTCAGAAATGTGGAAAATGGTCCGTTTTCAAATGTTTTATTTTTGAACGTCAGTTCACATTTGTAGGTGGATCATCAGTGTTAGAGCTAAAATGAGCATGTTTAAAGTGATTTTCATGCTTCCAGGGGCCCTAAACACAAGATTTATGGAATGGTTAAAAGTGCATGAAAATGGCCAATTTACTCACTCTGAGTTCTCAAAAAGGGTTTCTTCACCCCGGGAAGTGAATTAAATACCATTTGGAGGCATTTAATGTTCGAGCAAAAACGGCTGATTTTCGACAAAAGAGATAACACCCCCCCATTACGTCATGCTTCAGAAATGTGGAAAATGGTCCGTTTTCAAATGTTTTATTTTTGAACGTCAGTTCACATTTGTAGGTGGATCATCAGTGTTAGAGCTAAAATTAGCATGTTTAAAGTGATTTTCATGCTTCCAGGGGCTCGGGAAGTGAATTAAATACCATTTGGAGGCATTTAATGTTCAAGCAAAAACGGCTGATTTTCGACAAAAGAGATAACACCCCCCCATTACGTCATGCTTCAGAAATGTGGAAAATGGTCCGTTTTCAAATGTTTTATTTTTGAACGTCAGTTCACATTTGTAGGTGGATCATCAGTGTTAGAGCTAAAATTAGCATGTTTAAAGTGATTTTCATGCTTCCAGGGGCCCTAAACACAAGATTTATGGAATGGTTAAAAGTGCATGAAAATGGCCAATTTACTCACTCTGAGTTCTCAAAAAGGGTTTCTTCACCCCGGGAAGTGAATTAAATACTATTTGGAGGCATTTAATGTTCGAGCAAAAACGGCTGATTTTCGACAAAAGAGATAACACCCCCCCATTACGTCATGCTTCAGAAATGTGGAAAATGGTCCGTTTTCAAATGTTTTATTTTTGAACGTCAGTTCACATTTGTAGGTGGATCATCAGTGTTAGAGCTAAAATTAGCATGTTTAAAGCGATTTTCATGCTTCCAGGGGCCCTAAACACAAGATTTATGGAATGGTTAAAAGTGCATGAAAATGGCCAATTTACTCACTCTGAGTTCTCAAAAAGGGTTTCTTCACCCCGGGAGGTGAATTAAATACTATTTGGAGGCATTTAATGTTCGAGCAAAAACGGCTGATTTTCGACAAAAGAGATAACACCCCCCCATTACGTCATGCTTCAGAAATGTGGAAAATGGTCCGTTTTCAAATGTTTTATTTTTGAACGTCAGTTCACATTTGTAGGTGGATCATCAGTGTTAGAGCTAAAATGAGCATGTTTAAAGTGATTTTCATGCTTCCAGGGGCCCTAAACACAAGATTTATGGAATGGTTAAAAGTGCATGAAAATGGCCAATTTACTCACTCTGAGTTCTCAAAAAGGGTTTCTTCACCCCGGGAAGTGAATTAAATACCATTTGGAGGCATTTAATGTTCGAGCAAAAACGGCTGATTTTCGACAAAAGAGATAACACCCCCCCATTACGTCATGCTTCAGAAATGTGGAAAATGGTCCGTTTTCAAATGTTTTATTTTTGAACGTCAGTTCACATTTGTAGGTGGATCATCAGTGTTAGAGCTAAAATTAGCATGTTTAAAGTGATTTTCATGCTTCCAGGGGCTCGGGAAGTGAATTAAATACCATTTGGAGGCATTTAATGTTCAAGCAAAAACGGCTGATTTTCGACAAAAGAGATAACACCCCCCCATTACGTCATGCTTCAGAAATGTGGAAAATGGTCCGTTTTCAAATGTTTTATTTTTGAACGTCAGTTCACATTTGTAGGTGGATCATCAGTGTTAGAGCTAAAATTAGCATGTTTAAAGTGATTTTCATGCTTCCAGGGGCCCTAAACACAAGATTTATGGAATGGTTAAAAGTGCATGAAAATGGCCAATTTACTCACTCTGAGTTCTCAAAAAGGGTTTCTTCACCCCGGGAAGTGAATTAAATACTATTTGGAGGCATTTAATGTTCGAGCAAAAACGGCTGATTTTCGACAAAAGAGATAACACCCCCCCATTACGTCATGCTTCAGAAATGTGGAAAATGGTCCGTTTTCAAATGTTTTATTTTTGAACGTCAGTTCACATTTGTAGGTGGATCATCAGTGTTAGAGCTAAAATGAGCATGTTTAAAGTGATTTTCATGCTTCCAGGGGCCCTAAACACAAGATTTATGGAATGGTTAAAAGTGCATGAAAATGGCCAATTTACTCACTCTGAGATCTCAAAAAGGGTTTCTTCACCCCGGGAAGTGAATTAAATACCATTTGGAGGCATTTAATGTTCGAGCAAAAACGGCTGATTTTCGACAAAAGAGATAACACCCCCCCATTACGTCATGCTTCAGAAATGTGGAAAATGGTCCGTTTTCAAATGTTTTATTTTTGAACGTCAGTTCACATTTGTAGGTGGATCATCAGTGTTAGAGCTAAAATGAGCATGTTTAAAGTGATTTTCATGCTTCCAGGGGCCCTAAACACAAGATTTATGGAATGGTTAAAAGTGCATGAAAATGGCCAATTTACTCACTCTGAGTTCTCAAAAAGGGTTTCTTCACCCCGGGAAGTGAATTAAATACCATTTGGAGGCATTTAATGTTCGAGCAAAAACGGCTGATTTTCGACAAAAGAGATAACACCCCCCCATTACATCATGCTTCAGAAATGTGGAAAATGGTCCGTTTTCAAATGTTTTATTTTTGAACGTCAGTTCACATTTGTAGGTGGATCATCAGTGTTAGAGCTAAAATTAGCATGTTTAAAGTGATTTTCATGCTTCCAGGGGCTCGGGAAGTGAATTAAATACCATTTGGAGGCATTTAATGTTCAAGCAAAAACGGCTGATTTTCGACAAAAGAGATAACACCCCCCCATTACGTCATGCTTCAGAAATGTGGAAAATGGTCAGTTTTCAAATGTTTTATTTTTGAACGTCAGTTCACATTTGTAGGTGGATCATCAGTGTTAGAGCTAAAATTAGCATGTTTAAAGTGATTTTCATGCTTCCAGGGGCCCTAAACACAAGATTTATGGAATGGTTAAAAGTGCATGAAAATGGCCAATTTACTCACTCTGAGTTCTCAAAAAGGGTTTCTTCACCCCGGGAAGTGAATTAAATACTATTTGGAGGCATTTAATGTTCGAGCAAAAACGGCTGATTTTTGACAAAAGAGATAACACCCCCCCATTACGTCATGCTTCAGAAATGTGGAAAAGGGTCCGTTTTCAAATATTTTATTTTTGAACGTCAGTTCACATTTGTAGGTGGATCATCAGTGTTAGAGCTAAAATTAGCATGTTTAAAGTGATTTTCATGCTTCCAGGGGCTCGGAAAGTGAATTAAATACCATTTGGAGGCATTTAATGTTCAAGCAAAAACGGCTGATTTTCGACAAAAGAGATAACACCCCCCATTACGTCATGCTTCAGAAATGTGGAAAATGGTCCGTTTTCAAATGTTTTATTTTTGAACGTCAGTTCACATTTGTAGGTGGATCATCAGTGTTAGAGCTAAAATTAGCATGTTTAAAGTGATTTTCATGCTTCCAGGGGCTCGGGAAGTGAATTAAATACCATTTGGAGGCATTTAATGTTCAAGCAAAAACAGCTGATTTTCGACAAAAGAGATAACAACCCCCCATTACGTCATGCTTCAGAAATGTGGAAAATGGTCCGTTTTCAAATGTTTTATTTTTGAACGTCAGTTCACATTTGTAGGTGGATCATCAGTGTTAGAGCTAAAATTAGCATGTTTAAAGTGATTTTCATGCTTCCAGGGGCTCGGGAAGTGAATTAAATACCATTTGGAGGCATTTAATGTTCAAGCAAAAACGGCTGATTTTCGACAAAAGAAATAACACCCCCCCATTACGTCATGCTTCTGAAATGTGGAAAATGGTCCGTTTTCAAATGTTTTATTTTTGAACGTCAGTTCACATTTGTAGGTGGATCATCAGTGTTAGAGCTAAAATTAGCATGTTTGAAGTGATTTTCATGCTTCCAGGGGCCCTAAACACAAGATTTATGGAATGGTTAAAAGTGCATGAAAATGGCCAATTTACTCACTCTGAGTTCTCAAAAAGGGTTTCTTCACCCCGGGAAGTGAATTAAATACTATTTGGAGGCATTTAATGTTCGAGCAAAAACGGCTGATTTTTGACAAAAGAGATAACACCCCCCCATTACGTCATGCTTCAGAAATGTGGAAAATGGCCGTTTTCAAATGTTTTATTTTTGAACGTCAGTTCACATTTGTAGGTGGATCATCAGTGTTAGAGCTAAAATTAGAATGTTTAAAGTGATTTTCATGCTTCCAGGGGATCGGGAAGTGAATTAAATACCATTTGGAGGCATTTAATGTTCAAGCAAAAACGGCTGATTTTCGACAAAAGAGATAACACCCCCCCCCATTACGTCATGCTTCAGAAATGTGGAAAATGGTCAGTTTTCAAATGTTTTATTTTTGAACGTCAGTTCACATTTGTAGGTGGATCATCAGTGTTAGAGCTAAAATTAGCATGTTTAAAGTGATTTTCATGCTTCCAGGGGCCCTAAACACAAGATTTATGGAATGGTTAAAAGTGCATGAAAATGGCCAATTTACTCACTCTGAGTTCTCAAAAAGGGTTTCTTCACCCCGGGAAGTGAATTAAATACCATTTGGAGGCATTTAATGTTCGAGCAAAAATGGCTGATTTTCGACAAAAGAGATAACACCCCCCATTACGTCATGCTTCAGAAATGTGGAAAATGGTCCGTTTTCAAATGTTTTATTTTTGAACGTCAGTTCACATTTGTAGGTGGATCATCAGTGTTAGAGCTAAAATTAGCATGTTTAAAGTGATTTTCATGCTTCCAGGGGCCCTAAACACAAGATTTATGGAATGGTTAAAAGTGCATGAAAATGGCCAATTTACTCACTCTGAGTTCTCAAAAAGGGTTTCTTCACCCCGGGAAGTGAATTAAATACTATTTGGAGGCATTTAATGTTCGAGCAAAAACGGCTGATTTTTGACAAAAGAGATAACACCCCCCCATTACGTCATGCTTCAGAAATGTGGAAAATGGTCCGTTTTCAAATATTTTATTTTTGAACGTCAGTTCTCATTTGTAGGTGGATCATCAGTGTTAGAGCTAAAATTAGCATGTTTAAAGTGATTGTCATGCTTCCAGGGGCTCGGGAAGTGAATTAAATACCATTTGGAGGCATTTAATGTTCAAGCAAAAACGGCTGATTTTCGACAAAAGAGATAACACCCCCCCATTACGTCATGCTTCAGAAATGTGGAAAATGGTCCGTTTTCAAATGTTTTATTTTTGAACGTCAGTTCACATTTGTAGGTGGATCATCAGTGTTAGAGCTAAAATTAGCATGTTTAAAGTGATTTTCATGCTTCCAGGGGCCCTAAACACAAGATTTATGGAATGGTTAAAAGTGCATGAAAATGGCCAATTTACTCTTTCTGAGTTCTCAAAAAGGGTTTCTTCACCCCGGGAAGTGAATTAAATACCATTTGGAGGCATTTAATGTTCGAGCAAAAACGGCTGATTTTCGACAAAAGAGATAACACCCCCCCATTACGTCATGCTTCAGAAATGTGGAAAATGGCCGTTTTCAAATGTTTTATTTTTGAACGTCAGTTCACATTTGTAGGTGGATCATCAGTGTTAGAGCTAAAATTAGCATGTTTAAAGTGATTTTCATGCTTCCAGGGGCTCGGGAAGTGAATTAAATACCATTTGGAGGCATTTAATGTTCAAGCAAAAACGGCTGATTTTCGACAAAAGAGATAACACCCCCCCATTACGTCATGCTTCAGAAATGTGAAAAATGGTCCGTTTTCAAATGTTTTATTTTTGAACGTCAGTTCACATTTGTAGGTGGATCATCAGTGTTAGAGCTAAAATTAGCATGTTTAAAGTGATTTTCATGCTTCCAGGGGCCCTAAACACAAGATTTATGGAATGGTTAAAAGTGCATGAAAATGGCCAATTTACTCACTCTGAGTTCTCAAAAAGGGTTTCTTCACCCCGGGAAGTGAATTAAATACTATTTGGAGGCATTTAATGTTCGAGCAAAAACGGCTGATTTTTGACAAAAGAGATAACACCCCCCCATTACGTCATGCTTCAGAAATGTGGAAAATGGTCCGTTTTCAAATATTTTATTTTTGAACGTCAGTTCTCATTTGTAGGTGGATCATCAGTGTTAGAGCTAAAATGAGCATGTTTAAAGTGATTTTCATGCTTCCAGGGGCCCTAAACACAAGATTTATGGAATGGTTAAAAGTGCATGAAAATGGCCAATTTACTCACTCTGAGTTCTCAAAAAGGGTTTCTTCACCCCGGGAAGTGAATTAAATACCATTTGGAGGCATTTAATGTTCGAGCAAAAACGGCTGATTTTCGACAAAAGAGATAACACCCCCCCATTACATCATGCTTCAGAAATGTGGAAAATGGTCCGTTTTCAAATGTTTTATTTTTGAACGTCAGTTCACATTTGTAGGTGGATCATCAGTGTTAGAGCTAAAATTAGCATGTTTAAAGTGATTTTCATGCTTCCAGGGGCTCGGGAAGTGAATTAAATACCATTTGGAGGCATTTAATGTTCAAGCAAAAACGGCTGATTTTCGACAAAAGAGATAACACCCCCCCATTACGTCATGCTTCTGAAATGTGGAAAATGGTCCGTTTTCAAATGTTTTATTTTTGAACGTCAGTTCACATTTGTAGGTGGATCATCAGTGTTAGAGCTAAAATTAGCATGTTTAAAGTGATTTTCATGCTTCCAGGGGCCCTAAACACAAGATTTATGGAATGGTTAAAAGTGCATGAAAATGGCCAATTTACTCACTCTGAGTTCTCAAAAAGGGTTTCTTCACCCCGGGAAGTGAATTAAATACTATTTGGAGGCATTTAATGTTCGAGCAAAAACGGCTGATTTTTGACAAAAGAGATAACACCCCCCCATTACGTCATGCTTCAGAAATGTGGAAAATGGCCGTTTTCAAATGTTTTATTTTTGAACGTCAGTTCACATTTGTAGGTGGATCATCAGTGTTAGAGCTAAAATTAGAATGTTTAAAGTGATTTTCATGCTTCCAGGGGATCGGGAAGTGAATTAAATACCATTTGGAGGCATTTAATGTTCAAGCAAAAACGGCTGATTTTCGACAAAAGAGATAACACCCCCCCATTACGTCATGCTTCAGAAATGTGGAAAATGGTCCGTTTTCAAATGTTTTATTTTTGAACGTCAGTTCACATTTGTAGGTGGATCATCAGTGTTAGAGCTAAAATTAGCATGTTTAAAGTGATTTTCATGCTTCCAGGGGCCCTAAACACAAGATTTATGGAATGGTTAAAAGTGCATGAAAATGGCCAATTTACTCACTCTGAGTTCTCAAAAAGGGTTTCTTCACCCCGGGAAGTGAATTAAATACCATTTGGAGGCATTTAATGTTCGAGCAAAAACGGCTGATTTTCGACAAAAGAGATAACACCCCCCCATTACGTCATGCTTCAGAAATGTGGAAAATGGCCGTTTTCAAATGTTTTATTTTTGAACGTCAGTTCACATTTGTAGGTGGATCATCAGTGTTAGAGCTAAAATTAGCATGTTTAAAGTGATTTTCATGCTTCCAGGGGCTCGGGAAGTGAATTAAATACCATTTGGAGGCATTTAATGTTCAAGCAAAAACGGCTGATTTTCGACAAAAGAGATAACACCCCCCCATTACGTCATGCTTCAGAAATGTGAAAAATGGTCCGTTTTCAAATGTTTTATTTTTGAACGTCAGTTCACATTTGTAGGTGGATCATCAGTGTTAGAGCTAAAATTAGCATGTTTAAAGTGATTTTCATGCTTCCAGGGGCCCTAAACACAAGATTTATGGAATGGTTAAAAGTGCATGAAAATGGCCAATTTACTCACTCTGAGTTCTCAAAAAGGGTTTCTTCACCCCGGGAAGTGAATTAAATACTATTTGGAGGCATTTAATGTTCGAGCAAAAACGGCTGATTTTTGACAAAAGAGATAACACCCCCCCATTACGTCATGCTTCAGAAATGTGGAAAATGGTCCGTTTTCAAATATTTTATTTTTGAACGTCAGTTCTCATTTGTAGGTGGATCATCAGTGTTAGAGCTAAAATTAGCATGTTTAAAGTGATTGTCATGCTTCCAGGGGCTCGGGAAGTGAATTAAATACCATTTGGAGGCATTTAATGTTCGAGCAAAAACGGCTGATTTTCGACAAAAGAGATAACACCCCCCCATTACGTCATGCTTCAGAAATGTGGAAAATGGCCGTTTTCAAATGTTTTATTTTTGAACGTCAGTTCACATTTGTAGGTGGATCATCAGTGTTAGAGCTAAAATTAGCATGTTTAAAGTGATTTTCATGCTTCCAGGGGCTCGGGAAGTGAATTAAATACCATTTGGAGGCATTTAATGTTCAAGCAAAAACGGCTGATTTTCGACAAAAGAGATAACACCCCCCCATTACGTCATGCTTCAGAAATGTGAAAAATGGTCCGTTTTCAAATGTTTTATTTTTGAACGTCAGTTCACATTTGTTGGTGGATCATCAGTGTTAGAGCTAAAATTAGCATGTTTAAAGTGATTTTCATGCTTCCAGGGGCCCTAAACACAAGATTTATGGAATGGTTAAAAGTGCATGAAAATGGCCAATTTACTCACTCTGAGTTCTCAAAAAGGGTTTCTTCACCCCGGGAAGTGAATTAAATACTATTTGGAGGCATTTAATGTTCGAGCAAAAACGGCTGATTTTTGACAAAAGAGATAACACCCCTCCATTACGTCATGCTTCAGAAATGTGGAAAATGGTCCGTTTTCAAATGTTTTATTTTTGAACGTCAGTTCACATTTGTAGGTGGATCATCAGTGTTAGAGCTAAAATTAGCATGTTTAAAGTGATTTTCATGCTTCCAGGGGCTCGGGAAGTGAATTAAATACCATTTGGAGGCATTTAATGTTCAAGCAAAAACGGCTGATTTTCGACAAAAGAGATAACACCCCCCCATTACGTCATGCTTCAGAAATGTGGAAAATGGTCAGTTTTCAAATGTTTTATTTTTGAACGTCAGTTCACATTTGTAGGTGGATCATCAGTGTTAGAGCTAAAATTAGCATGTTTAAAGTGATTTTCATGCTTCCAGGGGCCCTAAACACAAGATTTATGGAATGGTTAAAAGTGCATGAAAATGGCCAATTTACTCACTCTGAGTTCTCAAAAAGGGTTTCTTCACCCCGGGAAGTGAATTAAATACTATTTGGAGGCATTTAATGTTCGAGCAAAAACGGCTGATTTTTGACAAAAGAGATAACACCCCCCCATTACGTCATGCTTCAGAAATGTGGAAAAGGGTCCGTTTTCAAATATTTTATTTTTGAACGTCAGTTCACATTTGTAGGTGGATCATCAGTGTTAGAGCTAAAATTAGCATGTTTAAAGTGATTTTCATGCTTCCAGGGGCTCGGAAAGTGAATTAAATACCATTTGGAGGCATTTAATGTTCAAGCAAAAACGGCTGATTTTCGACAAAAGAGATAACACCCCCCATTACGTCATGCTTCAGAAATGTGGAAAATGGTCCGTTTTCAAATGTTTTATTTTTGAACGTCAGTTCACATTTGTAGGTGGATCATCAGTGTTAGAGCTAAAATTAGCATGTTTAAAGTGATTTTCATGCTTCCAGGGGCTCGGGAAGTGAATTAAATACCATTTGGAGGCATTTAATGTTCAAGCAAAAACAGCTGATTTTCGACAAAAGAGATAACAACCCCCCATTACGTCATGCTTCAGAAATGTGGAAAATGGTCCGTTTTCAAATGTTTTATTTTTGAACGTCAGTTCACATTTGTAGGTGGATCATCAGTGTTAGAGCTAAAATTAGCATGTTTAAAGTGATTTTCATGCTTCCAGGGGCTCGGGAAGTGAATTAAATACCATTTGGAGGCATTTAATGTTCAAGCAAAAACGGCTGATTTTCGACAAAAGAAATAACACCCCCCCATTACGTCATGCTTCTGAAATGTGGAAAATGGTCCGTTTTCAAATGTTTTATTTTTGAACGTCAGTTCACATTTGTAGGTGGATCATCAGTGTTAGAGCTAAAATTAGCATGTTTGAAGTGATTTTCATGCTTCCAGGGGCCCTAAACACAAGATTTATGGAATGGTTAAAAGTGCATGAAAATGGCCAATTTACTCACTCTGAGTTCTCAAAAAGGGTTTCTTCACCCCGGGAAGTGAATTAAATACTATTTGGAGGCATTTAATGTTCGAGCAAAAACGGCTGATTTTTGACAAAAGAGATAACACCCCCCCATTACGTCATGCTTCAGAAATGTGGAAAATGGCCGTTTTCAAATGTTTTATTTTTGAACGTCAGTTCACATTTGTAGGTGGATCATCAGTGTTAGAGCTAAAATTAGAATGTTTAAAGTGATTTTCATGCTTCCAGGGGATCGGGAAGTGAATTAAATACCATTTGGAGGCATTTAATGTTCAAGCAAAAACGGCTGATTTTCGACAAAAGAGATAACACCCCCCCCCATTACGTCATGCTTCAGAAATGTGGAAAATGGTCAGTTTTCAAATGTTTTATTTTTGAACGTCAGTTCACATTTGTAGGTGGATCATCAGTGTTAGAGCTAAAATTAGCATGTTTAAAGTGATTTTCATGCTTCCAGGGGCCCTAAACACAAGATTTATGGAATGGTTAAAAGTGCATGAAAATGGCCAATTTACTCACTCTGAGTTCTCAAAAAGGGTTTCTTCACCCCGGGAAGTGAATTAAATACCATTTGGAGGCATTTAATGTTCGAGCAAAAATGGCTGATTTTCGACAAAAGAGATAACACCCCCCATTACGTCATGCTTCAGAAATGTGGAAAATGGTCCGTTTTCAAATGTTTTATTTTTGAACGTCAGTTCACATTTGTAGGTGGATCATCAGTGTTAGAGCTAAAATTAGCATGTTTAAAGTGATTTTCATGCTTCCAGGGGCCCTAAACACAAGATTTATGGAATGGTTAAAAGTGCATGAAAATGGCCAATTTACTCACTCTGAGTTCTCAAAAAGGGTTTCTTCACCCCGGGAAGTGAATTAAATACTATTTGGAGGCATTTAATGTTCGAGCAAAAACGGCTGATTTTTGACAAAAGAGATAACACCCCCCCATTACGTCATGCTTCAGAAATGTGGAAAATGGTCCGTTTTCAAATATTTTATTTTTGAACGTCAGTTCTCATTTGTAGGTGGATCATCAGTGTTAGAGCTAAAATTAGCATGTTTAAAGTGATTGTCATGCTTCCAGGGGCTCGGGAAGTGAATTAAATACCATTTGGAGGCATTTAATGTTCAAGCAAAAACGGCTGATTTTCGACAAAAGAGATAACACCCCCCCATTACGTCATGCTTCAGAAATGTGGAAAATGGTCCGTTTTCAAATGTTTTATTTTTGAACGTCAGTTCACATTTGTAGGTGGATCATCAGTGTTAGAGCTAAAATTAGCATGTTTAAAGTGATTTTCATGCTTCCAGGGGCCCTAAACACAAGATTTATGGAATGGTTAAAAGTGCATGAAAATGGCCAATTTACTCTTTCTGAGTTCTCAAAAAGGGTTTCTTCACCCCGGGAAGTGAATTAAATACCATTTGGAGGCATTTAATGTTCGAGCAAAAACGGCTGATTTTCGACAAAAGAGATAACACCCCCCCATTACGTCATGCTTCAGAAATGTGGAAAATGGCCGTTTTCAAATGTTTTATTTTTGAACGTCAGTTCACATTTGTAGGTGGATCATCAGTGTTAGAGCTAAAATTAGCATGTTTAAAGTGATTTTCATGCTTCCAGGGGCTCGGGAAGTGAATTAAATACCATTTGGAGGCATTTAATGTTCAAGCAAAAACGGCTGATTTTCGACAAAAGAGATAACACCCCCCCATTACGTCATGCTTCAGAAATGTGAAAAATGGTCCGTTTTCAAATGTTTTATTTTTGAACGTCAGTTCACATTTGTAGGTGGATCATCAGTGTTAGAGCTAAAATTAGCATGTTTAAAGTGATTTTCATGCTTCCAGGGGCCCTAAACACAAGATTTATGGAATGGTTAAAAGTGCATGAAAATGGCCAATTTACTCACTCTGAGTTCTCAAAAAGGGTTTCTTCACCCCGGGAAGTGAATTAAATACTATTTGGAGGCATTTAATGTTCGAGCAAAAACGGCTGATTTTTGACAAAAGAGATAACACCCCCCCATTACGTCATGCTTCAGAAATGTGGAAAATGGTCCGTTTTCAAATATTTTATTTTTGAACGTCAGTTCTCATTTGTAGGTGGATCATCAGTGTTAGAGCTAAAATGAGCATGTTTAAAGTGATTTTCATGCTTCCAGGGGCCCTAAACACAAGATTTATGGAATGGTTAAAAGTGCATGAAAATGGCCAATTTACTCACTCTGAGTTCTCAAAAAGGGTTTCTTCACCCCGGGAAGTGAATTAAATACCATTTGGAGGCATTTAATGTTCGAGCAAAAACGGCTGATTTTCGACAAAAGAGATAACACCCCCCCATTACATCATGCTTCAGAAATGTGGAAAATGGTCCGTTTTCAAATGTTTTATTTTTGAACGTCAGTTCACATTTGTAGGTGGATCATCAGTGTTAGAGCTAAAATTAGCATGTTTAAAGTGATTTTCATGCTTCCAGGGGCTCGGGAAGTGAATTAAATACCATTTGGAGGCATTTAATGTTCAAGCAAAAACGGCTGATTTTCGACAAAAGAGATAACACCCCCCCATTACGTCATGCTTCTGAAATGTGGAAAATGGTCCGTTTTCAAATGTTTTATTTTTGAACGTCAGTTCACATTTGTAGGTGGATCATCAGTGTTAGAGCTAAAATTAGCATGTTTAAAGTGATTTTCATGCTTCCAGGGGCCCTAAACACAAGATTTATGGAATGGTTAAAAGTGCATGAAAATGGCCAATTTACTCACTCTGAGTTCTCAAAAAGGGTTTCTTCACCCCGGGAAGTGAATTAAATACTATTTGGAGGCATTTAATGTTCGAGCAAAAACGGCTGATTTTTGACAAAAGAGATAACACCCCCCCATTACGTCATGCTTCAGAAATGTGGAAAATGGCCGTTTTCAAATGTTTTATTTTTGAACGTCAGTTCACATTTGTAGGTGGATCATCAGTGTTAGAGCTAAAATTAGAATGTTTAAAGTGATTTTCATGCTTCCAGGGGATCGGGAAGTGAATTAAATACCATTTGGAGGCATTTAATGTTCAAGCAAAAACGGCTGATTTTCGACAAAAGAGATAACACCCCCCCATTACGTCATGCTTCAGAAATGTGGAAAATGGTCCGTTTTCAAATGTTTTATTTTTGAACGTCAGTTCACATTTGTAGGTGGATCATCAGTGTTAGAGCTAAAATTAGCATGTTTAAAGTGATTTTCATGCTTCCAGGGGCCCTAAACACAAGATTTATGGAATGGTTAAAAGTGCATGAAAATGGCCAATTTACTCACTCTGAGTTCTCAAAAAGGGTTTCTTCACCCCGGGAAGTGAATTAAATACCATTTGGAGGCATTTAATGTTCGAGCAAAAACGGCTGATTTTCGACAAAAGAGATAACACCCCCCCATTACGTCATGCTTCAGAAATGTGGAAAATGGCCGTTTTCAAATGTTTTATTTTTGAACGTCAGTTCACATTTGTAGGTGGATCATCAGTGTTAGAGCTAAAATTAGCATGTTTAAAGTGATTTTCATGCTTCCAGGGGCTCGGGAAGTGAATTAAATACCATTTGGAGGCATTTAATGTTCAAGCAAAAACGGCTGATTTTCGACAAAAGAGATAACACCCCCCCATTACGTCATGCTTCAGAAATGTGAAAAATGGTCCGTTTTCAAATGTTTTATTTTTGAACGTCAGTTCACATTTGTAGGTGGATCATCAGTGTTAGAGCTAAAATTAGCATGTTTAAAGTGATTTTCATGCTTCCAGGGGCCCTAAACACAAGATTTATGGAATGGTTAAAAGTGCATGAAAATGGCCAATTTACTCACTCTGAGTTCTCAAAAAGGGTTTCTTCACCCCGGGAAGTGAATTAAATACTATTTGGAGGCATTTAATGTTCGAGCAAAAACGGCTGATTTTTGACAAAAGAGATAACACCCCCCCATTACGTCATGCTTCAGAAATGTGGAAAATGGTCCGTTTTCAAATATTTTATTTTTGAACGTCAGTTCTCATTTGTAGGTGGATCATCAGTGTTAGAGCTAAAATTAGCATGTTTAAAGTGATTGTCATGCTTCCAGGGGCTCGGGAAGTGAATTAAATACCATTTGGAGGCATTTAATGTTCGAGCAAAAACGGCTGATTTTCGACAAAAGAGATAACACCCCCCCATTACGTCATGCTTCAGAAATGTGGAAAATGGCCGTTTTCAAATGTTTTATTTTTGAACGTCAGTTCACATTTGTAGGTGGATCATCAGTGTTAGAGCTAAAATTAGCATGTTTAAAGTGATTTTCATGCTTCCAGGGGCTCGGGAAGTGAATTAAATACCATTTGGAGGCATTTAATGTTCAAGCAAAAACGGCTGATTTTCGACAAAAGAGATAACACCCCCCCATTACGTCATGCTTCAGAAATGTGAAAAATGGTCCGTTTTCAAATGTTTTATTTTTGAACGTCAGTTCACATTTGTAGGTGGATCATCAGTGTTAGAGCTAAAATTAGCATGTTTAAAGTGATTTTCATGCTTCCAGGGGCCCTAAACACAAGATTTATGGAATGGTTAAAAGTGCATGAAAATGGCCAATTTACTCACTCTGAGTTCTCAAAAAGGGTTTCTTCACCCCGGGAAGTGAATTAAATACTATTTGGAGGCATTTAATGTTCGAGCAAAAACGGCTGATTTTTGACAAAAGAGATAACACCCCTCCATTACGTCATGCTTCAGAAATGTGGAAAATGGTCCGTTTTCAAATGTTTTATTTTTGAACGTCAGTTCACATTTGTAGGTGGATCATCAGTGTTAGAGCTAAAATTAGCATGTTTAAAGTGATTTTCATGCTTCCAGGGGCTCGGGAAGTGAATTAAATACCATTTGGAGGCATTTAATGTTCAAGCAAAAACGGCTGATTTTCGACAAAAGAGATAACACCCCCCCCATTACGTCATGCTTCAGAAATGTGGAAAATGGTCCGTTTTCAAATGTTTTATTTTTGAACGTCAGTTCACATTTGTAGGTGGATCATCAGTGTTAGAGCTAAAATTAGCATGTTTAAAGTGATTTTCATGCTTCCAGGGGCCCTAAACACAAGATTTATGGAATGGTTAAAAGTGCATGAAAATGGCCAATTTACTCACTCTGAGTTCTCAAAAAGGGTTTCTTCACCCCGGGAAGTGAATTAAATACTATTTGGAGGCATTTAATGTTCGAGCAAAAACGGCTGATTTTCGACAAAAGAGATAACACCCCCCCATTACGTCATGCTTCAGAAATGTGGAAAATGGTCCGTTTTCAAATGTTTTATTTTTGAACGTCCGTTCACATTTGTAGGTGGATCATCAGTGTTAGAGCTAAAATGAGCATGTTTAAAGTGATTTTCATGCTTCCAGGGGCCCTAAACACAAGATTTATGGAATGGTTAAAAGTGCATGAAAATGGCCAATTTACTCACTCTGAGTTCTCAAAAAGGGTTTCTTCACCCCGGGAAGTGAATTAAACACCATTTGGAGGCATTTAATGTTCGAGCAAAAACGGCTGATTTTCGACAAAAGAGATAACACCCCCCCATTACGTCATGCTTCAGAAATGTGGAAAATGGTCCGTTTTCAAATGTTTTATTTTTGAATGTCAGTTCACATTTGTAGGTGGATCATCAGTGTTAGAGCTAAAATTAGCATGTTTAAAGTGATTTTCATGCTTCCAGGGGCTCGGGAAGTGAATTAAATACCATTTGGAGGCATTTAATGTTCAAGCAAAAACGGCTGATTTTCGACAAAAGAGATAACACCCCCCCATAACGTCATGCTTCAGAAATGTGGAAAATGGTCCGTTTTCAAATGTTTTATTTTTGAACGTCAGTTCACATTTGTAGGTGGATCATCAGTGTTAGAGCTAAAATTAGCATGTTTAAAGTGATTTTCATGCTTCCAGGGGCCCTAAACACAAGATTTATGGAATGGTTAAAAGTGCATGAAAATGGCCAATTTACTCACTCTGAGTTCTCAAAAAGGGTTTCTTCACCCCGGGAAGTGAATTAAATACTATTTGGAGGCATTTAATGTTCGAGCAAAAACGGCTGATTTTTGACAAAAGAGATAACACCCCTCCATTACGTCATGCTTCAGAAATGTGGAAAAGGGTCCGTTTTCAAATATTTTATTTTTGAACGTCAGTTCACATTTGTAGGTGGATCATCAGTGTTAGAGCTAAAATTAGCATGTTTAAAGTGATTTTCATGCTTCCAGGGGCTCGGGAAGTGAATTAAATACCATTTGGAGGCATTTAATGTTCAAGCAAAAACGGCTGATTTTCGACAAAAGAGATAACACCCCCCCATTACGTCATGCTTCAGAAATGTGAAAAATGGTCCGTTTTCAAATGTTTTATTTTTGAATGTCCGTTCACATTTGTAGGTGGATCATCAGTGTTAGAGCTAAAATGAGCATGTTTAAAGTGATTTTCATGCTTCCAGGGGCCCTAAACACAAGATTTATGGAATGGTTAAAAGTGCATGAAAATGGCCAATTTACTCACTCTGAGTTCTCAAAAAGGGTTTCTTCACCCCGGGAAGTGAATTAAACACCATTTGGAGGCATTTAATGTTCGAGCAAAAACGGCTGATTTTCGACAAAAGAGATAACACCCCCCCATTACGTCATGCTTCAGAAATGTGGAAAATGGTCCGTTTTCAAATGTTTTATTTTTGAACGTCAGTTCACATTTGTAGGTGGATCATCAGTGTTAGAGCTAAAATTAGCATGTTTAAAGTGATTTTCATGCTTCCAGGGGCTCGGGAAGTGAATTAAATACCATTTGGAGGCATTTAATGTTCAAGCAAAAACGGCTGATTTTCGACAAAAGAGATAACACCCCCCCATTACGTCATGCTTCAGAAATGTGAAAAATGGTCCGTTTTCAAATGTTTTATTTTTGAACGTCAGTTCACATTTGTAGGTGGATCATCAGTGTTAGAGCTAAAATTAGCATGTTTAAAGTGATTTTCATGCTTCCAGGGGCCCTAAACACAAGATTTATGGAATGGTTAAAAGTGCATGAAAATGGCCAATTTACTCACTCTGAGTTCTCAAAAAGGGTTTCTTCACCCCGGGAAGTGAATTAAATACCATTTGGAGGCATTTAATGTTCGAGCAAAAACGGCTGATTTTCGACAAAAGAGATAACACCCCCCCATTACGTCATGCTTCAGAAATGTGGAAAATGGTCCGTTTTCAAATGTTTTATTTTTGAACGTCAGTTAGCATTTGTAGGTGGATCATCAGTGTTAGAGCTAAAATTAGCATGTTTAAAGTGATTGTCATGCTTCCAGGGGCTCGGGAAGTGAATTAAATACCATTTGGAGGCATTTAATGTTCGAGCAAAAACGGCTGATTTTCGACAAAAGAGATAACACCCCCCCATTACGTCATGCTTCAGAAATGTGGAAAATGGTCCGTTTTCAAATGTTTTATTTTTGAACGTCAGTTCACATTTGTAGGTGGATCATCAGTGTTAGAGCTAAAATTAGCATGTTTAAAGTGATTTTCATGCTTCCAGGGGCCCTAAACACAAGATTTATGGAATGGTTAAAAGTGCATGAAAATGGCCAATTTACTCACTCTGAGTTCTCAAAAAGGGTTTCTTCACCCCGGGAAGTGAATTAAATACTATTTGGAGGCATTTAATGTTCGAGCAAAAACGGCTGATTTTCGACAAAAGAGATAACACCCCCCCATTACGTCATGCTTCAGAAATGTGGAAAATGGTCCGTTTTCAAATGTTTTATTTTTGAACGTCAGTTCACATTTGTAGGTGGATCATCAGTGTTAGAGCTAAAATGAGCATGTTTAAAGTGATTTTCATGCTTCCAGGGGCCCTAAACACAAGATTTATGGAATGGTTAAAAGTGCATGAAAATGGCCAATTTACTCACTCTGAGATCTCAAAAAGGGTTTCTTCACCCCGGGAAGTGAATTAAATACCATTTGGAGGCATTTAATGTTCGAGCAAAAACGGCTGATTTTCGACAAAAGAGATAACACCCCCCCATTACGTCATGCTTCAGAAATGTGGAGAATGGTCCGTTTTCAAATGTTTTATTTTTGAACGTCAGTTCACATTTGTAGGTGGATCATCAGTGTTAGAGCTAAAATTAGCATGTTTAAAGTGATTTTCATGCTTCCAGGGGCTCGGGAAGTGAATTAAATACCATTTGGAGGCATTTAATGTTCAAGCAAAAACGGCTGATTTTCGACAAAAGAGATAACACCCCCCCATAACGTGATGCTTCAGAAATGTGGAAAATGGTCCGTTTTCAAATGTTTTATTTTTGAACGTCAGTTCACATTTGTAGGTGGATCATCAGTGTTAGAGCTAAAATTAGCATGTTTAAAGTGATTTTCATGCTTCCAGGGGCCCTAAACACAAGATTTATGGAATGGTTAAAAGTGCATGAAAATGGCCAATTTACTCACTCTGAGTTCTCAAAAAGGGTTTCTTCACCCCGGGAAGTGAATTAAATACTATTTGGAGGCATTTAATGTTCGAGCAAAAACGGCTGATTTTTGACAAAAGAGATAACACCCCCCCATTACGTCATGCTTCAGAAATGTGGAAAAGGGTCAGTTTTCAAATATTTTATTTTTGGAACGTCAGTTCACATTTGTAGGTGGATCATCAGTGTTAGAGCTAAAATTAGCATGTTTAAAGTGATTTTCATGCTTCCAGGGGCTCGGGAAGTGAATTAAATACCATTTGGAGGCATTTAATGTTCAAGCAAAAACGGCTGATTTTCGACAAAAGAGATAACACCCCCCCATTACGTCATGCTTCAGAAATGTGAAAAATGGTCCGTTTTCAAATGTTTTATTTTTGAACGTCAGTTCACATTTGTAGGTGGATCATCAGTGTTAGAGCTAAAATTAGCATGTTTAAAGTGATTTTCATGCTTCCAGGGGCCCTAAACACAAGATTTATGGAATGGTTAAAAGTGCATGAAAATGGCCAATTTACTCACTCTGAGTTCTCAAAAAGGGTTTCTTCACCCCGGGAAGTGAATTAAATACCATTTGGAGGCATTTAATGTTCGAGCAAAAACGGCTGATTTTCGACAAAAGAGATAACACCCCCCCATTACATCATGCTTCAGAAATGTGGAAAATGGTCCGTTTTCAAATGTTTTATTTTTGAACGTCAGTTCACATTTGTAGGTGGATCATCAGTGTTAGAGCTAAAATGAGCATGTTTAAAGTGATTTTCATGCTTCCAGGGGCCCTAAACACAAGATTTATGGAATGGTTAAAAGTGCATGAAAATGGCCAATTTACTCACTCTGAGATCTCAAAAAGGGTTTCTTCACCCCTAGAAGTGAATTAAATACCATTTGGAGGCATTTAATGTTCGAGCAAAAACGGCTGATTTTCGACAAAAGAGATAACACCCCCCCATTACGTCATGCTTCAGAAATGTGGAAAATGGTCCGTTTTCAAATGTTTTATTTTTGAACGTCAGTTCACATTTGTAGGTGGATCATCAGTGTTAGAGCTAAAATGAGCATGTTTAAAGTGATTTTCATGCTTCCAGGGGCCCTAAACACAAGATTTATGGAATGGTTAAAAGTGCATGAAAATGGCCAATTTACTCACTCTGAGTTCTCAAAAAGGGTTTCTTCACCCCGGGAAGTGAATTAAATACCATTTGGAGGCATTTAATGTTCGAGCAAAAACGGCTGATTTTCGACAAAAGAGATAACACCCCCCCATTACTTCATGCTTCAGAAATGTGGAAAATGGTCCGTTTTCAAATGTTTTATTTTTGAACGTCAGTTCACATTTGTAGGTGGATCATCAGTGTTAGAGCTAAAATTAGCATGTTTAAAGTGATTTTCATGCTTCCAGGGGCTCGGGAAGTGAATTAAATACCATTTGGAGGCATTTAATGTTCAAGCAAAAACGGCTGATTTTCGACAAAAGAGATAACACCCCCCCATTACGTCATGCTTCAGAAATGTGGAAAATGGTCCGTTTTCAAATGTTTTATTTTTGAACGTCAGTTCACATTTGTAGGTGGATCATCAGTGTTAGAGCTAAAATTAGCATGTTTAAAGTGATTTTCATGCTTCCAGGGGCCCTAAACACAAGATTTATGGAATGGTTAAAAGTGCATGAAAATGGCCAATTTACTCACTCTGAGTTCTCAAAAAGGGTTTCTTCACCCCGGGAAGTGAATTAAATACTATTTGGAGGCATTTAATGTTCGAGCAAAAACGGCTGATTTTTGACAAAAGAGATAACACCCCCCCATTACGTCATGCTTCAGAAATGTGGAAAAGGGTCCGTTTTCAAATATTTTATTTTTGAACGTCAGTTCACATTTGTAGGTGGATCATCAGTGTTAGAGCTAAAATTAGCATGTTTAAAGTGATTTTCATGCTTCCAGGGGCTCGGGAAGTGAATTAAATACCATTTGGAGGCATTTAATGTTCAAGCAAAAACGGCTGATTTTCGACAAAAGAGATAACACCCCCCCATTACGTCATGCTTCAGAAATGTGGAAAATGGTCCGTTTTCAAATGTTTTATTTTTGAACGTCAGTTCACATTTGTAGGTGGATCATCAGTGTTAGAGCTAAAATTAGCATGTTTAAAGTGATTTTCATGCTTCCAGGGGCCCTAAACACAAGATTTATGGAATGGTTAAAAGTGCATGAAAATGGCCAATTTACTCACTCTGAGTTCTCAAAAAGGGTTTCTTCACCCCGGGAAGTGAATTAAATACTATTTGGAGGCATTTAATGTTCGAGCAAAAACGGCTGATTTTCGACAAAAGAGATAACACCCCCCCATTACGTCATGCTTCAGAAATGTGGAAAATGGTCCGTTTTCAAATGTTTTATTTTTGAACGTCAGTTCACATTTGTAGGTGGATCATCAGTGTTAGAGCTAAAATGAGCATGTTTAAAGTGATTTTCATGCTTCCAGGGGCCCTAAACACAAGATTTATGGAATGGTTAAAAGTGCATGAAAATGGCCAATTTACTCACTCTGAGATCTCAAAAAGGGTTTCTTCACCCCGGGAAGTGAATTAAATACCATTTGGAGGCATTTAATGTTCGAGCAAAAACGGCTGATTTTCGACAAAAGAGATAACACCCCCCCATTACGTCATGCTTCAGAAATGTGGAAAATGGTCCGTTTTCAAATGTTTTATTTTTGAACGTCAGTTCACATTTGTAGGTGGATCATCAGTGTTAGAGCTAAAATTAGCATGTTTAAAGTGATTTTCATGCTTCCAGGGGCTCGGGAAGTGAATTAAATACCATTTGGAGGCATTTAATGTTCAAGCAAAAACAGCTGATTTTCGACAAAAGAGATAACACCCCCCCATTACGTCATGCTTCAGAAATGTGGAAAATGGTCCGTTTTCAAATGTTTTATTTTTGAACGTCAGTTCACATTTGTAGGTGGATCATCAGTGTTAGAGCTAAAATTAGCATGTTTAAAGTGATTTTCATGCTTCCAGGGGCTCGGGAAGTGAATTAAATACCATTTGGAGGCATTTAATGTTCAAGCAAAAACGGCTGATTTTCGACAAAAGAGATAACACCCCCCCATTACGTCATGCTTCTGAAATGTGGAAAATGGTCCGTTTTCAAATGTTTTATTTTTGAACGTCAGTTCACATTTGTAGGTGGATCATCAGTGTTAGAGCTAAAATTAGCATGTCTAAAGTGATTTTCATGCTTCCAGGGGCCCTAAACACAAGATTTATGGAATGGTTAAAAGTGCATGAAAATGGCCAATTTACTCACTCTGAGTTCTCAAAAAGGGTTTCTTCACCCCGGGAAGTGAATTAAATACTATTTGGAGGCATTTAATGTTCGAGCAAAAACGGCTGATTTTTGACAAAAGAGATAACACCCCCCCATTACGTCATGCTTCAGAAATGTGGAAAATGGCCGTTTTCAAATGTTTTATTTTTGAACGTCAGTTCACATTTGTAGGTGGATCATCAGTGTTAGAGCTAAAATTAGAATGTTTAAAGTGATTTTCATGCTTCCAGGGGCTCGGGAAGTGAATTAAATACCATTTGGAGGCATTTAATGTTCAAGCAAAAACGGCTGATTTTCGACAAAAGAGATAACACCCCCCCATTACGTCATGCTTCAGAAATGTGGAAAATGGTCAGTTTTCAAATGTTTTATTTTTGAACGTCAGTTCACATTTGTAGGTGGATCATCAGTGTTAGAGCTAAAATTAGCATGTTTAAAGTGATTTTCATGCTTCCAGGGGCCCTAAACACAAGATTTATGGAATGGTTAAAAGTGCATGAAAATGGCCAATTTACTCACTCTGAGTTCTCAAAAAGGGTTTCTTCACCCCGGGAAGTGAATTAAATACCATTTGGAGGCATTTAATGTTCGAGCAAAAATGGCTGATTTTCGACAAAAGAGATAACACCCCCCCATTACGTCATGCTTCAGAAATGTGGAAAATGGTCCGTTTTCAAATGTTTTATTTTTGAACGTCAGTTCACATTTGTAGGTGGATCATCAGTGTTAGAGCTAAAATTAGCATGTTTAAAGTGATTTTCATGCTTCCAGGGGCCCTAAACACAAGATTTATGGAATGGTTAAAAGTGCATGAAAATGGCCAATTTACTCACTCTGAGTTCTCAAAAAGGGTTTCTTCACCCCGGGAAGTGAATTAAATACTATTTGGAGGCATTTAATGTTCGAGCAAAAACGGCTGATTTTTGACAAAAGAGATAACACCCCCCCATTACGTCATGCTTCAGAAATGTGGAAAATGGTCCGTTTTCAAATATTTTATTTTTGAACGTCAGTTCTCATTTGTAGGTGGATCATCAGTGTTAGAGCTAAAATTAGCATGTTTAAAGTGATTTTCATGCTTCCAGGGGCTCGGGAAGTGAATTAAATACCATTTGGAGGCATTTAATGTTCAAGCAAAAACGGCTGATTTTCGACAAAAGAGATAACACCCCCCCATTACGTCATGCTTCAGAAATGTGGAAAATGGTCCGTTTTCAAATGTTTTATTTTTGAACGTCAGTTCACATTTGTAGTTGGATCATCAGTGTTAGAGCTAAAATTAGCATGTTTAAAGTGATTTTCATGCTTCCAGGGGCCCTAAACACAAGATTTATGGAATGGTTAAAAGTGCATGAAAATGGCCAATTTACTCACTCTGAGTTCTCAAAAAGGGTTTCTTCACCCCGGGAAGTGAATTAAATACCATTTGGAGGCATTTAATGTTCGAGCAAAAACGGCTGATTTTCGACAAAAGAGATAACACCCCCCCATTACGTCATGCTTCAGAAATGTGGAAAATGGCCGTTTTCAAATGTTTTATTTTTGAACGTCAGTTCACATTTGTAGGTGGATCATCAGTGTTAGAGCTAAAATTAGCATGTTTAAAGTGATTTTCATGCTTCCAGGGGCTCGGGAAGTGAATTAAATACCATTTGGAGGCATTTAATGTTCAAGCAAAAACGGCTGATTTTCGACAAAAGAGATAACACCCCCCCATTACGTCATGCTTCAGAAATGTGAAAAATGGTCCGTTTTCAAATGTTTTATTTTTGAACGTCAGTTCACATTTGTAGGTGGATCATCAGTGTTAGAGCTAAAATTAGCATGTTTAAAGTGATTTTCATGCTTCCAGGGGCCCTAAACACAAGATTTATGGAATGGTTAAAAGTGCATGAAAATGGCCAATTTACTCACTCTGAGTTCTCAAAAAGGGTTTCTTCACCCCGGGAAGTGAATTAAATACCATTTGGAGGCATTTAATGTTCGAGCAAAAATGGCTGATTTTCGACAAAAGAGATAACACCCCCCCATTACGTCATGCTTCAGAAATGTGGAAAATGGTCCGTTTTCAAATGTTTTATTTTTGAACGTCAGTTAGCATTTGTAGGTGGATCATCAGTGTTAGAGCTAAAATTAGCATGTTTAAAGTGATTGTCATGCTTCCAGGGGCTCGGGAAGTGAATTAAATACCATTTGGAGGCATTTAATGTTCAAGCAAAAACGGCTGATTTTTGACAAAAGAGATAACACCCCCCCATTACGTCATGCTTCAGAAATGTGGAAAATGGTCCGTTTTCAAATGTTTTATTTTTGAACGTCAGTTCACATTTGTAGGTGGATCATCAGTGTTAGAGCTAAAATGAGCATGTTTAAAGTGATTTTCATGCTTCCAGGGGCCCTAAACACAAGATTTATGGAATGGTTAAAAGTGCATGAAAATGGCCAATTTACTCACTCTGAGATCTCAAAAAGGGTTTCTTCACCCCGGGAAGTGAATTAAATACCATTTGGAGGCATTTAATGTTCGAGCAAAACGGCTGATTTTCGACAAAAGAGATAACACCCCCCCATTACGTCATGCTTCAGAAATGTGGAAAATGGTCCGTTTTCAAATGTTTTTTTTTTAACGTCAGTTCACATTTGTAGGTGGATCATCAGTGTTAGAGCTAAAATTAGCATGTTTAAAGTGATTTTCATGCTTCCAGGGGCTCGGGAAGTGAATTAAATACCATTTGGAGGCATTTAATGTTCAAGCAAAAACAGCTGATTTTCGACAAAAGAGATAACACCCCCCCATTACGTCATGCTTCAGAAATGTGGAAAATGGTCCGTTTTCAAATGTTTTATTTTTGAACGTCAGTTCACATTTGTAGGTGGATCATCAGTGTTAGAGCTAAAATTAGCATGTTTAAAGTGATTTTCATGCTTCCAGGGGCTCGGGAAGTGAATTAAATACCATTTGGAGGCATTTAATGTTCAAGCAAAAACGGCTGATTTTCGACAAAAGAGATAACACCCCCCCATTACGTCATGCTTCTGAAATGTGGAAAATGGTCCGTTTTCAAATGTTTTATTTTTGAACGTCAGTTCACATTTGTAGGTGGATCATCAGTGTTAGAGCTAAAATTAGCATGTCTAAAGTGATTTTCATGCTTCCAGGGGCCCTAAACACAAGATTTATGGAATGGTTAAAAGTGCATGAAAATGGCCAATTTACTCACTCTGAGTTCTCAAAAAGGGTTTCTTCACCCCGGGAAGTGAATTAAATACTATTTGGAGGCATTTAATGTTCGAGCAAAAACGGCTGATTTTTGACAAAAGAGATAACACCCCCCCATTACGTCATGCTTCAGAAATGTGGAAAATGGCCGTTTTCAAATGTTTTATTTTTGAACGTCAGTTCACATTTGTAGGTGGATCATCAGTGTTAGAGCTAAAATTAGAATGTTTAAAGTGATTTTCATGCTTTCAGGGGCTCGGGAAGTGAATTAAATACCATTTGGAGGCATTTAATGTTCAAGCAAAAACGGCTGATTTTCGACAAAAGAGATAACACCCCCCCATTACGTCATGCTTCAGAAATGTGGAAAATGGTCAGTTTTCAAATGTTTTATTTTTGAACGTCAGTTCACATTTGTAGGTGGATCATCAGTGTTAGAGCTAAAATTAGCATGTTTAAAGTGATTTTCATGCTTCCAGGGGCCCTAAACACAAGATTTATGGAATGGTTAAAAGTGCATGAAAATGGCCAATTTACTCACTCTGAGTTCTCAAAAAGGGTTTCTTCACCCCGGGAAGTGAATTAAATACCATTTGGAGGCATTTAATGTTCGAGCAAAAATGGCTGATTTTCGACAAAAGAGATAACACCCCCCCATTACGTCATGCTTCAGAAATGTGGAAAATGGTCCGTTTTCAAATGTTTTATTTTTGAACGTCAGTTCACATTTGTAGGTGGATCATCAGTGTTAGAGCTAAAATTAGCATGTTTAAAGTGATTTTCATGCTTCCAGGGGCCCTAAACACAAGATTTATGGAATGGTTAAAAGTGCATGAAAATGGCCAATTTACTCACTCTGAGTTCTCAAAAAGGGTTTCTTCACCCCGGGAAGTGAATTAAATACCATTTGGAGGCATTTAATGTTCGAGCAAAAACGGCTGATTTTCGACAAAAGAGATAACACCCCCCCATTACGTCATGCTTCAGAAATGTGGAAAATGGCCGTTTTCAAATGTTTTATTTTTGAACGTCAGTTCACATTTGTAGGTGGATCATCAGTGTTAGAGCTAAAATTAGCATGTTTAAAGTGATTTTCATGCTTCCAGGGGCTCGGGAAGTGAATTAAATACCATTTGGAGGCATTTAATGTTCAAGCAAAAACGGCTGATTTTCGACAAAAGAGATAACACCCCCCCATTACGTCATGCTTCAGAAATGTGAAAAATGGTCCGTTTTCAAATGTTTTATTTTTGAACGTCAGTTCACATTTGTAGGTGGATCATCAGTGTTAGAGCTAAAATTAGCATGTTTAAAGTGATTTTCATGCTTCCAGGGGCCCTAAACACAAGATTTATGGAATGGTTAAAAGTGCATGAAAATGGCCAATTTACTCACTCTGAGTTCTCAAAAAGGGTTTCTTCACCCCGGGAAGTGAATTAAATACCATTTGGAGGCATTTAATGTTCGAGCAAAAACGGCTGATTTTCGACAAAAGAGATAACACCCCCCCATTACGTCATGCTTCAGAAATGTGGAAAATGGTCCGTTTTCAAATGTTTTATTTTTGAACGTCAGTTAGCATTTGTAGGTGGATCATCAGTGTTAGAGCTAAAATTAGCATGTTTAAAGTGATTGTCATGCTTCCAGGGGCTCGGGAAGTGAATTAAATACCATTTGGAGGCATTTAATGTTCAAGCAAAAACGGCTGATTTTCGACAAAAGAGATAACACCCCCCCATTACGTCATGCTTCAGAAATGTTGAAAATGGTCCGTTTTCAAATGTTTTATTTTTGAACGTCAGTTCACATTTGTAGGTGGATCATCAGTGTTAGAGCTAAAATTAGCATGTTTAAAGTGATTTTCATGCTTCCAGGGGCCCTAAACACAAGATTTATGGAATGGTTAAAAGTGCATGAAAATGGCCAATTTACTCACTCTGAGTTCTCAAAAAGGGTTTCTTCACCCCGGGAAGTGAATTAAATACTATTTGGAGGCATTTAATGTTCGAGCAAAAACGGCTGATTTTTGACAAAAGAGATAACACCCCCCCATTACGTCATGCTTCAGAAATGTGGAAAATGGTCCGTTTTCAAATGTTTTATTTTTGAACGTCAGTTCACATTTGTAGGTGGATCATCAGTGTTAGAGCTAAAATTAGCATGTTTAAAGTGATTTTCATGCTTCCAGGGGGTCGGGAAGTGAATTAAATACCATTTGGAGGCATTTAATGTTCAAGCAAAAACGGCTGATTTTCGACAAAAGAGATAACACCCCCCCATTACGTCATGCTTCAGAAATGTGGAAAATGGTCCGTTTTCAAATGTTTTATTTTTGAACGTCAGTTCACATTTGTAGGTGGATCATCAGTGTTAGAGCTAAAATTAGCATGTTTAAAGTGATTTTCATGCTTCCAGGGGCCCTAAACACAAGATTTATGGAATGGTTAAAAGTGCATGAAAATGGCCAATTTACTCACTCTGAGTTCTCAAAAAGGGTTTCTTCACCCCGGGAAGTGAATTAAATACTATTTGGAGGCATTTAATGTTCGAGCAAAAACGGCTGATTTTCGACAAAAGAGATAACACCCCCCCATTACGTCATGCTTCAGAAATGTGGAAAATGGTCCGTTTTCAAATGTTTTATTTTTGAACGTCCGTTCACATTTGTAGGTGGATCATCAGTGTTAGAGCTAAAATGAGCATGTTTAAAGTGATTTTCATGCTTCCAGGGGCCCTAAACACAAGATTTATGGAATGGTTAAAAGTGCATGAAAATGGCCAATTTACTCACTCTGAGTTCTCAAAAAGGGTTTCTTCACCCCGGGAAGTGAATTAAACACCATTTGGAGGCATTTAATGTTCGAGCAAAAACGGCTGATTTTCGACAAAAGAGATAACACCCCCCCATTACGTCATGCTTCAGAAATGTGGAAAATGGTCCGTTTTCAAATGTTTTATTTTTGAACGTCAGTTCACATTTGTAGGTGGATCATCAGTGTTAGAGCTAAAATTAGCATGTTTAAAGTGATTTTCATGCTTCCAGGGGCTCGGGAAGTGAATTAAATACCATTTGGAGGCATTTAATGTTCAAGCAAAAACGGCTGATTTTCGACAAAAGAGATAACACCCCCCCATAACGTCATGCTTCAGAAATGTGGAAAATGGTCCGTTTTCAAATGTTTTATTTTTGAACGTCAGTTCACATTTGTAGGTGGATCATCAGTGTTAGAGCTAAAATTAGCATGTTTAAAGTGATTTTCATGCTTCCAGGGGCCCTAAACACAAGATTTATGGAATGGTTAAAAGTGCATGAAAATGGCCAATTTACTCACTCTGAGTTCTCAAAAAGGGTTTCTTCACCCCGGGAAGTGAATTAAATACCATTTGGAGGCATTTAATGTTCGAGCAAAAACGGCTGATTTTCGACAAAAGAGATAACACCCCCCCATTACGTCATGCTTCAGAAATGTGGAAAATGGTCCGTTTTCAAATGTTTTATTTTTGAACGTCAGTTAGCATTTGTAGGTGGATCATCAGTGTTAGAGCTAAAATTAGCATGTTTAAAGTGATTGTCATGCTTCCAGGGGCTCGGGAAGTGAATTAAATACCATTTGGAGGCATTTAATGTTCAAGCAAAAACGGCTGATTTTCGACAAAAGAGATAACACCCCCCCCATTACGTCATGCTTCAGAAATGTTGAAAATGGTCCGTTTTCAAATGTTTTATTTTTGAACGTCAGTTCACATTTGTAGGTGGATCATCAGTGTTAGAGCTAAAATTAGCATGTTTAAAGTGATTTTCATGCTTCCAGGGGCCCTAAACACAAGATTTATGGAATGGTTAAAAGTGCATGAAAATGGCCAATTTACTCACTCTGAGTTCTCAAAAAGGGTTTCTTCACCCCGGGAAGTGAATTAAATACTATTTGGAGGCATTTAATGTTCGAGCAAAAACGGCTGATTTTTGACAAAAGAGATAACACCCCCCCATTACGTCATGCTTCAGAAATGTGGAAAAGGGTCCGTTTTCAAATATTTTATTTTTGAACGTCAGTTCACATTTGTAGGTGGATCATCAGTGTTAGAGCTAAAATTAGCATGTTTAAAGTGATTTTCATGCTTCCAGGGGCTCGGGAAGTGAATTAAATATCATTTGGAGGCATTTAATGTTCAAGCAAAAACGGCTGATTTTCGACAAAAGAGATAACACCCCCCATTACGTCATGCTTCAGAAATGTGGAAAATGGTCCGTTTTCAAATGTTTTATTTTTGAACGTCAGTTCACATTTGTAGGTGGATCATCAGTGTTAGAGCTAAAATTAGCATGTTTAAAGTGATTTTCATGCTTCCAGGGGCCCTAAACACAAGATTTATGGAATGGTTAAAAGTGCATGAAAATGGCCAATTTACTCACTCTGAGTTCTCAAAAAGGGTTTCTTCACCCCGGGAAGTGAATTAAATACTATTTGGAGGCATTTAATGTTCGAGCAAAAACGGCTGATTTTTGACAAAAGAGATAACACCCCCCCATTACGTCATGCTTCAGAAATGTGGAAAAGGGTCCGTTTTCAAATATTTTATTTTTGAACGTCAGTTCACATTTGTAGGTGGATCATCAGTGTTAGAGCTAAAATTAGCATGTTTAAAGTGATTGTCATGCTTCCAGGGGCTCGGGAAGTGAATTAAATACCATTTGGAGGCATTTAATGTTCAAGCAAAAACGGCTGATTTTCGACAAAAGAGATAACACCCCCCCATTACGTCATGCTTCAGAAATGTGGAAAATGGTCCGTTTTCAAATGTTTTATTTTTGAACGTCAGTTCACATTTGTAGGTGGATCATCAGTGTTAGAGCTAAAATGAGCATGTTTAAAGTGATTTTCATGCTTCCAGGGGCCCTAAACACAAGATTTATGGAATGGTTAAAAGTGCATGAAAATGGCCAATTTACTCACTCTGAGATCTCAAAAAGGGTTTCTTCACCCCGGGAAGTGAATTAAATACCATTTGGAGGCATTTAATGTTCGAGCAAAACGGCTGATTTTCGACAAAAGAGATAACACCCCCCCATTACGTCATGCTTCAGAAATGTGGAAAATGGTCCGTTTTCAAATGTTTTTTTTTTGAACGTCAGTTCACATTTGTAGGTGGATCATCAGTGTTAGAGCTAAAATTAGCATGTTTAAAGTGATTTTCATGCTTCCAGGGGCTCGGGAAGTGAATTAAATACCATTTGGAGGCATTTAATGTTCAAGCAAAAACAGCTGATTTTCGACAAAAGAGATAACACCCCCCCATTACGTCATGCTTCAGAAATGTGGAAAATGGTCCGTTTTCAAATGTTTTATTTTTGAACGTCAGTTCACATTTGTAGGTGGATCATCAGTGTTAGAGCTAAAATTAGCATGTTTAAAGTGATTTTCATGCTTCCAGGGGCTCGGGAAGTGAATTAAATACCATTTGGAGGCATTTAATGTTCAAGCAAAAACGGCTGATTTTCGACAAAAGAGATAACACCCCCCCATTACGTCATGCTTCTGAAATGTGGAAAATGGTCCGTTTTCAAATGTTTTATTTTTGAACGTCAGTTCACATTTGTAGGTGGATCATCAGTGTTAGAGCTAAAATTAGCATGTCTAAAGTGATTTTCATGCTTCCAGGGGCCCTAAAGACAAGATTTATGGAATGGTTAAAAGTGCATGAAAATGGCCAATTTACTCACTCTGAGTTCTCAAAAAGGGTTTCTTCACCCCGGGAAGTGAATTAAATACTATTTGGAGGCATTTAATGTTCGAGCAAAAACGGCTGATTTTTGACAAAAGAGATAACACCCCCCCATTACGTCATGCTTCAGAAATGTGGAAAATGGCCATTTTCAAATGTTTTATTTTTGAACGTCAGTTCACATTTGTAGGTGGATCATCAGTGTTAGAGCTAAAATTAGAATGTTTAAAGTGATTTTCATGCTTCCAGGGGCTCGGGAAGTGAATTAAATACCATTTGGAGGCATTTAATGTTCAAGCAAAAACGGCTGATTTTCGACAAAAGAGATAACACCCCCCCATTACGTCATGCTTCAGAAATGTGGAAAATGGTCAGTTTTCAAATGTTTTATTTTTGAACGTCAGTTCACATTTGTAGGTGGATCATCAGTGTTAGAGCTAAAATTAGCATGTTTAAAGTGATTTTCATGCTTCCAGGGGCCCTAAACACAAGATTTATGGAATGGTTAAAAGTGCATGAAAATGGCCAATTTACTCACTCTGAGTTCTCAAAAAGGGTTTCTTCACCCCGGGAAGTGAATTAAATACCATTTGGAGGCATTTAATGTTCGAGCAAAAATGGCTGATTTTCGACAAAAGAGATAACACCCCCCCATTACGTCATGCTTCAGAAATGTGGAAAATGGTCCGTTTTCAAATGTTTTATTTTTGAACGTCAGTTCACATTTGTAGGTGGATCATCAGTGTTAGAGCTAAAATTAGCATGTTTAAAGTGATTTTCATGCTTCCAGGGGCCCTAAACACAAGATTTATGGAATGGTTAAAAGTGCATGAAAATGGCCAATTTACTCACTCTGAGTTCTCAAAAAGGGTTTCTTCACCCCGGGAAGTGAATTAAATACTATTTGGAGGCATTTAATGTTCGAGCAAAAACGGCTGATTTTTGACAAAAGAGATAACACCCCCCCATTACGTCATGCTTCAGAAATGTGGAAAATGGTCCGTTTTCAAATATTTTATTTTTGAACGTCAGTTCTCATTTGTAGGTGGATCATCAGTGTTAGAGCTAAAATTAGCATGTTTAAAGTGATTTTCATGCTTCCAGGGGCTCGGGAAGTGAATTAAATACCATTTGGAGGCATTTAATGTTCAAGCAAAAACGGCTGATTTTCGACAAAAGAGATAACACCCCCCCATTACGTCATGCTTCAGAAATGTGGAAAATGGTCCGTTTTCAAATGTTTTATTTTTGAACGTCAGTTCACATTTGTAGTTGGATCATCAGTGTTAGAGCTAAAATTAGCATGTTTAAAGTGATTTTCATGCTTCCAGGGGCCCTAAACACAAGATTTATGGAATGGTTAAAAGTGCATGAAAATGGCCAATTTACTCACTCTGAGTTCTCAAAAAGGGTTTCTTCACCCCGGGAAGTGAATTAAATACCATTTGGAGGCATTTAATGTTCGAGCAAAAACGGCTGATTTTCGACAAAAGAGATAACACCCCCCCATTACGTCATGCTTCAGAAATGTGGAAAATGGCCGTTTTCAAATGTTTTATTTTTGAACGTCAGTTCACATTTGTAGGTGGATCATCAGTGTTAGAGCTAAAATTAGCATGTTTAAAGTGATTTTCATGCTTCCAGGGGCTCGGGAAGTGAATTAAATACCATTTGGAGGCATTTAATGTTCAAGCAAAAACGGCTGATTTTCGACAAAAGAGATAACACCCCCCCATTACGTCATGCTTCAGAAATGTGAAAAATGGTCCGTTTTCAAATGTTTTATTTTTGAACGTCAGTTCACATTTGTAGGTGGATCATCAGTGTTAGAGCTAAAATTAGCATGTTTAAAGTGATTTTCATGCTTCCAGGGGCCCTAAACACAAGATTTATGGAATGGTTAAAAGTGCATGAAAATGGCCAATTTACTCACTCTGAGTTCTCAAAAAGGGTTTCTTCACCCCGGGAAGTGAATTAAATACCATTTGGAGGCATTTAATGTTCGAGCAAAAACGGCTGATTTTCGACAAAAGAGATAACACCCCCCCATTACGTCATGCTTCAGAAATGTGGAAAATGGTCCGTTTTCAAATGTTTTATTTTTGAACGTCAGTTAGCATTTGTAGGTGGATCATCAGTGTTAGAGCTAAAATTAGCATGTTTAAAGTGATTGTCATGCTTCCAGGGGCTCGGGAAGTGAATTAAATACCATTTGGAGGCATTTAATGTTCAAGCAAAAACGGCTGATTTTCGACAAAAGAGATAACACCCCCCCCATTACGTCATGCTTCAGAAATGTTGAAAATGGTCCGTTTTCAAATGTTTTATTTTTGAACGTCAGTTCACATTTGTAGGTGGATCATCAGTGTTAGAGCTAAAATTAGCATGTTTAAAGTGATTTTCATGCTTTCAGGGGCCCTAAACACAAGATTTATGGAATGGTTAAAAGTGCATGAAAATGGCCAATTTACTCACTCTGAGTTCTCAAAAAGGGTTTCTTCACCCCGGGAAGTGAATTAAATACTATTTGGAGGCATTTAATGTTCGAGCAAAAACGGCTGATTTTTGACAAAAGAGATAACACCCCCCATTACGTCATGCTTCAGAAATGTGGAAAATGGTCCGTTTTCAAATGTTTTATTTTTGAACGTCAGTTCACATTTGTAGGTGGATCATCAGTGTTAGAGCTAAAATTAGCATGTTTAAAGTGATTTTCATGCTTCCAGGGGCTCGGGAAGTGAATTAAATACCATTTGGAGGCATTTAATGTTCAAGCAAAAACGGCTGATTTTCGACAAAAGAGATAACACCCCCCCATTACGTCATGCTTCAGAAATGTGGAAAATGGTCCGTTTTCAAATGTTTTATTTTTGAACGTCAGTTCACATTTGTAGGTGGATCATCAGTGTTAGAGCTAAAATTAGCATGTTTAAAGTGATTTTCATGCTTCCAGGGGCCCTAAACACAAGATTTATGGAATGGTTAAAAGTGCATGAAAATGGCCAATTTACTCACTCTGAGTTCTCAAAAAGGGTTTCTTCACCCCGGGAAGTGAATTAAATACTATTTGGAGGCATTTAATGTTCGAGCAAAAACGGCTGATTTTCGACAAAAGAGATAACACCCCCCCATTACGTCATGCTTCAGAAATGTGGAAAATGGTCCGTTTTCAAATGTTTTATTTTTGAACGTCCGTTCACATTTGTAGGTGGATCATCAGTGTTAGAGCTAAAATGAGCATGTTTAAAGTGATTTTCATGCTTCCAGGGGCCCTAAACACAAGATTTATGGAATGGTTAAAAGTGCATGAAAACGGCCAATTTACTCACTCTGAGTTCTCAAAAAGGGTTTCTTCACCCCGGGAAGTGAATTAAACACCATTTGGAGGCATTTAATGTTCGAGCAAAAACGGCTGATTTTCGACAAAAGAGATAACACCCCCCCATTACGTCATGCTTCAGAAATGTGGAAAATGGTCCGTTTTCAAATGTTTTATTTTTGAACGTCAGTTCACATTTGTAGGTGGATCATCAGTGTTAGAGCTAAAATTAGCATGTTTAAAGTGATTTTCATGCTTCCAGGGGCTCGGGAAGTGAATTAAATACCATTTGGAGGCATTTAATGTTCAAGCAAAAACGGCTGATTTTCGACAAAAGAGATAACACCCCCCCATAACGTCATGCTTCAGAAATGTGGAAAATGGTCCGTTTTCAAATGTTTTATTTTTGAACGTCAGTTCACATTTGTAGGTGGATCATCAGTGTTAGAGCTAAAATTAGCATGTTTAAAGTGATTTTCATGCTTCCAGGGGCCCTAAACACAAGATTTATGGAATGGTTAAAAGTGCATGAAAATGGCCAATTTACTCACTCTGAGTTCTCAAAAAGGGTTTCTTCACCCCGGGAAGTGAATTAAATACTATTTGGAGGCATTTAATGTTCGAGCAAAAACGGCTGATTTTCGACAAAAGAGATAACACCCCCCCATTACGTCATGCTTCAGAAATGTGAAAAATGGTCCGTTTTCAAATGTTTTATTTTTGAACGTCAGTTCACATTTGTAGGTGGATCATCAGTGTTAGAGCTAAAATTAGCATGTTTAAAGTGATTTTCATGCTTCCAGGGGCCCTAAACACAAGATTTATGGAATGGTTAAAAGTGCATGAAAATGGCCAATTTACTCACTCTGAGTTCTCAAAAAGGGTTTCTTCACCCCGGGAAGTGAATTAAATACCATTTGGAGGCATTTAATGTTCGAGCAAAAACGGCTGATTTTCGACAAAAGAGATAACACCCCCCCATTACGTCATGCTTCAGAAATGTGGAAAATGGTCCGTTTTCAAATGTTTTATTTTTGAACGTCAGTTAGCATTTGTAGGTGGATCATCAGTGTTAGAGCTAAAATTAGCATGTTTAAAGTGATTGTCATGCTTCCAGGGGCTCGGGAAGTGAATTAAATACCATTTGGAGGCATTTAATGTTCAAGCAAAAACGGCTGATTTTCGACAAAAGAGATAACACCCCCCCCATTACGTCATGCTTCAGAAATGTTGAAAATGGTCCGTTTTCAAATGTTTTATTTTTGAACGTCAGTTCACATTTGTAGGTGGATCATCAGTGTTAGAGCTAAAATTAGCATGTTTAAAGTGATTTTCATGCTTCCAGGGGCCCTAAACACAAGATTTATGGAATGGTTAAAAGTGCATGAAAATGGCCAATTTACTCACTCTGAGTTCTCAAAAAGGGTTTCTTCACCCCGGGAAGTGAATTAAATACTATTTGGAGGTATTTAATGTTCGAGCAAAAACGGCTGATTTTTGACAAAAGAGATAACACCCCCCATTACGTCATGCTTCAGAAATGTGGAAAATGGTCCGTTTTCAAATGTTTTATTTTTGAACGTCAGTTCACATTTGTAGGTGGATCATCAGTGTTAGAGCTAAAATTAGCATGTTTAAAGTGATTTTCATGCTTCCAGGGGCTCGGGAAGTGAATTAAATACCATTTGGAGGCATTTAATGTTCAAGCAAAAACGGCTGATTTTCGACAAAAGAGATAACACCCCCCCATTACGTCATGCTTCAGAAATGTGGAAAATGGTCCGTTTTCAAATGTTTTATTTTTGAACGTCAGTTCACATTTGTAGGTGGATCATCAGTGTTAGAGCTAAAATTAGCATGTTTAAAGTGATTTTCATGCTTCCAGGGGCCCTAAACACAAGATTTATGGAATGGTTAAAAGTGCATGAAAATGGCCAATTTACTCACTCTGAGTTCTCAAAAAGGGTTTCTTCACCCCGGGAAGTGAATTAAATACTATTTGGAGGCATTTAATGTTCGAGCAAAAACGGCTGATTTTCGACAAAAGAGATAACACCCCCCCATTACGTCATGCTTCAGAAATGTGGAAAATGGTCCGTTTTCAAATGTTTTATTTTTGAACGTCCGTTCACATTTGTAGGTGGATCATCAGTGTTAGAGCTAAAATGAGCATGTTTAAAGTGATTTTCATGCTTCCAGGGGCCCTAAACACAAGATTTATGGAATGGTTAAAAGTGCATGAAAATGGCCAATTTACTCACTCTGAGATCTCAAAAAGGGTTTCTTCACCCCGGGAAGTGAATTAAATACCATTTGGAGGCATTTAATGTTCGAGCAAAAACGGCTGATTTTCGACAAAAGAGATAACACCCCCCCATTACGTCATGCTTCAGAAATGTGGAAAATGGTCCGTTTTCAAATGTTTTTTTTTTGAACGTCAGTTCACATTTGTAGGTGGATCATCAGTGTTAGAGCTAAAATTAGCATGTTTAAAGTGATTTTCATGCTTCCAGGGGCTCGGGAAGTGAATTAAATACCATTTGGAGGCATTTAATGTTCAAGCAAAAACAGCTGATTTTCGACAAAAGAGATAACACCCCCCCATTACGTCATGCTTCAGAAATGTGGAAAATGGTCCGTTTTCAAATGTTTTATTTTTGAACGTCAGTTCACATTTGTAGGTGGATCATCAGTGTTGGAGCTAAAATTAGCATGTTTAAAGTGATTTTCATGCTTCCAGGGGCTCGGGAAGTGAATTAAATACCATTTGGAGGCATTTAATGTTCAAGCAAAAACGGCTGATTTTCGACAAAAGAGATAACACCCCCCCATTACGTCATGCTTCTGAAATGTGGAAAATGGTCCGTTTTCAAATGTTTTATTTTTGAACGTCAGTTCACATTTGTAGGTGGATCATCAGTGTTAGAGCTAAAATTAGCATGTCTAAAGTGATTTTCATGCTTCCAGGGGCCCTAAACACAAGATTTATGGAATGGTTAAAAGTGCATGAAAATGGCCAATTTACTCACTCTGAGTTCTCAAAAAGGGTTTCTTCACCCCGGGAAGTGAATTAAATACTATTTGGAGGCATTTAATGTTCGAGCAAAAACGGCTGATTTTTGACAAAAGAGATAACACCCCCCCATTACGTCATGCTTCAGAAATGTGGAAAATGGCCGTTTTCAAATGTTTTATTTTTGAACGTCAGTTCACATTTGTAGGTGGATCATCAGTGTTAGAGCTAAAATTAGAATGTTTAAAGTGATTTTCATGCTTCCAGGGGCTCGGGAAGTGAATTAAATACCATTTGGAGGCATTTAATGTTCAAGCAAAAACGGCTGATTTTCGACAAAAGAGATAACACCCCCCCATTACGTCATGCTTCAGAAATGTGGAAAATGGTCAGTTTTCAAATGTTTTATTTTTAAACGTCAGTTCACATTTGTAGGTGGATCATCAGTGTTAGAGCTAAAATTAGCATGTTTAAAGTGATTTTCATGCTTCCAGGGGCCCTAAACACAAGATTTATGGAATGGTTAAAAGTGCATGAAAATGGCCAATTTACTCACTCTGAGTTCTCAAAAAGGGTTTCTTCACCACGGGAAGTGAATTAAATACCATTTGGAGGCATTTAATGTTCGAGCAAAAATGGCTGATTTTCGACAAAAGAGATAACACCCCCCCATTACGTCATGCTTCAGAAATGTGGAAAATGGTCCGTTTTCAAATGTTTTATTTTTGAACGTCAGTTCACATTTGTAGGTGGATCATCAGTGTTAGAGCTAAAATTAGCATGTTTAAAGTGATTTTCATGCTTCCAGGGGCCCTAAACACAAGATTTATGGAATGGTTAAAAGTGCATGAAAATGGCCAATTTACTCACTCTGAGTTCTCAAAAAGGGTTTCTTCACCCCGGGAAGTGAATTAAATACTATTTGGAGGCATTTAATGTTCGAGCAAAAACGGCTGATTTTTGACAAAAGAGATAACACCCCCCCATTACGTCATGCTTCAGAAATGTGGAAAATGGTCCGTTTTCAAATATTTTATTTTTGAACGTCAGTTCTCATTTGTAGGTGGATCATCAGTGTTAGAGCTAAAATTAGCATGTTTAAAGTGATTTTCATGCTTCCAGGGGCTCGGGAAGTGAATTAAATACCATTTGGAGGCATTTAATGTTCAAGCAAAAACGGCTGATTTTCGACAAAAGAGATAACACCCCCCCATTACGTCATGCTTCAGAAATGTGGAAAATGGTCCATTTTCAAATGTTTTATTTTTGAACGTCAGTTCACATTTGTAGTTGGATCATCAGTGTTAGAGCTAAAATTAGCATGTTTAAAGTGATTTTCATGCTTCCAGGGGCCCTAAACACAAGATTTATGGAATGGTTAAAAGTGCATGAAAATGGCCAATTTACTCACTCTGAGTTCTCAAAAAGGGTTTCTTCACCCCGGGAAGTGAATTAAATACCATTTGGAGGCATTTAATGTTCGAGCAAAAACGGCTGATTTTCGACAAAAGAGATAACACCCCCCCATTACGTCATGCTTCAGAAATGTGGAAAATGGCCGTTTTCAAATGTTTTATTTTTGAACGTCAGTTCACATTTGTAGGTGGATCATCAGTGTTAGAGCTAAAATTAGCATGTTTAAAGTGATTTTCATGCTTCCAGGGGCTCGGGAAGTGAATTAAATACCATTTGGAGGCATTTAATGTTCAAGCAAAAACGGCTGATTTTCGACAAAAGAGATAACACCCCCCCATTACGTCATGCTTCAGAAATGTGAAAAATGGTCCGTTTTCAAATGTTTTATTTTTGAACGTCAGTTCACATTTGTAGGTGGATCATCAGTGTTAGAGCTAAAATTAGCATGTTTAAAGTGATTTTCATGCTTCCAGGGGCCCTAAACACAAGATTTATGGAATGGTTAAAAGTGCATGAAAATGGCCAATTTACTCACTCTGAGTTCTCAAAAAGGGTTTCTTCACCCCGGGAAGTGAATTAAATACCATTTGGAGGCATTTAATGTTCGAGCAAAAACGGCTGATTTTCGACAAAAGAGATAACACCCCCCCATTACGTCATGCTTCAGAAATGTGGAAAATGGTCCGTTTTCAAATGTTTTATTTTTGAACGTCAGTTAGCATTTGTAGGTGGATCATCAGTGTTAGAGCTAAAATTAGCATGTTTAAAGTGATTGTCATGCTTCCAGGGGCTCGGGAAGTGAATTAAATACCATTTGGAGGCATTTAATGTTCAAGCAAAAACGGCTGATTTTCGACAAAAGAGATAACACCCCCCCCATTACGTCATGCTTCAGAAATGTTGAAAATGGTCCGTTTTCAAATGTTTTATTTTTGAACGTCAGTTCACATTTGTAGGTGGATCATCAGTGTTAGAGCTAAAATTAGCATGTTTAAAGTGATTTTCATGCTTCCAGGGGCCCTAAACACAAGATTTATGGAATGGTTAAAAGTGCATGAAAATGGCCAATTTACTCACTCTGAGTTCTCAAAAAGGGTTTCTTCACCCCGGGAAGTGAATTAAATACTATTTGGAGGCATTTAATGTTCGAGCAAAAACGGCTGATTTTTGACAAAAGAGATAACACCCCCCCATTACGTCATGCTTCAGAAATGTGGAAAATGGTCCGTTTTCAAATGTTTTATTTTTGAACGTCAGTTCACATTTGTAGGTGGATCATCAGTGTTAGAGCTAAAATTAGCATGTTTAAAGTGATTTTCATGCTTCCAGGGGCTTGAAGTGAATTAAATACCATTTGGAGGCATTTAATGTTCAAGCAAAAACGGCTGATTTTTGACAAAAGAGATAACACCCCCCCATTACGTCATGCTTCAGAAATGTGGAAAATGGTCCGTTTTCAAATGTTTTATTTTTGAACGTCAGTTCACATTTGTAGGTGGATCATCAGTGTTAGAGCTAAAATTAGCATGTTTAAAGTGATTTTCATGCTTCCAGGGGCCCTAAACACAAGATTTATGGAATGGTTAAAAGTGCATGAAAATGGCCAATTTACTCACTCTGAGTTCTCAAAAAGGGTTTCTTCACCCCGGGAAGTGAATTAAATACTATTTGGAGGCATTTAATGTTCGAGCAAAAACGGCTGATTTTCGACAAAAGAGATAACACCCCCCCATTACGTCATGCTTCAGAAATGTGGAAAATGGTCCGTTTTCAAATGTTTTATTTTTGAACGTCCGTTCACATTTGTAGGTGGATCATCAGTGTTAGAGCTAAAATGAGCATGTTTAAAGTGATTTTCATGCTTCCAGGGGCCCTAAACACAAGATTTATGGAATGGTTAAAAGTGCATGAAAATGGCCAATTTACTCACTCTGAGTTCTCAAAAAGGGTTTCTTCACCCCGGGAAGTGAATTAAACACCATTTGGAGGCATTTAATGTTCGAGCAAAAACGGCTGATTTTCGACAAAAGAGATAACACCCCCCCATTACGTCATGCTTCAGAAATGTGGAAAATGGTCCGTTTTCAAATGTTTTATTTTTGAACGTCAGTTCACATTTGTAGGTGGATCATCAGTGTTAGAGCTAAAATTAGCATGTTTAAAGTGATTTTCATGCTTCCAGGGGCTCGGGAAGTGAATTAAATACCATTTGGAGGCATTTAATGTTCAAGCAAAAACGGCTGATTTTCGACAAAAGAGATAACACCCCCCCATAACGTCATGCTTCAGAAATGTGGAAAATGGTCCGTTTTCAAATGTTTTATTTTTGAACGTCAGTTCACATTTGTAGGTGGATCATCAGTGTTAGAGCTAAAATTAGCATGTTTAAAGTGATTTTCATGCTTCCAGGGGCCCTAAACACAAGATTTATGGAATGGTTAAAAGTGCATGAAAATGGCCAATTTACTCACTCTGAGTTCTCAAAAAGGGTTTCTTCACCCCGGGAAGTGAATTAAATACTATTTGGAGGCATTTAATGTTCGAGCAAAAACGGCTGATTTTTGACAAAAGAGATAACACCCCCCCATTACGTCATGCTTCAGAAATGTGGAAAAGGGTCCGTTTTCAAATATTTTATTTTTGAACGTCAGTTCACATTTGTAGGTGGATCATCAGTGTTAGAGCTAAAATTAGCATGTTTAAAGTGATTTTCATGCTTCCAGGGGCTCGGGAAGTGAATTAAATACCATTTGGAGGCATTTAATGTTCAAGCAAAAACGGCTGATTTTCGACAAAAGAGATAACACCCCCCTATTACGTCATGCTTCAGAAATGTGAAAAATGGTCCGTTTTCAAATGTTTTATTTTTGAACGTCAGTTCACATTTGTAGGTGGATCATCAGTGTTAGAGCTAAAATTAGCATGTTTAAAGTGATTTTCATGCTTCCAGGGGCCCTAAACACAAGATTTATGGAATGGTTAAAAGTGCATGAAAATGGCCAATTTACTCACTCTGAGTTCTCAAAAAGGGTTTCTTCACCCCGGGAAGTGAATTAAATACCATTTGGAGGCATTTAATGTTCGAGCAAAAACGGCTGATTTTCGACAAAAGAGATAACACCCCCCCATTACGTCATGCTTCAGAAATGTGGAAAATGGTCCGTTTTCAAATGTTTTATTTTTGAACGTCAGTTAGCATTTGTAGGTGGATCATCAGTGTTAGAGCTAAAATTAGCATGTTTAAAGTGATTGTCATGCTTCCAGGGGCTCGGGAAGTGAATTAAATACCATTTGGAGGCATTTAATGTTCAAGCAAAAACGGCTGATTTTCGACAAAAGAGATAACACCCCCCCCCATTACGTCATGCGTCAGAAATGTTGAAAATGGTCCGTTTTCAAATGTTTTATTTTTGAACGTCAGTTCACATTTGTGGGTGGATCATCAGTGTTAGAGCTAAAATTAGCATGTTTAAAGTGATTTTCATGCTTCCAGGGGCCCTAAACACAAGATTTATGGAATGGTTAAAAGTGCATGAAAATGGCCAATTTACTCACTCTGAGTTCTCAAAAAGGGTTTCTTCACCCCGGGAAGTGAATTAAATACTATTTGGAGGCATTTAATGTTCGAGCAAAAACGGCTGATTTTTGACAAAAGAGATAACACCCCCCCATTACGTCATGCTTCAGAAATGTGGAAAATGGTCCGTTTTCAAATGTTTTATTTTTGAACGTCAGTTCACATTTGTAGGTGGATCATCAGTGTTAGAGCTAAAATTAGCATGTTTAAAGTGATTTTCATGCTTCCAGGGGCTCGGGAAGTGAATTAAATACCATTTGGAGGCATTTAATGTTCAAGCAAAAACGGCTGATTTTCGACAAAAGAGATAACACCCCCCCATTACGTCATGCTTCAGAAATGTGGAAAATGGTCCGTTTTCAAATGTTTTATTTTTGAACGTCAGTTCACATTTGTAGGTGGATCATCAGTGTTAGAGCTAAAATTAGCATGTTTAAAGTGATTTTCATGCTTCCAGGGGCCCTAAACACAAGATTTATGGAATGGTTAAAAGTGCATGAAAATGGCCATTTTACTCACTCTGAGTTCTCAAAAAGGGTTTCTTCACCCCGGGAAGTGAATTAAATACTATTTGGAGGCATTTAATGTTCGAGCAAAAACGGCTGATTTTCAACAAAAGAGATAACACCCCCCCCATTACGTCATGCTTCAGAAATGTGGAAAATGGTCCGTTTTCAAATGTTTTATTTTTGAACGTCAGTTAACATTTGTAGGTGGATCATCAGTGTTAGAGCTAAAATTAGCATGTTTAAAGTGATTTTCATGCTTCCAGGGGCTCGGGAAGTGAATTAAATACCATTTGGAGGCATTTAATGTTCAAGCAAAAACAGCTGATGTTCGACAAAAGAGATAACACCCCCCCATTACGTCATGCTTCAGAAATGTGGAAAATGGTCCGTTTTCAAATGTTTTATTTTTGAACGTCAATTCACATTTGTAGGTGGATCATCAGTGTTAGAGCTAAAATTAGCATGTTTAAAGTGATTTTCATGCTTCCAGGGGCCCTAAACACATGATTTATGGAATGGTTAAAAGTGCATGAAAATGGCCAATTTACTCACTCTGAGTTCTCAAAAAGGGTTTCTTCACCCCGGGAAGTGAATTAAATACTATTTGGAGGCATTTAATGTTCGAGCAAAAACGGCTGATTTTTGACAAAAGAGATAACACCCCCCCATTACGTCATGCTTCAGAAATGTGGAAAAGGGTCCGTTTTCAAATATTTTATTTTTGAACGTCAGTTCACATTTGTAGGTGGATCATCAGTGTTAGAGCTAAAATTAGCATGTTTAAAGTGATTTTCATGCTTCCAGGGGCTCGGGAAGTGAATTAAATACCATTTGGAGGCATTTAATGTTCAAGCAAAAACGGCTGATTTTCGACAAAAGAGATAACACCCCCCCATTACGTCATGCTTCAGAAATGTGAAAAATGGTCCGTTTTAAAATGTTTTATTTTTGAACGTCAGTTCACATTTGTAGGTGGATCATCAGTGTTAGAGCTAAAATTAGCATGTTTAAAGTGATTTTCATGCTTCCAGGGGCCCTAAACACAAGATTTATGGAATGGTTAAAAGTGCATGAAAATGGCCAATTTACTCACTCTGAGTTCTCAAAAAGGGTTTCTTCACCCCGGGAAGTGAATTAAATACCATTTGGAGGCATTTAATGTTCGAGCAAAAACGGCTGATTTTCGACAAAAGAGATAACACCCCCCCATTACGTCATGCTTCAGAAATGTGGAAAATGGTCCGTTTTCAAATGTTTTATTTTTGAACGTCAGTTAGCATTTGTAGGTGGATGCTCAGTGTTAGAGCTAAAATTAGCATGTTTAAAGTGATTGTCATGCTTCCAGGGGCTCGGGAAGTGAATTAAATACCATTTGGAGGCATTTAATGTTCAAGCAAAAACGGCTGATTTTCGACAAAAGAGATAACACCCCCCCCCCATTACGTCATGCTTCAGAAATGTTGAAAATGGTCCGTTTTCAAATGTTTTATTTTTGAACGTCAGTTCACATTTGTAGGTGGATCATCAGTGTTAGAGCTAAAATTAGCATGTTTAAAGTGATTTTCATGCTTCCAGGGGCCCTAAACACAAGATTTATGGAATGGTTAAAAGTGCATGAAAATGGCCAATTTACTCACTCTGAGTTCTCAAAAAGGGTTTCTTCACCCCGGGAAGTGAATTAAATACTATTTGGAGGCATTTAATGTTCGAGCAAAAACGGCTGATTTTTGACAAAAGAGATAACACCCCCCCATTACGTCATGCTTCAGAAATGTGGAAAATGGTCCGTTTTCAAATGTTTTATTTTTGAACGTCAGTTCACATTTGTAGGTGGATCATCAGTGTTAGAGCTAAAATTAGCATGTTTAAAGTGATTTTCATGCTTCCAGGGGCTCGGGAAGTGAATTAAATACCATTTGGAGGCATTTAATGTTCAAGCAAAAACGGCTGATTTTCGACAAAAGAGATAACACCCCCCCATTACCTCATGCTTCAGAAATGTGGAAAATGGTCCGTTTTCAAATGTTTTATTTTTGAACGTCAGTTCACATTTGTAGGTGGATCATCAGTGTTAGAGCTAAAATTAGCATGTTTAAAGTGATTTTCATGCTTCCAGGGGCCCTAAACACAAGATTTATGGAATGGTTAAAAGTGCATGAAAATGGCCAATTTACTCACTCTGAGTTCTCAAAAAGGGTTTCTTCACCCCGGTAAGTGAATTAAATACTATTTGGAGGCATTTAATGTTCGAGCAAAAACGGCTGATTTTTGACAAAAGAGATAACACCCCCCCATTACGTCATGCTTCAGAAATGTGGAAAAGGGTCCGTTTTCAAATATTTTATTTTTGAACGTCAGTTCACATTTGTAGGTGGATCATCAGTGTTAGAGCTAAAATTAGCATGTTTAAAGTGATTTTCATGCTTCCAGGGGCTCGGGAAGTGAATTAAATACCATTTGGAGGCATTTAATGTTCAAGCAAAAACGGCTGATTTTCGACAAAAGAGATAACACCCCCCCATTACGTCATGCTTCAGAAATGTGAAAAATGGTCCGTTTTCAAATGTTTTATTTTTGAACGTCCGTTCACATTTGTAGGTGGATCATCAGTGTTAGAGCTAAAATGAGCATGTTTAAAGTGATTTTCATGCTTCCAGGGGCCCTAAACACAAGATTTATGGAATGGTTAAAAGTGCATGAAAATGGCCAATTTACTCACTCTGAGTTCTCAAAAAGGGTTTCTTCACCCCGGGAAGTGAATTAAACACCATTTGGAGGCATTTAATGTTCGAGCAAAAACGGCTGATTTTCGACAAAAGAGATAACACCCCCCCATTACGTCATGCTTCAGAAATGTGGAAAATGGTCCGTTTTCAAATGTTTTATTTTTGAACGTCAGTTCACATTTGTAGGTGGATCATCAGTGTTAGAGCTAAAATTAGCATGTTTAAAGTGATTTTCATGCTTCCAGGGGCTCGGGAAGTGAATTAAATACCATTTGGAGGCATTTAATGTTCAAGCAAAAACGGCTGATTTTCGACAAAAGAGATAACACCCCCCCATAACGTCATGCTTCAGAAATGTGGAAAATGGTCCGTTTTCAAATGTTTTATTTTTGAACGTCAGTTCACATTTGTAGGTGGATCATCAGTGTTAGAGCTAAAATTAGCATGTTTAAAGTGATTTTCATGCTTCCAGGGGCCCTAAACACAAGATTTATGGAATGGTTAAAAGTGCATGAAAATGGCCAATTTACTCACTCTGAGTTCTCAAAAAGGGTTTCTTCACCCCGGGAAGTGAATTAAATACTATTTGGAGGCATTTAATGTTCGAGCAAAAACGGCTGATTTTTGACAAAAGAGATAACACCCCCCCATTACGTCATGCTTCAGAAATGTGGAAAAGGGTCCTTTTTCAAATATTTTATTTTTGAACATCAGTTCACATTTGTAGGTGGATCATCAGTGTTAGAGCTAAAATTAGCATGTTTAAAGTGATTTTCATGCTTCCAGGGGCTCGGGAAGTGAATTAAATACCATTTGGAGGCATTTAATGTTCAAGCAAAAACGGCTGATTTTCGACAAAAGAGATAACACCCCCCCATTACGTCATGCTTCAGAAATGTGAAAAATGGTCCGTTTTCAAATGTTTTATTTTTGAACGTCAGTTCACATTTGTAGGTGGATCATCAGTGTTAGAGCTAAAATTAGCATGTTTAAAGTGATTTTCATGCTTCCAGGGGCCCTAAACACAAGATTTATGGAATGGTTAAAAGTGCATGAAAATGGCCAATTTACTCACTCTGAGTTCTCAAAAAGGGTTTCTTCACCCCGGGAAGTGAATTAAATACCATTTGGAGGCATTTAATGTTCGAGCAAAAACGGCTGATTTTCGACAAAAGAGATAACACCCCCCCATTACGTCATGCTTCAGAAATGTGGAAAATGGTCCGTTTTCAAATGTTTTATTTTTGAACGTCAGTTAGCATTTGTAGGTGGATCATCAGTGTTAGAGCTAAAATTAGCATGTTTAAAGTGATTGTCATGCTTCCAGGGGCTCGGGAAGTGAATTAAATACCATTTGGAGGCATTTAATGTTCGAGCAAAAACGGCTGATTTTCGACAAAAGAGATAACACCCCCCCATTACGTCATGCTTCAGAAATGTGGAAAATGGTCCGTTTTCAAATGTTTTATTTTTGAACGTCAGTTCACATTTGTAGGTGGATCATCAGTGTTAGAGCTAAAATTAGCATGTTTAAAGTGATTTTCATGCTTCCAGGGGCCCTAAACACAAGATTTATGGAATGGTTAAAAGTGCATGAAAATGGCCAATTTACTCACTCTGAGTTCTCAAAAAGGGTTTCTTCACCCCGGGAAGTGAATTAAATACCATTTGGAGGCATTTAATGTTCGAGCAAAAACGGCTGATTTTCGACAAAAGAGATAACACCCCCCCATTACGTCATGCTTCAGAAATGTGGAAAATGGCCGTTTTCAAATGTTTTATTTTTGAACGTCAGTTCACATTTGTAGGTGGATCATCAGTGTTAGAGCTAAAATTAGCATGTTTAAAGTGATTTTCATGCTTCCAGGGGCTCGGGAAGTGAATTAAATACCATTTGGAGGCATTTAATGTTCAAGCAAAAACGGCTGATTTTCGACAAAAGAGATAACACCCCCCCATTACGTCATGCTTCAGAAATGTGAAAAATGGTCCGTTTTCAAATGTTTTATTTTTGAACGTCAGTTCACATTTGTAGGTGGATCATCAGTGTTAGAGCTAAAATTAGCATGTTTAAAGTGATTTTCATGCTTCCAGGGGCCCTAAACACAAGATTTATGGAATGGTTAAAAGTGCATGAAAATGGCCAATTTACTCACTCTGAGTTCTCAAAAAGGGTTTCTTCACCCCGGGAAGTGAATTAAATACCATTTGGAGGCATTTAATGTTCGAGCAAAAACGGCTGATTTTCGACAAAAGAGATAACACCCCCCCATTACGTCATGCTTCAGAAATGTGGAAAATGGTCCGTTTTCAAATGTTTTATTTTTGAACGTCAGTTAGCATTTGTAGGTGGATCATCAGTGTTAGAGCTAAAATTAGCATGTTTAAAGTGATTGTCATGCTTCCAGGGGCTCGGGAAGTGAATTAAATACCATTTGGAGGCATTTAATGTTCAAGCAAAAACGGCTGATTTTCGACAAAAGAGATAACACCCCCCCCATTACGTCATGCTTCAGAAATGTTGAAAATGGTCCGTTTTCAAATGTTTTATTTTTGAACGTCAGTTCACATTTGTAGGTGGATCATCAGTGTTAGAGCTAAAATTAGCATGTTTAAAGTGATTTTCATGCTTCCAGGGGCCCTAAACACAAGATTTATGGAATGGTTAAAAGTGCATGAAAATGGCCAATTTACTCACTCTGAGTTCTCAAAAAGGGTTTCTTCACCCCGGGAAGTGAATTAAATACTATTTGGAGGCATTTAATGTTCGAGCAAAAACAGCTGATTTTTGACAAAAGAGATAACACCCCCCCATTACGTCATGCTTCAGAAATGTGGAAAATGGTCCGTTTTCAAATGTTTTATTTTTGAACGTCAGTTCACATTTGTAGGTGGATCATCAGTGTTAGAGCTAAAATTAGCATGTTTAAAGTGATTTTCATGCTTCCAGGGGCTAGAAGTGAATTAAATACCATTTGGAGGCATTTAATGTTCAAGCAAAAACGGCTGATTTTCGACAAAAGAGATAACACCCCCCCATTACGTCATGCTTCAGAAATGTGGAAAATGGTCCGTTTTCAAATGTTTTATTTTTGAACGTCAGTTCACATTTGTAGGTGGATCATCAGTGTTAGAGCTAAAATTAGCATGTTTAAAGTGATTTTCATGCTTCCAGGGGCCCTAAACACAAGATTTATGGAATGGTTAAAAGTGCATGAAAATGGCCAATTTACTCACTCTGAGTTCTCAAAAAGGGTTTCTTCACCCCGGGAAGTGAATTAAATACTATTTGGAGGCATTTAATGTTCGAGCAAAAACGGCTGATTTTCGACAAAAGAGATAACACCCCCCCATTACGTCATGCTTCAGAAATGTGGAAAATGGTCCGTTTTCAAATGTTTTATTTTTGAACGTCCGTTCACATTTGTAGGTGGATCATCAGTGTTAGAGCTAAAATGAGCATGTTTAAAGTGATTTTCATGCTTCCAGGGGCCCTAAACACAAGATTTATGGAATGGTTAAAAGTGCATGAAAATGGCCAATTTACTCACTCTGAGTTCTCAAAAAGGGTTTCTTCACCCCGGGAAGTGAATTAAACACCATTTGGAGGCATTTAATGTTCGAGCAAAAACGGCTGATTTTCGACAAAAGAGATAACACCCCCCCCATTACGTCATGCTTCAGAAATGTGGAAAATGGTCCGTTTTCAAATGTTTTATTTTTGAACGTCAGTTCACATTTGTAGGTGGATCATCAGTGTTAGAGCTAAAATTAGCATGTTTAAAGTGATTTTCATGCTTCCAGGGGCTCGGGAAGTGAATTAAATACCATTTGGAGGCATTTAATGTTCAAGCAAAAACGGCTGATTTTCGACAAAAGAGATAACACCCCCCCATAACGTCATGCTTCAGAAATGTGGAAAATGGTCCGTTTTCAAATGTTTTATTTTTGAACGTCAGTTCACATTTGTAGGTGGATCATCAGTGTTAGAGCTAAAATTAGCATGTTTAAAGTGATTTTCATGCTTCCAGGGGCCCTAAACACAAGATTTATGGAATGGTTAAAAGTGCATGAAAATGGCCAATTTACTCACTCTGAGTTCTCAAAAAGGGTTTCTTCACCCCGGGAAGTGAATTAAATACTATTTGGAGGCATTTAATGTTCGAGCAAAAACGGCTGATTTTTGACAAAAGAGATAACACCCCCCCATTACGTCATGCTTCAGAAATGTGGAAAAGGGTCCGTTTTCAAATATTTTATTTTTGAACGTCAGTTCACATTTGTAGGTGGATCATCAGTGTTAGAGCTAAAATTAGCATGTTTAAAGTGATTTTCATGCTTCCAGGGGCTCGGGAAGTGAATTAAATACCATTTGGAGGCATTTAATGTTCAAGCAAAAACGGCTGATTTTCGACAAAAGAGATAACACCCCCCTATTACGTCATGCTTCAGAAATGTGAAAAATGGTCCGTTTTCAAATGTTTTATTTTTGAACGTCAGTTCACATTTGTAGGTGGATCATCAGTGTTAGAGCTAAAATTAGCATGTTTAAAGTGATTTTCATGCTTCCAGGGGCCCTAAACACAAGATTTATGGAATGGTTAAAAGTGCATGAAAATGGCCAATTTACTCACTCTGAGTTCTCAAAAAGGGTTTCTTCACCCCGGGAAGTGAATTAAATACCATTTGGAGGCATTTAATGTTCGAGCAAAAACGGCTGATTTTCGACAAAAGAGATAACACCCCCCCATTACGTCATGCTTCAGAAATGTGGAAAATGGTCCGTTTTCAAATGTTTTATTTTTGAACGTCAGTTAGCATTTGTAGGTGGATCATCAGTGTTAGAGCTAAAATTAGCATGTTTAAAGTGATTGTCATGCTTCCAGGGGCTCGGGAAGTGAATTAAATACCATTTGGAGGCATTTAATGTTCAAGCAAAAACGGCTGATTTTCGACAAAAGAGATAACACCCCCCCCATTACGTCATGCTTCAGAAATGTTGAAAATGGTCCGTTTTCAAATGTTTTATTTTTGAACGTCAGTTCACATTTGTGGGTGGATCATCAGTGTTAGAGCTAAAATTAGCATGTTTAAAGTGATTTTCATGCTTCCAGGGGCTCGGGAAGTGAATTAAATACCATTTGGAGGCATTTAATGTTCAAGCAAAAACGGCTGATTTTCGACAAAAGAGATAACACCCCCCTATTACGTCATGCTTCAGAAATGTGAAAAATGGTCCGTTTTCAAATGTTTTATTTTTGAACGTCAGTTCACATTTGTAGGTGGATCATCAGTGTTAGAGCTAAAATTAGCATGTTTAAAGTGATTTTCATGCTTCCAGGGGCCCTAAACACAAGATTTATGGAATGGTTAAAAGTGCATGAAAATGGCCAATTTACTCACTCTGAGTTCTCAAAAAGGGTTTCTTCACCCCGGGAAGTGAATTAAATACCATTTGGAGGCATTTAATGTTCGAGCAAAAACGGCTGATTTTCGACAAAAGAGATAACACCCCCCCATTACGTCATGCTTCAGAAATGTGGAAAATGGTCCGTTTTCAAATGTTTTATTTTTGAACGTCAGTTAGCATTTGTAGGTGGATCATCAGTGTTAGAGCTAAAATTAGCATGTTTAAAGTGATTGTCATGCTTCCAGGGGCTCGGGAAGTGAATTAAATACCATTTGGAGGCATTTAATGTTCAAGCAAAAACGGCTGATTTTCGACAAAAGAGATAACACCCCCCCCATTACGTCATGCTTCAGAAATGTTGAAAATGGTCCGTTTTCAAATGTTTTATTTTTGAACGTCAGTTCACATTTGTGGGTGGATCATCAGTGTTAGAGCTAAAATTAGCATGTTTAAAGTGATTTTCATGCTTCCAGGGGCCCTAAACACAAGATTTATGGAATGGTTAAAAGTGCATGAAAATGGCCAATTTACTCACTCTGAGTTCTCAAAAAGGGTTTCTTCACCCCGGGAAGTGAATTAAATACTATTTGGAGGCATTTAATGTTCGAGCAAAAACGGCTGATTTTTGACAAAAGAGATAACACCCCCCCATTACGTCATGCTTCAGAAATGTGGAAAATGGTCCGTTTTCAAATGTTTTATTTTTGAACGTCAGTTCACATTTGTAGGTGGATCATCAGTGTTAGAGCTAAAATTAGCATGTTTAAAGTGATTTTCATGCTTCCAGGGGCTCGGGAAGTGAATTAAATACCATTTGGAGGCATTTAATGTTCAAGCAAAAACGGCTGATTTTCGACAAAAGAGATAACACCCCCCCATTACGTCATGCTTCAGAAATGTGGAAAATGGTCCGTTTTCAAATGTTTTATTTTTGAACGTCAGTTCACATTTGTAGGTGGATCATCAGTGTTAGAGCTAAAATTAGCATGTTTAAAGTGATTTTCATGCTTCCAGGGGCCCTAAACACAAGATTTATGGAATGGTTAAAAGTGCATGAAAATGGCCATTTTACTCACTCTGAGTTCTCAAAAAGGGTTTCTTCACCCCGGGAAGTGAATTAAATACTATTTGGAGGCATTTAATGTTCGAGCAAAAACGGCTGATTTTCAACAAAAGAGATAACACCCCCCCCATTACGTCATGCTTCAGAAATGTGGAAAATGGTCCGTTTTCAAATGTTTTATTTTTGAACGTCAGTTAACATTTGTAGGTGGATCATCAGTGTTAGAGCTAAAATGAGCATGTTTAAAGTGATTTTCATGCTTCCAGGGGCCCTAAACACAAGATTTATGGAATGGTTAAAAGTGCATGAAAATGGCCAATTTACTCACTCTGAGTTCTCAAAAAGGGTTTCTTCACCCCGGGAAGTGAATTAAACACCATTTGGAGGCATTTAATGTTCGAGCAAAAACGGCTGATTTTCGACAAAAGAGATAACACCCCCCCATTACGTCATGCTTCAGAAATGTGGAAAATGGTCCGTTTTCAAATGTTTTATTTTTGAACGTCAGTTCACATTTGTAGGTGGACCATCAGTGTTAGAGCTAAAATTAGCATGTTTAAAGTGATTTTCATGCTTCCAGGGGCTCGGGAAGTGAATTAAATACCATTTGGAGGCATTTAATGTTCACGCAAAAACAGCTGATTTTCGACAAAAGAGATAACACCCCCCCCATTACGTCATGCTTCAGAAATGTGGAAAATGGTCCGTTTTCAAATGTTTTATTTTTGAACGTCAATTCACATTTGTAGGTGGATCATCAGTGTTAGAGCTAAAATTAGCATGTTTAAAGTGATTTTCATGCTTCCAGGGGCCCTAAACACAAGATTTATGGAATGGTTAAAAGTGCATGAAAATGGCCAATTTACTAACTCTGAGTTCTCAAAAAGGGTTTCTTCACCCCGGGAAGTGAATTAAATACTATTTGGAGGCATTTAATGTTCGAGCAAAAACGGCTGATTTTTGACAAAAGAGATAACACCCCCCCATTACGTCATGCTTCAGAAATGTGGAAAAGGGTCCGTTTTCAAATATTTTATTTTTGAACGTCAGTTCACATTTGTAGGTGGATCATCAGTGTTAGAGCTAAAATTAGCATGTTTAAAGTGATTTTCATGCTTCCAGGGGCTCGGGAAGTGAATTAAATACCATTTGGAGGCATTTAATGTTCAAGCAAAAACGGCTGATTTTCGACAAAAGAGATAACACCCCCCCATTACGTCATGCTTCAGAAATGTGAAAAATGGTCCGTTTTCAAATGTTTTATTTTTGAACGTCAGTTCACATTTGTAGGTGGATCATCAGTGTTAGAGCTAAAATTAGCATGTTTAAAGTGATTTTCATGCTTCCAGGGGCCCTAAACACAAGATTTATGGAATGGTTAAAAGTGCATGAAAATGGCCAATTTACTCACTCTGAGTTCTCAAAAAGGGTTTCTTCACCCCGGGAAGTGAATTAAATACCATTTGGAGGCATTTAATGTTCGAGCAAAAACGGCTGATTTTCGACAAAAGAGATAACACCCCCCCATTACGTCATGCTTCAGAAATGTGGAAAATGGTCCGTTTTCAAATGTTTTATTTTTGAACGTCAGTTAGCATTTGTAGGTGGATCATCAGTGTTAGAGCTAAAATTAGCATGTTTAAAGTGATTGTCATGCTTCCAGGGGCTCGGGAAGTGAATTAAATACCATTTGGAGGCATTTAATGTTCAAGCAAAAACGGCTGATTTTCGACAAAAGAGATAACACCCCCCCCATTACGTCATGCTTCAGAAATGTTGAAAATGGTCCGTTTTCAAATGTTTTATTTTTGAACGTCAGTTCACATTTGTAGGTGGATCATCAGTGTTAGAGCTAAAATTAGCATGTTTAAAGTGATTTTCATGCTTCCAGGGGCCCTAAACACAAGATTTATGGAATGGTTAAAAGTGCATGAAAATGGCCAATTTACTCACTCTGAGTTCTCAAAAAGGGTTTCTTCACCCCGGGAAGTGAATTAAATACTATTTGGAGGCATTTAATGTTCGAGCAAAAACGGCTGATTTTTGACAAAAGAGATAACACCCCCCCATTACGTCATGCTTCAGAAATGTGGAAAATGGTCCGTTTTCAAATGTTTTATTTTTGAACGTCAGTTCACATTTGTAGGTGGATCATCAGTGTTAGAGCTAAAATTAGCATGTTTAAAGTGATTTTCATGCTTCCAGGGGCTCGGGAAGTGAATTAAATACCATTTGGAGGCATTTAATGTTCAAGCAAAAACGGCTGATTTTCGACAAAAGAGATAACACCCCCCCATTACCTCATGCTTCAGAAATGTGGAAAATGGTCCGTTTTCAAATGTTTTATTTTTGAACGTCAGTTCACATTTGTAGGTGGATCATCAGTGTTAGAGCTAAAATTAGCATGTTTAAAGTGATTTTCATGCTTCCAGGGGCCCTAAACACAAGATTTATGGAATGGTTAAAAGTGCATGAAAATGGCCAATTTACTCACTCTGAGTTCTCAAAAAGGGTTTCTTCACCCCGGGAAGTGAATTAAATACTATTTGGAGGCATTTAATGTTCGAGCAAAAACGGCTGATTTTTGACAAAAGAGATAACACCCCCCCATTACGTCATGCTTCAGAAATGTGGAAAAGGGTCCGTTTTCAAATATTTTATTTTTGAACGTCAGTTCACATTTGTAGGTGGATCATCAGTGTTAGAGCTAAAATTAGCATGTTTAAAGTGATTTTCATGCTTCCAGGGGCTCGGGAAGTGAATTAAATACCATTTGGAGGCATTTAATGTTCAAGCAAAAACGGCTGATTTTCGACAAAAGAGATAACACCCCCCCATTACGTCATGCTTCAGAAATGTGAAAAATGGTCCGTTTTCAAATGTTTTATTTTTGAACGTCCGTTCACATTTGTAGGTGGATCATCAGTGTTAGAGCTAAAATGAGCATGTTTAAAGTGATTTTCATGCTTCCAGGGGCCCTAAACACAAGATTTATGGAATGGTTAAAAGTGCATGAAAATGGCCAATTTACTCACTCTGAGTTCTCAAAAAGGGTTTCTTCACCCCGGAAAGTGAATTAAACACCATTTGGAGGCATTTAATGTTCGAGCAAAAACGGCTGATTTTCGACAAAAGAGATAACACCCCCCCATTACGTCATGCTTCAGAAATGTGGAAAATGGTCCGTTTTCAAATGTTTTATTTTTGAACGTCAGTTCACATTTGTAGGTGGATCATCAGTGTTCGAGCTAAAATTAGCATGTTTAAAGTGATTTTCATGCTTCCAGGGGCTCGGGAAGTGAATTAAATACCATTTGGAGGCATTTAATGTTCAAGCAAAAACGGCTGATTTTCGACAAAAGGGATAACACCCCCCCATAACGTCATGCTTCAGAAATGTGGAAAATGGTCCGTTTTCAAATGTTTTATTTTTGAACGTCAGTTCACATTTGTAGGTGGATCATCAGTGTTAGAGCTAAAATTAGCATGTTTAAAGTGATTTTCATGCTTCCAGGGGCCCTAAACACAAGATTTATGGAATGGTTAAAAGTGCATGAAAATGGCCAATTTACTCACTCTGAGTTCTCAAAAAGGGTTTCTTCACCCCGGGAAGTGAATTAAATACTATTTGGAGGCATTTAATGTTCGAGCAAAAACGGCTGATTTTTGACAAAAGAGATAACACCCCCCCATTACGTCATGCTTCAGAAATGTGGAAAAGGGTCCGTTTTCAAATATTTTATTTTTGAACGTCAGTTCACATTTGTAGGTGGATCATCAGTGTTAGAGCTAAAATTAGCATGTTTAAAGTGATTTTCATGCTTCCAGGGGCTCGGGAAGTGAATTAAATACCATTTGGAGGCATTTAATGTTCAAGCAAAAACGGCTGATTTTCGACAAAAGAGATAACACCCCCCCATTACGTCATGCTTCAGAAATGTGAAAAATGGTCCGTTTTCAAATGTTTTATTTTTGAACGTCAGTTCACATTTGTAGGTGGATCATCAGTGTTAGAGCTAAAATTAGCATGTTTAAAGTGATTTTCATGCTTCCAGGGGCCCTAAACACAAGATTTATGGAATGGTTAAAAGTGCATGAAAATGGCCAATTTACTCACTCTGAGTTCTCAAAAAGGGTTTCTTCACCCCGGGAAGTGAATTAAATACCATTTGGAGGCATTTAATGTTCGAGCAAAAACGGCTGATTTTCGACAAAAGAGATAACACCCCCCCATTACGTCATGCTTCAGAAATGTGGAAAATGGTCCGTTTTCAAATGTTTTATTTTTGAACGTCAGTTAGCATTTGTAGGTGGATCATCAGTGTTAGAGCTAAAATTAGCATGTTTAAAGTGATTGTCATGCTTCCAGGGGCTCGGGAAGTGAATTAAATACCATTTGGAGGCATTTAATGTTCGAGCAAAAACGGCTGATTTTCGACAAAAGAGATAACACCCCCCCATTACGTCATGCTTCAGAAATGTGGAAAATGGTCCGTTTTCAAATGTTTTATTTTTGAACGTCAGTTCACATTTGTAGGTGGATCATCAGTGTTAGAGCTAAAATTAGCATGTTTAAAGTGATTTTCATGCTTCCAGGGGCCCTAAACACAAGATTTATGGAATGGTTAAAAGTGCATGAAAATGGCCAATTTACTCACTCTGAGTTCTCAAAAAGGGTTTCTTCACCCCGGGAAGTGAATTAAATACTATTTGGAGGCATTTAATGTTCGAGCAAAAACGGCTGATTTTTGACAAAAGAGATAACACCCCCCATTACGTCATGCTTCAGAAATGTGGAAAAGGGTCCGTTTTCAAATATTTTATTTTTGAACGTCAGTTCACATTTGTAGGTGGATCATCAGTGTTAGAGCTAAAATTAGCATGTTTAAAGTGATTTTCATGCTTCCAGGGGCTCGGGAAGTGAATTAAATATCATTTGGAGGCATTTAATGTTCAAGCAAAAACGGCTGATTTTCGACAAAAGAGATAACACCCCCCCATTACGTCATGCTTCAGAAATGTGGAAAATGGTCCGTTTTCAAATGTTTTATTTTTGAACGTCAGTTCACATTTGTAGGTGGATCATCAGTGTTAGAGCTAAAATTAGCATGTTTAAAGTGATTTTCATGCTTCCAGGGGCCCTAAACACAAGATTTATGGAATGGTTAAAAGTGCATGAAAATGGCCAATTTACTCACTCTGAGTTCTCAAAAAGGGTATCTTCACCCCGGGAAGTGAATTAAATACTATTTGGAGGCATTTAATGTTCGAGCAAAAACGGCTGATTTTCGACAAAAGAGATAACACCCCCCCATTACGTCATGCTTCAGAAATGTGGAAAATGGTCCGTTTTCAAATGTTTTATTTTTGAACGTCAGTTCACATTTGTAGGTGGATCATCAGTGTTAGAGCTAAAATGAGCATGTTTAAAGTGATTTTCATGCTTCCAGGGGCCCTAAACACAAGATTTATGGAATGGTTAAAAGTGCATGAAAATGGCCAATTTACTCACTCTGAGATCTCAAAAAGGGTTTCTTCACCCCGGGAAGTGAATTAAATACCATTTGGAGGCATTTAATGTTCGAGCAAAAACGGCTGATTTTCGACAAAAGAGATAACACCCCCCCATTACGTCATGCTTCAGAAATGTGGAAAATGGTCCGTTTTCAAATGTTTTATTTTTGAACGTCAGTTCACATTTGTAGGTGGATCATCAGTGTTAGAGCTAAAATTAGCATGTTTAAAGTGATTTTCATGCTTCCAGGGGCCCTAAACACAAGATTTATGGAATGGTTAAAAGTGCATGAAAATGGCCAATTTACTCACTCTGAGTTCTCAAAAAGGGTTTCTTCACCCCGGGAAGTGAATTAAACACCATTTGGAGGCATTTAATGTTCGAGCAAAAACGGCTGATTTTCGACAAAAGAGATAACACCCCCCCATTACGTCATGCTTCAGAAATGTGGAAAATGGTCCGTTTTCAAATGTTTTATTTTTGAACGTCAGTTCACATTTGTAGGTGGATCATCAGTGTTAGAGCTAAAATTAGCATGTTTAAAGTGATTTTCATGCTTCCAGGGGCTCGGGAAGTGAATTAAATACCATTTGGAGGCATTTAATGTTCAAGCAAAAACGGCTGATTTTCGACAAAAGAGATAACACCCCCCCATAACGTCATGCTTCAGAAATGTGGAAAATGGTCCGTTTTCAAATGTTTTATTTTTGAACGTCAGTTCACATTTGTAGGTGGATCATCAGTGTTAGAGCTAAAATTAGCATGTTTAAAGTGATTTTCATGCTTCCAGGGGCCCTAAACACAAGATTTATGGAATGGTTAAAAGTGCATGAAAATGGCCAATTTACTCACTCTGAGTTCTCAAAAAGGGTTTCTTCACCCCGGGAAGTGAATTAAATACTATTTGGAGGCATTTAATGTTCGAGCAAAAACGGCTGATTTTTGACAAAAGAGATAACACCCCCCCATTACGTCATGCTTCAGAAATGTGGAAAAGGGTCCGTTTTCAAATATTTTATTTTTGAACGTCAGTTCACATTTGTAGGTGGATCATCAGTGTTAGAGCTAAAATTAGCATGTTTAAAGTGATTTTCATGCTTCCAGGGGCTCGGGAAGTGAATTAAATACCATTTGGAGGCATTTAATGTTCAAGCAAAAACGGCTGATTTTCGACAAAAGAGATAACACCCCCCCATTACGTCATGCTTCAGAAATGTGAAAAATGGTCCGTTTTCAAATGTTTTATTTTTGAACGTCAGTTCACATTTGTAGGTGGATCATCAGTGTTAGAGCTAAAATGAGCATGTTTAAAGTGATTTTCATGCTTCCAGGGGCCCTAAACACAAGATTTATGGAATGGTTAAAAGTGCATGAAAATGGCCAATTTACTCACTCTGAGATCTCAAAAAGGGTTTCTTCACCCCGGGAAGTGAATTAAATACCATTTGGAGGCATTTAATGTTCGAGCAAAAACGGCTGATTTTCGACAAAAGAGATAACACCCCCCCATTACGTCATGCTTCAGAAATGTGGAAAATGGTCCGTTTTCAAATGTTTTATTTTTGAACGCCAGTTCACATTTGTAGGTGGATCATCAGTGTTAGAGCTAAAATTAGCATGTTTAAAGTGATTTTCATGCTTCCAGGGGCCCTAAACACAAGATTTATGGAATGGTTAAAAGTGCATGAAAATGGCCAATTTACTCACTCTGAGTTCTCAAAAAGGGTTTCTTCACCCCGGGAAGTGAATTAAACACCATTTGGAGGCATTTAATGTTCGAGCAAAAACGGCTGATTTTCGACAAAAGAGATAACACCCCCCCATTACGTCATGCTTCAGAAATGTGGAAAATGGTCCGTTTTCAAATGTTTTATTTTTGAACGTCAGTTCACATTTGTAGGTGGATCATCAGTGTTAGAGCTAAAATTAGCATGTTTAAAGTGATTTTCATGCTTCCAGGGGCTCGGGAAGTGAATTAAATACCATTTGGAGGCATTTAATGTTCAAGCAAAAACGGCTGATTTTCGACAAAAGAGATAACACCCCCCCATAACGTCATGCTTCAGAAATGTGGAAAATGGTCCGTTTTCAAATGTTTTATTTTTGAACGTCAGTTCACATTTGTAGGTGGATCATCAGTGTTAGAGCTAAAATTAGCATGTTTAAAGTGATTTTCATGCTTCCAGGGGCCCTAAACACAAGATTTATGGAATGGTTAAAAGTGCATGAAAATGGCCAATTTACTCACTCTGAGTTCTCAAAAAGGGTTTCTTCACCCCGGGAAGTGAATTAAATACTATTTGGAGGCATTTAATGTTCGAGCAAAAACGGCTGATTTTTGACAAAAGAGATAACACCCCCCCATTACGTCATGCTTCAGAAATGTGGAAAAGGGTCCGTTTTCAAATATTTTATTTTTGAACGTCAGTTCACATTTGTAGGTGGATCATCAGTGTTAGAGCTAAAATTAGCATGTTTAAAGTGATTTTCATGCTTCCAGGGGCTCGGGAAGTGAATTAAATACCATTTGGAGGCATTTAATGTTCAAGCAAAAACGGCTGATTTTCGACAAAAGAGATAACACCCCCCCATTACGTCATGCTTCAGAAATGTGGAAAATGGTCCGTTTTCAAATGTTTTATTTTTGAACGTCAGTTCACATTTGTAGGTGGATCATCAGTGTTAGAGCTAAAATTAGCATGTTTAAAGTGATTTTCATGCTTCCAGGGGCCCTAAACACAAGATTTATGGAATGGTTAAAAGTGCATGAAAATGGCCAATTTACTCACTCTGAGTTCTCAAAAAGGGTTTCTTCACCCCGGGAAGTGAATTAAATACTATTTGGAGGCATTTAATGTTCGAGCAAAAACGGCTGATTTTCGACAAAAGAGATAACACCCCCCCATTACGTCATGCTTCAGAAATGTGGAAAATGGTCCGTTTTCAAATGTTTTATTTTTGAACGTCAGTTCACATTTGTAGGTGGATCATCAGTGTTAGAGCTAAAATGAGCATGTTTAAAGTGATTTTCATGCTTCCAGGGGCCCTAAACACAAGATTTATGGAATGGTTAAAAGTGCATGAAAATGGCCAATTTACTCACTCTGAGATCTCAAAAAGGGTTTCTTCACCCCTAGAAGTGAATTAAATACCATTTGGAGGCATTTAATGTTCGAGCAAAAACGGCTGATTTTCGACAAAAGAGATAACACCCCCCCATTACGTCATGCTTCAGAAATGTGGAAAATGGTCCGTTTTCAAATGTTTTATTTTTGAACGTCAGTTCACATTTGTAGGTGGATCATCAGTGTTAGAGCTAAAATGAGCATGTTTAAAGTGATTTTCATGCTTCCAGGGGCCCTAAACACAAGATTTATGGAATGGTTAAAAGTGCATGAAAATGGCCAATTTACTCACTCTGAGTTCTCAAAAAGGGTTTCTTCACCCCGGGAAGTGAATTAAATACCATTTGGAGGCATTTAATGTTCGAGCAAAAACGGCTGATTTTCGACAAAAGAGATAACACCCCCCCATTACTTCATGCTTCAGAAATGTGGAAAATGGTCCGTTTTCAAATGTTTTATTTTTGAACGTCAGTTCACATTTGTAGGTGGATCATCAGTGTTAGAGCTAAAATTAGCATGTTTAAAGTGATTTTCATGCTTCCAGGGGCTCGGGAAGTGAATTAAATACCATTTGGAGGCATTTAATGTTCAAGCAAAAACGGCTGATTTTCGACAAAAGAGATAACACCCCCCCATTACGTCATGCTTCAGAAATGTGGAAAATGGTCCGTTTTCAAATGTTTTATTTTTGAACGTCAGTTCACATTTGTAGGTGGATCATCAGTGTTAGAGCTAAAATTAGCATGTTTAAAGTGATTTTCATGCTTCCAGGGGCCCTAAACACAAGATTTATGGAATGGTTAAAAGTGCATGAAAATGGCCAATTTACTCACTCTGAGTTCTCAAAAAGGGTTTCTTCACCCCGGGAAGTGAATTAAATACTATTTGGAGGCATTTAATGTTCGAGCAAAAACGGCTGATTTTTGACAAAAGAGATAACACCCCCCCATTACGTCATGCTTCAGAAATGTGGAAAAGGGTCCGTTTTCAAATATTTTATTTTTGAACGTCAGTTCACATTTGTAGGTGGATCATCAGTGTTAGAGCTAAAATTAGCATGTTTAAAGTGATTTTCATGCTTCCAGGGGCTCGGGAAGTGAATTAAATACCATTTGGAGGCATTTAATGTTCAAGCAAAAACGGCTGATTTTCGACAAAAGAGATAACACCCCCCCATTACGTCATGCTTCAGAAATGTGGAAAATGGTCCGTTTTCAAATGTTTTATTTTTGAACGTCAGTTCACATTTGTAGGTGGATCATCAGTGTTAGAGCTAAAATTAGCATGTTTAAAGTGATTTTCATGCTTCCAGGGGCCCTAAACACAAGATTTATGGAATGGTTAAAAGTGCATGAAAATGGCCAATTTACTCACTCTGAGTTCTCAAAAAGGGTTTCTTCACCCCGGGAAGTGAATTAAATACTATTTGGAGGCATTTAATGTTCGAGCAAAAACGGCTGATTTTCGACAAAAGAGATAACACCCCCCCATTACGTCATGCTTCAGAAATGTGGAAAATGGTCCGTTTTCAAATGTTTTATTTTTGAACGTCAGTTCACATTTGTAGGTGGATCATCAGTGTTAGAGCTAAAATGAGCATGTTTAAAGTGATTTTCATGCTTCCAGGGGCCCTAAACACAAGATTTATGGAATGGTTAAAAGTGCATGAAAATGGCCAATTTACTCACTCTGAGATCTCAAAAAGGGTTTCTTCACCCCGGGAAGTGAATTAAATACCATTTGGAGGCATTTAATGTTCGAGCAAAAACGGCTGATTTTCGACAAAAGAGATAACACCCCCCCATTACGTCATGCTTCAGAAATGTGGAAAATGGTCCGTTTTCAAATGTTTTATTTTTGAACGTCAGTTCACATTTGTAGGTGGATCATCAGTGTTAGAGCTAAAATTAGCATGTTTAAAGTGATTTCCATGCTTCCAGGGGCTCGGGAAGTGAATTAAATACCATTTGGAGGCATTTAATGTTCAAGCAAAAACAGCTGATTTTCGACAAAAGAGATAACACCCCCCCATTACGTCATGCTTCAGAAATGTGGAAAATGGTCCGTTTTCAAATGTTTTATTTTTGAACGTCAGTTCACATTTGTAGGTGGATCATCAGTGTTAGAGCTAAAATTAGCATGTTTAAAGTGATTTTCATGCTTCCAGGGGCTCGGGAAGTGAATTAAATACCATTTGGAGGCATTTAATGTTCAAGCAAAAACGGCTGATTTTCGACAAAAGAGATAACACCCCCCCATTACGTCATGCTTCAGAAATGTTGAAAATGGTCCGTTTTCAAATGTTTTATTTTTGAACGTCAGTTCACATTTGTAGGTGGATCATCAGTGTTAGAGCTAAAATTAGCATGTTTAAAGTGATTTTCATGCTTCCAGGGGCCCTAAACACAAGATTTATGGAATGGTTAAAAGTGCATGAAAATGGCCAATTTACTCACTCTGAGTTCTCAAAAAGGGTTTCTTCACCCCGGGAAGTGAATTAAATACTATTTGGAGGCATTTAATGTTCGAGCAAAAACGGCTGATTTTTGACAAAAGAGATAACACCCCCCATTACGTCATGCTTCAGAAATGTGGAAAAGGGTCCGTTTTCAAATATTTTATTTTTGAACGTCAGTTCACATTTGTAGGTGGATCATCAGTGTTAGAGCTAAAATTAGCATGTTTAAAGTGATTTTCATGCTTCCAGGGGCTCGGGAAGTGAATTAAATATCATTTGGAGGCATTTAATGTTCAAGCAAAAACGGCTGATTTTCGACAAAAGAGATAACACCCCCCCATTACGTCATGCTTCAGAAATGTGGAAAATGGTCCGTTTTCAAATGTTTTATTTTTGAACGTCAGTTCACATTTGTAGGTGGATCATCAGTGTTAGAGCTAAAATTAGCATGTTTAAAGTGATTTTCATGCTTCCAGGGGCCCTAAACACAAGATTTATGGAATGGTTAAAAGTGCATGAAAATGGCCAATTTACTCACTCTGAGTTCTCAAAAAGGGTATCTTCACCCCGGGAAGTGAATTAAATACTATTTGGAGGCATTTAATGTTCGAGCAAAAACGGCTGATTTTCGACAAAAGAGATAACACCCCCCCATTACGTCATGCTTCAGAAATGTGGAAAATGGTCCGTTTTCAAATGTTTTATTTTTGAACGTCAGTTCACATTTGTAGGTGGATCATCAGTGTTAGAGCTAAAATGAGCATGTTTAAAGTGATTTTCATGCTTCCAGGGGCCCTAAACACAAGATTTATGGAATGGTTAAAAGTGCATGAAAATGGCCAATTTACTCACTCTGAGATCTCAAAAAGGGTTTCTTCACCCCGGGAAGTGAATTAAATACCATTTGGAGGCATTTAATGTTCGAGCAAAAACGGCTGATTTTCGACAAAAGAGATAACACCCCCCCATTACGTCATGCTTCAGAAATGTGGAAAATGGTCCGTTTTCAAATGTTTTATTTTTGAACGTCAGTTCACATTTGTAGGTGGATCATCAGTGTTAGAGCTAAAATTAGCATGTTTAAAGTGATTTTCATGCTTCCAGGGGCCCTAAACACAAGATTTATGGAATGGTTAAAAGTGCATGAAAATGGCCAATTTACTCACTCTGAGTTCTCAAAAAGGGTTTCTTCACCCCGGGAAGTGAATTAAACACCATTTGGAGGCATTTAATGTTCGAGCAAAAACGGCTGATTTTCGACAAAAGAGATAACACCCCCCCATTACGTCATGCTTCAGAAATGTGGAAAATGGTCCGTTTTCAAATGTTTTATTTTTGAACGTCAGTTCACATTTGTAGGTGGATCATCAGTGTTAGAGCTAAAATTAGCATGTTTAAAGTGATTTTCATGCTTCCAGGGGCTCGGGAAGTGAATTAAATACCATTTGGAGGCATTTAATGTTCAAGCAAAAACGGCTGATTTTCGACAAAAGAGATAACACCCCCCCATAACGTCATGCTTCAGAAATGTGGAAAATGGTCCGTTTTCAAATGTTTTATTTTTGAACGTCAGTTCACATTTGTAGGTGGATCATCAGTGTTAGAGCTAAAATTAGCATGTTTAAAGTGATTTTCATGCTTCCAGGGGCCCTAAACACAAGATTTATGGAATGGTTAAAAGTGCATGAAAATGGCCAATTTACTCACTCTGAGTTCTCAAAAAGGGTTTCTTCACCCCGGGAAGTGAATTAAATACTATTTGGAGGCATTTAATGTTCGAGCAAAAACGGCTGATTTTTGACAAAAGAGATAACACCCCCCCATTACGTCATGCTTCAGAAATGTGGAAAAGGGTCCGTTTTCAAATATTTTATTTTTGAACGTCAGTTCACATTTGTAGGTGGATCATCAGTGTTAGAGCTAAAATTAGCATGTTTAAAGTGATTTTCATGCTTCCAGGGGCTCGGGAAGTGAATTAAATACCATTTGGAGGCATTTAATGTTCAAGCAAAAACGGCTGATTTTCGACAAAAGAGATAACACCCCCCCATTACGTCATGCTTCAGAAATGTGAAAAATGGTCCGTTTTCAAATGTTTTATTTTTGAACGTCAGTTCACATTTGTAGGTGGATCATCAGTGTTAGAGCTAAAATGAGCATGTTTAAAGTGATTTTCATGCTTCCAGGGGCCCTAAACACAAGATTTATGGAATGGTTAAAAGTGCATGAAAATGGCCAATTTACTCACTCTGAGATCTCAAAAAGGGTTTCTTCACCCCGGGAAGTGAATTAAATACCATTTGGAGGCATTTAATGTTCGAGCAAAAACGGCTGATTTTCGACAAAAGAGATAACACCCCCCCATTACGTCATGCTTCAGAAATGTGGAAAATGGTCCGTTTTCAAATGTTTTATTTTTGAACGTCAGTTCACATTTGTAGGTGGATCATCAGTGTTAGAGCTAAAATTAGCATGTTTAAAGTGATTTTCATGCTTCCAGGGGCCCTAAACACAAGATTTATGGAATGGTTAAAAGTGCATGAAAATGGCCAATTTACTCACTCTGAGTTCTCAAAAAGGGTTTCTTCACCCCGGGAAGTGAATTAAACACCATTTGGAGGCATTTAATGTTCGAGCAAAAACGGCTGATTTTCGACAAAAGAGATAACACCCCCCCATTACGTCATGCTTCAGAAATGTGGAAAATGGTCCGTTTTCAAATGTTTTATTTTTGAACGTCAGTTCACATTTGTAGGTGGATCATCAGTGTTAGAGCTAAAATTAGCATGTTTAAAGTGATTTTCATGCTTCCAGGGGCTCGGGAAGTGAATTAAATACCATTTGGAGGCATTTAATGTTCAAGCAAAAACGGCTGATTTTCGACAAAAGAGATAACACCCCCCCATAACGTCATGCTTCAGAAATGTGGAAAATGGTCCGTTTTCAAATGTTTTATTTTTGAACGTCAGTTCACATTTGTAGGTGGATCATCAGTGTTAGAGCTAAAATTAGCATGTTTAAAGTGATTTTCATGCTTCCAGGGGCCCTAAACACAAGATTTATGGAATGGTTAAAAGTGCATGAAAATGGCCAATTTACTCACTCTGAGTTCTCAAAAAGGGTTTCTTCACCCCGGGAAGTGAATTAAATACTATTTGGAGGCATTTAATGTTCGAGCAAAAACGGCTGATTTTTGACAAAAGAGATAACACCCCCCCATTACGTCATGCTTCAGAAATGTGGAAAAGGGTCCGTTTTCAAATATTTTATTTTTGAACGTCAGTTCACATTTGTAGGTGGATCATCAGTGTTAGAGCTAAAATTAGCATGTTTAAAGTGATTTTCATGCTTCCAGGGGCTCGGGAAGTGAATTAAATACCATTTGGAGGCATTTAATGTTCAAGCAAAAACGGCTGATTTTCGACAAAAGAGATAACACCCCCCCATTACGTCATGCTTCAGAAATGTGAAAAATGGTCCGTTTTCAAATGTTTTATTTTTGAACGTCAGTTCACATTTGTAGGTGGATCATCAGTGTTAGAGCTAAAATTAGCATGTTTAAAGTGATTTTCATGCTTCCAGGGGCCCTAAACACAAGATTTATGGAATGGTTAAAAGTGCATGAAAATGGCCAATTTACTCACTCTGAGTTCTCAAAAAGGGTTTCTTCACCCCGGGAAGTGAATTAAATACCATTTGGAGGCATTTAATGTTCGAGCAAAAACGGCTGATTTTCGACAAAAGAGATAACACCCCCCCATTACGTCATGCTTCAGAAATGTGGAAAATGGTCCGTTTTCAAATGTTTTATTTTTGAACGTCAGTTAGCATTTGTAGGTGGATCATCAGTGTTAGAGCTAAAATTAGCATGTTTAAAGTGATTTTCATGCTTCCAGGGGCTCGGGAAGTGAATTAAATACCATTTGGAGGCATTTAATGTTCAAGCAAAAACGGCTGATTTTCGACAAAAGAGATAACACCCCCCCATTACGTCATGCTTCAGAAATGTGGAAAATGGTCCGTTTTCAAATGTTTTATTTTTGAACGTCAGTTCACATTTGTAGGTGGATCATCAGTGTTAGAGCTAAAATTAGCATGTTTAAAGTGATTTTCATGCTTCCAGGGGCCCTAAACACAAGATTTATGGAATGGTTAAAAGTGCATGAAAATGGCCAATTTACTCACTCTGAGTTCTCAAAAAGGGTTTCTTCACCCCGGGAAGTGAATTAAATACTATTTGGAGGCATTTAATGTTCGAGCAAAAACGGCTGATTTTTGACAAAAGAGATAACACCCCCCCATTACGTCATGCTTCAGAAATGTGGAAAAGGGTCCGTTTTCAAATATTTTATTTTTGAACGTCAGTTCACATTTGTAGGTGGATCATCAGTGTTAGAGCTAAAATTAGCATGTTTAAAGTGATTTTCATGCTTCCAGGGGCTCGGGAAGTGAATTAAATACCATTTGGAGGCATTTAATGTTCAAGCAAAAACGGCTGATTTTCGACAAAAGAGATAACACCCCCCCATTACGTCATGCTTCAGAAATGTGAAAAATGGTCCGTTTTCAAATGTTTTATTTTTGAACGTCAGTTCACATTTGTAGGTGGATCATCAGTGTTAGAGCTAAAATTAGCATGTTTAAAGTGATTTTCATGCTTCCAGGGGCCCTAAACACAAGATTTATGGAATGGTTAAAAGTGCATGAAAATGGCCAATTTACTCACTCTGAGTTCTCAAAAAGGGTTTCTTCACCCCGGGAAGTGAATTAAATACCATTTGGAGGCATTTAATGTTCGAGCAAAAACGGCTGATTTTCGACAAAAGAGATAACACCCCCCCATTACGTCATGCTTCAGAAATGTGGAAAATGGTCCGTTTTCAAATGTTTTATTTTTGAACGTCAGTTAGCATTTGTAGGTGGATCATCAGTGTTAGAGCTAAAATTAGCATGTTTAAAGTGATTGTCATGCTTCCAGGGGCTCGGGAAGTGAATTAAATACCATTTGGAGGCATTTAATGTTCGAGCAAAAACGGCTGATTTTCGACAAAAGAGATAACACCCCCCCATTACGTCATGCTTCAGAAATGTGGAAAATGGTCCGTTTTCAAATGTTTTATTTTTGAACGTCAGTTCACATTTGTAGGTGGATCATCAGTGTTAGAGCTAAAATTAGCATGTTTAAAGTGATTTTCATGCTTCCAGGGGCCCTAAACACAAGATTTATGGAATGGTTAAAAGTGCATGAAAATGGCCAATTTACTCACTCTGAGTTCTCAAAAAGGGTTTCTTCACCCCGGGAAGTGAATTAAATACTATTTGAAGGCATTTAATGTTCGAGCAAAAACGGCTGATTTTTGACAAAAGAGATAACACCCCCCATTACGTCATGCTTCAGAAATGTGGAAAAGGGTCCGTTTTCAAATATTTTATTTTTGAACGTCAGTTCACATTTGTAGGTGGATCATCAGTGTTAGAGCTAAAATTAGCATGTTTAAAGTGATTTTCATGCTTCCAGGGGCTCGGGAAGTGAATTAAATATCATTTGGAGGCATTTAATGTTCAAGCAAAAACGGCTGATTTTCGACAAAAGAGATAACACCCCCCCATTACGTCATGCTTCAGAAATGTGGAAAATGGTCCGTTTTCAAATGTTTTATTTTTGAACGTCAGTTCACATTTGTAGGTGGATCATCAGTGTTAGAGCTAAAATTAGCATGTTTAAAGTGATTTTCATGCTTCCAGGGGCCCTAAACACAAGATTTATGGAATGGTTAAAAGTGCATGAAAATGGCCAATTTACTCACTCTGAGTTCTCAAAAAGGGTATCTTCACCCCGGGAAGTGAATTAAATACTATTTGGAGGCATTTAATGTTCGAGCAAAAACGGCTGATTTTCGACAAAAGAGATAACACCCCCCCATTACGTCATGCTTCAGAAATGTGGAAAATGGTCCGTTTTCAAATGTTTTATTTTTGAACGTCAGTTCACATTTGTAGGTGGATCATCAGTGTTAGAGCTAAAATGAGCATGTTTAAAGTGATTTTCATGCTTCCAGGGGCCCTAAACACAAGATTTATGGAATGGTTAAAAGTGCATGAAAATGGCCAATTTACTCACTCTGAGATCTCAAAAAGGGTTTCTTCACCCCGGGAAGTGAATTAAATACCATTTGGAGGCATTTAATGTTCGAGCAAAAACGGCTGATTTTCGACAAAAGAGATAACACCCCCCCATTACGTCATGCTTCAGAAATGTGGAAAATGGTCCGTTTTCAAATGTTTTATTTTTGAACGTCAGTTCACATTTGTAGGTGGATCATCAGTGTTAGAGCTAAAATTAGCATGTTTAAAGTGATTTTCATGCTTCCAGGGGCCCTAAACACAAGATTTATGGAATGGTTAAAAGTGCATGAAAATGGCCAATTTACTCACTCTGAGTTCTCAAAAAGGGTTTCTTCACCCCGGGAAGTGAATTAAACACCATTTGGAGGCATTTAATGTTCGAGCAAAAACGGCTGATTTTCGACAAAAGAGATAACACCCCCCCATTACGTCATGCTTCAGAAATGTGGAAAATGGTCCGTTTTCAAATGTTTTATTTTTGAACGTCAGTTCACATTTGTAGGTGGATCATCAGTGTTAGAGCTAAAATTAGCATGTTTAAAGTGATTTTCATGCTTCCAGGGGCTCGGGAAGTGAATTAAATACCATTTGGAGGCATTTAATGTTCAAGCAAAAACGGCTGATTTTCGACAAAAGAGATAACACCCCCCCATAACGTCATGCTTCAGAAATGTGGAAAATGGTCCGTTTTCAAATGTTTTATTTTTGAACGTCAGTTCACATTTGTAGGTGGATCATCAGTGTTAGAGCTAAAATTAGCATGTTTAAAGTGATTTTCATGCTTCCAGGGGCCCTAAACACAAGATTTATGGAATGGTTAAAAGTGCATGAAAATGGCCAATTTACTCACTCTGAGTTCTCAAAAAGGGTTTCTTCACCCCGGGAAGTGAATTAAATACTATTTGGAGGCATTTAATGTTCGAGCAAAAACGGCTGATTTTTGACAAAAGAGATAACACCCCCCCATTACGTCATGCTTCAGAAATGTGGAAAAGGGTCCGTTTTCAAATATTTTATTTTTGAACGTCAGTTCACATTTGTAGGTGGATCATCAGTGTTAGAGCTAAAATTAGCATGTTTAAAGTGATTTTCATGCTTCCAGGGGCTCGGGAAGTGAATTAAATACCATTTGGAGGCATTTAATGTTCAAGCAAAAACGGCTGATTTTCGACAAAAGAGATAACACCCCCCCATTACGTCATGCTTCAGAAATGTGAAAAATGGTCCGTTTTCAAATGTTTTATTTTTGAACGTCAGTTCACATTTGTAGGTGGATCATCAGTGTTAGAGCTAAAATGAGCATGTTTAAAGTGATTTTCATGCTTCCAGGGGCCCTAAACACAAGATTTATGGAATGGTTAAAAGTGCATGAAAATGGCCAATTTACTCACTCTGAGATCTCAAAAAGGGTTTCTTCACCCCGGGAAGTGAATTAAATACCATTTGGAGGCATTTAATGTTCGAGCAAAAACGGCTGATTTTCGACAAAAGAGATAACACCCCCCCATTACGTCATGCTTCAGAAATGTGGAAAATGGTCCGTTTTCAAATGTTTTATTTTTGAACGCCAGTTCACATTTGTAGGTGGATCATCAGTGTTAGAGCTAAAATTAGCATGTTTAAAGTGATTTTCATGCTTCCAGGGGCCCTAAACACAAGATTTATGGAATGGTTAAAAGTGCATGAAAATGGCCAATTTACTCACTCTGAGTTCTCAAAAAGGGTTTCTTCACCCCGGGAAGTGAATTAAACACCATTTGGAGGCATTTAATGTTCGAGCAAAAACGGCTGATTTTCGACAAAAGAGATAACACCCCCCCATTACGTCATGCTTCAGAAATGTGGAAAATGGTCCGTTTTCAAATGTTTTATTTTTGAACGTCAGTTCACATTTGTAGGTGGATCATCAGTGTTAGAGCTAAAATTAGCATGTTTAAAGTGATTTTCATGCTTCCAGGGGCTCGGGAAGTGAATTAAATACCATTTGGAGGCATTTAATGTTCAAGCAAAAACGGCTGATTTTCGACAAAAGAGATAACACCCCCCCATAACGTCATGCTTCAGAAATGTGGAAAATGGTCCGTTTTCAAATGTTTTATTTTTGAACGTCAGTTCACATTTGTAGGTGGATCATCAGTGTTAGAGCTAAAATTAGCATGTTTAAAGTGATTTTCATGCTTCCAGGGGCCCTAAACACAAGATTTATGGAATGGTTAAAAGTGCATGAAAATGGCCAATTTACTCACTCTGAGTTCTCAAAAAGGGTTTCTTCACCCCGGGAAGTGAATTAAATACTATTTGGAGGCATTTAATGTTCGAGCAAAAACGGCTGATTTTTGACAAAAGAGATAACACCCCCCCATTACGTCATGCTTCAGAAATGTGGAAAAGGGTCCGTTTTCAAATATTTTATTTTTGAACGTCAGTTCACATTTGTAGGTGGATCATCAGTGTTAGAGCTAAAATTAGCATGTTTAAAGTGATTTTCATGCTTCCAGGGGCTCGGGAAGTGAATTAAATACCATTTGGAGGCATTTAATGTTCAAGCAAAAACGGCTGATTTTCGACAAAAGAGATAACACCCCCCCATTACGTCATGCTTCAGAAATGTGGAAAATGGTCCGTTTTCAAATGTTTTATTTTTGAACGTCAGTTCACATTTGTAGGTGGATCATCAGTGTTAGAGCTAAAATTAGCATGTTTAAAGTGATTTTCATGCTTCCAGGGGCCCTAAACACAAGATTTATGGAATGGTTAAAAGTGCATGAAAATGGCCAATTTACTCACTCTGAGTTCTCAAAAAGGGTTTCTTCACCCCGGGAAGTGAATTAAATACTATTTGGAGGCATTTAATGTTCGAGCAAAAACGGCTGATTTTCGACAAAAGAGATAACACCCCCCCATTACGTCATGCTTCAGAAATGTGGAAAATGGTCCGTTTTCAAATGTTTTATTTTTGAACGTCAGTTCACATTTGTAGGTGGATCATCAGTGTTAGAGCTAAAATGAGCATGTTTAAAGTGATTTTCATGCTTCCAGGGGCCCTAAACACAAGATTTATGGAATGGTTAAAAGTGCATGAAAATGGCCAATTTACTCACTCTGAGATCTCAAAAAGGGTTTCTTCTCCCCTAGAAGTGAATTAAATACCATTTGGAGGCATTTAATGTTCGAGCAAAAACGGCTGATTTTCGACAAAAGAGATAACACCCCCCCATTACGTCATGCTTCAGAAATGTGGAAAATGGTCCGTTTTCAAATGTTTTATTTTTGAACGTCAGTTCACATTTGTAGGTGGATCATCAGTGTTAGAGCTAAAATGAGCATGTTTAAAGTGATTTTCATGCTTCCAGGGGCCCTAAACACAAGATTTATGGAATGGTTAAAAGTGCATGAAAATGGCCAATTTACTCACTCTGAGTTCTCAAAAAGGGTTTCTTCACCCCGGGAAGTGAATTAAATACCATTTGGAGGCATTTAATGTTCGAGCAAAAATGGCTGATTTTCGACAAAAGAGATAACACCCCCCCATTACTTCATGCTTCAGAAATGTGGAAAATGGTCCGTTTTCAAATGTTTTATTTTTGAACGTCAGTTCACATTTGTAGGTGGATCATCAGTGTTAGAGCTAAAATTAGCATGTTTAAAGTGATTTTCATGCTTCCAGGGGCTCGGGAAGTGAATTAAATACCATTTGGAGGCATTTAATGTTCAAGCAAAAACGGCTGATTTTCGACAAAAGAGATAACACCCCCCCATTACGTCATGCTTCAGAAATGTGGAAAATGGTCCGTTTTCAAATGTTTTATTTTTGAACGTCAGTTCACATTTGTAGGTGGATCATCAGTGTTAGAGCTAAAATTAGCATGTTTAAAGTGATTTTCATGCTTCCAGGGGCCCTAAACACAAGATTTATGGAATGGTTAAAAGTGCATGAAAATGGCCAATTTACTCACTCTGAGTTCTCAAAAAGGGTTTCTTCACCCCGGGAAGTGAATTAAATACTATTTGGAGGCATTTAATGTTCGAGCAAAAACGGCTGATTTTTGACAAAAGAGATAACACCCCCCCATTACGTCATGCTTCAGAAATGTGGAAAAGGGTCCGTTTTCAAATATTTTATTTTTGAACGTCAGTTCACATTTGTAGGTGGATCATCAGTGTTAGAGCTAAAATTAGCATGTTTAAAGTGATTTTCATGCTTCCAGGGGCTCGGGAAGTGAATTAAATACCATTTGGAGGCATTTAATGTTCAAGCAAAAACGGCTGATTTTCGACAAAAGAGATAACACCCCCCCATTACGTCATGCTTCAGAAATGTGGAAAATGGTCCGTTTTCAAATGTTTTATTTTTGAACGTCAGTTCACATTTGTAGGTGGATCATCAGTGTTAGAGCTAAAATTAGCATGTTTAAAGTGATTTTCATGCTTCCAGGGGCCCTAAACACAAGATTTATGGAATGGTTAAAAGTGCATGAAAATGGCCAATTTACTCACTCTGAGTTCTCAAAAAGGGTTTCTTCACCCCGGGAAGTGAATTAAATACTATTTGGAGGCATTTAATGTTCGAGCAAAAACGGCTGATTTTCGACAAAAGAGATAACACCCCCCCATTACGTCATGCTTCAGAAATGTGGAAAATGGTCCGTTTTCAAATGTTTTATTTTTGAACGTCAGTTCACATTTGTAGGTGGATCATCAGTGTTAGAGCTAAAATGAGCATGTTTAAAGTGATTTTCATGCTTCCAGGGGCCCTAAACACAAGATTTATGGAATGGTTAAAAGTGCATGAAAATGGCCAATTTACTCACTCTGAGATCTCAAAAAGGGTTTCTTCACCCCGGGAAGTGAATTAAATACCATTTGGAGGCATTTAATGTTCGAGCAAAAACGGCTGATTTTCGACAAAAGAGATAACACCCCCCCATTACGTCATGCTTCAGAAATGTGGAAAATGGTCCGTTTTCAAATGTTTTATTTTTGAACGTCAGTTCACATTTGTAGGTGGATCATCAGTGTTAGAGCTAAAATTAGCATGTTTAAAGTGATTTCCATGCTTCCAGGGGCTCGGGAAGTGAATTAAATACCATTTGGAGGCATTTAATGTTCAAGCAAAAACAGCTGATTTTCGACAAAAGAGATAACACCCCCCCATTACGTCATGCTTCAGAAATGTGGAAAATGGTCCGTTTTCAAATGTTTTATTTTTGAACGTCAGTTCACATTTGTAGGTGGATCATCAGTGTTAGAGCTAAAATTAGCATGTTTAAAGTGATTTTCATGCTTCCAGGGGCTCGGGAAGTGAATTAAATACCATTTGGAGGCATTTAATGTTCAAGCAAAAACGGCTGATTTTCGACAAAAGAGATAACACCCCCCCATTACGTCATGCTTCAGAAATGTTGAAAATGGTCCGTTTTCAAATGTTTTATTTTTGAACGTCAGTTCACATTTGTAGGTGGATCATCAGTGTTAGAGCTAAAATTAGCATGTTTAAAGTGATTTTCATGCTTCCAGGGGCCCTAAACACAAGATTTATGGAATGGTTAAAAGTGCATGAAAATGGCCAATTTACTCACTCTGAGTTCTCAAAAAGGGTTTCTTCACCCCGGGAAGTGAATTAAATACTATTTGGAGGCATTTAATGTTCGAGCAAAAACGGCTGATTTTTGACAAAAGAGATAACACCCCCCATTACGTCATGCTTCAGAAATGTGGAAAAGGGTCCGTTTTCAAATATTTTATTTTTGAACGTCAGTTCACATTTGTAGGTGGATCATCAGTGTTAGAGCTAAAATTAGCATGTTTAAAGTGATTTTCATGCTTCCAGGGGCTCGGGAAGTGAATTAAATATCATTTGGAGGCATTTAATGTTCAAGCAAAAACGGCTGATTTTCGACAAAAGAGATAACACCCCCCCATTACGTCATGCTTCAGAAATGTGGAAAATGGTCCGTTTTCAAATGTTTTATTTTTGAACGTCAGTTCACATTTGTAGGTGGATCATCAGTGTTAGAGCTAAAATTAGCATGTTTAAAGTGATTTTCATGCTTCCAGGGGCCCTAAACACAAGATTTATGGAATGGTTAAAAGTGCATGAAAATGGCCAATTTACTCACTCTGAGTTCTCAAAAAGGGTATCTTCACCCCGGGAAGTGAATTAAATACTATTTGGAGGCATTTAATGTTCGAGCAAAAACGGCTGATTTTCGACAAAAGAGATAACACCCCCCCATTACGTCATGCTTCAGAAATGTGGAAAATGGTCCGTTTTCAAATGTTTTATTTTTGAACGTCAGTTCACATTTGTAGGTGGATCATCAGTGTTAGAGCTAAAATGAGCATGTTTAAAGTGATTTTCATGCTTCCAGGGGCCCTAAACACAAGATTTATGGAATGGTTAAAAGTGCATGAAAATGGCCAATTTACTCACTCTGAGATCTCAAAAAGGGTTTCTTCACCCCGGGAAGTGAATTAAATACCATTTGGAGGCATTTAATGTTCGAGCAAAAACGGCTGATTTTCGACAAAAGAGATAACACCCCCCCATTACGTCATGCTTCAGAAATGTGGAAAATGGTCCGTTTTCAAATGTTTTATTTTTGAACGTCAGTTCACATTTGTAGGTGGATCATCAGTGTTAGAGCTAAAATTAGCATGTTTAAAGTGATTTTCATGCTTCCAGGGGCCCTAAACACAAGATTTATGGAATGGTTAAAAGTGCATGAAAATGGCCAATTTACTCACTCTGAGTTCTCAAAAAGGGTTTCTTCACCCCGGGAAGTGAATTAAACACCATTTGGAGGCATTTAATGTTCGAGCAAAAACGGCTGATTTTCGACAAAAGAGATAACACCCCCCCATTACGTCATGCTTCAGAAATGTGGAAAATGGTCCGTTTTCAAATGTTTTATTTTTGAACGTCAGTTCACATTTGTAGGTGGATCATCAGTGTTAGAGCTAAAATTAGCATGTTTAAAGTGATTTTCATGCTTCCAGGGGCTCGGGAAGTGAATTAAATACCATTTGGAGGCATTTAATGTTCAAGCAAAAACGGCTGATTTTCGACAAAAGAGATAACACCCCCCCATAACGTCATGCTTCAGAAATGTGGAAAATGGTCCGTTTTCAAATGTTTTATTTTTGAACGTCAGTTCACATTTGTAGGTGGATCATCAGTGTTAGAGCTAAAATTAGCATGTTTAAAGTGATTTTCATGCTTCCAGGGGCCCTAAACACAAGATTTATGGAATGGTTAAAAGTGCATGAAAATGGCCAATTTACTCACTCTGAGTTCTCAAAAAGGGTTTCTTCACCCCGGGAAGTGAATTAAATACTATTTGGAGGCATTTAATGTTCGAGCAAAAACGGCTGATTTTTGACAAAAGAGATAACACCCCCCCATTACGTCATGCTTCAGAAATGTGGAAAAGGGTCCGTTTTCAAATATTTTATTTTTGAACGTCAGTTCACATTTGTAGGTGGATCATCAGTGTTAGAGCTAAAATTAGCATGTTTAAAGTGATTTTCATGCTTCCAGGGGCTCGGGAAGTGAATTAAATACCATTTGGAGGCATTTAATGTTCAAGCAAAAACGGCTGATTTTCGACAAAAGAGATAACACCCCCCCATTACGTCATGCTTCAGAAATGTGAAAAATGGTCCGTTTTCAAATGTTTTATTTTTGAACGTCAGTTCACATTTGTAGGTGGATCATCAGTGTTAGAGCTAAAATGAGCATGTTTAAAGTGATTTTCATGCTTCCAGGGGCCCTAAACACAAGATTTATGGAATGGTTAAAAGTGCATGAAAATGGCCAATTTACTCACTCTGAGATCTCAAAAAGGGTTTCTTCACCCCGGGAAGTGAATTAAATACCATTTGGAGGCATTTAATGTTCGAGCAAAAACGGCTGATTTTCGACAAAAGAGATAACACCCCCCCATTACGTCATGCTTCAGAAATGTGGAAAATGGTCCGTTTTCAAATGTTTTATTTTTGAACGTCAGTTCACATTTGTAGGTGGATCATCAGTGTTAGAGCTAAAATTAGCATGTTTAAAGTGATTTTCATGCTTCCAGGGGCCCTAAACACAAGATTTATGGAATGGTTAAAAGTGCATGAAAATGGCCAATTTACTCACTCTGAGTTCTCAAAAAGGGTTTCTTCACCCCGGGAAGTGAATTAAACACCATTTGGAGGCATTTAATGTTCGAGCAAAAACGGCTGATTTTCGACAAAAGAGATAACACCCCCCCATTACGTCATGCTTCAGAAATGTGGAAAATGGTCCGTTTTCAAATGTTTTATTTTTGAACGTCAGTTCACATTTGTAGGTGGATCATCAGTGTTAGAGCTAAAATTAGCATGTTTAAAGTGATTTTCATGCTTCCAGGGGCTCGGGAAGTGAATTAAATACCATTTGGAGGCATTTAATGTTCAAGCAAAAACGGCTGATTTTCGACAAAAGAGATAACACCCCCCCATAACGTCATGCTTCAGAAATGTGGAAAATGGTCCGTTTTCAAATGTTTTATTTTTGAACGTCAGTTCACATTTGTAGGTGGATCATCAGTGTTAGAGCTAAAATTAGCATGTTTAAAGTGATTTTCATGCTTCCAGGGGCCCTAAACACAAGATTTATGGAATGGTTAAAAGTGCATGAAAATGGCCAATTTACTCACTCTGAGTTCTCAAAAAGGGTTTCTTCACCCCGGGAAGTGAATTAAATACTATTTGGAGGCATTTAATGTTCGAGCAAAAACGGCTGATTTTTGACAAAAGAGATAACACCCCCCCATTACGTCATGCTTCAGAAATGTGGAAAAGGGTCCGTTTTCAAATATTTTATTTTTGAACGTCAGTTCACATTTGTAGGTGGATCATCAGTGTTAGAGCTAAAATTAGCATGTTTAAAGTGATTTTCATGCTTCCAGGGGCTCGGGAAGTGAATTAAATACCATTTGGAGGCATTTAATGTTCAAGCAAAAACGGCTGATTTTCGACAAAAGAGATAACACCCCCCCATTACGTCATGCTTCAGAAATGTGAAAAATGGTCCGTTTTCAAATGTTTTATTTTTGAACGTCAGTTCACATTTGTAGGTGGATCATCAGTGTTAGAGCTAAAATTAGCATGTTTAAAGTGATTTTCATGCTTCCAGGGGCCCTAAACACAAGATTTATGGAATGGTTAAAAGTGCATGAAAATGGCCAATTTACTCACTCTGAGTTCTCAAAAAGGGTTTCTTCACCCCGGGAAGTGAATTAAATACCATTTGGAGGCATTTAATGTTCGAGCAAAAACGGCTGATTTTCGACAAAAGAGATAACACCCCCCCATTACGTCATGCTTCAGAAATGTGGAAAATGGTCCGTTTTCAAATGTTTTATTTTTGAACGTCAGTTAGCATTTGTAGGTGGATCATCAGTGTTAGAGCTAAAATTAGCATGTTTAAAGTGATTTTCATGCTTCCAGGGGCTCGGGAAGTGAATTAAATACCATTTGGAGGCATTTAATGTTCAAGCAAAAACGGCTGATTTTCGACAAAAGAGATAACACCCCCCCATTACGTCATGCTTCAGAAATGTGGAAAATGGTCCGTTTTCAAATGTTTTATTTTTGAACGTCAGTTCACATTTGTAGGTGGATCATCAGTGTTAGAGCTAAAATTAGCATGTTTAAAGTGATTTTCATGCTTCCAGGGGCCCTAAACACAAGATTTATGGAATGGTTAAAAGTGCATGAAAATGGCCAATTTACTCACTCTGAGTTCTCAAAAAGGGTTTCTTCACCCCGGGAAGTGAATTAAATACTATTTGGAGGCATTTAATGTTCGAGCAAAAACGGCTGATTTTCGACAAAAGAGATAACACCCCCCCATTACGTCATGCTTCAGAAATGTGGAAAATGGTCCGTTTTCAAATGTTTTATTTTTGAACGTCAGTTCACATTTGTAGGTGGATCATCAGTGTTAGAGCTAAAATGAGCATGTTTAAAGTGATTTTCATGCTTCCAGGGGCCCTAAACACAAGATTTATGGAATGGTTAAAAGTGCATGAAAATGGCCAATTTACTCACTCTGAGATCTCAAAAAGGGTTTCTTCACCCCTAGAAGTGAATTAAATACCATTTGGAGGCATTTAATGTTCGAGCAAAAACGGCTGATTTTCGACAAAAGAGATAACACCCCCCCATTACGTCATGCTTCAGAAATGTGGAAAATGGTCCGTTTTCAAATGTTTTATTTTTGAACGTCAGTTCACATTTGTAGGTGGATCATCAGTGTTAGAGCTAAAATGAGCATGTTTAAAGTGATTTTCATGCTTCCAGGGGCCCTAAACACAAGATTTATGGAATGGTTAAAAGTGCATGAAAATGGCCAATTTACTCACTCTGAGTTCTCAAAAAGGGTTTCTTCACCCCGGGAAGTGAATTAAATACCATTTGGAGGCATTTAATGTTCGAGCAAAAACGGCTGATTTTCGACAAAAGAGATAACACCCCCCCATTACTTCATGCTTCAGAAATGTGGAAAATGGTCCGTTTTCAAATGTTTTATTTTTGAACGTCAGTTCACATTTGTAGGTGGATCATCAGTGTTAGAGCTAAAATTAGCATGTTTAAAGTGATTTTCATGCTTCCAGGGGCTCGGGAAGTGAATTAAATACCATTTGGAGGCATTTAATGTTCAAGCAAAAATGGCTGATTTTCGACAAAAGAGATAACACCCCCCCATTACGTCATGCTTCAGAAATGTGGAAAATGGTCCGTTTTCAAATGTTTTATTTTTGAACGTCAGTTCACATTTGTAGGTGGATCATCAGTGTTAGAGCTAAAATTAGCATGTTTAAAGTGATTTTCATGCTTCCAGGGGCCCTAAACACAAGATTTATGGAATGGTTAAAAGTGCATGAAAATGGCCAATTTACTCACTCTGAGTTCTCAAAAAGGGTTTCTTCACCCCGGGAAGTGAATTAAATACTATTTGGAGGCATTTAATGTTCGAGCAAAAACGGCTGATTTTTGACAAAAGAGATAACACCCCCCCATTACGTCATGCTTCAGAAATGTGGAAAAGGGTCCGTTTTCAAATATTTTATTTTTGAACGTCAGTTCACATTTGTAGGTGGATCATCAGTGTTAGAGCTAAAATTAGCATGTTTAAAGTGATTTTCATGCTTCCAGGGGCTCGGGAAGTGAATTAAATACCATTTGGAGGCATTTAATGTTCAAGCAAAAACGGCTGATTTTCGACAAAAGAGATAACACCCCCCCATTACGTCATGCTTCAGAAATGTGGAAAATGGTCCGTTTTCAAATGTTTTATTTTTGAACGTCAGTTCACATTTGTAGGTGGATCATCAGTGTTAGAGCTAAAATTAGCATGTTTAAAGTGATTTTCATGCTTCCAGGGGCCCTAAACACAAGATTTATGGAATGGTTAAAAGTGCATGAAAATGGCCAATTTACTCACTCTGAGTTCTCAAAAAGGGTTTCTTCACCCCGGGAAGTGAATTAAATACTATTTGGAGGCATTTAATGTTCGAGCAAAAACGGCTGATTTTCGACAAAAGAGATAACACCCCCCCATTACGTCATGCTTCAGAAATGTGGAAAATGGTCCGTTTTCAAATGTTTTATTTTTGAACGTCAGTTCACATTTGTAGGTGGATCATCAGTGTTAGAGCTAAAATGAGCATGTTTAAAGTGATTTTCATGCTTCCAGGGGCCCTAAACACAAGATTTATGGAATGGTTAAAAGTGCATGAAAATGGCCAATTTACTCACTCTGAGATCTCAAAAAGGGTTTCTTCACCCCGGGAAGTGAATTAAATACCATTTGGAGGCATTTAATGTTCGAGCAAAAACGGCTGATTTTCGACAAAAGAGATAACACCCCCCCATTACGTCATGCTTCAGAAATGTGGAAAATGGTCCGTTTTCAAATGTTTTATTTTTGAACGTCAGTTCACATTTGTAGGTGGATCATCAGTGTTAGAGCTAAAATTAGCATGTTTAAAGTGATTTCCATGCTTCCAGGGGCTCGGGAAGTGAATTAAATACCATTTGGAGGCATTTAATGTTCAAGCAAAAACAGCTGATTTTCGACAAAAGAGATAACACCCCCCCATTACGTCATGCTTCAGAAATGTGGAAAATGGTCCGTTTTCAAATGTTTTATTTTTGAACGTCAGTTCACATTTGTAGGTGGATCATCAGTGTTAGAGCTAAAATTAGCATGTTTAAAGTGATTTTCATGCTTCCAGGGGCTCGGGAAGTGAATTAAATACCATTTGGAGGCATTTAATGTTCAAGCAAAAACGGCTGATTTTCGACAAAAGAGATAACACCCCCCCATTACGTCATGCTTCTGAAATGTGGAAAATGGTCCGTTTTCAAATGTTTTATTTTTGAACGTCAGTTCACATTTGTAGGTGGATCATCAGTGTTAGAGCTAAAATTAGCATGTCTAAAGTGATTTTCATGCTTCCAGGGGCCCTAAACACAAGATTTATGGAATGGTTAAAAGTGCATGAAAATGGCCAATTTACTCACTCTGAGTTCTCAAAAAGGGTTTCTTCACCCCGGGAAGTGAATTAAACACCATTTGGAGGCATTTAATGTTCGAGCAAAAACGGCTGATTTTCGACAAAAGAGATAACACCCCCCCATTACGTCATGCTTCAGAAATGTGGAAAATGGCCGTTTTCAAATGTTTTATTTTTGAACGTCAGTTCACATTTGTAGGTGGATCATCAGTGTTAGAGCTAAAATTAGAATGTTTAAAGTGATTTTCATGCTTCCAGGGGCTCGGGAAGTGAATTAAATACCATTTGGAGGCATTTAATGTTCAAGCAAAAACGGCTGATTTTCGACAAAAGAGATAACACCCCCCCATTACGTCATGCTTCAGAAATGTGGAAAATGGTCAGTTTTCAAATGTTTTATTTTTGAACGTCAGTTCACATTTGTAGGTGGATCATCAGTGTTAGAGCTAAAATTAGCATGTTTAAAGTGATTTTCATGCTTCCAGGGGCCCTAAACACAAGATTTATGGAATGGTTAAAAGTACATGAAAATGGCCAATTTACTCACTCTGAGTTCTCAAAAAGGGTTTCTTCACCCCGGGAAGTGAATTAAATACCATTTGGAGGCATTTAATGTTCGAGCAAAAATGGCTGATTTTCGACAAAAGAGATAACACCCCCCCATTACGTCATGCTTCAGAAATGTGGAAAATGGTCCGTTTTCAAATGTTTTATTTTTGAACGTCAGTTCACATTTGTAGGTGGATCATCAGTGTTAGAGCTAAAATTAGCATGTTTAAAGTGATTTTCATGCTTCCAGGGGCCCTAAACACAAGATTTATGGAATGGTTAAAAGTGCATGAAAATGGCCAATTTACTCACTCTGAGTTCTCAAAAAGGGTTTCTTCACCCCGGGAAGTGAATTAAATACTATTTGGAGGCATTTAATGTTCGAGCAAAAACGGCTGATTTTTGACAAAAGAGATAACACCCCCCCATTACGTCATGCTTCAGAAATGTGGAAAATGGTCCGTTTTCAAATATTTTATTTTTGAACGTCAGTTCTCATTTGTAGGTGGATCATCAGTGTTAGAGCTAAAATTAGCATGTTTAAAGTGATTTTCATGCTTCCAGGGGCTCGGGAAGTGAATTAAATACCATTTGGAGGCATTTAATGTTCAAGCAAAAACGGCTGATTTTCGACAAAAGAGATAACACCCCCCCATTACGTCATGCTTCAGAAATGTGGAAAATGGTCCGTTTTCAAATGTTTTATTTTTGAACGTCAGTTCACATTTGTAGTTGGATCATCAGTGTTAGAGCTAAAATTAGCATGTTTAAAGTGATTTTCATGCTTCCAGGGGCCCTAAACACAAGATTTATGGAATGGTTAAAAGTGCATGAAAATGGCCAATTTACTCACTCTGAGTTCTCAAAAAGGGTTTCTTCACCCCGGGAAGTGAATTAAATACCATTTGGAGGCATTTAATGTTCGAGCAAAAACGGCTGATTTTCGACAAAAGAGATAACACCCCCCATTACGTCATGCTTCAGAAATGTGGAAAATGGCCGTTTTCAAATGTTTTATTTTTGAACGTCAGTTCACATTTGTAGGTGGATCATCAGTGTTAGAGCTAAAATTAGCATGTTTAAAGTGATTTTCATGCTTCCAGGGGCTCGGGAAGTGAATTAAATACCATTTGGAGGCATTTAATGTTCAAGCAAAAACGGCTGATTTTCGACAAAAGAGATAACACCCCCCCATTACGTCATGCTTCAGAAATGTGAAAAATGGTCCGTTTTCAAATGTTTTATTTTTGAACGTCAGTTCACATTTGTAGGTGGATCATCAGTGTTAGAGCTAAAATTAGCATGTTTAAAGTGATTTTCATGCTTCCAGGGGCCCTAAACACAAGATTTATGGAATGGTTAAAAGTGCATGAAAATGGCCAATTTACTCACTCTGAGTTCTCAAAAAGGGTTTCTTCACCCCGGGAAGTGAATTAAATACCATTTGGAGGCATTTAATGTTCGAGCAAAAACGGCTGATTTTCGACAAAAGAGATAACACCCCCCCATTACGTCATGCTTCAGAAATGTGGAAAATGGTCCGTTTTCAAATGTTTTATTTTTGAACGTCAGTTAGCATTTGTAGGTGGATCATCAGTGTTAGAGCTAAAATTAGCATGTTTAAAGTGATTGTCATGCTTCCAGGGGCTCGGGAAGTGAATTAAATACCATTTGGAGGCATTTAATGTTCAAGCAAAAACGGCTGATTTTCGACAAAAGAGATAACACCCCCCCCATTACGTCATGCTTCAGAAATGTTGAAAATGGTCCGTTTTCAAATGTTTTATTTTTGAACGTCAGTTCACATTTGTAGGTGGATCATCAGTGTTAGAGCTAAAATTAGCATGTTTAAAGTGATTTTCATGCTTCCAGGGGCCCTAAACACAAGATTTATGGAATGGTTAAAAGTGCATGAAAATGGCCAATTTACTCACTCTGAGTTCTCAAAAAGGGTTTCTTCACCCCGGGAAGTGAATTAAATACTATTTGGAGGCATTTAATGTTCGAGCAAAAACGGCTGATTTTTGACAAAAGAGATAACACCCCCCCATTACGTCATGCTTCAGAAATGTGGAAAATGGTCCGTTTTCAAATGTTTTATTTTTGAACGTCAGTTCACATTTGTAGGTGGATCATCAGTGTTAGAGCTAAAATTAGCATGTTTAAAGTGATTTTCATGCTTCCAGGGGCTCGGGAAGTGAATTAAATACCATTTGGAGGCATTTAATGTTCAAGCAAAAACGGCTGATTTTCGACAAAAGAGATAACACCCCCCCATTACCTCATGCTTCAGAAATGTGGAAAATGGTCCGTTTTCAAATGTTTTATTTTTGAACGTCAGTTCACATTTGTAGGTGGATCATCAGTGTTAGAGCTAAAATTAGCATGTTTAAAGTGATTTTCATGCTTCCAGGGGCCCTAAACACAAGATTTATGGAATGGTTAAAAGTGCATGAAAATGGCCAATTTACTCACTCTGAGTTCTCAAAAAGGGTTTCTTCACCCCGGGAAGTGAATTAAATACTATTTGGAGGCATTTAATGTTCGAGCAAAAACGGCTGATTTTTGACAAAAGAGATAACACCCCCCCATTACGTCATGCTTCAGAAATGTGGAAAAGGGTCCGTTTTCAAATATTTTATTTTTGAACGTCAGTTCACATTTGTAGGTGGATCATCAGTGTTAGAGCTAAAATTAGCATGTTTAAAGTGATTTTCATGCTTCCAGGGGCTCGGGAAGTGAATTAAATACCATTTGGAGGCATTTAATGTTCAAGCAAAAACGGCTGATTTTCGACAAAAGAGATAACACCCCCATTACGTCATGCTTCAGAAATGTGGAAAATGGTCCGTTTTCAAATGTTTTATTTTTGAACGTCAGTTCACATTTGTAGGTGGATCATCAGTGTTAGAGCTAAAATTAGCATGTTTAAAGTGATTTTCATGCTTCCAGGGGCCCTAAACACAAGATTTATGGAATGGTTAAAAGTGCATGAAAATAGCCAATTTACTCACTCTGAGTTCTCAAAAAGGGTTTCTTCACCCCGGGAAGTGAATTAAATACTATTTGGAGGCATTTATTGTTCGAGCAAAAACGGCTGATTTTTGACAAAAGAGATAACACCCCCCCATTACGTCATGCTTCAGAAATGTGGAAAAGGGTCCGTTTTCAAATATTTTATTTTTGAACGTCAGTTCACATTTGTAGGTGGATCATCAGTGTTAGAGCTAAAATTAGCATGTTTAAAGTGATTTTCATGCTTCCAGGGGCTCGGGAAGTGAATTAAATACCATTTGGAGGCATTTAATGTTCAAGCAAAAACGGCTGATTTTCGACAAAAGAGATAACACCCCCCCATTACGTCATGCTTCAGAAATGTGGAAAATGGTCAGTTTTCAAATGTTTTATTTTTGAACGTCAGTTCACATTTGTAGGTGGATCATCAGTGTTAGAGCTAAAATTAGCATGTTTAAAGTGATTTTCATGCTTCCAGGGGCCCTAAACACAAGATTTATGGAATGGTTAAAAGTGCATGAAAATGGCCAATTTACTCACTCTGAGTTCTCAAAAAGGGTTTCTTCACCCCGGGAAGTGAATTAAATACTATTTGGAGGCATTTAATGTTCGAGCAAAAACGGCTGATTTTCGACAAAAGAGATAACACCCCCCCATTACGTCATGCTTCAGAAATGTGGAAAATGGTCCGTTTTCAAATGTTTTATTTTTGAACGTCAGTTCACATTTGTAGGTGGATCATCAGTGTTAGAGCTAAAATGAGCATGTTTAAAGTGATTTTCATGCTTCCAGGGGCCCTAAACACAAGATTTATGGAATGGTTAAAAGTGCATGAAAATGGCCAATTTACTCACTCTGAGATCTCAAAAAGGGTTTCTTCACCCCGGGAAGTGAATTAAATACCATTTGGAGGCATTTAATGTTCGAGCAAAAACGGCTGATTTTCGACAAAAGAGATAACACCCCCCCATTACGTCATGCTTCAGAAATGTGGAAAATGGTCCGTTTTCAAATGTTTTTTTTTTGAACGTCAGTTCACATTTGTAGGTGGATCATCAGTGTTAGAGCTAAAATTAGCATGTTTAAAGTGATTTTCATGCTTCCAGGGGCTCAGGAAGTGAATTAAATACCATTTGGAGGCATTTAATGTTCAAGCAAAAACAGCTGATTTTCGACAAAAGAGATAACACCCCCCCATTACGTCATGCTTCAGAAATGTGGAAAATGGTCCGTTTTCAAGTGTTTTATTTTTGAACGTCAGTTCACATTTGTAGGTGGATCATCAGTGTTAGAGCTAAAATTAGCATGTTTAAAGTGATTTTCATGCTTCCAGGGGCTCGGGAAGTGAATTAAATACCATTTGGAGGCATTTAATGTTCAAGCAAAAACGGCTGATTTTCGACAAAAGAGATAACACCCCCCCATTACGTCATGCTTCTGAAATGTGGAAAATGGTCCGTTTTCAAATGTTTTATTTTTGAACGTCAGTTCACATTTGTAGGTGGATCATCAGTGTTAGAGCTAAAATTAGCATGTCTAAAGTGATTTTCATGCTTCCAGGGGCCCTAAACACAAGATTTATGGAATGGTTAAAAGTGCATGAAAATGGCCAATTTACTCACTCTGAGTTCTCAAAAAGGGTTTCTTCACCCCGGGAAGTGAATTAAATACTATTTGGAGGCATTTAATGTTCGAGCAAAAACGGCTGATTTTTGACAAAAGAGATAACACCCCCCCATTACGTCATGCTTCAGAAATGTGGAAAATGGCCGTTTTCAAATGTTTTATTTTTGAACATCAGTTCACATTTGTAGGTGGATCATCAGTGTTAGAGCTAAAATTAGAATGTTTAAAGTGATTTTCATGCTTCCAGGGGCTTGGGAAGTGAATTAAATACCATTTGGAGGCATTTAATGTTCAAGCAAAAACGGCTGATTTTCGACAAAAGAGATAACACCCCCCCATTACGTCATGCTTCAGAAATGTGGAAAATGGTCAGTTTTCAAATGTTTTATTTTTGAACGTCAGTTCACATTTGTAGGTGGATCATCAGTGTTAGAGCTAAAATTAGCATGTTTAAAGTGATTTTCATGCTTCCAGGGGCCCTAAACACAAGATTTATGGAATGGTTAAAAGTGCATGAAAATGGCCAATTTACTCACTCTGAGTTCTCAAAAAGGGTTTCTTCACCCCGGGAAGTGAATTAAATACCATTTGGAGGCATTTAATGTTCGAGAAAAAATGGCTGATTTTCGACAAAAGAGATAACACCCCCCCATTACGTCATGCTTCAGAAATGTGGAAAATGGTCCGTTTTCAAATGTTTTATTTTTGAACGTCAGTTCACATTTGTAGGTGGATCATCAGTGTTAGAGCTAAAATTAGCATGTTTAAAGTGATTTTCATGCTTCCAGGGGCCCTAAACACAAGATTTATGGAATGGTTAAAAGTGCATGAAAATGGCCAATTTACTCACTCTGAGTTCTCAAAAAGGGTTTCTTCACCCCGGGAAGTGAATTAAATACTATTTGGAGGCATTTAATGTTCGAGCAAAAACGGCTGATTTTTGACAAAAGAGATAACACCCCCCCATTACGTCATGCTTCAGAAATGTGGAAAATGGTCCGTTTTCAAATATTTTATTTTTGAACGTCAGTTCTCATTTGTAGGTGGATCATCAGTGTTAGAGCTAAAATTAGCATGTTTAAAGTGATTTTCATGCTTCCAGGGGCTCGGGAAGTGAATTAAATACCATTTGGAGGCATTTAATGTTCAAGCAAAAACGGCTGATTTTCGACAAAAGAGATAACACCCCCCCCATTACGTCATGCTTCAGAAATGTGGAAAATGGTCCGTTTTCAAATGTTTTATTTTTGAACGTCAGTTCACATTTGTAGTTGGATCATCAGTGTTAGAGCTAAAATTAGCATGTTTAAAGTGATTTTCATGCTTCCAGGGGCCCTAAACACAAGATTTATGGAATGGTTAAAAGTGCATGAAAATGGCCAATTTACTCACTCTGAGTTCTCAAAAAGGGTTTCTTCACCCCGGGAAGTGAATTAAATACCATTTGGAGGCATTTAATGTTCGAGCAAAAACGGCTGATTTTCGACAAAAGAGATAACACCCCCCCATTACGTCATGCTTCAGAAATGTGGAAAATGGCCGTTTTCAAATGTTTTATTTTTGAACGTCAGTTCACATTTGTAGGTGGATCATCAGTGTTAGAGCTAAAATTAGCATGTTTAAAGTGATTTTCATGCTTCCAGGGGCTCGGGAAGTGAATTAAATACCATTTGGAGGCATTTAATGTTCAAGCAAAAACGGCTGATTTTCGACAAAAGAGATAACACCCCCCCATTACGTCATGCTTCAGAAATGTGAAAAATGGTCCGTTTTCAAATGTTTTATTTTTGAACGTCAGTTCACATTTGTAGGTGGATCATCAGTGTTAGAGCTAAAATTAGCATGTTTAAAGTGATTTTCATGCTTCCAGGGGCCCTAAACACAAGATTTATGGAATGGTTAAAAGTGCATGAAAATGGCCAATTTACTCACTCTGAGTTCTCAAAAAGGGTTTCTTCACCCCGGGAAGTGAATTAAATACCATTTGGAGGCATTTAATGTTCGAGCAAAAACGGCTGATTTTCGACAAAAGAGATAACACCCCCCCATTACGTCATGCTTCAGAAATGTGGAAAATGGTCCGTTTTCAAATGTTTTATTTTTGAACGTCAGTTAGCATTTGTAGGTGGATCATCAGTGTTAGAGCTAAAATTAGCATGTTTAAAGTGATTGTCATGCTTCCAGGGGCTCGGGAAGTGAATTAAATACCATTTGGAGGCATTTAATGTTCAAGCAAAAACGGCTGATTTTCGACAAAAGAGATAACACCCCCCCCATTACGTCATGCTTCAGAAATGTTGAAAATGGTCCGTTTTCAAATGTTTTATTTTTGAACGTCAGTTCACATTTGTAGGTGGATCATCAGTGTTAGAGCTAAAATTAGCATGTTTAAAGTGATTTTCATGCTTCCAGGGGCCCTAAACACAAGATTTATGGAATGGTTAAAAGTGCATGAAAATGGCCAATTTACTCACTCTGAGTTCTCAAAAAGGGTTTCTTCACCCCGGGAAGTGAATTAAATACTATTTGGAGGCATTTAATGTTCGAGCAAAAACGGCTGATTTTTGACAAAAGAGATAACACCCCCCCATTACGTCATGCTTCAGAAATGTGGAAAATGGTCCGTTTTCAAATGTTTTATTTTTGAACGTCAGTTCACATTTGTAGGTGTATCATCAGTGTTAGAGCTAAAATTTGCATGTTTAAAGTGATTTTCATGCTTCCAGGGGCTCGGGAAGTGAATTAAATACCATTTGGAGGCATTTAATGTTCAAGCAAAAACGGCTGATTTTCGACAAAAGAGATAACACCCCCCCATTACGTCATGCTTCAGAAATGTGGAAAATGGTCCGTTTTCAAATGTTTTATTTTTGAACGTCAGTTCACATTTGTAGGTGGATCATCAGTGTTAGAGCTAAAATTAGCATGTTTAAAGTGATTTTCATGCTTCCAGGGGCCCTAAACACAAGATTTATGGAATGGTTAAAAGTGCATGAAAATGGCCAATTTACTCACTCTGAGTTCTCAAAAAGGGTTTCTTCACCCCGGGAAGTGAATTAAATACTATTTGGAGGCATTTAATGTTCGAGCAAAAACGGCTGATTTTCGACAAAAGAGATAACACCCCCCCATTACGTCATGCTTCAGAAATGTGGAAAATGGTCCGTTTTCAAATGTTTTATTTTTGAACGTCCGTTCACATTTGTAGGTGGATCATCAGTGTTAGAGCTAAAATGAGCATGTTTAAAGTGATTTTCATGCTTCCAGGGGCCCTAAACACAAGATTTATGGAATGGTTAAAAGTGCATGAAAATGGCCAATTTACTCACTCTGAGTTCTCAAAAAGGGTTTCTTCACCCCGGGAAGTGAATTAAACACCATTTGGAGGCATTTAATGTTCGAGCAAAAACGGCTGATTTTCGACAAAAGAGATAACACCCCCCCATTACGTCATGCTTCAGAAATGTGGAAAATGGTCCGTTTTCAAATGTTTTATTTTTGAACGTCAGTTCACATTTGTAGGTGGATCATCAGTGTTAGAGCTAAAATTAGCATGTTTAAAGTGATTTTCATGCTTCCAGGGGCTCGGGAAGTGAATTAAATACCATTTGGAGGCATTTAATGTTCAAGCAAAAACGGCTGATTTTCGACAAAAGAGATAACACCCACCCATAACGTCATGCTTCAGAAATGTGGAAAATGGTCCGTTTTCAAATGTTTTATTTTGGAACGTCAGTTCACATTTGTAGGTGGATCATCAGTGTTAGAGCTAAAATTAGCATGTTTAAAGTGATTTTCATGCTTCCAGGGGCCCTAAACACAAGATTTATGGAATGGTTAAAAGTGCATGAAAATGGCCAATTTACTCACTCTGAGTTCTCAAAAAGGGTTTCTTCACCCCGGGAAGTGAATTAAATACTATTTGGAGGCATTTAATGTTCGAGCAAAAACGGCTGATTTTTGACAAAAGAGATAACACCCCCCCATTACGTCATGCTTCAGAAATGTGGAAAAGGGTCCGTTTTCAAATATTTTATTTTTGAACGTCAGTTCACATTTGTAGGTGGATCATCAGTGTTAGAGCTAAAATTAGCATGTTTAAAGTGATTTTCATGCTTCCAGGGGCTCGGGAAGTGAATTAAATACCATTTGGAGGCATTTAATGTTCAAGCAAAAACGGCTGATTTTCGACAAAAGAGATAACACCCCCCTATTACGTCATGCTTCAGAAATGTGAAAAATGGTCCGTTTTCAAATGTTTTATTTTTGAACGTCAGTTCACATTTGTAGGTGGATCATCAGTGTTAGAGCTAAAATTAGCATGTTTAAAGTGATTTTCATGCTTCCAGGGGCCCTAAACACAAGATTTATGGAATGGTTAAAAGTGCATGAAAATGGCCAATTTACTCACTCTGAGTTCTCAAAAAGGGTTTCTTCACCCCGGGAAGTGAATTAAATACCATTTGGAGGCATTTAATGTTCGAGCAAAAACGGCTGATTTTCGACAAAAGAGATAACACCCCCCCATTACGTCATGCTTCAGAAATGTGGAAAATGGTCCGTTTTCAAATGTTTTATTTTTGAACGTCAGTTAGCATTTGTAGGTGGATCATCAGTGTTAGAGCTAAAATTAGCATGTTTAAAGTGATTGTCATGCTTCCAGGGGCTCGGGAAGTTAATTAAATACCATTTGGAGGCATTTAATGTTCAAGCAAAAACGGCTGATTTTCGACAAAAGAGATAACACCCCCCCCATTACGTCATGCTTCAGAAATGTTGAAAATGGTCCGTTTTCAAATGTTTTATTTTTGAACGTCAGTTCACATTTGTGGGTGGATCATCAGTGTTAGAGCTAAAATTAGCATGTTTAAAGTGATTTTCATGCTTCCAGGGGCCCTAAACACAAGATTTATGGAATGGTTAAAAGTGCATGAAAATGGCCAATTTACTCACTCTGAGTTCTCAAAAAGGGTTTCTTCACCCCAGGAAGTGAATTAAATACTATTTGGAGGCATTTAATGTTCGAGCAAAAACGGCTGATTTTTGACAAAAGAGATAACACCCCCCCATTACGTCATGCTTCAGAAATGTGGAAAATGGTCCGTTTTCAAATGTTTTATTTTTGAACGTCAGTTCACATTTGTAGGTGGATCATCAGTGTTAGAGCTAAAATTAGCATGTTTAAAGTGATTTTCATGCTTCCAGGGGCTCGGGAAGTGAATTAAATACCATTTGGAGGCATTTAATGTTCAAGCAAAAACGGCTGATTTTCGACAAAAGAGATAACACCCCCCCATTACGTCATGCTTCAGAAATGTGGAAAATGGTCCGTTTTCAAATGTTTTATTTTTGAACGTCAGTTCACATTTGTAGGTGGATCATCAGTGTTAGAGCTAAAATTAGCATGTTTAAAGTGATTTTCATGCTTCCAGGGGCCCTAAACACAAGATTTATGGAATGGTTAAAAGTGCATGAAAATGGCCAATTTACTCACTCTGAGTTCTCAAAAAGGGTTTCTTCACCCCGGGAAGTGAATTAAATACCATTTGGAGGCATTTAATGTTCGAGAAAAAATGGCTGATTTTCGACAAAAGAGATAACACCCCCCCATTACGTCATGCTTCAGAAATGTGGAAAATGGTCCGTTTTCAAATGTTTTATTTTTGAACGTCAGTTCACATTTGTAGGTGGATCATCAGTGTTAGAGCTAAAATTAGCATGTTTAAAGTGATTTTCATGCTTCCAGGGGCCCTAAACACAAGATTTATGGAATGGTTAAAAGTGCATGAAAATGGCCAATTTACTCACTCTGAGTTCTCAAAAAGGGTTTCTTCACCCCGGGAAGTGAATTAAATACTATTTGGAGGCATTTAATGTTCGAGCAAAAACGGCTGATTTTTGACAAAAGAGATAACACCCCCCCATTACGTCATGCTTCAGAAATGTGGAAAATGGTCCGTTTTCAAATATTTTATTTTTGAACGTCAGTTCTCATTTGTAGGTGGATCATCAGTGTTAGAGCTAAAATTAGCATGTTTAAAGTGATTTTCATGCTTCCAGGGGCTCGGGAAGTGAATTAAATACCATTTGGAGGCATTTAATGTTCAAGCAAAAACGGCTGATTTTCGACAAAAGAGATAACACCCCCCCCATTACGTCATGCTTCAGAAATGTGGAAAATGGTCCGTTTTCAAATGTTTTATTTTTGAACGTCAGTTCACATTTGTAGTTGGATCATCAGTGTTAGAGCTAAAATTAGCATGTTTAAAGTGATTTTCATGCTTCCAGGGGCCCTAAACACAAGATTTATGGAATGGTTAAAAGTGCATGAAAATGGCCAATTTACTCACTCTGAGTTCTCAAAAAGGGTTTCTTCACCCCGGGAAGTGAATTAAATACCATTTGGAGGCATTTAATGTTCGAGCAAAAACGGCTGATTTTCGACAAAAGAGATAACACCCCCCCATTACGTCATGCTTCAGAAATGTGGAAAATGGCCGTTTTCAAATGTTTTATTTTTGAACGTCAGTTCACATTTGTAGGTGGATCATCAGTGTTAGAGCTAAAATTAGCATGTTTAAAGTGATTTTCATGCTTCCAGGGGCTCGGGAAGTGAATTAAATACCATTTGGAGGCATTTAATGTTCAAGCAAAAACGGCTGATTTTCGACAAAAGAGATAACACCCCCCCATTACGTCATGCTTCAGAAATGTGAAAAATGGTCCGTTTTCAAATGTTTTATTTTTGAACGTCAGTTCACATTTGTAGGTGGATCATCAGTGTTAGAGCTAAAATTAGCATGTTTAAAGTGATTTTCATGCTTCCAGGGGCCCTAAACACAAGATTTATGGAATGGTTAAAAGTGCATGAAAATGGCCAATTTACTCACTCTGAGTTCTCAAAAAGGGTTTCTTCACCCCGGGAAGTGAATTAAATACCATTTGGAGGCATTTAATGTTCGAGCAAAAACGGCTGATTTTCGACAAAAGAGATAACACCCCCCCATTACGTCATGCTTCAGAAATGTGGAAAATGGTCCGTTTTCAAATGTTTTATTTTTGAACGTCAGTTAGCATTTGTAGGTGGATCATCAGTGTTAGAGCTAAAATTAGCATGTTTAAAGTGATTGTCATGCTTCCAGGGGCTCGGGAAGTGAATTAAATACCATTTGGAGGCATTTAATGTTCAAGCAAAAACGGCTGATTTTCGACAAAAGAGATAACACCCCCCCCATTACGTCATGCTTCAGAAATGTTGAAAATGGTCCGTTTTCAAATGTTTTATTTTTGAACGTCAGTTCACATTTGTAGGTGGATCATCAGTGTTAGAGCTAAAATTAGCATGTTTAAAGTGATTTTCATGCTTCCAGGGGCCCTAAACACAAGATTTATGGAATGGTTAAAAGTGCATGAAAATGGCCAATTTACTCACTCTGAGTTCTCAAAAAGGGTTTCTTCACCCCGGGAAGTGAATTAAATACTATTTGGAGGCATTTAATGTTCGAGCAAAAACGGCTGATTTTTGACAAAAGAGATAACACCCCCCCATTACGTCATGCTTCAGAAATGTGGAAAATGGTCCGTTTTCAAATGTTTTATTTTTGAACGTCAGTTCACATTTGTAGGTGTATCATCAGTGTTAGAGCTAAAATTTGCATGTTTAAAGTGATTTTCATGCTTCCAGGGGCTCGGGAAGTGAATTAAATACCATTTGGAGGCATTTAATGTTCAAGCAAAAACGGCTGATTTTCGACAAAAGAGATAACACCCCCCCATTACGTCATGCTTCAGAAATGTGGAAAATGGTCCGTTTTCAAATGTTTTATTTTTGAACGTCAGTTCACATTTGTAGGTGGATCATCAGTGTTAGAGCTAAAATTAGCATGTTTAAAGTGATTTTCATGCTTCCAGGGGCCCTAAACACAAGATTTATGGAATGGTTAAAAGTGCATGAAAATGGCCAATTTACTCACTCTGAGTTCTCAAAAAGGGTTTCTTCACCCCGGGAAGTGAATTAAATACTATTTGGAGGCATTTAATGTTCGAGCAAAAACGGCTGATTTTCGACAAAAGAGATAACACCCCCCCATTACGTCATGCTTCAGAAATGTGGAAAATGGTCCGTTTTCAAATGTTTTATTTTTGAACGTCCGTTCACATTTGTAGGTGGATCATCAGTGTTAGAGCTAAAATGAGCATGTTTAAAGTGATTTTCATGCTTCCAGGGGCCCTAAACACAAGATTTATGGAATGGTTAAAAGTGCATGAAAATGGCCAATTTACTCACTCTGAGTTCTCAAAAAGGGTTTCTTCACCCCGGGAAGTGAATTAAACACCATTTGGAGGCATTTAATGTTCGAGCAAAAACGGCTGATTTTCGACAAAAGAGATAACACCCCCCCATTACGTCATGCTTCAGAAATGTGGAAAATGGTCCGTTTTCAAATGTTTTATTTTTGAACGTCAGTTCACATTTGTAGGTGGATCATCAGTGTTAGAGCTCAAATTAGCATGTTTAAAGTGATTTTCATGCTTCCAGGGGCTCGGGAAGTGAATTAAATACCATTTGGAGGCATTTAATGTTCAAGCAAAAACGGCTGATTTTCGACAAAAGAGATAACACCCCCCCATAACGTCATGCTTCAGAAATGTGGAAAATGGTCCGTTTTCAAATGTTTTATTTTGGAACGTCAGTTCACATTTGTAGGTGGATCATCAGTGTTAGAGCTAAAATTAGCATGTTTAAAGTGATTTTCATGCTTCCAGGGGCCCTAAACACAAGATTTATGGAATGGTTAAAAGTGCATGAAAATGGCCAATTTACTCACTCTGAGTTCTCAAAAAGGGTTTCTTCACCCCGGGAAGTGAATTAAATACTATTTGGAGGCATTTAATGTTCGAGCAAAAACGGCTGATTTTTGACAAAAGAGATAACACCCCCCCATTACGTCATGCTTCAGAAATGTGGAAAAGGGTCCGTTTTCAAATATTTTATTTTTGAACGTCAGTTCACATTTGTAGGTGGATCATCAGTGTTAGAGCTAAAATTAGCATGTTTAAAGTGATTTTCATGCTTCCAGGGGCTCGGGAAGTGAATTAAATACCATTTGGAGGCATTTAATGTTCAAGCAAAAACGGCTGATTTTCGACAAAAGAGATAACACCCCCCTATTACGTCATGCTTCAGAAATGTGAAAAATGGTCCGTTTTCAAATGTTTTATTTTTGAACGTCAGTTCACATTTGTAGGTGGATCATCAGTGTTAGAGCTAAAATTAGCATGTTTAAAGTGATTTTCATGCTTCCAGGGGCCCTAAACACAAGATTTATGGAATGGTTAAAAGTGCATGAAAATGGCCAATTTACTCACTCTGAGTTCTCAAAAAGGGTTTCTTCACCCCGGGAAGTGAATTAAATACCATTTGGAGGCATTTAATGTTCGAGCAAAAACGGCTGATTTTCGACAAAAGAGATAACACCCCCCCATTACGTCATGCTTCAGAAATGTGGAAAATGGTCCGTTTTCAAATGTTTTATTTTTGAACGTCAGTTAGCATTTGTAGGTGGATCATCAGTGTTAGAGCTAAAATTAGCATGTTTAAAGTGATTGTCATGCTTCCAGGGGCTCGGGAAGTTAATTAAATACCATTTGGAGGCATTTAATGTTCAAGCAAAAACGGCTGATTTTCGACAAAAGAGATAACACCCCCCCCATTACGTCATGCTTCAGAAATGTTGAAAATGGTCCGTTTTCAAATGTTTTATTTTTGAACGTCAGTTCACATTTGTGGGTGGATCATCAGTGTTAGAGCTAAAATTAGCATGTTTAAAGTGATTTTCATGCTTCCAGGGGCCCTAAACACAAGATTTATGGAATGGTTAAAAGTGCATGAAAATGGCCAATTTACTCACTCTGAGTTCTCAAAAAGGGTTTCTTCACCCCAGGAAGTGAATTAAATACTATTTGGAGGCATTTAATGTTCGAGCAAAAACGGCTGATTTTTGACAAAAGAGATAACACCCCCCCATTACGTCATGCTTCAGAAATGTGGAAAATGGTCCGTTTTCAAATGTTTTATTTTTGAACGTCAGTTCACATTTGTAGGTGGATCATCAGTGTTAGAGCTAAAATTAGCATGTTTAAAGTGATTTTCATGCTTCCAGGGGCTCGGGAAGTGAATTAAATACCATTTGGAGGCATTTAATGTTCAAGCAAAAACGGCTGATTTTCGACAAAAGAGATAACACCCCCCCATTACGTCATGCTTCAGAAATGTGGAAAATGGTCCGTTTTCAAATGTTTTATTTTTGAACGTCAGTTCACATTTGTAGGTGGATCATCAGTGTTAGAGCTAAAATTAGCATGTTTAAAGTGATTTTCATGCTTCCAGGGGCCCTAAACACAAGATTTATGGAATGGTTAAAAGTGCATGAAAATGGCCATTTTACTCACTCTGAGTTCTCAAAAAGGGTTTCTTCACCCCGGGAAGTGAATTAAATACTATTTGGAGGCATTTAATGTTCGAGCAAAAACGGCTGATTTTCGACAAAAGAGATAACACCCCCCCCATTACGTCATGCTTCAGAAATGTGGAAAATGGTCCGTTTTCAAATGTTTTATTTTTGAACGTCAGTTAACATTTGTAGGTGGATCATCAGTGTTAGAGCTAAAATGAGCATGTTTAAAGTGATTTTCATGCTTCCAGGGGCCCTAAACACAAGATTTATGGAATGGTTAAAAGTGCATGAAAATGGCCAATTTACTCACTCTGAGTTCTCAAAAAGGGTTTCTTCACCCCGGGAAGTGAATTAAACACCATTTGGAGGCATTTAATGTTCGAGCAAAAACGGCTGATTTTCGACAAAAGAGATAACACCCCCCCATTACGTCATGCTTCAGAAATGTGGAAAATGGTCCGTTTTCAAATGTTTTATTTTTGAACGTCAGTTCACATTTGTAGGTGGATCATCAGTGTTAGAGCTAAAATTAGCATGTTTAAAGTGATTTTCATGCTTCCAGGGGCTCGGGAAGTGAATTAAATACCATTTGGAGGCATTTAATGTTCAAGCAAAAACAGCTGATTTTCGACAAAAGAGATAACACCCCCCCATTACGTCATGCTTCAGAAATGTGGAAAATGGTCCGTTTTCAAATGTTTTATTTTTGAACGTCAATTCACATTTGTAGGTGGATCATCAGTGTTAGAGCTAAAATTAGCATGTTTAAAGTGATTTTCATGCTTCCAGGGGCCCTAAACACAAGATTTATGGAATGGTTAAAAGTGCATGAAAATGGCCAATTTACTCACTCTGAGTTCTCAAAAAGGGTTTCTTCACCCCGGGAAGTGAATTAAATACTATTTGGAGGCATTTAATGTTCGAGCAAAAACGGCTGATTTTTGACAAAAGAGATAACACCCCCCCATTACGTCATGCTTCAGAAATGTGGAAAAGGGTCCGTTTTCAAATATTTTATTTTTGAACGTCAGTTCACATTTGTAGGTGGATCATCAGTGTTAGAGCTAAAATTAGCATGTTTAAAGTGATTTTCATGCTTCCAGGGGCTCGGGAAGTGAATTAAATACCATTTGGAGGCATTTAATGTTCAAGCAAAAACGGCTGATTTTCGACAAAAGAGATAACACCCCCCCATTACGTCATGCTTCAGAAATGTGAAAAATGGTCCGTTTTCAAATGTTTTATTTTTGAACGTCAGTTCACATTTGTAGGTGGATCATCAGTGTTAGAGCTAAAATTAGCATGTTTAAAGTGATTTTCATGCTTCCAGGGGCCCTAAACACAAGATTTATGGAATGGTTAAAAGTGCATGAAAATGGCCAATTTACTCACTCTGAGTTCTCAAAAAGGGTTTCTTCACCCCGGGAAGTGAATTAAATACCATTTGGAGGCATTTAATGTTCGAGCAAAAACGGCTGATTTTCGACAAAAGAGATAACACCCCCCCATTACGTCATGCTTCAGAAATGTGGAAAATGGTCCGTTTTCAAATGTTTTATTTTTGAACGTCAGTTAGCATTTGTAGGTGGATCATCAGTGTTAGAGCTAAAATTAGCATGTTTAAAGTGATTGTCATGCTTCCAGGGGCTCGGGAAGTGAATTAAATACCATTTGGAGGCATTTAATGTTCAAGCAAAAACGGCTGATTTTCGACAAAAGAGATAACACCCCCCCCATTACGTCATGCTTCAGAAATGTTGAAAATGGTCCGTTTTCAAATGTTTTATTTTTGAACGTCAGTTCACATTTGTAGGTGGATCATCAGTGTTAGAGCTAAAATTAGCATGTTTAAAGTGATTTTCATGCTTCCAGGGGCCCTAAACACAAGATTTATGGAATGGTTAAAAGTGCATGAAAATGGCCAATTTACTCACTCTGAGTTCTCAAAAAGGGTTTCTTCACCCCGGGAAGTTAATTAAATACCATTTGGAGGCATTTAATGTTCAAGCAAAAACGGCTGATTTTCGACAAAAGAGATAACACCCCCCCATTACGTCATGCTTCAGAAATGTGGAAAATGGTCCGTTTTCAAATGTTTTATTTTTAAACGTCAGTTCACATTTGTAGGTGGATCATCAGTGTTAGAGTTAAAATTAGCATGTTTAAAGTGATTTTCATGCTTCCAGGGGATCGGGAAGTGAATTAAATACCATATGGAGGCATTTAATGTTCAAGCAAAAACGGCTGATTTTTGACAAAAGAGATAACACCCCCCCCATTACGTCATGCTTCAGAAATGTGGAAAATGGTCCGTTTTCAAATGTTTTATTTTTGAACGTCAGTTCACATTTGTAGGTGGATCATCAGTGTTAGAGCTAAAATTAGCATGTTTAAAGTGATTTTCATGCTTCCAGGGGCTCGGGAAGTGAATTAAATACCATTTGGAGGCATTTAATGTTCAAGCAAAAACGGCTGATTTTCGACAAAAGAGATAACACCCCCCCATTACCTCATGCTTCAGAAATGTGGAAAATGGTCCGTTTTCAAATGTTTTATTTTTGAACGTCAGTTCACATTTGTAGGTGGATCATCAGTGTTAGAGCTAAAATTAGCATGTTTAAAGTGATTTTCATGCTTCCAGGGGCCCTAAACACAAGATTTATGGAATGGTTAAAAGTGCATGAAAATGGCCAATTTACTCACTCTGAGTTCTCAAAAAGGGTTTCTTCACCCCGGGAAGTGAATTAAATACTATTTGGAGGCATTTAATGTTCGAGCAAAAACGGCTGATTTTTGACAAAAGAGATAACACCCCCCCATTACGTCATGCTTCAGAAATGTGGAAAAGGGTCCGTTTTCAAATATTTTATTTTTGAACGTCAGTTCACATTTGTAGGTGGATCATCAGTGTTAGAGCTAAAATTAGCATGTTTAAAGTGATTTTCATGCTTCCAGGGGCTCGGGAAGTGAATTAAATACCATTTGGAGGCATTTAATGTTCAAGCAAAAACGGCTGATTTTCGACAAAAGAGATAACACCCCCCATTACGTCATGCTTCAGAAATGTGGAAAATGGTCCGTTTTCAAATGTTTTATTTTTGAACGTCAGTTCACATTTGTAGGTGGATCATCAGTGTTAGAGCTAAAATTAGCATGTTTAAAGTGATTTTCATGCTTCCAGGGGCCCTAAACACAAGATTTATGGAATGGTTAAAAGTGCATGAAAATGGCCAATTTACTCACTCTGAGTTCTCAAAAAGGGTTTCTTCACCCCGGGAAGTGAATTAAATACTATTTGGAGGCATTTAATGTTCGAGCAAAAACGGCTGATTTTTGACAAAAGAGATAACACCCCCCCATTACGTCATGCTTCAGAAATGTGGAAAAGGGTCCGTTTTCAAATATTTTATTTTTGAACGTCAGTTCACATTTGTAGGTGGATCATCAGTGTTAGAGCTAAAATGAGCATGTTTAAAGTGATTTTCATGCTTCCAGGGGCCCTAAACACAAGATTTATGGAATGGTTAAAAGTGCATGAAAATGGCCAATTTACTCACTCTGAGTTCTCAAAAAGGGTTTCTTCACCCCGGGAAGTGAATTAAACACCATTTGGAGGCATTTAATGTTCGAGCAAAAACGGCTGATTTTCGACAAAAGAGATAACACCCCCCCATTACGTCATGCTTCAGAAATGTGGAAAATGGTCCGTTTTCAAATGTTTTATTTTTGAACGTCAGTTCACATTTGTAGGTGGATCATCAGTGTTAGAGCTCAAATTAGCATGTTTAAAGTGATTTTCATGCTTCCAGGGGCTCGGGAAGTGAATTAAATACCATTTGGAGGCATTTAATGTTCAAGCAAAAACGGCTGATTTTCGACAAAAGAGATAACACCCCCCCATAACGTCATGCTTCAGAAATGTGGAAAATGGTCCGTTTTCAAATGTTTTATTTTGGAACGTCAGTTCACATTTGTAGGTGGATCATCAGTGTTAGAGCTAAAATTAGCATGTTTAAAGTGATTTTCATGCTTCCAGGGGCCCTAAACACAAGATTTATGGAATGGTTAAAAGTGCATGAAAATGGCCAATTTACTCACTCTGAGTTCTCAAAAAGGGTTTCTTCACCCCGGGAAGTGAATTAAATACTATTTGGAGGCATTTAATGTTCGAGCAAAAACGGCTGATTTTTGACAAAAGAGATAACACCCCCCCATTACGTCATGCTTCAGAAATGTGGAAAAGGGTCCGTTTTCAAATATTTTATTTTTGAACGTCAGTTCACATTTGTAGGTGGATCATCAGTGTTAGAGCTAAAATTAGCATGTTTAAAGTGATTTTCATGCTTCCAGGGGCTCGGGAAGTGAATTAAATACCATTTGGAGGCATTTAATGTTCAAGCAAAAACGGCTGATTTTCGACAAAAGAGATAACACCCCCCTATTACGTCATGCTTCAGAAATGTGAAAAATGGTCCGTTTTCAAATGTTTTATTTTTGAACGTCAGTTCACATTTGTAGGTGGATCATCAGTGTTAGAGCTAAAATTAGCATGTTTAAAGTGATTTTCATGCTTCCAGGGGCCCTAAACACAAGATTTATGGAATGGTTAAAAGTGCATGAAAATGGCCAATTTACTCACTCTGAGTTCTCAAAAAGGGTTTCTTCACCCCGGGAAGTGAATTAAATACCATTTGGAGGCATTTAATGTTCGAGCAAAAACGGCTGATTTTCGACAAAAGAGATAACACCCCCCCATTACGTCATGCTTCAGAAATGTGGAAAATGGTCCGTTTTCAAATGTTTTATTTTTGAACGTCAGTTAGCATTTGTAGGTGGATCATCAGTGTTAGAGCTAAAATTAGCATGTTTAAAGTGATTGTCATGCTTCCAGGGGCTCGGGAAGTTAATTAAATACCATTTGGAGGCATTTAATGTTCAAGCAAAAACGGCTGATTTTCGACAAAAGAGATAACACCCCCCCCATTACGTCATGCTTCAGAAATGTTGAAAATGGTCCGTTTTCAAATGTTTTATTTTTGAACGTCAGTTCACATTTGTGGGTGGATCATCAGTGTTAGAGCTAAAATTAGCATGTTTAAAGTGATTTTCATGCTTCCAGGGGCCCTAAACACAAGATTTATGGAATGGTTAAAAGTGCATGAAAATGGCCAATTTACTCACTCTGAGTTCTCAAAAAGGGTTTCTTCACCCCAGGAAGTGAATTAAATACTATTTGGAGGCATTTAATGTTCGAGCAAAAACGGCTGATTTTTGACAAAAGAGATAACACCCCCCCATTACGTCATGCTTCAGAAATGTGGAAAATGGTCCGTTTTCAAATGTTTTATTTTTGAACGTCAGTTCACATTTGTAGGTGGATCATCAGTGTTAGAGCTAAAATTAGCATGTTTAAAGTGATTTTCATGCTTCCAGGGGCTCGGGAAGTGAATTAAATACCATTTGGAGGCATTTAATGTTCAAGCAAAAACGGCTGATTTTCGACAAAAGAGATAACACCCCCCCATTACGTCATGCTTCAGAAATGTGGAAAATGGTCCGTTTTCAAATGTTTTATTTTTGAACGTCAGTTCACATTTGTAGGTGGATCATCAGTGTTAGAGCTAAAATTAGCATGTTTAAAGTGATTTTCATGCTTCCAGGGGCCCTAAACACAAGATTTATGGAATGGTTAAAAGTGCATGAAAATGGCCATTTTACTCACTCTGAGTTCTCAAAAAGGGTTTCTTCACCCCGGGAAGTGAATTAAATACTATTTGGAGGCATTTAATGTTCGAGCAAAAACGGCTGATTTTCGACAAAAGAGATAACACCCCCCCCATTACGTCATGCTTCAGAAATGTGGAAAATGGTCCGTTTTCAAATGTTTTATTTTTGAACGTCAGTTAACATTTGTAGGTGGATCATCAGTGTTAGAGCTAAAATGAGCATGTTTAAAGTGATTTTCATGCTTCCAGGGGCCCTAAACACAAGATTTATGGAATGGTTAAAAGTGCATGAAAATGGCCAATTTACTCACTCTGAGTTCTCAAAAAGGGTTTCTTCACCCCGGGAAGTGAATTAAACACCATTTGGAGGCATTTAATGTTCGAGCAAAAACGGCTGATTTTCGACAAAAGAGATAACACCCCCCCATTACGTCATGCTTCAGAAATGTGGAAAATGGTCCGTTTTCAAATGTTTTATTTTTGAACGTCAGTTCACATTTGTAGGTGGATCATCAGTGTTAGAGCTAAAATTAGCATGTTTAAAGTGATTTTCATGCTTCCAGGGGCTCGGGAAGTGAATTAAATACCATTTGGAGGCATTTAATGTTCAAGCAAAAACAGCTGATTTTCGACAAAAGAGATAACACCCCCCCATTACGTCATGCTTCAGAAATGTGGAAAATGGTCCGTTTTCAAATGTTTTATTTTTGAACGTCAATTCACATTTGTAGGTGGATCATCAGTGTTAGAGCTAAAATTAGCATGTTTAAAGTGATTTTCATGCTTCCAGGGGCCCTAAACACAAGATTTATGGAATGGTTAAAAGTGCATGAAAATGGCCAATTTACTCACTCTGAGTTCTCAAAAAGGGTTTCTTCACCCCGGGAAGTGAATTAAATACTATTTGGAGGCATTTAATGTTCGAGCAAAAACGGCTGATTTTTGACAAAAGAGATAACACCCCCCCATTACGTCATGCTTCAGAAATGTGGAAAAGGGTCCGTTTTCAAATATTTTATTTTTGAACGTCAGTTCACATTTGTAGGTGGATCATCAGTGTTAGAGCTAAAATTAGCATGTTTAAAGTGATTTTCATGCTTCCAGGGGCTCGGGAAGTGAATTAAATACCATTTGGAGGCATTTAATGTTCAAGCAAAAACGGCTGATTTTCGACAAAAGAGATAACACCCCCCCATTACGTCATGCTTCAGAAATGTGAAAAATGGTCCGTTTTCAAATGTTTTATTTTTGAACGTCAGTTCACATTTGTAGGTGGATCATCAGTGTTAGAGCTAAAATTAGCATGTTTAAAGTGATTTTCATGCTTCCAGGGGCCCTAAACACAAGATTTATGGAATGGTTAAAAGTGCATGAAAATGGCCAATTTACTCACTCTGAGTTCTCAAAAAGGGTTTCTTCACCCCGGGAAGTGAATTAAATACCATTTGGAGGCATTTAATGTTCGAGCAAAAACGGCTGATTTTCGACAAAAGAGATAACACCCCCCCATTACGTCATGCTTCAGAAATGTGGAAAATGGTCCGTTTTCAAATGTTTTATTTTTGAACGTCAGTTAGCATTTGTAGGTGGATCATCAGTGTTAGAGCTAAAATTAGCATGTTTAAAGTGATTGTCATGCTTCCAGGGGCTCGGGAAGTGAATTAAATACCATTTGGAGGCATTTAATGTTCAAGCAAAAACGGCTGATTTTCGACAAAAGAGATAACACCCCCCCCATTACGTCATGCTTCAGAAATGTTGAAAATGGTCCGTTTTCAAATGTTTTATTTTTGAACGTCAGTTCACATTTGTAGGTGGATCATCAGTGTTAGAGCTAAAATTAGCATGTTTAAAGTGATTTTCATGCTTCCAGGGGCCCTAAACACAAGATTTATGGAATGGTTAAAAGTGCATGAAAATGGCCAATTTACTCACTCTGAGTTCTCAAAAAGGGTTTCTTCACCCCGGGAAGTTAATTAAATACCATTTGGAGGCATTTAATGTTCAAGCAAAAACGGCTGATTTTCGACAAAAGAGATAACACCCCCCCATTACGTCATGCTTCAGAAATGTGGAAAATGGTCCGTTTTCAAATGTTTTATTTTTAAACGTCAGTTCACATTTGTAGGTGGATCATCAGTGTTAGAGTTAAAATTAGCATGTTTAAAGTGATTTTCATGCTTCCAGGGGATCGGGAAGTGAATTAAATACCATATGGAGGCATTTAATGTTCAAGCAAAAACGGCTGATTTTTGACAAAAGAGATAACACCCCCCCCATTACGTCATGCTTCAGAAATGTGGAAAATGGTCCGTTTTCAAATGTTTTATTTTTGAACGTCAGTTCACATTTGTAGGTGGATCATCAGTGTTAGAGCTAAAATTAGCATGTTTAAAGTGATTTTCATGCTTCCAGGGGCTCGGGAAGTGAATTAAATACCATTTGGAGGCATTTAATGTTCAAGCAAAAACGGCTGATTTTCGACAAAAGAGATAACACCCCCCCATTACCTCATGCTTCAGAAATGTGGAAAATGGTCCGTTTTCAAATGTTTTATTTTTGAACGTCAGTTCACATTTGTAGGTGGATCATCAGTGTTAGAGCTAAAATTAGCATGTTTAAAGTGATTTTCATGCTTCCAGGGGCCCTAAACACAAGATTTATGGAATGGTTAAAAGTGCATGAAAATGGCCAATTTACTCACTCTGAGTTCTCAAAAAGGGTTTCTTCACCCCGGGAAGTGAATTAAATACTATTTGGAGGCATTTAATGTTCGAGCAAAAACGGCTGATTTTTGACAAAAGAGATAACACCCCCCCATTACGTCATGCTTCAGAAATGTGGAAAAGGGTCCGTTTTCAAATATTTTATTTTTGAACGTCAGTTCACATTTGTAGGTGGATCATCAGTGTTAGAGCTAAAATTAGCATGTTTAAAGTGATTTTCATGCTTCCAGGGGCTCGGGAAGTGAATTAAATACCATTTGGAGGCATTTAATGTTCAAGCAAAAACGGCTGATTTTCGACAAAAGAGATAACACCCCCCATTACGTCATGCTTCAGAAATGTGGAAAATGGTCCGTTTTCAAATGTTTTATTTTTGAACGTCAGTTCACATTTGTAGGTGGATCATCAGTGTTAGAGCTAAAATTAGCATGTTTAAAGTGATTTTCATGCTTCCAGGGGCCCTAAACACAAGATTTATGGAATGGTTAAAAGTGCATGAAAATGGCCAATTTACTCACTCTGAGTTCTCAAAAAGGGTTTCTTCACCCCGGGAAGTGAATTAAATACTATTTGGAGGCATTTAATGTTCGAGCAAAAACGGCTGATTTTTGACAAAAGAGATAACACCCCCCCATTACGTCATGCTTCAGAAATGTGGAAAAGGGTCCGTTTTCAAATATTTTATTTTTGAACGTCAGTTCACATTTGTAGGTGGATCATCAGTGTTAGAGCTAAAATTAGCATGTTTAAAGTGATTTTCATGCTTCCAGGGGCTCGGGAAGTGAATTAAATACCATTTGGAGGCATTTAATGTTCAAGCAAAAACGGCTGATTTTCGACAAAAGAGATAACACCCCCCCATTACGTCATGCTTCAGAAATGTGGAAAATGGTCCGTTTTCAAATGTTTTATTTTTGAACGTCAGTTCACATTTGTAGGTGGATCATCAGTGTTAGAGCTAAAATTAGCATGTTTAAAGTGATTTTCATGCTTCCAGGGGCCCTAAACACAAGATTTATGGAATGGTTAAAAGTGCATGAAAATGGCCAATTTACTCACTCTGAGTTCTCAAAAAGGGTTTCTTCACCCCGGGAAGTGAATTAAATACTATTTGGAGGCATTTAATGTTCGAGCAAAAACGGCTGATTTTTGACAAAAGAGATAACACCCCCCCATTACGTCATGCTTCAGAAATGTGGAAAATGGTCCGTTTTCAAATATTTTATTTTTGAACGTCAGTTCTCATTTGTAGGTGGATCATCAGTGTTAGAGCTAAAATTAGCATGTTTAAAGTGATTTTCATGCTTCCAGGGGCTCGGGAAGTGAATTAAATACCATTTGGAGGCATTTAATGTTCAAGCAAAAACGGCTGATTTTCGACAAAAGAGATAACACCCCCCCCATTACGTCATGCTTCAGAAATGTGGAAAATGGTCCGTTTTCAAATGTTTTATTTTTGAACGTCAGTTCACATTTGTAGTTGGATCATCAGTGTTAGAGCTAAAATTAGCATGTTTAAAGTGATTTTCATGCTTCCAGGGGCCCTAAACACAAGATTTATGGAATGGTTAAAAGTGCATGAAAATGGCCAATTTACTCACTCTGAGTTCTCAAAAAGGGTTTCTTCACCCCGGGAAGTGAATTAAATACCATTTGGAGGCATTTAATGTTCGAGCAAAAACGGCTGATTTTCGACAAAAGAGATAACACCCCCCCATTACGTCATGCTTCAGAAATGTGGAAAATGGCCGTTTTCAAATGTTTTATTTTTGAACGTCAGTTCACATTTGTAGGTGGATCATCAGTGTTAGAGCTAAAATTAGCATGTTTAAAGTGATTTTCATGCTTCCAGGGGCTCGGGAAGTGAATTAAATACCATTTGGAGGCATTTAATGTTCAAGCAAAAACGGCTGATTTTCGACAAAAGAGATAACACCCCCCCATTACGTCATGCTTCAGAAATGTGAAAAATGGTCCGTTTTCAAATGTTTTATTTTTGAACGTCAGTTCACATTTGTAGGTGGATCATCAGTGTTAGAGCTAAAATTAGCATGTTTAAAGTGATTTTCATGCTTCCAGGGGCCCTAAACACAAGATTTATGGAATGGTTAAAAGTGCATGAAAATGGCCAATTTACTCACTCTGAGTTCTCAAAAAGGGTTTCTTCACCCCGGGAAGTGAATTAAATACCATTTGGAGGCATTTAATGTTCGAGCAAAAACGGCTGATTTTCGACAAAAGAGATAACACCCCCCCATTACGTCATGCTTCAGAAATGTGGAAAATGGTCCGTTTTCAAATGTTTTATTTTTGAACGTCAGTTAGCATTTGTAGGTGGATCATCAGTGTTAGAGCTAAAATTAGCATGTTTAAAGTGATTGTCATGCTTCCAGGGGCTCGGGAAGTGAATTAAATACCATTTGGAGGCATTTAATGTTCAAGCAAAAACGGCTGATTTTCGACAAAAGAGATAACACCCCCCCCATTACGTCATGCTTCAGAAATGTTGAAAATGGTCCGTTTTCAAATGTTTTATTTTTGAACGTCAGTTCACATTTGTAGGTGGATCATCAGTGTTAGAGCTAAAATTAGCATGTTTAAAGTGATTTTCATGCTTCCAGGGGCCCTAAACACAAGATTTATGGAATGGTTAAAAGTGCATGAAAATGGCCAATTTACTCACTCTGAGTTCTCAAAAAGGGTTTCTTCACCCCGGGAAGTGAATTAAATACTATTTGGAGGCATTTAATGTTCGAGCAAAAACGGCTGATTTTTGACAAAAGAGATAACACCCCCCCATTACGTCATGCTTCAGAAATGTGGAAAATGGTCCGTTTTCAAATGTTTTATTTTTGAACGTCAGTTCACATTTGTAGGTGTATCATCAGTGTTAGAGCTAAAATTTGCATGTTTAAAGTGATTTTCATGCTTCCAGGGGCTCGGGAAGTGAATTAAATACCATTTGGAGGCATTTAATGTTCAAGCAAAAACGGCTGATTTTCGACAAAAGAGATAACACCCCCCCATTACGTCATGCTTCAGAAATGTGGAAAATGGTCCGTTTTCAAATGTTTTATTTTTGAACGTCAGTTCACATTTGTAGGTGGATCATCAGTGTTAGAGCTAAAATTAGCATGTTTAAAGTGATTTTCATGCTTCCAGGGGCCCTAAACACAAGATTTATGGAATGGTTAAAAGTGCATGAAAATGGCCAATTTACTCACTCTGAGTTCTCAAAAAGGGTTTCTTCACCCCGGGAAGTGAATTAAATACTATTTGGAGGCATTTAATGTTCGAGCAAAAACGGCTGATTTTCGACAAAAGAGATAACACCCCCCCATTACGTCATGCTTCAGAAATGTGGAAAATGGTCCGTTTTCAAATGTTTTATTTTTGAACGTCCGTTCACATTTGTAGGTGGATCATCAGTGTTAGAGCTAAAATGAGCATGTTTAAAGTGATTTTCATGCTTCCAGGGGCCCTAAACACAAGATTTATGGAATGGTTAAAAGTGCATGAAAATGGCCAATTTACTCACTCTGAGTTCTCAAAAAGGGTTTCTTCACCCCGGGAAGTGAATTAAACACCATTTGGAGGCATTTAATGTTCGAGCAAAAACGGCTGATTTTCGACAAAAGAGATAACACCCCCCCATTACGTCATGCTTCAGAAATGTGGAAAATGGTCCGTTTTCAAATGTTTTATTTTTGAACGTCAGTTCACATTTGTAGGTGGATCATCAGTGTTAGAGCTCAAATTAGCATGTTTAAAGTGATTTTCATGCTTCCAGGGGCTCGGGAAGTGAATTAAATACCATTTGGAGGCATTTAATGTTCAAGCAAAAACGGCTGATTTTCGACAAAAGAGATAACACCCCCCCATAACGTCATGCTTCAGAAATGTGGAAAATGGTCCGTTTTCAAATGTTTTATTTTGGAACGTCAGTTCACATTTGTAGGTGGATCATCAGTGTTAGAGCTAAAATTAGCATGTTTAAAGTGATTTTCATGCTTCCAGGGGCCCTAAACACAAGATTTATGGAATGGTTAAAAGTGCATGAAAATGGCCAATTTACTCACTCTGAGTTCTCAAAAAGGGTTTCTTCACCCCGGGAAGTGAATTAAATACTATTTGGAGGCATTTAATGTTCGAGCAAAAACGGCTGATTTTTGACAAAAGAGATAACACCCCCCCATTACGTCATGCTTCAGAAATGTGGAAAAGGGTCCGTTTTCAAATATTTTATTTTTGAACGTCAGTTCACATTTGTAGGTGGATCATCAGTGTTAGAGCTAAAATTAGCATGTTTAAAGTGATTTTCATGCTTCCAGGGGCTCGGGAAGTGAATTAAATACCATTTGGAGGCATTTAATGTTCAAGCAAAAACGGCTGATTTTCGACAAAAGAGATAACACCCCCCTATTACGTCATGCTTCAGAAATGTGAAAAATGGTCCGTTTTCAAATGTTTTATTTTTGAACGTCAGTTCACATTTGTAGGTGGATCATCAGTGTTAGAGCTAAAATTAGCATGTTTAAAGTGATTTTCATGCTTCCAGGGGCCCTAAACACAAGATTTATGGAATGGTTAAAAGTGCATGAAAATGGCCAATTTACTCACTCTGAGTTCTCAAAAAGGGTTTCTTCACCCCGGGAAGTGAATTAAATACCATTTGGAGGCATTTAATGTTCGAGCAAAAACGGCTGATTTTCGACAAAAGAGATAACACCCCCCCCATTACGTCATGCTTCAGAAATGTGGAAAATGGTCCGTTTTCAAATGTTTTATTTTTGAACGTCAGTTAGCATTTGTAGGTGGATCATCAGTGTTAGAGCTAAAATTAGCATGTTTAAAGTGATTGTCATGCTTCCAGGGGCTCGGGAAGTTAATTAAATACCATTTGGAGGCATTTAATGTTCAAGCAAAAACGGCTGATTTTCGACAAAAGAGATAACACCCCCCCCATTACGTCATGCTTCAGAAATGTTGAAAATGGTCCGTTTTCAAATGTTTTATTTTTGAACGTCAGTTCACATTTGTGGGTGGATCATCAGTGTTAGAGCTAAAATTAGCATGTTTAAAGTGATTTTCATGCTTCCAGGGGCCCTAAACACAAGATTTATGGAATGGTTAAAAGTGCATGAAAATGGCCAATTTACTCACTCTGAGTTCTCAAAAAGGGTTTCTTCACCCCAGGAAGTGAATTAAATACTATTTGGAGGCATTTAATGTTCGAGCAAAAACGGCTGATTTTTGACAAAAGAGATAACACCCCCCCATTACGTCATGCTTCAGAAATGTGGAAAATGGTCCGTTTTCAAATGTTTTATTTTTGAACGTCAGTTCACATTTGTAGGTGGATCATCAGTGTTAGAGCTAAAATTAGCATGTTTAAAGTGATTTTCATGCTTCCAGGGGCTCGGGAAGTGAATTAAATACCATTTGGAGGCATTTAATGTTCAAGCAAAAACGGCTGATTTTCGACAAAAGAGATAACACCCCCCCATTACGTCATGCTTCAGAAATGTGGAAAATGGTCCGTTTTCAAATGTTTTATTTTTGAACGTCAGTTCACATTTGTAGGTGGATCATCAGTGTTAGAGCTAAAATTAGCATGTTTAAAGTGATTTTCATGCTTCCAGGGGCCCTAAACACAAGATTTATGGAATGGTTAAAAGTGCATGAAAATGGCCATTTTACTCACTCTGAGTTCTCAAAAAGGGTTTCTTCACCCCGGGAAGTGAATTAAATACTATTTGGAGGCATTTAATGTTCGAGCAAAAACGGCTGATTTTCGACAAAAGAGATAACACCCCCCCCATTACGTCATGCTTCAGAAATGTGGAAAATGGTCCGTTTTCAAATGTTTTATTTTTGAACGTCAGTTAACATTTGTAGGTGGATCATCAGTGTTAGAGCTAAAATGAGCATGTTTAAAGTGATTTTCATGCTTCCAGGGGCCCTAAACACAAGATTTATGGAATGGTTAAAAGTGCATGAAAATGGCCAATTTACTCACTCTGAGTTCTCAAAAAGGGTTTCTTCACCCCGGGAAGTGAATTAAACACCATTTGGAGGCATTTAATGTTCGAGCAAAAACGGCTGATTTTCGACAAAAGAGATAACACCCCCCCATTACGTCATGCTTCAGAAATGTGGAAAATGGTCCGTTTTCAAATGTTTTATTTTTGAACGTCAGTTCACATTTGTAGGAGGATCATCAGTGTTAGAGCTAAAATTAGCATGTTTAAAGTGATTTTCATGCTTCCAGGGGCTCGGGAAGTGAATTAAATACCATTTGGAGGCATTTAATGTTCAAGCAAAAACAGCTGATTTTCGACAAAAGAGATAACACCCCCCCATTACGTCATGCTTCAGAAATGTGGAAAATGGTCCGTTTTCAAATGTTTTATTTTTGAACGTCAATTCACATTTGTAGGTGGATCATCAGTGTTAGAGCTAAAATTAGCATGTTTAAAGTGATTTTCATGCTTCCAGGGGCCCTAAACACAAGATTTATGGAATGGTTAAAAGTGCATGAAAATGGCCAATTTACTCACTCTGAGTTCTCAAAAAGGGTTTCTTCACCCCGGGAAGTGAATTAAATACTATTTGGAGGCATTTAATGTTCGAGCAAAAACGGCTGATTTTTGACAAAAGAGATAACACCCCCCCATTACGTCATGCTTCAGAAATGTGGAAAAGGGTCCGTTTTCAAATATTTTATTTTTGAACGTCAGTTCACATTTGTAGGTGGATCATCAGTGTTAGAGCTAAAATTAGCATGTTTAAAGTGATTTTCATGCTTCCAGGGGCTCGGGAAGTGAATTAAATACCATTTGGAGGCATTTAATGTTCAAGCAAAAACGGCTGATTTTCGACAAAAGAGATAACACCCCCCCATTACGTCATGCTTCAGAAATGTGAAAAATGGTCCGTTTTCAAATGTTTTATTTTTGAACGTCAGTTCACATTTGTAGGTGGATCATCAGTGTTAGAGCTAAAATTAGCATGTTTAAAGTGATTTTCATGCTTCCAGGGGCCCTAAACACAAGATTTATGGAATGGTTAAAAGTGCATGAAAATGGCCAATTTACTCACTCTGAGTTCTCAAAAAGGGTTTCTTCACCCCGGGAAGTGAATTAAATACCATTTGGAGGCATTTAATGTTCGAGCAAAAACGGCTGATTTTCGACAAAAGAGATAACACCCCCCCATTACGTCATGCTTCAGAAATGTGGAAAATGGTCCGTTTTCAAATGTTTTATTTTTGAACGTCAGTTAGCATTTGTAGGTGGATCATCAGTGTTAGAGCTAAAATTAGCATGTTTAAAGTGATTGTCATGCTTCCAGGGGCTCGGGAAGTGAATTAAATACCATTTGGAGGCATTTAATGTTCAAGCAAAAACGGCTGATTTTCGACAAAAGAGATAACACCCCCCCCATTACGTCATGCTTCAGAAATGTTGAAAATGGTCCGTTTTCAAATGTTTTATTTTTGAACGTCAGTTCACATTTGTAGGTGGATCATCAGTGTTAGAGCTAAAATTAGCATGTTTAAAGTGATTTTCATGCTTCCAGGGGCCCTAAACACAAGATTTATGGAATGGTTAAAAGTGCATGAAAATGGCCAATTTACTCACTCTGAGTTCTCAAAAAGGGTTTCTTCACCCCGGGAAGTTAATTAAATACCATTTGGAGGCATTTAATGTTCAAGCAAAAACGGCTGATTTTCGACAAAAGAGATAACACCCCCCCATTACGTCATGCTTCAGAAATGTGGAAAATGGTCCGTTTTCAAATGTTTTATTTTTAAACGTCAGTTCACATTTGTAGGTGGATCATCAGTGTTAGAGTTAAAATTAGCATGTTTAAAGTGATTTTCATGCTTCCAGGGGATCGGGAAGTGAATTAAATACCATATGGAGGCATTTAATGTTCAAGCAAAAACGGCTGATTTTTGACAAAAGAGATAACACCCCCCCCATTACGTCATGCTTCAGAAATGTGGAAAATGGTCCGTTTTCAAATGTTTTATTTTTGAACGTCAGTTCACATTTGTAGGTGGATCATCAGTGTTAGAGCTAAAATTAGCATGTTTAAAGTGATTTTCATGCTTCCAGGGGCTCGGGAAGTGAATTAAATACCATTTGGAGGCATTTAATGTTCAAGCAAAAACGGCTGATTTTCGACAAAAGAGATAACACCCCCCCATTACCTCATGCTTCAGAAATGTGGAAAATGGTCCGTTTTCAAATGTTTTATTTTTGAACGTCAGTTCACATTTGTAGGTGGATCATCAGTGTTAGAGCTAAAATTAGCATGTTTAAAGTGATTTTCATGCTTCCAGGGGCCCTAAACACAAGATTTATGGAATGGTTAAAAGTGCATGAAAATGGCCAATTTACTCACTCTGAGTTCTCAAAAAGGGTTTCTTCACCCCGGGAAGTGAATTAAATACTATTTGGAGGCATTTAATGTTCGAGCAAAAACGGCTGATTTTTGACAAAAGAGATAACACCCCCCCATTACGTCATGCTTCAGAAATGTGGAAAAGGGTCCGTTTTCAAATATTTTATTTTTGAACGTCAGTTCACATTTGTAGGTGGATCATCAGTGTTAGAGCTAAAATTAGCATGTTTAAAGTGATTTTCATGCTTCCAGGGGCTCGGGAAGTGAATTAAATACCATTTGGAGGCATTTAATGTTCAAGCAAAAACGGCTGATTTTCGACAAAAGAGATAACACCCCCCATTACGTCATGCTTCAGAAATGTGGAAAATGGTCCGTTTTCAAATGTTTTATTTTTGAACGTCAGTTCACATTTGTAGGTGGATCATCAGTGTTAGAGCTAAAATTAGCATGTTTAAAGTGATTTTCATGCTTCCAGGGGCCCTAAACACAAGATTTATGGAATGGTTAAAAGTGCATGAAAATGGCCAATTTACTCACTCTGAGTTCTCAAAAAGGGTTTCTTCACCCCGGGAAGTGAATTAAATACTATTTGGAGGCATTTAATGTTCGAGCAAAAACGGCTGATTTTTGACAAAAGAGATAACACCCCCCCATTACGTCATGCTTCAGAAATGTGGAAAAGGGTCCGTTTTCAAATATTTTATTTTTGAACGTCAGTTCACATTTGTAGGTGGATCATCAGTGTTAGAGCTAAAATTAGCATGTTTAAAGTGATTTTCATGCTTCCAGGGGCTCGGGAAGTGAATTAAATACCATTTGGAGGCATTTAATGTTCAAGCAAAAACGGCTGATTTTCGACAAAAGAGATAACACCCCCCCATTACGTCATGCTTCAGAAATGTGGAAAATGGTCCGTTTTCAAATGTTTTATTTTTGAACGTCAGTTCACATTTGTAGGTGGATCATCAGTGTTAGAGCTAAAATTAGCATGTTTAAAGTGATTTTCATGCTTCCAGGGGCCCTAAACACAAGATTTATGGAATGGTTAAAAGTGCATGAAAATGGCCAATTTACTCACTCTGAGTTCTCAAAAAGGGTTTCTTCACCCCGGGAAGTGAATTAAATACTATTTGGAGGCATTTAATGTTCGAGCAAAAACGGCTGATTTTCGACAAAAGAGATAACACCCCCCCATTACGTCATGCTTCAGAAATGTGGAAAATGGCCGTTTTCAAATGTTTTATTTTTGAACGTCAGTTCACATTTGTAGGTGGATCATCAGTGTTAGAGCTAAAATTAGCATGTTTAAAGTGATTTTCATGCTTCCAGGGGCTCGGGAAGTGAATTAAATACCATTTGGAGGCATTTAATGTTCAAGCAAAAACGGCTGATTTTCGACAAAAGAGATAACACCCCCCCATTACGTCATGCTTCAGAAATGTGAAAAATGGTCCGTTTTCAAATGTTTTATTTTTGAACGTCAGTTCACATTTGTAGGTGGATCATCAGTGTTAGAGCTAAAATTAGCATGTTTAAAGTGATTTTCATGCTTCCAGGGGCCCTAAACACAAGATTTATGGAATGGTTAAAAGTGCATGAAAATGGCCAATTTACTCACTCTGAGTTCTCAAAAAGGGTTTCTTCACCCCGGGAAGTGAATTAAATACCATTTGGAGGCATTTAATGTTCGAGCAAAAACGGCTGATTTTCGACAAAAGAGATAACACCCCCCCATTACGTCATGCTTCAGAAATGTGGAAAATGGTCCGTTTTCAAATGTTTTATTTTTGAACGTCAGTTAGCATTTGTAGGTGGATCATCAGTGTTAGAGCTAAAATTAGCATGTTTAAAGTGATTGTCATGCTTCCAGGGGCTCGGGAAGTGAATTAAATACCATTTGGAGGCATTTAATGTTCAAGCAAAAACGGCTGATTTTCGACAAAAGAGATAACACCCCCCCCATTACGTCATGCTTCAGAAATGTTGAAAATGGTCCGTTTTCAAATGTTTTATTTTTGAACGTCAGTTCACATTTGTAGGTGGATCATCAGTGTTAGAGCTAAAATTAGCATGTTTAAAGTGATTTTCATGCTTCCAGGGGCCCTAAACACAAGATTTATGGAATGGTTAAAAGTGCATGAAAATGGCCAATTTACTCACTCTGAGTTCTCAAAAAGGGTTTCTTCACCCCGGGAAGTGAATTAAATACTATTTGGAGGCATTTAATGTTCGAGCAAAAACGGCTGATTTTTGACAAAAGAGATAACACCCCCCCATTACGTCATGCTTCAGAAATGTGGAAAATGGTCCGTTTTCAAATGTTTTATTTTTGAACGTCAGTTCACATTTGTAGGTGTATCATCAGTGTTAGAGCTAAAATTTGCATGTTTAAAGTGATTTTCATGCTTCCAGGGGCTCGGGAAGTGAATTAAATACCATTTGGAGGCATTTAATGTTCAAGCAAAAACGGCTGATTTTCGACAAAAGAGATAACACCCCCCCATTACGTCATGCTTCAGAAATGTGGAAAATGGTCCGTTTTCAAATGTTTTATTTTTGAACGTCAGTTCACATTTGTAGGTGGATCATCAGTGTTAGAGCTAAAATTAGCATGTTTAAAGTGATTTTCATGCTTCCAGGGGCCCTAAACACAAGATTTATGGAATGGTTAAAAGTGCATGAAAATGGCCAATTTACTCACTCTGAGTTCTCAAAAAGGGTTTCTTCACCCCGGGAAGTGAATTAAATACTATTTGGAGGCATTTAATGTTCGAGCAAAAACGGCTGATTTTCGACAAAAGAGATAACACCCCCCCATTACGTCATGCTTCAGAAATGTGGAAAATGGTCCGTTTTCAAATGTTTTATTTTTGAACGTCCGTTCACATTTGTAGGTGGATCATCAGTGTTAGAGCTAAAATGAGCATGTTTAAAGTGATTTTCATGCTTCCAGGGGCCCTAAACACAAGATTTATGGAATGGTTAAAAGTGCATGAAAATGGCCAATTTACTCACTCTGAGTTCTCAAAAAGGGTTTCTTCACCCCGGGAAGTGAATTAAACACCATTTGGAGGCATTTAATGTTCGAGCAAAAACGGCTGATTTTCGACAAAAGAGATAACACCCCCCCATTACGTCATGCTTCAGAAATGTGGAAAATGGTCCGTTTTCAAATGTTTTATTTTTGAACGTCAGTTCACATTTGTAGGTGGATCATCAGTGTTAGAGCTCAAATTAGCATGTTTAAAGTGATTTTCATGCTTCCAGGGGCTCGGGAAGTGAATTAAATACCATTTGGAGGCATTTAATGTTCAAGCAAAAACGGCTGATTTTCGACAAAAGAGATAACACCCCCCCATAACGTCATGCTTCAGAAATGTGGAAAATGGTCCGTTTTCAAATGTTTTATTTTGGAACGTCAGTTCACATTTGTAGGTGGATCATCAGTGTTAGAGCTAAAATTAGCATGTTTAAAGTGATTTTCATGCTTCCAGGGGCCCTAAACACAAGATTTATGGAATGGTTAAAAGTGCATGAAAATGGCCAATTTACTCACTCTGAGTTCTCAAAAAGGGTTTCTTCACCCCGGGAAGTGAATTAAATACTATTTGGAGGCATTTAATGTTCGAGCAAAAACGGCTGATTTTTGACAAAAGAGATAACACCCCCCCATTACGTCATGCTTCAGAAATGTGGAAAAGGGTCCGTTTTCAAATATTTTATTTTTGAACGTCAGTTCACATTTGTAGGTGGATCATCAGTGTTAGAGCTAAAATTAGCATGTTTAAAGTGATTTTCATGCTTCCAGGGGCTCGGGAAGTGAATTAAATACCATTTGGAGGCATTTAATGTTCAAGCAAAAACGGCTGATTTTCGACAAAAGAGATAACACCCCCCTATTACGTCATGCTTCAGAAATGTGAAAAATGGTCCGTTTTCAAATGTTTTATTTTTGAACGTCAGTTCACATTTGTAGGTGGATCATCAGTGTTAGAGCTAAAATTAGCATGTTTAAAGTGATTTTCATGCTTCCAGGGGCCCTAAACACAAGATTTATGGAATGGTTAAAAGTGCATGAAAATGGCCAATTTACTCACTCTGAGTTCTCAAAAAGGGTTTCTTCACCCCGGGAAGTGAATTAAATACCATTTGGAGGCATTTAATGTTCGAGCAAAAACGGCTGATTTTCGACAAAAGAGATAACACCCCCCCCATTACGTCATGCTTCAGAAATGTGGAAAATGGTCCGTTTTCAAATGTTTTATTTTTGAACGTCAGTTAGCATTTGTAGGTGGATCATCAGTGTTAGAGCTAAAATTAGCATGTTTAAAGTGATTGTCATGCTTCCAGGGGCTCGGGAAGTTAATTAAATACCATTTGGAGGCATTTAATGTTCAAGCAAAAACGGCTGATTTTCGACAAAAGAGATAACACCCCCCCCATTACGTCATGCTTCAGAAATGTTGAAAATGGTCCGTTTTCAAATGTTTTATTTTTGAACGTCAGTTCACATTTGTGGGTGGATCATCAGTGTTAGAGCTAAAATTAGCATGTTTAAAGTGATTTTCATGCTTCCAGGGGCCCTAAACACAAGATTTATGGAATGGTTAAAAGTGCATGAAAATGGCCAATTTACTCACTCTGAGTTCTCAAAAAGGGTTTCTTCACCCCAGGAAGTGAATTAAATACTATTTGGAGGCATTTAATGTTCGAGCAAAAACGGCTGATTTTTGACAAAAGAGATAACACCCCCCCATTACGTCATGCTTCAGAAATGTGGAAAATGGTCCGTTTTCAAATGTTTTATTTTTGAACGTCAGTTCACATTTGTAGGTGGATCATCAGTGTTAGAGCTAAAATTAGCATGTTTAAAGTGATTTTCATGCTTCCAGGGGCTCGGGAAGTGAATTAAATACCATTTGGAGGCATTTAATGTTCAAGCAAAAACGGCTGATTTTCGACAAAAGAGATAACACCCCCCCATTACGTCATGCTTCAGAAATGTGGAAAATGGTCCGTTTTCAAATGTTTTATTTTTGAACGTCAGTTCACATTTGTAGGTGGATCATCAGTGTTAGAGCTAAAATTAGCATGTTTAAAGTGATTTTCATGCTTCCAGGGGCCCTAAACACAAGATTTATGGAATGGTTAAAAGTGCATGAAAATGGCCATTTTACTCACTCTGAGTTCTCAAAAAGGGTTTCTTCACCCCGGGAAGTGAATTAAATACTATTTGGAGGCATTTAATGTTCGAGCAAAAACGGCTGATTTTCGACAAAAGAGATAACACCCCCCCCATTACGTCATGCTTCAGAAATGTGGAAAATGGTCCGTTTTCAAATGTTTTATTTTTGAACGTCAGTTAACATTTGTAGGTGGATCATCAGTGTTAGAGCTAAAATGAGCATGTTTAAAGTGATTTTCATGCTTCCAGGGGCCCTAAACACAAGATTTATGGAATGGTTAAAAGTGCATGAAAATGGCCAATTTACTCACTCTGAGTTCTCAAAAAGGGTTTCTTCACCCCGGGAAGTGAATTAAACACCATTTGGAGGCATTTAATGTTCGAGCAAAAACGGCTGATTTTCGACAAAAGAGATAACACCCCCCCATTACGTCATGCTTCAGAAATGTGGAAAATGGTCCGTTTTCAAATGTTTTATTTTTGAACGTCAGTTCACATTTGTAGGAGGATCATCAGTGTTAGAGCTAAAATTAGCATGTTTAAAGTGATTTTCATGCTTCCAGGGGCTCGGGAAGTGAATTAAATACCATTTGGAGGCATTTAATGTTCAAGCAAAAACAGCTGATTTTCGACAAAAGAGATAACACCCCCCCATTACGTCATGCTTCAGAAATGTGGAAAATGGTCCGTTTTCAAATGTTTTATTTTTGAACGTCAATTCACATTTGTAGGTGGATCATCAGTGTTAGAGCTAAAATTAGCATGTTTAAAGTGATTTTCATGCTTCCAGGGGCCCTAAACACAAGATTTATGGAATGGTTAAAAGTGCATGAAAATGGCCAATTTACTCACTCTGAGTTCTCAAAAAGGGTTTCTTCACCCCGGGAAGTGAATTAAATACTATTTGGAGGCATTTAATGTTCGAGCAAAAACGGCTGATTTTTGACAAAAGAGATAACACCCCCCCATTACGTCATGCTTCAGAAATGTGGAAAAGGGTCCGTTTTCAAATATTTTATTTTTGAACGTCAGTTCACATTTGTAGGTGGATCATCAGTGTTAGAGCTAAAATTAGCATGTTTAAAGTGATTTTCATGCTTCCAGGGGCTCGGGAAGTGAATTAAATACCATTTGGAGGCATTTAATGTTCAAGCAAAAACGGCTGATTTTCGACAAAAGAGATAACACCCCCCCATTACGTCATGCTTCAGAAATGTGAAAAATGGTCCGTTTTCAAATGTTTTATTTTTGAACGTCAGTTCACATTTGTAGGTGGATCATCAGTGTTAGAGCTAAAATTAGCATGTTTAAAGTGATTTTCATGCTTCCAGGGGCCCTAAACACAAGATTTATGGAATGGTTAAAAGTGCATGAAAATGGCCAATTTACTCACTCTGAGTTCTCAAAAAGGGTTTCTTCACCCCGGGAAGTGAATTAAATACCATTTGGAGGCATTTAATGTTCGAGCAAAAACGGCTGATTTTCGACAAAAGAGATAACACCCCCCCATTACGTCATGCTTCAGAAATGTGGAAAATGGTCCGTTTTCAAATGTTTTATTTTTGAACGTCAGTTAGCATTTGTAGGTGGATCATCAGTGTTAGAGCTAAAATTAGCATGTTTAAAGTGATTGTCATGCTTCCAGGGGCTCGGGAAGTGAATTAAATACCATTTGGAGGCATTTAATGTTCAAGCAAAAACGGCTGATTTTCGACAAAAGAGATAACACCCCCCCCATTACGTCATGCTTCAGAAATGTTGAAAATGGTCCGTTTTCAAATGTTTTATTTTTGAACGTCAGTTCACATTTGTAGGTGGATCATCAGTGTTAGAGCTAAAATTAGCATGTTTAAAGTGATTTTCATGCTTCCAGGGGCCCTAAACACAAGATTTATGGAATGGTTAAAAGTGCATGAAAATGGCCAATTTACTCACTCTGAGTTCTCAAAAAGGGTTTCTTCACCCCGGGAAGTTAATTAAATACCATTTGGAGGCATTTAATGTTCAAGCAAAAACGGCTGATTTTCGACAAAAGAGATAACACCCCCCCATTACGTCATGCTTCAGAAATGTGGAAAATGGTCCGTTTTCAAATGTTTTATTTTTAAACGTCAGTTCACATTTGTAGGTGGATCATCAGTGTTAGAGTTAAAATTAGCATGTTTAAAGTGATTTTCATGCTTCCAGGGGATCGGGAAGTGAATTAAATACCATATGGAGGCATTTAATGTTCAAGCAAAAACGGCTGATTTTTGACAAAAGAGATAACACCCCCCCCATTACGTCATGCTTCAGAAATGTGGAAAATGGTCCGTTTTCAAATGTTTTATTTTTGAACGTCAGTTCACATTTGTAGGTGGATCATCAGTGTTAGAGCTAAAATTAGCATGTTTAAAGTGATTTTCATGCTTCCAGGGGCTCGGGAAGTGAATTAAATACCATTTGGAGGCATTTAATGTTCAAGCAAAAACGGCTGATTTTCGACAAAAGAGATAACACCCCCCCATTACCTCATGCTTCAGAAATGTGGAAAATGGTCCGTTTTCAAATGTTTTATTTTTGAACGTCAGTTCACATTTGTAGGTGGATCATCAGTGTTAGAGCTAAAATTAGCATGTTTAAAGTGATTTTCATGCTTCCAGGGGCCCTAAACACAAGATTTATGGAATGGTTAAAAGTGCATGAAAATGGCCAATTTACTCACTCTGAGTTCTCAAAAAGGGTTTCTTCACCCCGGGAAGTGAATTAAATACTATTTGGAGGCATTTAATGTTCGAGCAAAAACGGCTGATTTTTGACAAAAGAGATAACACCCCCCCATTACGTCATGCTTCAGAAATGTGGAAAAGGGTCCGTTTTCAAATATTTTATTTTTGAACGTCAGTTCACATTTGTAGGTGGATCATCAGTGTTAGAGCTAAAATTAGCATGTTTAAAGTGATTTTCATGCTTCCAGGGGCTCGGGAAGTGAATTAAATACCATTTGGAGGCATTTAATGTTCAAGCAAAAACGGCTGATTTTCGACAAAAGAGATAACACCCCCCATTACGTCATGCTTCAGAAATGTGGAAAATGGTCCGTTTTCAAATGTTTTATTTTTGAACGTCAGTTCACATTTGTAGGTGGATCATCAGTGTTAGAGCTAAAATTAGCATGTTTAAAGTGATTTTCATGCTTCCAGGGGCCCTAAACACAAGATTTATGGAATGGTTAAAAGTGCATGAAAATGGCCAATTTACTCACTCTGAGTTCTCAAAAAGGGTTTCTTCACCCCGGGAAGTGAATTAAATACTATTTGGAGGCATTTAATGTTCGAGCAAAAACGGCTGATTTTTGACAAAAGAGATAACACCCCCCCATTACGTCATGCTTCAGAAATGTGGAAAAGGGTCCGTTTTCAAATATTTTATTTTTGAACGTCAGTTCACATTTGTAGGTGGATCATCAGTGTTAGAGCTAAAATTAGCATGTTTAAAGTGATTTTCATGCTTCCAGGGGCTCGGGAAGTGAATTAAATACCATTTGGAGGCATTTAATGTTCAAGCAAAAACGGCTGATTTTCGACAAAAGAGATAACACCCCCCCATTACGTCATGCTTCAGAAATGTGGAAAATGGTCCGTTTTCAAATGTTTTATTTTTGAACGTCAGTTCACATTTGTAGGTGGATCATCAGTGTTAGAGCTAAAATTAGCATGTTTAAAGTGATTTTCATGCTTCCAGGGGCCCTAAACACAAGATTTATGGAATGGTTAAAAGTGCATGAAAATGGCCAATTTACTCACTCTGAGTTCTCAAAAAGGGTTTCTTCACCCCGGGAAGTGAATTAAATACTATTTGGAGGCATTTAATGTTCGAGCAAAAACGGCTGATTTTCGACAAAAGAGATAACACCCCCCCATTACGTCATGCTTCAGAAATGTGGAAAATGGTCCGTTTTCAAATGTTTTATTTTTGAACGTCAGTTCACATTTGTAGGTGGATCATCAGTGTTAGAGCTAAAATGAGCATGTTTAAAGTGATTTTCATGCTTCCAGGGGCCCTAAACACAAGATTTATGGAATGGTTAAAAGTGCATGAAAATGGCCAATTTACTCACTCTGAGATCTCAAAAAGGGTTTCTTCACCCCGGGAAGTGAATTAAATACCATTTGGAGGCATTTAATGTTCGAGCAAAAACGGCTGATTTTCGACAAAAGAGATAACACCCCCCCATTACGTCATGCTTCAGAAATGTGGAAAATGGTCCGTTTTCAAATGTTTTTTTTTTGAACGTCAGTTCACATTTGTAGGTGGATCATCAGTGTTAGAGCTAAAATTAGCATGTTTAAAGTGATTTTCATGCTTCCAGGGGCTCGGGAAGTGAATTAAATACCATTTGGAGGCATTTAATGTTCAAGCAAAAACAGCTGATTTTCGACAAAAGAGATAACACCCCCCCATTACGTCATGCTTCAGAAATGTGGAAAATGGTCCGTTTTCAAATGTTTTATTTTTGAACGTCAGTTCACATTTGTAGGTGGATCATCAGTGTTAGAGCTAAAATTAGCATGTTTAAAGTGATTTTCATGCTTCCAGGGGCTCGGGAAGTGAATTAAATACCATTTGGAGGCATTTAATGTTCAAGCAAAAACGGCTGATTTTCGACAAAAGAGATAACACCCCCCCCATTACGTCATGCTTCTGAAATGTGGAAAATGGTCCGTTTTCAAATGTTTTATTTTTGAACGTCAGTTCACATTTGTAGGTGGATCATCAGTGTTAGAGCTAAAATTAGCATGTCTAAAGTGATTTTCATGCTTCCAGGGGCCCTAAACACAAGATTTATGGAATGGTTAAAAGTGCATGAAAATGGCCAATTTACTCACTCTGAGTTCTCAAAAAGGGTTTCTCCACCCCGGGAAGTGAATTAAATACTATTTGGAGGCATTTAATGTTCGAGCAAAAACGGCTGATTTTTGACAAAAGAGATAACACCCCCCCATTACGTCATGCTTCAGAAATGTGGAAAATGGCCGTTTTCAAATGTTTTATTTTTGAACGTCAGTTCACATTTGTAGGTGGATCATCAGTGTTAGAGCTAAAATTAGAATGTTTAAAGTGATTTTCATGCTTCCAGGGGCTCGGGAAGTGAATTAAATACCATTTGGAGGCATTTAATGTTCAAGCAAAAACGGCTGATTTTCGACAAAAGAGATAACACCCCCCCATTACGTCATGCTTCAGAAATGTGGAAAATGGTCAGTTTTCAAATGTTTTATTTTTGAACGTCAGTTCACATTTGTAGGTGGATCATCAGTGTTAGAGCTAAAATTAGCATGTTTAAAGTGATTTTCATGCTTCCAGGGGCCCTAAACACAAGATTTATGGAATGGTTAAAAGTGCATGAAAATGGCCAATTTACTCACTCTGAGTTCTCAAAAAGGGTTTCTTCACCCCGGGAAGTGAATTAAATACCATTTGGAGGCATTTAATGTTCGAGCAAAAATGGCTGATTTTCGACAAAAGAGATAACACCCCCCCATTACGTCATGCTTCAGAAATGTGGAAAATGGTCCGTTTTCAAATGTTTTATTTTTGAACGTCAGTTCACATTTGTAGGTGGATCATCAGTGTTAGAGCTAAAATTAGCATGTTTAAAGTGATTTTCATGCTTCCAGGGGCCCTAAACACAAGATTTATGGAATGGTTAAAAGTGCATGAAAATGGCCAATTTACTCACTCTGAGTTCTCAAAAAGGGTTTCTTCACCCCGGGAAGTGAATTAAATACTATTTGGAGGCATTTAATGTTCGAGCAAAAACGGCTGATTTTTGACAAAAGAGATAACACCCCCCCATTACGTCATGCTTCAGAAATGTGGAAAATGGTCCGTTTTCAAATATTTTATTTTTGAACGTCAGTTCTCATTTGTAGGTGGATCATCAGTGTTAGAGCTAAAATTAGCATGTTTAAAGTGATTTTCATGCTTCCAGGGGCTCGGGAAGTGAATTAAATACCATTTGGAGGCATTTAATGTTCAAGCAAAAACGGCTGATTTTCGACAAAAGAGATAACACCCCCCCATTACGTCATGCTTCAGAAATGTGGAAAATGGTCCGTTTTCAAATGTTTTATTTTTGAACGTCAGTTCACATTTGTAGTTGGATCATCAGTGTTAGAGCTAAAATTAGCATGTTTAAAGTGATTTTCATGCTTCCAGGGGCCCTAAACACAAGATTTATGGAATGGTTAAAAGTGCATGAAAATGGCCAATTTACTCACTCTGAGTTCTCAAAAAGGGTTTCTTCACCCCGGGAAGTGAATTAAATACCATTTGGAGGCATTTAATGTTCGAGCAAAAACGGCTGATTTTCGACAAAAGAGATAACACCCCCCCATTACGTCATGCTTCAGAAATGTGGAAAATGGCCGTTTTCAAATGTTTTATTTTTGAACGTCAGTTCACATTTGTAGGTGGATCATCAGTGTTAGAGCTAAAATTAGCATGTTTAAAGTGATTTTCATGCTTCCAGGGGCTCGGGAAGTGAATTAAATACCATTTGGAGGCATTTAATGTTCAAGCAAAAACGGCTGATTTTCGACAAAAGAGATAACACCCCCCCATTACGTCATGCTTCAGAAATGTGAAAAATGGTCCGTTTTCAAATGTTTTATTTTTGAACGTCAGTTCACATTTGTAGGTGGATCATCAGTGTTAGAGCTAAAATTAGCATGTTTAAAGTGATTTTCATGCTTCCAGGGGCCCTAAACACAAGATTTATGGAATGGTTAAAAGTGCATGAAAATGGCCAATTTACTCACTCTGAGTTCTCAAAAAGGGTTTCTTCACCCCGGGAAGTGAATTAAATACCATTTGGAGGCATTTAATGTTCGAGCAAAAACGGCTGATTTTCGACAAAAGAGATACCACCCCCCCATTACGTCATGCTTCAGAAATGTGGAAAATGGTCCGTTTTCAAATGTTTTATTTTTGAACGTCAGTTAGCATTTGTAGGTGGATCATCAGTGTTAGAGCTAAAATTAGCATGTTTAAAGTGATTGTCATGCTTCCAGGGGCTCGGGAAGTGAATTAAATACCATTTGGAGGCATTTAATGTTCAAGCAAAAACGGCTGATTTTCGACAAAAGAGATAACACCCCCCCCATTACGTCATGCTTCAGAAATGTTGAAAATGGTCCGTTTTCAAATGTTTTATTTTTGAACGTCAGTTCACATTTGTAGGTGGATCATCAGTGTTAGAGCTAAAATTAGCATGTTTAAAGTGATTTTCATGCTTCCAGGGGCCCTAAACACAAGATTTATGGAATGGTTAAAAGTGCATGAAAATGGCCAATTTACTCACTCTGAGTTCTCAAAAATGGTTTCTTCACCCCGGGAAGTGAATTAAATACTATTTGGAGGCATTTAATGTTCGAGCAAAAACGGCTGATTTTTGACAAAAGAGATAACACCCCCCCATTACGTCATGCTTCAGAAATGTGGAAAATGGTCCGTTTTCAAATGTTTTATTTTTGAACGTCAGTTCACATTTGTAGGTGGATCATCAGTGTTAGAGCTAAAATTAGCATGTTTAAAGTGATTTTCATGCTTCCAGGGGCTCGGGAAGTGAATTACATACCATTTGGAGGCATTTAATGTTCAAGCAAAAACGGCTGATTTTCGACAAAAGAGATAACACCCCCCCATTACGTCATGCTTCAGAAATGTGGAAAATGGTCCGTTTTCAAATGTTTTATTTTTGAACGTCAGTTCACATTTGTAGGTGGATCATCAGTGTTAGAGCTAAAATTAGCATGTTTAAAGTGATTTTCATGCTTCCAGGGGCCCTAAACACAAGATTTATGGAATGGTTAAAAGTGCATGAAAATGGCCAATTTACTCACTCTGAGTTCTCAAAAAGGGTTTCTTCACCCCGGGAAGTGAATTAAATACTATTTGGAGGCATTTAATGTTCGAGCAAAAACGGCTGATTTTCGACAAAAGAGATAACACCCCCCCATTACGTCATGCTTCAGAAATGTGGAAAATGGTCCGTTTTCAAATGTTTTATTTTTGAACGTCCGTTCACATTTGTAGGTGGATCATCAGTGTTAGAGCTAAAATGAGCATGTTTAAAGTGATTTTCATGCTTCCAGGGGCCCTAAACACAAGATTTATGGAATGGTTAAAAGTGCATGAAAATGGCCAATTTACTCACTCTGAGTTCTCAAAAAGGGTTTCTTCACCCCGGGAAGTGAATTAAACACCATTTGGAGGCATTTAATGTTCGAGCAAAAACGGCTGATTTTCGACAAAAGAGATAACACCCCCCCCATTACGTCATGCTTCAGAAATGTGGAAAATGGTCCGTTTTCAAATGTTTTATTTTTGAACGTCAGTTCACATTTGTAGGTGGATCATCAGTGTTAGAGCTAAAATTAGCATGTTTAAAGTGATTTTCATGCTTCCAGGGGCTCGGGAAGTGAATTAAATACCATTTGGAGGCATTTAATGTTCAAGCAAAAACGGCTGATTTTCGACAAAAGAGATAACACCCCCCCATAACGTCATGCTTCAGAAATGTGGAAAATGGTCCGTTTTCAAATGTTTTATTTTTGAACGTCAGTTCACATTTGTAGGTGGATCATCAGTGTTAGAGCTAAAATTAGCATGTTTAAAGTGATTTTCATGCTTCCAGGGGCCCTAAACACAAGATTTATGGAATGGTTAAAAGTGCATGAAAATGGCCAATTTACTCACTCTGAGTTCTCAAAAAGGGTTTCTTCACCCCGGGAAGTGAATTAAATACTATTTGGAGGCATTTAATGTTCGAGCAAAAACGGCTGATTTTTGACAAAAGAGATAACACCCCCCCATTACGTCATGCTTCAGAAATGTGGAAAAGGGTCCGTTTTCAAATATTTTATTTTTGAACGTCAGTTCACATTTGTAGGTGGATCATCAGTGTTAGAGCTAAAATTAGCATGTTTAAAGTGATTTTCATGCTTCCAGGGGCTCGGGAAGTGAATTAAATACCATTTGGAGGCATTTAATGTTCAAGCAAAAACGGCTGATTTTCGACAAAAGAGATAACACCCCCCTATTACGTCATGCTTCAGAAATGTGAAAAATGGTCCGTTTTCAAATGTTTTATTTTTGAACGTCAGTTCACATTTGTAGGTGGATCATCAGTGTTAGAGCTAAAATTAGCATGTTTAAAGTGATTTTCATGCTTCCAGGGGCCCTAAACACAAGATTTATGGAATGGTTAAAAGTGCATGAAAATGGCCAATTTACTCACTCTGAGTTCTCAAAAAGGGTTTCTTCACCCCGGGAAGTGAATTAAATACCATTTGGAGGCATTTAATGTTCGAGCAAAAACGGCTGATTTTCGACAAAAGAGATAACACCCCCCCATTACGTCATGCTTCAGAAATGTGGAAAATGGTCCGTTTTCAAATGTTTTATTTTTGAACGTCAGTTAGCATTTGTAGGTGGATCATCAGTGTTAGAGCTAAAATTAGCATGTTTAAAGTGATTGTCATGCTTCCAGGGGCTCGGGAAGTGAATTAAATACCATTTGGAGGCATTTAATGTTCAAGCAAAAACGGCTGATTTTCGACAAAAGAGATAACACCCCCCCATTACGTCATGCTTCAGAAATGTTGAAAATGGTCCGTTTTCAAATGTTTTATTTTTGAACGTCAGTTCACATTTGTGGGTGGATCATCAGTGTTAGAGCTAAAATTAGCATGTTTAAAGTGATTTTCATGCTTCCGGGGGCCCTAAACACAAGATTTATGGAATGGTTAAAAGTGCATGAAAATGGCCAATTTACTCACTCTGAGTTCTCAAAAAGGGTTTCTTCACCCCGGGAAGTGAATTAAATACTATTTGGAGGCATTTAATGTTCGAGCAAAAACGGCTGATTTTTGACAAAAGAGATAACACCCCCCCATTACGTCATGCTTCAGAAATGTGGAAAATGGTCCGTTTTCAAATGTTTTATTTTTGAACGTCAGTTCACATTTGTAGGTGGATCATCAGTGTTAGAGCTAAAATTAGCATGTTTAAAGTGATTTTCATGCTTCCAGGGGCTCGGGAAGTGAATTAAATACCATTTGGAGGCATTTAATGTTCAAGCAAAAACGGCTGATTTTCGACAAAAGAGATAACACCCCCCCATTACGTCATGCTTCAGAAATGTGGAAAATGGTCCATTTTCAAATGTTTTATTTTTGAACGTCAGTTCACATTTGTAGGTGGATCATCAGTGTTAGAGCTAAAATTAGCATGTTTAAAGTGATTTTCATGCTTCCAGGGGCCCTAAACACAAGATTTATGGAATGGTTAAAAGTGCATGAAAATGGCCATTTTACTCACTCTGAGTTCTCAAAAAGGGTTTCTTCACCCCGGGAAGTGAATTAAATACTATTTGGAGGCATTTAATGTTCGAGCAAAAACGGCTGATTTTCGACAAAAGAGATAACACCCCCCCCATTACGTCATGCTTCAGAAATGTGGAAAATGGTCCGTTTTCAAATGTTTTATTTTTGAACGTCAGTTAACATTTGTAGGTGGATCATCAGTGTTAGAGCTAAAATGAGCATGTTTAAAGTGATTTTCATGCTTCCAGGGGCCCTAAACACAAGATTTATGGAATGGTTAAAAGTGCATGAAAATGGCCAATTTACTCACTCTGAGTTCTCAAAAAGGGTTTCTTCACCCCGGGAAGTGAATTAAACACCATTTGGAGGCATTTAATGTTCGAGCAAAAACGGCTGATTTTCGACAAAAGAGATAACACCCCCCCATTACGTCATGCTTCAGAAATGTGGAAAATGGTCCGTTTTCAAATGTTTTATTTTTGAACGTCAGTTCACATTTGTAGGTGGATCATCAGTGTTAGAGCTAAAATTAGCATGTTTAAAGTGATTTTCATGCTTCCAGGGGCTCGGGAAGTGAATTAAATACCATTTGGAGGCATTTAATGTTCAAGCAAAAACAGCTGATTTTCGACAAAAGAGATAACACCCCCCCATTACGTCATGCTTCAGAAATGTGGAAAATGGTCCGTTTTCAAATGTTTTATTTTTGAACGTCAATTCACATTTGTAGGTGGATCATCAGTGTTAGAGCTAAAATTAGCATGTTTAAAGTGATTTTCATGCTTCCAGGGGCCCTAAACACAAGATTTATGGAATGGTTAAAAGTGCATGAAAATGGCCAATTTACTCACTCTGAGTTCTCAAAAAGGGTTTCTTCACCCCGGGAAGTGAATTAAATACTATTTGGAGGCATTTAATGTTCGAGCAAAAACGGCTGATTTTTGACAAAAGAGATAACACCCCCCCATTACGTCATGCTTCAGAAATGTGGAAAAGGGTCCGTTTTCAAATATTTTATTTTTGAACGTCAGTTCACATTTGTAGGTGGATCATCAGTGTTAGAGCTAAAATTAGCATGTTTAAAGTGATTTTCATGCTTCCAGGGGCTCGGGAAGTGAATTAAATACCATTTGGAGGCATTTAATGTTCAAGCAAAAACGGCTGATTTTCGACAAAAGAGATAACACCCCCCCATTACGTCATGCTTCAGAAATGTGGAAAATGGTCCGTTTTCAAATGTTTTATTTTTGAACGTCAGTTCACATTTGTAGGTGGATCATCAGTGTTAGAGCTAAAATTAGCATGTTTAAAGTGATTTTCATGCTTCCAGGGGCCCTAAACACAAGATTTATGGAATGGTTAAAAGTGCATGAAAATGGCCAATTTACTCACTCTGAGTTCTCAAAAAGGGTTTCTTCACCCCGGGAAGTGAATTAAATACTATTTGGAGGCATTTAATGTTCGAGCAAAAACGGCTGATTTTCGACAAAAGAGATAACACCCCCCCATTACGTCATGCTTCAGAAATGTGGAAAATGGTCCGTTTTCAAATGTTTTATTTTTGAACGTCAGTTCACATTTGTAGGTGGATCATCAGTGTTAGAGCTAAAATGAGCATGTTTAAAGTGATTTTCATGCTTCCAGGGGCCCTAAACACAAGATTTATGGAATGGTTAAAAGTGCATGAAAATGGCCAATTTACTCACTCTGAGATCTCAAAAAGGGTTTCTTCACCCCGGGAAGTGAATTAAATACCATTTGGAGGCATTTAATGTTCGAGCAAAAACGGCTGATTTTCGACAAAAGAGATAACACCCCCCCATTACGTCATGCTTCAGAAATGTGGAAAATGGTCCGTTTTCAAATGTTTTATTTTTGAACGTCAGTTCACATTTGTAGGTGGATCATCAGTGTTAGAGCTAAAATTAGCATGTTTAAAGTGATTTTCATGCTTCCAGGGGCTCGGGAAGTGAATTAAATACCATTTGGAGGCATTTAATGTTCAAGCAAAAACGGCTGATTTTCGACAAAAGAGATAACACCCCCCCATTACGTCATGCTTCTGAAATGTGGAAAATGGTCCGTTTTCAAATGTTTTATTTTTGAACGTCAGTTCACATTTGTAGGTGGATCATCAGTGTTAGAGCTAAAATTAGCATGTTTAAAGTGATTTTCATGCTTCCAGGGGCCCTAAACACAAGATTTATGGAATGGTTAAAAGTGCATGAAAATGGCCAATTTACTCACTCTGAGTTCTCAAAAAGGGTTTCTTCACCCCGGGAAGTGAATTAAATACTATTTGGAGGCATTTAATGTTCGAGCAAAAACGGCTGATTTTTGACAAAAGAGATAACACCCCCCCATTACGTCCTGCTTCAGAAATGTGGAATATGGCCGTTTTCAAATGTTTTATTTTTGAACGTCAGTTCACATTTGTAGGTGGATCATCAGTGTTAGAGCTAAAATTAGCATGTTTAAAGTGATTTTCATGCTTCCAGGGGCTCGGGAAGTGAATTAAATACCATTTGGAGGCATTTAATGTTCAAGCAAAAACGGCTGATTTTCGACAAAAGAGATAACACCCCCCCATTACGTCATGCTTCAGAAATGTGGAAAATGGTCAGTTTTCAAATGTTTTATTTTTGAACGTCAGTTCACATTTGTAGGTGGATCATCAGTGTTAGAGCTAAAATTAGCATGTTTAAAGTGATTTTCATGCTTCCAGGGGCCCTAAACACAAGATTTATGGAATGGTTAAAAGTGCATGAAAATGGCCAATTTACTCACTCTGAGTTCTCAAAAAGGGTTTCTTCACCCCGGGAAGTGAATTAAATACCATTTGGAGGCATTTAATGTTCGAGCAAAAACGGCTGATTTTCGACAAAAGAGATAACACCCCCCCATTACGTCATGCTTCAGAAATGTGGAAAATGGTCCGTTTTCAAATGTTTTATTTTTGAACGTCAGTTCACATTTATAGGTGGATCATCAGTGTTAGAGCTAAAATTAGCATGTTTAAAGTGATTTTCATGCTTCCAGGGGCCCTAAACACAAGATTTATGGAATGGTTAAAAGTGCATGAAAATGGCCAATTTACTCACTCTGAGTTCTCAAAAAGGGTTTCTTCACCCCGGGAAGTGAATTAAATACTATTTGGAGGCATTTAATGTTCGAGCAAAAACGGCTGATTTTTGACAAAAGAGATAACACCCCCCCATTACGTCATGCTTCAGAAATGTGGAAAATGGTCCGTTTTCAAATATTTTATTTTTGAACGTCAGTTCTCATTTGTAGGTGGATCATCAGTGTTAGAGCTAAAATTAGCATGTTTAAAGTGATTTTCATGCTTCCAGGGGCTCGGGAAGTGAATTAAATACCATTTGGAGGCATTTAATGTTCAAGCAAAAACGGCTGATTTTCGACAAAAGAGATAACACCCCCCCATTACGTCATGCTTCAGAAATGTGGAAAATGGTCCGTTTTCAAATGTTTTATTTTTGAACGTCAGTTCACATTTGTAGGTGGATCATCAGTGTTAGAGCTAAAATTAGCATGTTTAAAGTGATTTTCATGCTTCCAGGGGCCCTAAACACAAGATTTATGGAATGGGTAAAAGTGCATGAAAATGGCCAATTTACTCACTCTGAGTTCTCAAAAAGGGTTTCTTCACCCCGGGAAGTGAATTAAATACCATTTGGAGGCATTTAATGTTCGAGCAAAAACGGCTATTTTCGACAAAAGAGATAACACCCCCCCATTACGTCATGCTTCAGAAATGTGGAAAATGGTCCGTTTTCAAATGTTTTATTTTTGAACGTCAGTTAGCATTTGTAGGTGGATCATCAGTGTTAGAGCTAAAATTAGCATGTTTAAAGTGATTGTCATGCTTCCAGGGGCTCGGGAAGTGAATTAAATACCATTTGGAGGCATTTAATGTTCAAGCAAAAACGGCTGATTTTCGACAAAAGAGATAACACCTCCCCCATTACGTCATGCTTCAGAAATGTGGAAAATGGTCCGTTTTCAAATGTTTTATTTTTGAACGTCAGTTCACATTTGTAGGTGGATCATCAGTGTTAGAGCTAAAATTAGCATGTTTAAAGTGATTTTCATGCTTCCAGGGGCCCTAAACACAAGATTTATGGAATGGTTAAAAGTGCATGAAAATGGCCAATTTACTCACTCTGAGTTCTCAAAAAGGGTTTCTTCACCCCGGGAAGTGAATTAAATACTATTTGGAGGCATTTAATGTTCGAGCAAAAACGGCTGATTTTTGACAAAAGAGATAACACCCCCCCATTACGTCATGCTTCAGAAATGTGGAAAATGGTCCGTTTTCAAATATTTTATTTTTGAACGTCAGTTCACATTTGTAGGTGGATCATCAGTGTTAGAGCTAAAATTAGCATGTTTAAAGTGATTTTCATGCTTCCAGGGGCTCGGGAAGTGAATTAAATACCATTTGGAGGCATTTAATGTTCAAGCAAAAATGGCTGATTTTCGACAAAAGAGATAACACCCCCCCATTACGTCATGCTTCAGAAATGTGGAAAATGGTCCGTTTTCAAATGTTTTATTTTTGAACGTCAGTTCACATTTGTAGGTGGATCATCAGTGTTAGAGCTAAAATTAGCATGTTTAAAGTGATTTTCATGCTTCCAGGGGCCCTAAACACAAGATTTATGGAATGGTTAAAAGTGCATGAAAATGGCCAATTTACTCACTCTGAGTTCTCAAAAAGGGTTTCTTCACCCCGAGAAGTGAATTAAATACTATTTGGAGGCATTTAATGTTCGAGCAAAAACGGCTGATTTTTGACAAAAGAGATAACACCCCCCCATTACGTCATGCTTCAGAAATGTGGAAAAGGGTCCGTTTTCAAATATTTTATTTTTGAACGTCAGTTCACATTTGTAGGTGGATCATCAGTGTAAGAGCTAAAATTAGCATGTTTAAAGTGATTTTCATGCTTCCAGGGGCTCGGGAAGTGAATTAAATACCATTTGGAGGCATTTAATGTTCAAGCAAAAACGGCTGATTTTCGACAAAAGAGATAACACCCCCCCATTACGTCATGCTTCAGAAATGTGGAAAATGGTCCGTTTTCAAATGTTTTATTTTTGAACGTCAGTTCACATTTGTAGGTGGATCATCAGTGTTAGAGCTAAAATTAGCATGTTTAAAGTGATTTTCATGCTTCCAGGGGCCCTAAACACAAGATTTATGGAATGGTTAAAAGTGCATGAAAATGGCCAATTTACTCACTCTGAGTTCTCAAAAAGGGATTCTTCACCCCGGAAAGTGAATTAAATACTATTTGGAGGCATTTAATGTTCGAGCAAAAACGGCTGATTTTTGACAAAAGAGATAACACCCCCCCATTACGTCATGCTTCAGAAATGTGGAAAAGGGTCCGTTTTCAAATATTTTATTTTTGAACGTCAGTTCACATTTGTAGGTGGATCATCAGTGTTAGAGCTAAAATTAGCATGTTTAAAGTGATTTTCATGCTTCCAGGGGCCCTAAACACAAGATTTATGGAATGGTTAAAAGTGCATGAAAATGGCCAATTTACTCACTCTGAGTTCTCAAAAAGGGTTTCTTCACCCCGGGAAGTGAATTAAATACTATTTGGAGGCATTTAATGTTCGAGCAAAAACGGCTGATTTTCGACAAAAGAGATAACACCCCCCCATTACGTCATGCTTCAGAAATGTGGAAAATGGTCCGTTTTCAAATGTTTTATTTTTGAACGTCAGTTCACATTTGTAGGTGGATCATCAGTGTTAGAGCTAAAATGAGCATGTTTAAAGTGATTTTCATGCTTCCAGGGGCCCTAAACACAAGATTTATGGAATGGTTAAAAGTGCATGAAAATGGCCAATTTACTCACTCTGAGATCTCAAAAAGGGTTTCTTCACCCCGGGAAGTGAATTAAATACCATTTGGAGGCATTTAATGTTCGAGCAAAAACGGCTGATTTTCGACAAAAGAGATAACACCCCCCCATTACGTCATGCTTCAGAAATGTGGAAAATGGTCCGTTTTCAAATGTTTTATTTTTGAACGTCAGTTCACATTTGTAGGTGGATCATCAGTGTTAGAGCTAAAATTAGCATGTTTAAAGTGATTTTCATGCTTCCAGGGGCTCGGGAAGTGAATTAAATACCATTTGGAGGCATTTAATGTTCAAGCAAAAACAGCTGATTTTCGACAAAAGAGATAACACCCCCCCATTACGTCATGCTTCAGAAATGTGGAAAATGGTCCGTTTTCAAATGTTTTATTTTTGAACGTCAGTTCACATTTGTAGGTGGATCATCAGTGTTAGAGCTAAAATTAGCATGTTTAAAGTGATTTTCATGCTTCCAGGGGCTCGGGAAGTGAATTAAATACCATTTGGAGGCATTTAATGTTCAAGCAAAAACGGCTGATTTTCGACAAAAGAGATAACACCCCCCCATTACGTCATGCTTCTGAAATGTGGAAAATGGTCCGTTTTCAAATGTTTTATTTTTGAACGTCAGTTCACATTTGTAGGTGGATCATCAGTGTTAGAGCTAAAATTAGCATGTCTAAAGTGATTTTCATGCTTCCAGGGGCCCTAAACACAAGATTTATGGAATGGTTAAAAGTGCATGAAAATGGCCAATTTACTCACTCTGAGTTCTCAAAAAGGGTTTCTTCACCCCGGGAAGTGAATTAAATACTATTTGGAGGCATTTAATGTTCGAGCAAAAACGGCTGATTTTTGACAAAAGAGATAACACCCCCCCATTACGTCCTGCTTCAGAAATGTGGAATATGGCCGTTTTCAAATGTTTTATTTTTGAACGTCAGTTCACATTTGTAGGTGGATCATCAGTGTTAGAGCTAAAATTAGCATGTTTAAAGTGATTTTCATGCTTCCAGGGGCTCGGGAAGTGAATTAAATACCATTTGGAGGCATTTAATGTTCAAGCAAAAACGGCTGATTTTCGACAAAAGAGATAACACCCCCCCATTACGTCATGCTTCAGAAATGTGGAAAATGGTCAGTTTTCAAATGTTTTATTTTTGAACGTCAGTTCACATTTGTAGGTGGATCATCAGTGTTAGAGCTAAAATTAGCATGTTTAAAGTGATTTTCATGCTTCCAGGGGCCCTAAACACAAGATTTATGGAATGGTTAAAAGTGCATGAAAATGGCCAATTTACTCACTCTGAGTTCTCAAAAAGGGTTTCTTCACCCCGGGAAGTGAATTAAATACCATTTGGAGGCATTTAATGTTCGAGCAAAAACGGCTGATTTTCGACAAAAGAGATAACACCCCCCCATTACGTCATGCTTCAGAAATGTGGAAAATGGTCCGTTTTCAAATGTTTTATTTTTGAACGTCAGTTCACATTTATAGGTGGATCATCAGTGTTAGAGCTAAAATTAGCATGTTTAAAGTGATTTTCATGCTTCCAGGGGCCCTAAACACAAGATTTATGGAATGGTTAAAAGTGCATGAAAATGGCCAATTTACTCACTCTGAGTTCTCAAAAAGGGTTTCTTCACCCCGGGAAGTGAATTAAATACTATTTGGAGGCATTTAATGTTCGAGCAAAAACGGCTGATTTTTGACAAAAGAGATAACACCCCCCCATTACGTCATGCTTCAGAAATGTGGAAAATGGTCCGTTTTCAAATATTTTATTTTTGAACGTCAGTTCTCATTTGTAGGTGGATCATCAGTGTTAGAGCTAAAATTAGCATGTTTAAAGTGATTTTCATGCTTCCAGGGGCTCGGGAAGTGAATTAAATACCATTTGGAGGCATTTAATGTTCAAGCAAAAACGGCTGATTTTCGACATAAGAGATAACACCCCCCCATTACGTCATGCTTCAGAAATGTGGAAAATGGTCCGTTTTCAAATGTTTTATTTTTGAACGTCAGTTCACATTTGTAGGTGGATCATCAGTGTTAGAGCTAAAATTAGCATGTTTAAAGTGATTTTCATGCTTCCAGGGGCCCTAAACACAAGATTTATGGAATGGGTAAAAGTGCATGAAAATGGCCAATTTACTCACTCTGAGTTCTCAAAAAGGGTTTCTTCACCCCGGGAAGTGAATTAAATACCATTTGGAGGCATTTAATGTTCGAGCAAAAACGGCTATTTTCGACAAAAGAGATAACACCCCCCCATTACGTCATGCTTCAGAAATGTGGAAAATGGTCCGTTTTCAAATGTTTTATTTTTGAACGTCAGTTAGCATTTGTAGGTGGATCATCAGTGTTAGAGCTAAAATTAGCATGTTTAAAGTGATTGTCATGCTTCCAGGGGCTCGGGAAGTGAATTAAATACCATTTGGAGGCATTTAATGTTCAAGCAAAAACGGCTGATTTTCGACAAAAGAGATAACACCTCCCCCATTACGTCATGCTTCAGAAATGTGGAAAATGGTCCGTTTTCAAATGTTTTATTTTTGAACGTCAGTTCACATTTGTAGGTGGATCATCAGTGTTAGAGCTAAAATTAGCATGTTTAAAGTGATTTTCATGCTTCCAGGGGCCCTAAACACAAGATTTATGGAATGGTTAAAAGTGCATGAAAATGGCCAATTTACTCACTCTGAGTTCTCAAAAAGGGTTTCTTCACCCCGGGAAGTGAATTAAATACTATTTGGAGGCATTTAATGTTCGAGCAAAAACGGCTGATTTTTGACAAAAGAGATAACACCCCCCCATTACGTCATGCTTCAGAAATGTGGAAAATGGTCCGTTTTCAAATATTTTATTTTTGAACGTCAGTTCACATTTGTAGGTGGATCATCAGTGTTAGAGCTAAAATTAGCATGTTTAAAGTGATTTTCATGCTTCCAGGGGCTCGGGAAGTGAATTAAATACCATTTGGAGGCATTTAATGTTCAAGCAAAAATGGCTGATTTTCGACAAAAGAGATAACACCCCCCCATTACGTCATGCTTCAGAAATGTGGAAAATGGTCCGTTTTCAAATGTTTTATTTTTGAACGTCAGTTCACATTTGTAGGTGGATCATCAGTGTTAGAGCTAAAATTAGCATGTTTAAAGTGATTTTCATGCTTCCAGGGGCCCTAAACACAACATTTATGGAATGGTTAAAAGTGCATGAAAATGGCCAATTTACTCACTCTGAGTTCTCAAAAAGGGTTTCTTCACCCCGGAAAGTGAATTAAACACCATTTGGAGGCATTTAATGTTCGAGCAAAAACGGCTGATTTTCGACAAAAGAGATAACACCCCCCCATTACGTCATGCTTCAGAAATGTGGAAAATGGTCCGTTTTCAAATGTTTTATTTTTGAACGTCAGTTCACATTTGTAGGTGGATCATCAGTGTTCGAGCTAAAATTAGCATGTTTAAAGTGATTTTCATGCTTCCAGGGGCTCGGGAAGTGAATTAAATACCATTTGGAGGCATTTAATGTTCAAGCAAAAACGGCTGATTTTCGACAAAAGAGATAACACCCCCCCATAACGTCATGCTTCAGAAATGTGGAAAATGGTCCGTTTTCAAATGTTTTATTTTTGAACGTCAGTTCACATTTGTAGGTGGATCATCAGTGTTAGAGCTAAAATTAGCATGTTTAAAGTGATTTTCATGCTTCCAGGGGCCCTAAACACAAGATTTATGGAATGGTTAAAAGTGCATGAAAATGGCCAATTTACTCACTCTGAGTTCTCAAAAAGGGTTTCTTCACCCCGGGAAGTGAATTAAATACTATTTGGAGGCATTTAATGTTCGAGCAAAAACGGCTGATTTTTGACAAAAGAGATAACACCCCCCCATTACGTCATGCTTCAGAAATGTGGAAAAGGGTCCGTTTTCAAATATTTTATTTTTGAACGTCAGTTCACATTTGTAGGTGGATCATCAGTGTTAGAGCTAAAATTAGCATGTTTAAAGTGATTTTCATGCTTCCAGGGGCTCGGGAAGTGAATTAAATACCATTTGGAGGCATTTAATGTTCAAGCAAAAACGGCTGATTTTCGACAAAAGAGATAACACCCCCCCATTACGTCATGCTTCAGAAATGTGAAAAATGGTCCGTTTTCAAATGTTTTATTTTTGAACGTCAGTTCACATTTGTAGGTGGATCATCAGTGTTAGAGCTAAAATTAGCATGTTTAAAGTGATTTTCATGCTTCCAGGGGCCCTAAACACAAGATTTATGGAATGGTTAAAAGTGCATGAAAATGGCCAATTTACTCACTCTGAGTTCTCAAAAAGGGTTTCTTCACCCCGGGAAGTGAATTAAATACCATTTGGAGGCATTTAATGTTCGAGCAAAAACGGCTGATTTTCGACAAAAGAGATAACACCCCCCCATTACGTCATGCTTCAGAAATGTGGAAAATGGTCCGTTTTCAAATGTTTTATTTTTGAACGTCAGTTAGCATTTGTAGGTGGATCATCAGTGTTAGAGCTAAAATTAGCATGTTTAAAGTGATTGTCATGCTTCCAGGGGCTCGGGAAGTGAATTAAATACCATTTGGAGGCATTTAATGTTCGAGCAAAAACGGCTGATTTTCGACAAAAGAGATAACACCCCCCCATTACGTCATGCTTCAGAAATGTGGAAAATGGTCCGTTTTCAAATGTTTTATTTTTGAACGTCAGTTCACATTTGTAGGTGGATCATCAGTGTTAGAGCTAAAATTAGCATGTTTAAAGTGATTTTCATGCTTCCAGGGGCCCTAAACACAAGATTTATGGAATGGTTAAAAGTGCATGAAAATGGCCAATTTACTCACTCTGAGTTCTCAAAAAGGGTTTCTTCACCCCGGGAAGTGAATTAAATACTATTTGGAGGCATTTAATGTTCGAGCAAAAACGGCTGATTTTTGACAAAAGAGATAACACCCCCCATTACGTCATGCTTCAGAAATGTGGAAAAGGGTCCGTTTTCAAATATTTTATTTTTGAACGTCAGTTCACATTTGTAGGTGGATCATCAGTGTTAGAGCTAAAATTAGCATGTTTAAAGTGATTTTCATGCTTCCAGGGGCTCGGGAAGTGAATTAAATATCATTTGGAGGCATTTAATGTTCAAGCAAAAACGGCTGATTTTCGACAAAAGAGATAACACCCCCCCATTACGTCATGCTTCAGAAATGTGGAAAATGGTCCGTTTTCAAATGTTTTATTTTTTAACGTCAGTTCACATTTGTAGGTGGATCATCAGTGTTAGAGCTAAAATTAGCATGTTTAAAGTGATTTTCATGCTTCCAGGGGCCCTAAACACAAGATTTATGGAATGGTTAAAAGTGCATGAAAATGGCCAATTTACTCACTCTGAGTTCTCAAAAAGGGTTTCTTCACCCCGGGAAGTGAATTAAATACTATTTGGAGGCATTTAATGTTCGAGCAAAAACGGCTGATTTTCGACAAAAGAGATAACACCCCCCCATTACGTCATGCTTCAGAAATGTGGAAAATGGTCCGTTTTCAAATGTTTTATTTTTGAACGTCAGTTCACATTTGTAGGTGGATCATCAGTGTTAGAGCTAAAATGAGCATGTTTAAAGTGATTTTCATGCTTCCAGGGGCCCTAAACACAAGATTTATGGAATGGTTAAAAGTGCATGAAAATGGCCAATTTACTCACTCTGAGATCTCAAAAAGGGTTTCTTCACCCCGGGAAGTGAATTAAATACCATTTGGAGGCATTTAATGTTCGAGCAAAAACGGCTGATTTTCGACAAAAGAGATAACACCCCCCCCATTACGTCATGCTTCAGAAATGTGGAAAATGGTCCGTTTTCAAATGTTTTATTTTTGAACGTCAGTTCACATTTGTAGGTGGATCATCAGTGTTAGAGCTAAAATTAGCATGTTTAAAGTGATTTTCATGCTTCCAGGGGCCCTAAACACAAGATTTATGGAATGGTTAAAAGTGCATGAAAATGGCCAATTTACTCACTCTGAGTTCTCAAAAAGGGTTTCTTCACCCCGGGAAGTGAATTAAACACCATTTGGAGGCATTTAATGTTCGAGCAAAAACGGCTGATTTTCGACAAAAGAGATAACACCCCCCCATTACGTCATGCTTCAGAAATGTGGAAAATGGTCCATTTTCAAATGTTTTATTTTTGAACGTCAGTTCACATTTGTAGGTGGATCATCAGTGTTAGAGCTAAAATTAGCATGTTTAAAGTGATTTTCATGCTTCCAGGGGCTCGGGAAGTGAATTAAATACCATTTGGAGGCATTTAATGTTCAAGCAAAAACGGCTGATTTTCGACAAAAGAGATAACACCCCCCCATAACGTCATGCTTCAGAAATGTGGAAAATGGTCCGTTTTCAAATGTTTTATTTTTGAACGTCAGTTCACATTTGTAGGTGGATCATCAGTGTTAGAGCTAAAATTAGCATGTTTAAAGTGATTTTCATGCTTCCAGGGGCCCTAAACACAAGATTTATGGAATGGTTAAAAGTGCATGAAAATGGCCAATTTACTCACTCTGAGTTCTCAAAAAGGGTTTCTTCACCCCGGGAAGTGAATTAAATACTATTTGGAGGCATTTAATGTTCGAGCAAAAACGGCTGATTTTTGACAAAAGAGATAACACCCCCCCATTACGTCATGCTTCAGAAATGTGGAAAAGGGTCCGTTTTCAAATATTTTATTTTTGAACGTCAGTTCACATTTGTAGGTGGATCATCAGTGTTAGAGCTAAAATTAGCATGTTTAAAGTGATTTTCATGCTTCCAGGGGCTCGGGAAGTGAATTAAATACCATTTGGAGGCATTTAATGTTCAAGCAAAAACGGCTGATTTTCGACAAAAGAGATAACACCCCCCCATTACGTCATGCTTCAGAAATGTGAAAAATGGTCCGTTTTCAAATGTTTTATTTTTGAACGTCAGTTCACATTTGTAGGTGGATCATCAGTGTTAGAGCTAAAATTAGCATGTTTAAAGTGATTTTCATGCTTCCAGGGGCCCTAAACACAAGATTTATGGAATGGTTAAAAGTGCATGAAAATGGCCAATTTACTCACTCTGAGTTCTCAAAAAGGGTTTCTTCACCCCGGGAAGTGAATTAAATACCATTTGGAGGCATTTAATGTTCGAGCAAAAACGGCTGATTTTCGACAAAAGAGATAACACCCCCCCATTACGTCATGCTTCAGAAATGTGGAAAATGGTCCGTTTTCAAATGTTTTATTTTTGAACGTCAGTTAGCATTTGTAGGTGGATCATCAGTGTTAGAGCTAAAATTAGCATGTTTAAAGTGATTTTCATGCTTCCAGGGGCTCGGGAAGTGAATTAAATACCATTTGGAGGCATTTAATGTTCAAGCAAAAACGGCTGATTTTCGACAAAAGAGATAACACCCCCCCATTACGTCATGCTTCAGAAATGTGGAAAATGGTCCGTTTTCAAATGTTTTATTTTTGAACGTCAGTTCACATTTGTAGGTGGATCATCAGTGTTAGAGCTAAAATTAGCATGTTTAAAGTGATTTTCATGCTTCCAGGGGCCCTAAACACAAGATTTATGGAATGGTTAAAAGTGCATGAAAATGGCCAATTTACTCACTCTGAGTTCTCAAAAAGGGTTTCTTCACCCCGGGAAGTGAATTAAATACTATTTGGAGGCATTTAATGTTCGAGCAAAAACGGCTGATTTTCGACAAAAGAGATAACACCCCCCCATTACGTCATGCTTCAGAAATGTGGAAAATGGTCCGTTTTCCAATGTTTTATTTTTGAACGTCAGTTCACATTTGTAGGTGGATCATCAGTGTTAGAGCTAAAATGAGCATGTTTAAAGTGATTTTCATGCTTCCAGGGGCCCTAAACACAAGATTTATGGAATGGTTAAAAGTGCATGAAAATGGCCAATTTACTCACTCTGAGATCTCAAAAAGGGTTTCTTCACCCCTAGAAGTGAATTAAATACCATTTGGAGGCATTTAATGTTCGAGCAAAAACGGCTGATTTTCGACAAAAGAGATAACACCCCCCCATTACGTCATGCTTCAGAAATGTGGAAAATGGTCCGTTTTCAAATGTTTTATTTTTGAACGTCAGTTCACATTTGTAGGTGGATCATCAGTGTTAGAGCTAAAATGAGCATGTTTAAAGTGATTTTCATGCTTCCAGGGGCCCTAAACACAAGATTTATGGAATGGTTAAAAGTGCATGAAAATGGCCAATTTACTCACTCTGAGTTCTCAAAAAGGGTTTCTTCACCCCGGGAAGTGAATTAAATACCATTTGGAGGCATTTAATGTTCGAGCAAAAACGGCTGATTTTCGACAAAAGAGATAACACCCCCCCATTACTTCATGCTTCAGAAATGTGGAAAATGGTCCGTTTTCAAATGTTTTATTTTTGAACGTCAGTTCACATTTGTAGGTGGATCATCAGTGTTAGAGCTAAAATTAGCATGTTTAAAGTGATTTTCATGCTTCCAGGGGCTCGGGAAGTGAATTAAATACCATTTGGAGGCATTTAATGTTCAAGCAAAAACGGCTGATTTTCGACAAAAGAGATAACACCCCCCCATTACGTCATGCTTCAGAAATGTGGAAAATGGTCCGTTTTCAAATGTTTTATTTTTGAACGTCAGTTCACATTTGTAGGTGGATCATCAGTGTTAGAGCTAAAATTAGCATGTTTAAAGTGATTTTCATGCTTCCAGGGGCCCTAAACACAAGATTTATGGAATGGTTAAAAGTGCATGAAAATGGCCAATTTACTCACTCTGAGTTCTCAAAAAGGGTTTCTTCACCCCGGGAAGTGAATTAAATACTATTTGGAGGCATTTAATGTTCGAGCAAAAACGGCTGATTTTTGACAAAAGAGATAACACCCCCCCATTACGTCATGCTTCAGAAATGTGGAAAAGGGTCCGTTTTCAAATATTTTATTTTTGAACGTCAGTTCACATTTGTAGGTGGATCATCAGTGTTAGAGCTAAAATTAGCATGTTTAAAGTGATTTTCATGCTTCCAGGGGCTTGGGAAGTGAATTAAATACCATTTGGAGGCATTTAATGTTCAAGCAAAAACGGCTGATTTTCGACAAAAGAGATAACACCCCCCCATTACGTCATGCTTCAGAAATGTGGAAAATGGTCCGTTTTCAAATGTTTTATTTTTGAACGTCAGTTCACATTTGTAGGTGGATCATCAGTGTTAGAGCTAAAATTAGCATGTTTAAAGTGATTTTCATGCTTCCAGGGGCCCTAAACACAAGATTTATGGAATGGTTAAAAGTGCATGAAAATGGCCAATTTACTCACTCTGAGTTCTCAAAAAGGGTTTCTTCACCCCGGGAAGTGAATTAAATACTATTTGGAGGCATTTAATGTTCGAGCAAAAACGGCTGATTTTCGACAAAAGAGATAACACCCCCCCATTACGTCATGCTTCAGAAATGTGGAAAATGGTCCGTTTTCAAATGTTTTATTTTTGAACGTCAGTTCACATTTGTAGGTGGATCATCAGTGTTAGAGCTAAAATTAGCATGTTTAAAGTGATTTTCATGCTTCCAGGGGCTCGGGAAGTGAATTAAATACCATTTGGAGGCATTTAATGTTCAAGCAAAAATGGCTGATTTTCGACAAAAGAGATAACACCCCCCCATTACGTCATGCTTCAGAAATGTGGAAAATGGTCCGTTTTCAAATGTTTTATTTTTGAACGTCAGTTCACATTTGTAGGTGGATCATCAGTGTTAGAGCTAAAATTAGCATGTTTAAAGTGATTTTCATGCTTCCAGGGGCCCTAAACACAAGATTTATGGAATGGTTAAAAGTGCATGAAAATGGCCAATTTACTCACTCTGAGTTCTCAAAAAGGGTTTCTTCACCCCGAGAAGTGAATTAAATACTATTTGGAGGCATTTAATGTTCGAGCAAAAACGGCTGATTTTTGACAAAAGAGATAACACCCCCCCATTACGTCATGCTTCAGAAATGTGGAAAAGGGTCCGTTTTCAAATATTTTATTTTTGAACGTCAGTTCACATTTGTAGGTGGATCATCAGTGTAAGAGCTAAAATTAGCATGTTTAAAGTGATTTTCATGCTTCCAGGGGCTCGGGAAGTGAATTAAATACCATTTGGAGGCATTTAATGTTCAAGCAAAAACGGCTGATTTTCGACAAAAGAGATAACACCCCCCCATTACGTCATGCTTCAGAAATGTGGAAAATGGTCCGTTTTCAAATGTTTTATTTTTGAACGTCAGTTCACATTTGTAGGTGGATCATCAGTGTTAGAGCTAAAATTAGCATGTTTAAAGTGATTTTCATGCTTCCAGGGGCCCTAAACACAAGATTTATGGAATGGTTAAAAGTGCATGAAAATGGCCAATTTACTCACTCTGAGTTCTCAAAAAGGGATTCTTCACCCCGGAAAGTGAATTAAATACTATTTGGAGGCATTTAATGTTCGAGCAAAAACGGCTGATTTTTGACAAAAGAGATAACACCCCCCCATTACGTCATGCTTCAGAAATGTGGAAAAGGGTCCGTTTTCAAATATTTTATTTTTGAACGTCAGTTCACATTTGTAGGTGGATCATCAGTGTTAGAGCTAAAATTAGCATGTTTAAAGTGATTTTCATGCTTCCAGGGGCCCTAAACACAAGATTTATGGAATGGTTAAAAGTGCATGAAAATGGCCAATTTACTCACTCTGAGTTCTCAAAAAGGGTTTCTTCACCCCGGGAAGTGAATTAAATACTATTTGGAGGCATTTAATGTTCGAGCAAAAACGGCTGATTTTCGACAAAAGAGATAACACCCCCCCATTACGTCATGCTTCAGAAATGTGGAAAATGGTCCGTTTTCAAATGTTTTATTTTTGAACGTCAGTTCACATTTGTAGGTGGATCATCAGTGTTAGAGCTAAAATTAGCATGTTTAAAGTGATTTTCATGCTTCCAGGGGCTCGGGAAGTGAATTAAATACCATTTGGAGGCATTTAATGTTCAAGCAAAAACAGCTGATTTTCGACAAAAGAGATAACACCCCCCCATTACGTCATGCTTCAGAAATGTGGAAAATGGTCCGTTTTCAAATGTTTTATTTTTGAACGTCAGTTCACATTTGTAGGTGGATCATCAGTGTTAGAGCTAAAATTAGCATGTTTAAAGTGATTTTCATGCTTCCAGGGGCTCGGGAAGTGAATTAAATACCATTTGGAGGCATTTAATGTTCAAGCAAAAACGGCTGATTTTCGACAAAAGAGATAACACCCCCCCATTACGTCATGCTTCTGAAATGTGGAAAATGGTCCGTTTTCAAATGTTTTATTTTTGAACGTCAGTTCACATTTGTAGGTGGATCATCAGTGTTAGAGCTAAAATTAGCATGTCTAAAGTGATTTTCATGCTTCCAGGGGCCCTAAACACAAGATTTATGGAATGGTTAAAAGTGCATGAAAATGGCCAATTTACTCACTCTGAGTTCTCAAAAAGGGTTTCTTCACCCCGGGAAGTGAATTAAATACTATTTGGAGGCATTTAATGTTCGAGCAAAAACGGCTGATTTTTGACAAAAGAGATAACACCCCCCCATTACGTCCTGCTTCAGAAATGTGGAATATGGCCGTTTTCAAATGTTTTATTTTTGAACGTCAGTTCACATTTGTAGGTGGATCATCAGTGTTAGAGCTAAAATTAGCATGTTTAAAGTGATTTTCATGCTTCCAGGGGCTCGGGAAGTGAATTAAATACCATTTGGAGGCATTTAATGTTCAAGCAAAAACGGCTGATTTTCGACAAAAGAGATAACACCCCCCCATTACGTCATGCTTCAGAAATGTGGAAAATGGTCAGTTTTCAAATGTTTTATTTTTGAACGTCAGTTCACATTTGTAGGTGGATCATCAGTGTTAGAGCTAAAATTAGCATGTTTAAAGTGATTTTCATGCTTCCAGGGGCCCTAAACACAAGATTTATGGAATGGTTAAAAGTGCATGAAAATGGCCAATTTACTCACTCTGAGTTCTCAAAAAGGGTTTCTTCACCCCGGGAAGTGAATTAAATACCATTTGGAGGCATTTAATGTTCGAGCAAAAACGGCTGATTTTCGACAAAAGAGATAACACCCCCCCATTACGTCATGCTTCAGAAATGTGGAAAATGGTCCGTTTTCAAATGTTTTATTTTTGAACGTCAGTTCACATTTATAGGTGGATCATCAGTGTTAGAGCTAAAATTAGCATGTTTAAAGTGATTTTCATGCTTCCAGGGGCCCTAAACACAAGATTTATGGAATGGTTAAAAGTGCATGAAAATGGCCAATTTACTCACTCTGAGTTCTCAAAAAGGGTTTCTTCACCCCGGGAAGTGAATTAAATACTATTTGGAGGCATTTAATGTTCGAGCAAAAACGGCTGATTTTTGACAAAAGAGATAACACCCCCCCATTACGTCATGCTTCAGAAATGTGGAAAATGGTCCGTTTTCAAATATTTTATTTTTGAACGTCAGTTCTCATTTGTAGGTGGATCATCAGTGTTAGAGCTAAAATTAGCATGTTTAAAGTGATTTTCATGCTTCCAGGGGCTCGGGAAGTGAATTAAATACCATTTGGAGGCATTTAATGTTCAAGCAAAAACGGCTGATTTTCGACAAAAGAGATAACACCCCCCCATTACGTCATGCTTCAGAAATGTGGAAAATGGTCCGTTTTCAAATGTTTTATTTTTGAACGTCAGTTCACATTTGTAGGTGGATCATCAGTGTTAGAGCTAAAATTAGCATGTTTAAAGTGATTTTCATGCTTCCAGGGGCCCTAAACACAAGATTTATGGAATGGGTAAAAGTGCATGAAAATGGCCAATTTACTCACTCTGAGTTCTCAAAAAGGGTTTCTTCACCCCGGGAAGTGAATTAAATACCATTTGGAGGCATTTAATGTTCGAGCAAAAACGGCTATTTTCGACAAAAGAGATAACACCCCCCCATTACGTCATGCTTCAGAAATGTGGAAAATGGTCCGTTTTCAAATGTTTTATTTTTGAACGTCAGTTAGCATTTGTAGGTGGATCATCAGTGTTAGAGCTAAAATTAGCATGTTTAAAGTGATTGTCATGCTTCCAGGGGCTCGGGAAGTGAATTAAATACCATTTGGAGGCATTTAATGTTCAAGCAAAAACGGCTGATTTTCGACAAAAGAGATAACACCTCCCCCATTACGTCATGCTTCAGAAATGTGGAAAATGGTCCGTTTTCAAATGTTTTATTTTTGAACGTCAGTTCACATTTGTAGGTGGATCATCAGTGTTAGAGCTAAAATTAGCATGTTTAAAGTGATTTTCATGCTTCCAGGGGCCCTAAACACAAGATTTATGGAATGGTTAAAAGTGCATGAAAATGGCCAATTTACTCACTCTGAGTTCTCAAAAAGGGTTTCTTCACCCCGGGAAGTGAATTAAATACTATTTGGAGGCATTTAATGTTCGAGCAAAAACGGCTGATTTTTGACAAAAGAGATAACACCCCCCCATTACGTCATGCTTCAGAAATGTGGAAAATGGTCCGTTTTCAAATATTTTATTTTTGAACGTCAGTTCACATTTGTAGGTGGATCATCAGTGTTAGAGCTAAAATTAGCATGTTTAAAGTGATTTTCATGCTTCCAGGGGCTCGGGAAGTGAATTAAATACCATTTGGAGGCATTTAATGTTCAAGCAAAAATGGCTGATTTTCGACAAAAGAGATAACACCCCCCCATTACGTCATGCTTCAGAAATGTGGAAAATGGTCCGTTTTCAAATGTTTTATTTTTGAACGTCAGTTCACATTTGTAGGTGGATCATCAGTGTTAGAGCTAAAATTAGCATGTTTAAAGTGATTTTCATGCTTCCAGGGGCCCTAAACACAACATTTATGGAATGGTTAAAAGTGCATGAAAATGGCCAATTTACTCACTCTGAGTTCTCAAAAAGGGTTTCTTCACCCCGGAAAGTGAATTAAACACCATTTGGAGGCATTTAATGTTCGAGCAAAAACGGCTGATTTTCGACAAAAGAGATAACACCCCCCCATTACGTCATGCTTCAGAAATGTGGAAAATGGTCCGTTTTCAAATGTTTTATTTTTGAACGTCAGTTCACATTTGTAGGTGGATCATCAGTGTTCGAGCTAAAATTAGCATGTTTAAAGTGATTTTCATGCTTCCAGGGGCTCGGGAAGTGAATTAAATACCATTTGGAGGCATTTAATGTTCAAGCAAAAACGGCTGATTTTCGACAAAAGAGATAACACCCCCCCATAACGTCATGCTTCAGAAATGTGGAAAATGGTCCGTTTTCAAATGTTTTATTTTTGAACGTCAGTTCACATTTGTAGGTGGATCATCAGTGTTAGAGCTAAAATTAGCATGTTTAAAGTGATTTTCATGCTTCCAGGGGCCCTAAACACAAGATTTATGGAATGGTTAAAAGTGCATGAAAATGGCCAATTTACTCACTCTGAGTTCTCAAAAAGGGTTTCTTCACCCCGGGAAGTGAATTAAATACTATTTGGAGGCATTTAATGTTCGAGCAAAAACGGCTGATTTTTGACAAAAGAGATAACACCCCCCCATTACGTCATGCTTCAGAAATGTGGAAAAGGGTCCGTTTTCAAATATTTTATTTTTGAACGTCAGTTCACATTTGTAGGTGGATCATCAGTGTTAGAGCTAAAATTAGCATGTTTAAAGTGATTTTCATGCTTCCAGGGGCTCGGGAAGTGAATTAAATACCATTTGGAGGCATTTAATGTTCAAGCAAAAACGGCTGATTTTCGACAAAAGAGATAACACCCCCCCATTACGTCATGCTTCAGAAATGTGAAAAATGGTCCGTTTTCAAATGTTTTATTTTTGAACGTCAGTTCACATTTGTAGGTGGATCATCAGTGTTAGAGCTAAAATTAGCATGTTTAAAGTGATTTTCATGCTTCCAGGGGCCCTAAACACAAGATTTATGGAATGGTTAAAAGTGCATGAAAATGGCCAATTTACTCACTCTGAGTTCTCAAAAAGGGTTTCTTCACCCCGGGAAGTGAATTAAATACCATTTGGAGGCATTTAATGTTCGAGCAAAAACGGCTGATTTTCGACAAAAGAGATAACACCCCCCCATTACGTCATGCTTCAGAAATGTGGAAAATGGTCCGTTTTCAAATGTTTTATTTTTGAACGTCAGTTAGCATTTGTAGGTGGATCATCAGTGTTAGAGCTAAAATTAGCATGTTTAAAGTGATTGTCATGCTTCCAGGGGCTCGGGAAGTGAATTAAATACCATTTGGAGGCATTTAATGTTCGAGCAAAAACGGCTGATTTTCGACAAAAGAGATAACACCCCCCCATTACGTCATGCTTCAGAAATGTGGAAAATGGTCCGTTTTCAAATGTTTTATTTTTGAACGTCAGTTCACATTTGTAGGTGGATCATCAGTGTTAGAGCTAAAATTAGCATGTTTAAAGTGATTTTCATGCTTCCAGGGGCCCTAAACACAAGATTTATGGAATGGTTAAAAGTGCATGAAAATGGCCAATTTACTCACTCTGAGTTCTCAAAAAGGGTTTCTTCACCCCGGGAAGTGAATTAAATACTATTTGGAGGCATTTAATGTTCGAGCAAAAACGGCTGATTTTTGACAAAAGAGATAACACCCCCCATTACGTCATGCTTCAGAAATGTGGAAAAGGGTCCGTTTTCAAATATTTTATTTTTGAACGTCAGTTCACATTTGTAGGTGGATCATCAGTGTTAGAGCTAAAATTAGCATGTTTAAAGTGATTTTCATGCTTCCAGGGGCTCGGGAAGTGAATTAAATATCATTTGGAGGCATTTAATGTTCAAGCAAAAACGGCTGATTTTCGACAAAAGAGATAACACCCCCCCATTACGTCATGCTTCAGAAATGTGGAAAATGGTCCGTTTTCAAATGTTTTATTTTTTAACGTCAGTTCACATTTGTAGGTGGATCATCAGTGTTAGAGCTAAAATTAGCATGTTTAAAGTGATTTTCATGCTTCCAGGGGCCCTAAACACAAGATTTATGGAATGGTTAAAAGTGCATGAAAATGGCCAATTTACTCACTCTGAGTTCTCAAAAAGGGTTTCTTCACCCCGGGAAGTGAATTAAATACTATTTGGAGGCATTTAATGTTCGAGCAAAAACGGCTGATTTTCGACAAAAGAGATAACACCCCCCCATTACGTCATGCTTCAGAAATGTGGAAAATGGTCCGTTTTCAAATGTTTTATTTTTGAACGTCAGTTCACATTTGTAGGTGGATCATCAGTGTTAGAGCTAAAATGAGCATGTTTAAAGTGATTTTCATGCTTCCAGGGGCCCTAAACACAAGATTTATGGAATGGTTAAAAGTGCATGAAAATGGCCAATTTACTCACTCTGAGATCTCAAAAAGGGTTTCTTCACCCCGGGAAGTGAATTAAATACCATTTGGAGGCATTTAATGTTCGAGCAAAAACGGCTGATTTTCGACAAAAGAGATAACACCCCCCCCATTACGTCATGCTTCAGAAATGTGGAAAATGGTCCGTTTTCAAATGTTTTATTTTTGAACGTCAGTTCACATTTGTAGGTGGATCATCAGTGTTAGAGCTAAAATTAGCATGTTTAAAGTGATTTTCATGCTTCCAGGGGCCCTAAACACAAGATTTATGGAATGGTTAAAAGTGCATGAAAATGGCCAATTTACTCACTCTGAGTTCTCAAAAAGGGTTTCTTCACCCCGGGAAGTGAATTAAACACCATTTGGAGGCATTTAATGTTCGAGCAAAAACGGCTGATTTTCGACAAAAGAGATAACACCCCCCCATTACGTCATGCTTCAGAAATGTGGAAAATGGTCCATTTTCAAATGTTTTATTTTTGAACGTCAGTTCACATTTGTAGGTGGATCATCAGTGTTAGAGCTAAAATTAGCATGTTTAAAGTGATTTTCATGCTTCCAGGGGCTCGGGAAGTGAATTAAATACCATTTGGAGGCATTTAATGTTCAAGCAAAAACGGCTGATTTTCGACAAAAGAGATAACACCCCCCCATAACGTCATGCTTCAGAAATGTGGAAAATGGTCCGTTTTCAAATGTTTTATTTTTGAACGTCAGTTCACATTTGTAGGTGGATCATCAGTGTTAGAGCTAAAATTAGCATGTTTAAAGTGATTTTCATGCTTCCAGGGGCCCTAAACACAAGATTTATGGAATGGTTAAAAGTGCATGAAAATGGCCAATTTACTCACTCTGAGTTCTCAAAAAGGGTTTCTTCACCCCGGGAAGTGAATTAAATACTATTTGGAGGCATTTAATGTTCGAGCAAAAACGGCTGATTTTTGACAAAAGAGATAACACCCCCCCATTACGTCATGCTTCAGAAATGTGGAAAAGGGTCCGTTTTCAAATATTTTATTTTTGAACGTCAGTTCACATTTGTAGGTGGATCATCAGTGTTAGAGCTAAAATTAGCATGTTTAAAGTGATTTTCATGCTTCCAGGGGCTCGGGAAGTGAATTAAATACCATTTGGAGGCATTTAATGTTCAAGCAAAAACGGCTGATTTTCGACAAAAGAGATAACACCCCCCCATTACGTCATGCTTCAGAAATGTGAAAAATGGTCCGTTTTCAAATGTTTTATTTTTGAACGTCAGTTCACATTTGTAGGTGGATCATCAGTGTTAGAGCTAAAATTAGCATGTTTAAAGTGATTTTCATGCTTCCAGGGGCCCTAAACACAAGATTTATGGAATGGTTAAAAGTGCATGAAAATGGCCAATTTACTCACTCTGAGTTCTCAAAAAGGGTTTCTTCACCCCGGGAAGTGAATTAAATACCATTTGGAGGCATTTAATGTTCGAGCAAAAACGGCTGATTTTCGACAAAAGAGATAACACCCCCCCATTACGTCATGCTTCAGAAATGTGGAAAATGGTCCGTTTTCAAATGTTTTATTTTTGAACGTCAGTTAGCATTTGTAGGTGGATCATCAGTGTTAGAGCTAAAATTAGCATGTTTAAAGTGATTTTCATGCTTCCAGGGGCTCGGGAAGTGAATTAAATACCATTTGGAGGCATTTAATGTTCAAGCAAAAACGGCTGATTTTCGACAAAAGAGATAACACCCCCCCATTACGTCATGCTTCAGAAATGTGGAAAATGGTCCGTTTTCAAATGTTTTATTTTTGAACGTCAGTTCACATTTGTAGGTGGATCATCAGTGTTAGAGCTAAAATTAGCATGTTTAAAGTGATTTTCATGCTTCCAGGGGCCCTAAACACAAGATTTATGGAATGGTTAAAAGTGCATGAAAATGGCCAATTTACTCACTCTGAGTTCTCAAAAAGGGTTTCTTCACCCCGGGAAGTGAATTAAATACTATTTGGAGGCATTTAATGTTCGAGCAAAAACGGCTGATTTTCGACAAAAGAGATAACACCCCCCCATTACGTCATGCTTCAGAAATGTGGAAAATGGTCCGTTTTCCAATGTTTTATTTTTGAACGTCAGTTCACATTTGTAGGTGGATCATCAGTGTTAGAGCTAAAATGAGCATGTTTAAAGTGATTTTCATGCTTCCAGGGGCCCTAAACACAAGATTTATGGAATGGTTAAAAGTGCATGAAAATGGCCAATTTACTCACTCTGAGATCTCAAAAAGGGTTTCTTCACCCCTAGAAGTGAATTAAATACCATTTGGAGGCATTTAATGTTCGAGCAAAAACGGCTGATTTTCGACAAAAGAGATAACACCCCCCCATTACGTCATGCTTCAGAAATGTGGAAAATGGTCCGTTTTCAAATGTTTTATTTTTGAACGTCAGTTCACATTTGTAGGTGGATCATCAGTGTTAGAGCTAAAATGAGCATGTTTAAAGTGATTTTCATGCTTCCAGGGGCCCTAAACACAAGATTTATGGAATGGTTAAAAGTGCATGAAAATGGCCAATTTACTCACTCTGAGTTCTCAAAAAGGGTTTCTTCACCCCGGGAAGTGAATTAAATACCATTTGGAGGCATTTAATGTTCGAGCAAAAACGGCTGATTTTCGACAAAAGAGATAACACCCCCCCATTACTTCATGCTTCAGAAATGTGGAAAATGGTCCGTTTTCAAATGTTTTATTTTTGAACGTCAGTTCACATTTGTAGGTGGATCATCAGTGTTAGAGCTAAAATTAGCATGTTTAAAGTGATTTTCATGCTTCCAGGGGCTCGGGAAGTGAATTAAATACCATTTGGAGGCATTTAATGTTCAAGCAAAAACGGCTGATTTTCGACAAAAGAGATAACACCCCCCCATTACGTCATGCTTCAGAAATGTGGAAAATGGTCCGTTTTCAAATGTTTTATTTTTGAACGTCAGTTCACATTTGTAGGTGGATCATCAGTGTTAGAGCTAAAATTAGCATGTTTAAAGTGATTTTCATGCTTCCAGGGGCCCTAAACACAAGATTTATGGAATGGTTAAAAGTGCATGAAAATGGCCAATTTACTCACTCTGAGTTCTCAAAAAGGGTTTCTTCACCCCGGGAAGTGAATTAAATACTATTTGGAGGCATTTAATGTTCGAGCAAAAACGGCTGATTTTTGACAAAAGAGATAACACCCCCCCATTACGTCATGCTTCAGAAATGTGGAAAAGGGTCCGTTTTCAAATATTTTATTTTTGAACGTCAGTTCACATTTGTAGGTGGATCATCAGTGTTAGAGCTAAAATTAGCATGTTTAAAGTGATTTTCATGCTTCCAGGGGCTTGGGAAGTGAATTAAATACCATTTGGAGGCATTTAATGTTCAAGCAAAAACGGCTGATTTTCGACAAAAGAGATAACACCCCCCCATTACGTCATGCTTCAGAAATGTGGAAAATGGTCCGTTTTCAAATGTTTTATTTTTGAACGTCAGTTCACATTTGTAGGTGGATCATCAGTGTTAGAGCTAAAATTAGCATGTTTAAAGTGATTTTCATGCTTCCAGGGGCCCTAAACACAAGATTTATGGAATGGTTAAAAGTGCATGAAAATGGCCAATTTACTCACTCTGAGTTCTCAAAAAGGGTTTCTTCACCCCGGGAAGTGAATTAAATACTATTTGGAGGCATTTAATGTTCGAGCAAAAACGGCTGATTTTCGACAAAAGAGATAACACCCCCCCATTACGTCATGCTTCAGAAATGTGGAAAATGGTCCGTTTTCAAATGTTTTATTTTTGAACGTCAGTTCACATTTGTAGGTGGATCATCAGTGTTAGAGCTAAAATGAGCATGTTTAAAGTGATTTTCATGCTTCCAGGGGCCCTAAACACAAGATTTATGGAATGGTTAAAAGTGCATGAAAATGGCCAATTTACTCACTCTGAGATCTCAAAAAGGGTTTCTTCACCCCGGGAAGTGAATTAAATACCATTTGGAGGCATTTAATGTTCGAGCAAAAACGGCTGATTTTCGACAAAAGAGATAACACCCCCCCATTACGTCATGCTTCAGAAATGTGGAAAATGGTCCGTTTTCAAATGTTTTATTTTTGAACGTCAGTTCACATTTGTAGGTGGATCATCAGTGTTAGAGCTAAAATTAGCATGTTTAAAGTGATTTCCATGCTTCCAGGGGCTCGGGAAGTGAATTTAATACCATTTGGAGGCATTTAATGTTCAAGCAAAAACAGCTGATTTTCGACAAAAGAGATAACACCCCCCCATTACGTCATGCTTCAGAAATGTGGAAAATGGTCCGTTTTCAAATGTTTTATTTTTGAACGTCAGTTCACATTTGTAGGTGGATCATCAGTGTTAGAGCTAAAATTAGCATGTTTAAAGTGATTTTCATGCTTCCAGGGGCTCGGGAAGTGAATTAAATACCATTTGGAGGCATTTAATGTTCAAGCAAAAACGGCTGATTTTCGACAAAAGAGATAACACCCCCCCATTACGTCATGCTTCTGAAATGTGGAAAATGGTCCGTTTTCAAATGTTTTATTTTTGAACGTCAGTTCACATTTGTAGGTGGATCATCAGTGTTAGAGCGAAAATTAGCATGTCTAAAGTGATTTTCATGCTTCCAGGGGCCCTAAACACAAGATTTATGGAATGGTTAAAAGTGCATGAAAATGGCCAATTTACTCACTCTGAGTTCTCAAAAAGGGTTTCTTCACCCCGGGAAGTGAATTAAATACTATTTGGAGGCATTTAATGTTCGAGCAAAAACGGCTGATTTTTGACAAAAGAGATAACACCCCCCCATTACGTCATGCTTCAGAAATGTGGAAAATGGCCGTTTTCAAATGTTTTATTTTTGAACGTCAGTTCACATTTGTAGGTGGATCATCAGTGTTAGAGCTAAAATTAGAATGTTTAAAGTGATTTTCATGCTTCCAGGGGCTCGGGAAGTGAATTAAATACCATTTGGAGGCATTTAATGTTCAAGCAAAAACGGCTGATTTTCGACAAAAGAGATAACACCCCCCCATTACGTCATGCTTCAGAAATGTGGAAAATGGTCAGTTTTCAAATGTTTTATTTTTGAACGTCAGTTCACATTTGTAGGTGGATCATCAGTGTTAGAGCTAAAATTAGCATGTTTAAAGTGATTTTCATGCTTCCAGGGGCCCTAAACACAAGATTTATGGAATGGTTAAAAGTACATGAAAATGGCCAATTTACTCACTCTGAGTTCTCAAAAAGGGTTTCTTCACCCCGGGAAGTGAATTAAATACCATTTGGAGGCATTTAATGTTCGAGCAAAAATGGCTGATTTTCGACAAAAGAGATAACACCCCCCCATTACGTCATGCTTCAGAAATGTGGAAAATGGTCCGTTTTCAAATGTTTTATTTTTGAACGTCAGTTCACATTTGTAGGTGGATCATCAGTGTTAGAGCTAAAATTAGCATGTTTAAAGTGATTTTCATGCTTCCAGGGGCCCTAAACACAAGATTTATGGAATGGTTAAAAGTGCATGAAAATGGCCAATTTACTCACTCTGAGTTCTCAAAAAGGGTTTCTTCACCCCGGGAAGTGAATTAAATACTATTTGGAGGCATTTAATGTTCGAGCAAAAACGGCTGATTTTTGACAAAAGAGATAACACCCCCCCATTACGTCATGCTTCAGAAATGTGGAAAATGGTCCGTTTTCAAATATTTTATTTTTGAACGTCAGTTCTCATTTGTAGGTGGATCATCAGTGTTAGAGCTAAAATTAGCATGTTTAAAGTGATTTTCATGCTTCCAGGGGCTCGGGAAGTGAATTAAATACCATTTGGAGGCATTTAATGTTCAAGCAAAAACGGCTGATTTTCGACAAAAGAGATAACACCCCCCCATTACGTCATGCTTCAGAAATGTGGAAAATGGTCCGTTTTCAAATGTTTTATTTTTGAACGTCAGTTCACATTTGTAGTTGGATCATCAGTGTTAGAGCTAAAATTAGCATGTTTAAAGTGATTTTCATGCTTCCAGGGGCCCTAAACACAAGATTTATGGAATGGTTAAAAGTGCATGAAAATGGCCAATTTACTCACTCTGAGTTCTCAAAAAGGGTTTCTTCACCCCGGGAAGTGAATTAAATACCATTTGGAGGCATTTAATGTTCGAGCAAAAACGGCTGATTTTCGACAAAAGAGATAACACCCCCCCATTACGTCATGCTTCAGAAATGTGGAAAATGGCCGTTTTCAAATGTTTTATTTTTGAACGTCAGTTCACATTTGTAGGTGGATCATCAGTGTTAGAGCTAAAATTAGCATGTTTAAAGTGATTTTCATGCTTCCAGGGGCTCGGGAAGTGAATTAAATACCATTTGGAGGCATTTAATGTTCAAGCAAAAACGGCTGATTTTCGACAAAAGAGATAACACCCCCCCATTACGTCATGCTTCAGAAATGTGAAAAATGGTCCGTTTTCAAATGTTTTATTTTTGAACGTCAGTTCACATTTGTAGGTGGATCATCAGTGTTAGAGCTAAAATTAGCATGTTTAAAGTGATTTTCATGCTTCCAGGGGCCCTAAACACAAGATTTATGGAATGGTTAAAAGTGCATGAAAATGGCCAATTTACTCACTCTGAGTTCTCAAAAAGGGTTTCTTCACCCCGGGAAGTGAATTAAATACCATTTGGAGGCATTTAATGTTCGAGCAAAAACGGCTGATTTTCGACAAAAGAGATAACACCCCCCCATTACGTCATGCTTCAGAAATGTGGAAAATGGTCCGTTTTCAAATGTTTTATTTTTGAACGTCAGTTAGCATTTGTAGGTGGATCATCAGTGTTAGAGCTAAAATTAGCATGTTTAAAGTGATTGTCATGCTTCCAGGGGCTCGGGAAGTGAATTAAATACCATTTGGAGGCATTTAATGTTCAAGCAAAAACGGCTGATTTTCGACAAAAGAGATAACACCCCCCCCATTACGTCATGCTTCAGAAATGTTGAAAATGGTCCGTTTTCAAATGTTTTATTTTTGAACGTCAGTTCACATTTGTAGGTGGATCATCAGTGTTAGAGCTAAAATTAGCATGTTTAAAGTGATTTTCATGCTTCCAGGGGCCCTAAACACAAGATTTATGGAATGGTTAAAAGTGCATGAAAATGGCCAATTTACTCACTCTGAGTTCTCAAAAAGGGTTTCTTCACCCCGGGAAGTGAATTAAATACTATTTGGAGGCATTTAATGTTCGAGCAAAAACGGCTGATTTTTGACAAAAGAGATAACACCCCCCCATTACGTCATGCTTCAGAAATGTGGAAAATGGTCCGTTTTCAAATGTTTTATTTTTGAACGTCAGTTCACATTTGTAGGTGGATCATCAGTGTTAGAGCTAAAATTAGCATGTTTAAAGTGATTTTCATGCTTCCAGGGGCTCGGGAAGTGAATTAAATACCATTTGGAGGCATTTAATGTTCAAGCAAAAACGGCTGATTTTCGACAAAAGAGATAACACCCCCCCATTACCTCATGCTTCAGAAATGTGGAAAATGGTCCGTTTTCAAATGTTTTATTTTTGAACGTCAGTTCACATTTGTAGGTGGATCATCAGTGTTAGAGCTAAAATTAGCATGTTTAAAGTGATTTTCATGCTTCCAGGGGCCCTAAACACAAGATTTATGGAATGGTTAAAAGTGCATGAAAATGGCCAATTTACTCACTCTGAGTTCTCAAAAAGGGTTTCTTCACCCCGGGAAGTGAATTAAATACTATTTGGAGGCATTTAATGTTCGAGCAAAAACGGCTGATTTTTGACAAAAGAGATAACACCCCCCCATTACGTCATGCTTCAGAAATGTGGAAAAGGGTCCGTTTTCAAATATTTTATTTTTGAACGTCAGTTCACATTTGTAGGTGGATCATCAGTGTTAGAGCTAAAATTAGCATGTTTAAAGTGATTTTCATGCTTCCAGGGGCTCGGGAAGTGAATTAAATACCATTTGGAGGCATTTAATGTTCAAGCAAAAACGGCTGATTTTCGACAAAAGAGATAACACCCCCATTACGTCATGCTTCAGAAATGTGGAAAATGGTCCGTTTTCAAATGTTTTATTTTTGAACGTCAGTTCACATTTGTAGGTGGATCATCAGTGTTAGAGCTAAAATTAGCATGTTTAAAGTGATTTTCATGCTTCCAGGGGCCCTAAACACAAGATTTATGGAATGGTTAAAAGTGCATGAAAATAGCCAATTTACTCACTCTGAGTTCTCAAAAAGGGTTTCTTCACCCCGGGAAGTGAATTAAATACTATTTGGAGGCATTTAATGTTCGAGCAAAAACGGCTGATTTTTGACAAAAGAGATAACACCCCCCCATTACGTCATGCTTCAGAAATGTGGAAAAGGGTCCGTTTTCAAATATTTTATTTTTGAACGTCAGTTCACATTTGTAGGTGGATCATCAGTGTTAGAGCTAAAATTAGCATGTTTAAAGTGATTTTCATGCTTCCAGGGGCTCGGGAAGTGAATTAAATACCATTTGGAGGCATTTAATGTTCAAGCAAAAACGGCTGATTTTCGACAAAAGAGATAACACCCCCCCATTACGTCATGCTTCAGAAATGTGGAAAATGGTCCGTTTTCAAATGTTTTATTTTTGAACGTCAGTTCACATTTGTAGGTGGATCATCAGTGTTAGAGCTAAAATTAGCATGTTTAAAGTGATTTTCATGCTTCCAGGGGCCCTAAACACAAGATTTATGGAATGGTTAAAAGTGCATGAAAATGGCCAATTTACTCACTCTGAGTTCTCAAAAAGGGTTTCTTCACCCCGGGAAGTGAATTAAATACTATTTGGAGGCATTTAATGTTCGAGCAAAAACGGCTGATTTTCAACAAAAGAGATAACACCCCCCCATTACGTCATGCTTCAGAAATGTGGAAAATGGTCCGTTTTCAAATGTTTTATTTTTGAACGTCAGTTCACATTTGTAGGTGGATCATCAGTGTTAGAGCTAAAATGAGCATGTTTAAAGTGATTTTCATGCTTCCAGGGGCCCTAAACACAAGATTTATGGAATGGTTAAAAGTGCATGAAAATGGCCAATTTACTCACTCTGAGATCTCAAAAAGGGTTTCTTCACCCCGGGAAGTGAATTAAATACCATTTGGAGGCATTTAATGTTCGAGCAAAAACGGCTGATTTTCGACAAAAGAGATAACACCCCCCCATTACGTCATGCTTCAGAAATGTGGAAAATGGTCCGTTTTCAAATGTTTTTTTTTTGAACGTCAGTTCACATTTGTAGGTGGATCATCAGTGTTAGAGCTAAAATTAGCATGTTTAAAGTGATTTTCATGCTTCCAGGGGCTCAGGAAGTGAATTAAATACCATTTGGAGGCATTTAATGTTCAAGCAAAAACAGCTGATTTTCGACAAAAGAGATAACACCCCCCCATTACGTCATGCTTCAGAAATGTGGAAAATGGTCCGTTTTCAAGTGTTTTATTTTTGAACGTCAGTTCACATTTGTAGGTGGATCATCAGTGTTAGAGCTAAAATTAGCATGTTTAAAGTGATTTTCATGCTTCCAGGGGCTCGGGAAGTGAATTAAATACCATTTGGAGGCATTTAATGTTCAAGCAAAAACGGCTGATTTTCGACAAAAGAGATAACACCCCCCCATTACGTCATGCTTCTGAAATGTGGAAAATGGTCCGTTTTCAAATGTTTTATTTTTGAACGTCAGTTCACATTTGTAGGTGGATCATCAGTGTTAGAGCTAAAATTAGCATGTCTAAAGTGATTTTCATGCTTCCAGGGGCCCTAAACACAAGATTTATGGAATGGTTAAAAGTGCATGAAAATGGCCAATTTACTCACTCTGAGTTCTCAAAAAGGGTTTCTTCACCCCGGGAAGTGAATTAAATACTATTTGGAGGCATTTAATGTTCGAGCAAAAACGGCTGATTTTTGACAAAAGAGATAACACCCCCCCATTACGTCATGCTTCAGAAATGTGGAAAATGGCCGTTTTCAAATGTTTTATTTTTGAACATCAGTTCACATTTGTAGGTGGATCATCAGTGTTAGAGCTAAAATTAGAATGTTTAAAGTGATTTTCATGCTTCCAGGGGCTTGGGAAGTGAATTAAATACCATTTGGAGGCATTTAATGTTCAAGCAAAAACGGCTGATTTTCGACAAAAGAGATAACACCCCCCCCATTACGTCATGCTTCAGAAATGTGGAAAATGGTCAGTTTTCAAATGTTTTATTTTTGAACGTCAGTTCACATTTGTAGGTGGATCATCAGTGTTAGAGCTAAAATTAGCATGTTTAAAGTGATTTTCATGCTTCCAGGGGCCCTAAACACAAGATTTATGGAATGGTTAAAAGTGCATGAAAATGGCCAATTTACTCACTCTGAGTTCTCAAAAAGGGTTTCTTCACCCCGGGAAGTGAATTAAATACCATTTGGAGGCATTTAATGTTCGAGAAAAAATGGCTGATTTTCGACAAAAGAGATAACACCCCCCCATTACGTCATGCTTCAGAAATGTGGAAAATGGTCCGTTTTCAAATGTTTTATTTTTGAACGTCAGTTCACATTTGTAGGTGGATCATCAGTGTTAGAGCTAAAATTAGCATGTTTAAAGTGATTTTCATGCTTCCAGGGGCCCTAAACACAAGATTTATGGAATGGTTAAAAGTGCATGAAAATGGCCAATTTACTCACTCTGAGTTCTCAAAAAGGGTTTCTTCACCCCGGGAAGTGAATTAAATACTATTTGGAGGCATTTAATGTTCGAGCAAAAACGGCTGATTTTTGACAAAAGAGATAACACCCCCCCATTACGTCATGCTTCAGAAATGTGGAAAATGGTCCGTTTTCAAATATTTTATTTTTGAACGTCAGTTCTCATTTGTAGGTGGATCATCAGTGTTAGAGCTAAAATTAGCATGTTTAAAGTGATTTTCATGCTTCCAGGGGCTCGGGAAGTGAATTAAATACCATTTGGAGGCATTTAATGTTCAAGCAAAAACGGCTGATTTTCGACAAAAGAGATAACACCCCCCCCATTACGTCATGCTTCAGAAATGTGGAAAATGGTCCGTTTTCAAATGTTTTATTTTTGAACGTCAGTTCACATTTGTAGTTGGATCATCAGTGTTAGAGCTAAAATTAGCATGTTTAAAGTGATTTTCATGCTTCCAGGGGCCCTAAACACAAGATTTATGGAATGGTTAAAAGTGCATGAAAATGGCCAATTTACTCACTCTGAGTTCTCAAAAAGGGTTTCTTCACCCCGGGAAGTGAATTAAATACCATTTGGAGGCATTTAATGTTCGAGCAAAAACGGCTGATTTTCGACAAAAGAGATAACACCCCCCCATTACGTCATGCTTCAGAAATGTGGAAAATGGCCGTTTTCAAATGTTTTATTTTTGAACGTCAGTTCACATTTGTAGGTGGATCATCAGTGTTAGAGCTAAAATTAGCATGATTAAAGTGATTTTCATGCTTCCAGGGGCTCGGGAAGTGAATTAAATACCATTTGGAGGCATTTAATGTTCAAGCAAAAACGGCTGATTTTCGACAAAAGAGATAACACCCCCCCATTACGTCATGCTTCAGAAATGTGAAAAATGGTCCGTTTTCAAATGTTTTATTTTTGAACGTCAGTTCACATTTGTAGGTGGATCATCAGTGTTAGAGCTAAAATTAGCATGTTTAAAGTGATTTTCATGCTTCCAGGGGCCCTAAACACAAGATTTATGGAATGGTTAAAAGTGCATGAAAATGGCCAATTTACTCACTCTGAGTTCTCAAAAAGGGTTTCTTCACCCCGGGAAGTGAATTAAATACCATTTGGAGGCATTTAATGTTCGAGCAAAAACGGCTGATTTTCGACAAAAGAGATAACACCCCCCCATTACGTCATGCTTCAGAAATGTGGAAAATGGTCCGTTTTCAAATGTTTTATTTTTGAACGTCAGTTAGCATTTGTAGGTGGATCATCAGTGTTAGAGCTAAAATTAGCATGTTTAAAGTGATTGTCATGCTTCCAGGGGCTCGGGAAGTGAATTAAATACCATTTGGAGGCATTTAATGTTCAAGCAAAAACGGCTGATTTTCGACAAAAGAGATAACACCCCCCCCATTACGTCATGCTTCAGAAATGTTGAAAATGGTCCGTTTTCAAATGTTTTATTTTTGAACGTCAGTTCACATTTGTAGGTGGATCATCAGTGTTAGAGCTAAAATTAGCATGTTTAAAGTGATTTTCATGCTTCCAGGGGCCCTAAACACAAGATTTATGGAATGGTTAAAAGTGCATGAAAATGGCCAATTTACTCACTCTGAGTTCTCAAAAAGGGTTTCTTCACCCCGGGAAGTGAATTAAATACTATTTGGAGGCATTTAATGTTCGAGCAAAAACGGCTGATTTTTGACAAAAGAGATAACACCCCCCCATTACGTCATGCTTCAGAAATGTGGAAAATGGTCCGTTTTCAAATGTTTTATTTTTGAACGTCAGTTCACATTTGTAGGTGTATCATCAGTGTTAGAGCTAAAATTTGCATGTTTAAAGTGATTTTCATGCTTCCAGGGGCTCGGGAAGTGAATTAAATACCATTTGGAGGCATTTAATGTTCAAGCAAAAACGGCTGATTTTCGACAAAAGAGATAACACCCCCCCATTACGTCATGCTTCAGAAATGTGGAAAATGGTCCGTTTTCAAATGTTTTATTTTTGAACGTCAGTTCACATTTGTAGGTGGATCATCAGTGTTAGAGCTAAAATTAGCATGTTTAAAGTGATTTTCATGCTTCCAGGGGCCCTAAACACAAGATTTATGGAATGGTTAAAAGTGCATGAAAATGGCCAATTTACTCACTCTGAGTTCTCAAAAAGGGTTTCTTCACCCCGGGAAGTGAATTAAATACTATTTGGAGGCATTTAATGTTCGAGCAAAAACGGCTGATTTTCTACAAAAGAGATAACACCCCCCCATTACGTCATGCTTCAGAAATGTGGAAAATGGTCCGTTTTCAAATGTTTTATTTTTGAACGTCCGTTCACATTTGTAGGTGGATCATCAGTGTTAGAGCTAAAATGAGCATGTTTAAAGTGATTTTCATGCTTCCAGGGGCCCTAAACACAAGATTTATGGAATGGTTAAAAGTGCATGAAAATGGCCAATTTACTCACTCTGAGTTCTCAAAAAGGGTTTCTTCACCCCGGGAAGTGAATTAAACACCATTTGGAGGCATTTAATGTTCGAGCAAAAACGGCTGATTTTCGACAAAAGAGATAACACCCCCCCATTACGTCATGCTTCAGAAATGTGGAAAATGGTCCGTTTTCAAATGTTTTATTTTTGAACGTCAGTTCACATTTGTAGGTGGATCATCAGTGTTAGAGCTAAAATTAGCATGTTTAAAGTGATTTTCATGCTTCCAGGGGCTCGGGAAGTGAATTAAATACCATTTGGAGGCATTTAATGTTCAAGCAAAAACGGCTGATTTTCGACAAAAGAGATAACACCCACCCATAACGTCATGCTTCAGAAATGTGGAAAATGGTCCGTTTTCAAATGTTTTATTTTGGAACGTCAGTTCACATTTGTAGGTGGATCATCAGTGTTAGAGCTAAAATTAGCATGTTTAAAGTGATTTTCATGCTTCCAGGGGCCCTAAACACAAGATTTATGGAATGGTTAAAAGTGCATGAAAATGGCCAATTTACTCACTCTGAGTTCTCAAAAAGGGTTTCTTCACCCCGGGAAGTGAATTAAATACTATTTGGAGGCATTTAATGTTCGAGCAAAAACGGCTGATTTTTGACAAAAGAGATAACACCCCCCCATTACGTCATGCTTCAGAAATGTGGAAAAGGGTCCGTTTTCAAATATTTTATTTTTGAACGTCAGTTCACATTTGTAGGTGGATCATCAGTGTTAGAGCTAAAATTAGCATGTTTAAAGTGATTTTCATGCTTCCAGGGGCTCGGGAAGTGAATGAAATACCATTTGGAGGCATTTAATGTTCAAGCAAAAACGGCTGATTTTCGACAAAAGAGATAACACCCCCCTATTACGTCATGCTTCAGAAATGTGAAAAATGGTCCGTTTTCAAATGTTTTATTTTTGAACGTCAGTTCACATTTGTAGGTGGATCATCAGTGTTAGAGCTAAAATTAGCATGTTTAAAGTGATTTTCATGCTTCCAGGGGCCCTAAACACAAGATTTATGGAATGGTTAAAAGTGCATGAAAATGGCCAATTTACTCACTCTGAGTTCTCAAAAAGGGTTTCTTCACCCCGGGAAGTGAATTAAATACCATTTGGAGGCATTTAATGTTCGAGCAAAAACGGCTGATTTTCGACAAAAGAGATAACACCCCCCCATTACGTCATGCTTCAGAAATGTGGAAAATGGTCCGTTTTCAAATGTTTTATTTTTGAACGTCAGTTAGCATTTGTAGGTGGATCATCAGTGTTAGAGCTAAAATTAGCATGTTTAAAGTGATTGTCATGCTTCCAGGGGCTCGGGAAGTTAATTAAATACCATTTGGAGGCATTTAATGTTCAAGCAAAAACGGCTGATTTTCGACAAAAGAGATAACACCCCCCCCATTACGTCATGCTTCAGAAATGTTGAAAATGGTCCGTTTTCAAATGTTTTATTTTTGAACGTCAGTTCACATTTGTGGGTGGATCATCAGTGTTAGAGCTAAAATTAGCATGTTTAAAGTGATTTTCATGCTTCCAGGGGCCCTAAACACAAGATTTATGGAATGGTTAAAAGTGCATGAAAATGGCCAATTTACTCACTCTGAGTTCTCAAAAAGGTTTTCTTCACCCCAGGAAGTGAATTAAATACTATTTGGAGGCATTTAATGTTCGAGCAAAAACGGCTGATTTTTGACAAAAGAGATAACACCCCCCCATTACGTCATGCTTCAGAAATGTGGAAAATGGTCCGTTTTCAAATGTTTTATTTTTGAACGTCAGTTCACATTTGTAGGTGGATCATCAGTGTTAGAGCTAAAATTAGCATGTTTAAAGTGATTTTCATGCTTCCAGGGGCTCGGGAAGTGAATTAAATACCATTTGGAGGCATTTAATGTTCAAGCAAAAACGGCTGATTTTCGACAAAAGAGATAACACCCCCCCATTACGTCATGCTTCAGAAATGTGGAAAATGGTCCGTTTTCAAATGTTTTATTTTTGAACGTCAGTTCACATTTGTAGGTGGATCATCAGTGTTAGAGCTAAAATTAGCATGTTTAAAGTGATTTTCATGCTTCCAGGGGCCCTAAACACAAGATTTATGGAATGGTTAAAAGTGCATGAAAATGGCCAATTTACTCACTCTGAGTTCTCAAAAAGGGTTTCTTCACCCCGGGAAGTGAATTAAATACCATTTGGAGGCATTTAATGTTCGAGAAAAAATGGCTGATTTTCGACAAAAGAGATAACACCCCCCCATTACGTCATGCTTCAGAAATGTGGAAAATGGTCCGTTTTCAAATGTTTTATTTTTGAACGTCAGTTCACATTTGTAGGTGGATCATCAGTGTTAGAGCTAAAATTAGCATGTTTAAAGTGATTTTCATGCTTCCAGGGGCCCTAAACACAAGATTTATGGAATGGTTAAAAGTGCATGAAAATGGCCAATTTACTCACTCTGAGTTCTCAAAAAGGGTTTCTTCACCCCGGGAAGTGAATTAAATACTATTTGGAGGCATTTAATGTTCGAGCAAAAACGGCTGATTTTCGACAAAAGAGATAACACCCCCCCATTACGTCATGCTTCAGAAATGTGGAAAATGGTCCGTTTTCAAATGTTTTATTTTTGAACGTCAGTTAGCATTTGTAGGTGGATCATCAGTGTTAGAGCTAAAATTAGCATGTTTAAAGTGATTGTCATGCTTCCAGGGGCTCGGGAAGTGAATTAAATACCATTTGGAGGCATTTAATGTTCAAGCAAAAACGGCTGATTTTCGACAAAAGAGATAACACCCCCCCCATTACGTCATGCTTCAGAAATGTTGAAAATGGTCCGTTTTCAAATGTTTTATTTTTGAACGTCAGTTCACATTTGTAGGTGGATCATCAGTGTTAGAGCTAAAATTAGCATGTTTAAAGTGATTTTCATGCTTCCAGGGGCCCTAAACACAAGATTTATGGAATGGTTAAAAGTGCATGAAAATGGCCAATTTACTCACTCTGAGTTCTCAAAAAGGGTTTCTTCACCCCGGGAAGTGAATTAAATACTATTTGGAGGCATTTAATGTTCGAGCAAAAACGGCTGATTTTTGACAAAAGAGATAACACCCCCCCATTACGTCATGCTTCAGAAATGTGGAAAATGGTCCGTTTTCAAATGTTTTATTTTTGAACGTCAGTTCACATTTGTAGGTGTATCATCAGTGTTAGAGCTAAAATTTGCATGTTTAAAGTGATTTTCATGCTTCCAGGGGCTCGGGAAGTGAATTAAATACCATTTGGAGGCATTTAATGTTCAAGCAAAAACGGCTGATTTTCGACAAAAGAGATAACACCCCCCCATTACGTCATGCTTCAGAAATGTGGAAAATGGTCCGTTTTCAAATGTTTTATTTTTGAACGTCAGTTCACATTTGTAGGTGGATCATCAGTGTTAGAGCTAAAATTAGCATGTTTAAAGTGATTTTCATGCTTCCAGGGGCCCTAAACACAAGATTTATGGAATGGTTAAAAGTGCATGAAAATGGCCAATTTACTCACTCTGAGTTCTCAAAAAGGGTTTCTTCACCCCGGGAAGTGAATTAAATACTATTTGGAGGCATTTAATGTTCGAGCAAAAACGGCTGATTTTCGACAAAAGAGATAACACCCCCCCATTACGTCATGCTTCAGAAATGTGGAAAATGGTCCGTTTTCAAATGTTTTATTTTTGAACGTCCGTTCACATTTGTAGGTGGATCATCAGTGTTAGAGCTAAAATGAGCATGTTTAAAGTGATTTTCATGCTTCCAGGGGCCCTAAACACAAGATTTATGGAATGGTTAAAAGTGCATGAAAATGGCCAATTTACTCACTCTGAGTTCTCAAAAAGGGTTTCTTCACCCCGGGAAGTGAATTAAACACCATTTGGAGGCATTTAATGTTCGAGCAAAAACGGCTGATTTTCGACAAAAGAGATAACACCCCCCCATTACGTCATGCTTCAGAAATGTGGAAAATGGTCCGTTTTCAAATGTTTTATTTTTGAACGTCAGTTCACATTTGTAGGTGGATCATCAGTGTTAGAGCTCAAATTAGCATGTTTAAAGTGATTTTCATGCTTCCAGGGGCTCGGGAAGTGAATTAAATACCATTTGGAGGCATTTAATGTTCAAGCAAAAACGGCTGATTTTCGACAAAAGAGATAACACCCCCCCATAACGTCATGCTTCAGAAATGTGGAAAATGGTCCGTTTTCAAATGTTTTATTTTGGAACGTCAGTTCACATTTGTAGGTGGATCATCAGTGTTAGAGCTAAAATTAGCATGTTTAAAGTGATTTTCATGCTTCCAGGGGCCCTAAACACAAGATTTATGGAATGGTTAAAAGTGCATGAAAATGGCCAATTTACTCACTCTGAGTTCTCAAAAAGGGTTTCTTCACCCCGGGAAGTGAATTAAATACTATTTGGAGGCATTTAATGTTCGAGCAAAAACGGCTGATTTTTGACAAAAGAGATAACACCCCCCCATTACGTCATGCTTCAGAAATGTGGAAAATGGTCCGTTTTCAAATATTTTATTTTTGAACGTCAGTTCTCATTTGTAGGTGGATCATCAGTGTTAGAGCTAAAATTAGCATGTTTAAAGTGATTTTCATGCTTCCAGGGGCTCGGGAAGTGAATTAAATACCATTTGGAGGCATTTAATGTTCAAGCAAAAACGGCTGATTTTCGACAAAAGAGATAACACCCCCCCCATTACGTCATGCTTCAGAAATGTGGAAAATGGTCCGTTTTCAAATGTTTTATTTTTGAACGTCAGTTCACATTTGTAGTTGGATCATCAGTGTTAGAGCTAAAATTAGCATGTTTAAAGTGATTTTCATGCTTCCAGGGGCCCTAAACACAAGATTTATGGAATGGTTAAAAGTGCATGAAAATGGCCAATTTACTCACTCTGAGTTCTCAAAAAGGGTTTCTTCACCCCGGGAAGTGAATTAAATACCATTTGGAGGCATTTAATGTTCGAGCAAAAACGGCTGATTTTCGACAAAAGAGATAACACCCCCCCATTACGTCATGCTTCAGAAATGTGGAAAATGGCCGTTTTCAAATGTTTTATTTTTGAACGTCAGTTCACATTTGTAGGTGGATCATCAGTGTTAGAGCTAAAATTAGCATGTTTAAAGTGATTTTCATGCTTCCAGGGGCTCGGGAAGTGAATTAAATACCATTTGGAGGCATTTAATGTTCAAGCAAAAACGGCTGATTTTCGACAAAAGAGATAACACCCCCCCATTACGTCATGCTTCAGAAATGTGAAAAATGGTCCGTTTTCAAATGTTTTATTTTTGAACGTCAGTTCACATATGGCTGAGATACCCGCCACCCCCTCTCAACACGATCCCAAAAGAAGGGAAACCGGAAACAGTTCTTCAAAGTTTTTGGATGTGGGAGGGAGTGACCCTCCCGCGGCCGTATTTATTAAAACAAAAAATTAAACATTAAACGTTTCATATTATGTACAATTTCATTATCACATTTGCGATGTTTGGCTAATCTTAACATATTCTCTAATACAGAGGTTCTCCTAGCCGAACTAGCATCCTACAGAAACATTCTCTATAAACACTGAAATTGTACATCCTAACGTTTAAGGGCCAACGGCAAGGTCATAACCGGTGTCAAGATCCCTAACCAGACTTACCCCTCCCACTTGGGAAGGGCGACAGCACAGAGGCTTACCTCAAGTGCAACTACTAACAATTTCCCTTGACTTGTCGGGGGCACTTAAGACTCGACGCCATTTAAAGGTCGTTCGAATACTTGTGTGTGGTATCTAGAAGGTATCGTGGACCTCCCCCCACCCCACACAACTTACCGCATCTGCCGTCGCAGATGACCCTGGCCCCGGGAAATTCCTCAGGAGGGGGCTGTAACCCCTCCTACACAGGAAGGGGCCTTGACCGCCTTTCCTTAACTTCCGGCGACCCGCCCTTAGACGGGACCGCCTCCCCATTGAGGGGCCAATGGCCACCTCCCCCGAGCGCTCCCATCCGTGTTGGGTGACGCCCACTCATAGGGATCTACCAATTAGTGCTCACCGATCATGACCTTACCGCCTACCAAAAATAAATACGACAATTCGAACTTATGAAAACATTGGTCGCTACGACCGAAAGAGCATGCTCAAAAAGCAACACTACATCAAGTCCTTTTAATCGTAACAACCTAGATGATATTCACCATACTTTATTATGAAAAACAACAAAACTGATACTTTCACAACCTGTAAACGAAAAAGGAAGAACATACTTAGAAAATCCACTTTATTGCACAACAACTTGCTGTCCTCAGGGGCTGGTGGGTGGGTCAAAATTGGCTCTTTGTTCTGTCCCGAGCTCACGTGTAGCGAGGAGGTGCAGCTTCGGAGCACAAGAACAAGAGGACGTCTTCTGGCCTTGCGTCTCCTTTTATCCGTCTTCAGGGCGGGCGTAAACCCGCCCCTGCCCGTCCCGAGGGCGTGGCTGGCTGCGTCAGTGTCTAGGCCAGCCCACTCTAGGGCGGGAACAGGCGCGCCCCGGCTACGCCGCTTCGGGCATACCAGCCGAGACGCGCCTCCCGCCCAAAAATGGCTTCCCGGGGGGATCGAGGCACTCCGCCATACGTTCGGGGGGACCGAGTGGTCGCCCCTTTCCATATGGCTGAGATACCCGCCACCCCCTCTCAACACGATCCCAAAAGAAGGGAAACCGGAAACAGTTCTTCAAAGTTTTTGGATGTGGGAGGGAGTGACCCTCCCGCGGCCGTATTTATTAAAACAAAAAATTAAACATTAAACGTTTCATATTATGTACAATTTCATTATCACATTTGCGATGTTTGGCTAATCTTAACATATTCTCTAATACAGAGGTTCTCCTAGCCGAACTAGCATCCTACAGAAACATTCTCTATAAACACTGAAATTGTACATCCTAACGTTTAAGGGCCAACGGCAAGGTCATAACCGGTGTCAAGATCCCTAACCAGACTTACCCCTCCCACTTGGGAAGGGCGACAGCACAGAGGCTTACCTCAAGTGCAACTACTAACAATTTCCCTTGACTTGTCGGGGGCACTTAAGACTCGACGCCATTTAAAGGTCGTTCGAATACTTGTGTGTGGTATCTAGAAGGTATCGTGGACCTCCCCCCACCCCACACAACTTACCGCATCTGCCGTCGCAGATGACCCTGGCCCCGGGAAATTCCTCAGGAGGGGGCTGTAACCCCTCCTACACAGGAAGGGGCCTTGACCGCCTTTCCTTAACTTCCGGCGACCCGCCCTTAGACGGGACCGCCTCCCCATTGAGGGGCCAATGGCCACCTCCCCCGAGCGCTCCCATCCGTGTTGGGTGACGCCCACTCATAGGGATCTACCAATTAGTGCTCACCGATCATGACCTTACCGCCACAGGTCCGGATAGTTGACCGGCTATCCGGACCCCCCACCAAACTCCTACCTAAAGGTCATGTTTTAACGATTTTAACCAAGCTAGGAAGTCACCTATGAGTAACTCATTGCCCACCCTCGACAAATGCACACCATCCCCCAAATACATACTGTCATCATTAATACAACTATGCGAGATCGAATGCAATGTCTTGGAACGGAACAACCGACTCACTTTGTTATTCAATTTTTTAACGGAATGATTCAAAGCAGGGATCGAGATAGCCCCCCGCCACACTTTTCGTGGGATCATATGAGACCACGCAATTGTACACCCCGGAACTCTCCTTGCTAACCAACTTACCGTGGAAAGCATAGCCTCCAGGAGAAGTCGTCTACCGGTGGTGACTAGATCATTGCCCCCCAAATGTACTATGACTATGGACGGCGGTGACCTCATCCGCTCTAACAAACCCTCAAAAAATGCCTGAAACTGGTCAATACAGAGACCGCCCCTTCCGTAGAAGGACACTCTGTACCCGTATTCCCCAGGTACGTGAATCATATCACCTGCTTTGAATACGTCTGCGGCCCGTCTCACGTATGAGTGGCCTACAACCCACACCTCCTTTCTCTCAGCCGGTGATGTGTGACCGCTGGCCTGGTGTTGGGTCAACTGCACAGTCCGCCCTGCCGCGTAGGCTTGCGCAACTGAAAACAAACAAAAGACAAGAAGCGTGAGTACATGATTACAGCTTCACAACATGTGCAATCGCACATACCTCTTATAACAATTGGAGGACCAACGCCCCACCCGTTTCACTTGTTCTACATTAAGACCCCTGGCTGTAGCTTCTGTGGCAGCCCCTATACGAAAGGAATGGGTCCCAAATTCACCCGGGTCCAAGCCCGCTGCGGCAATGGCCATTGCAAGCACCCGCTGAAACTGAAACCTCGTCAGCGGGGTGGCGTCTACATGCCTCAACAATGTCCCCCCCCATGATGCCACCCTTCGTGCTAGGTAATCTTCTAAGCACTGAACCGGACACATGGATGACTCGGGGATCCTGCGAATGATCGTGCAGTCCCCCCTCCCATCTTGGTCAGTCTTGGACCTGAGAAAGGAGACAATCATCGCATCACCCCTGATCTGAACCTGCTCCCTGCACAAGCCCCCCGTCACATCCCGTTTGTTCCTTGCAACTAGCTCACTAACTCTCATAGCCCCGTGAAATGCCAGCATAAATGCAGTCCGGAACAAACAGGTCTCGAACGGGGACGAGCATGTGTTAGGGAGTGTGGTCAGCAACTGGGACAACCTGTCTAGACCTATCGGTCGTCTTACGTCTACTCTGCGACCCTCCAGACGTTGCCACCCACGCAGCGCTTTCTGTACCGTAAAAGACGCTGTCGGGTCCAGGATGCCATGGGCCCTGGCAACAAAGGAAATGGCGGCACGATGCCTTTGGGCCGTGGCCACCGATTTCCCAGCCCTACGTAAGGACATCAGGAAAAGTACTACCAACTCCTCCTGCCCCCAAAGTCCCCCTCTCTCTGCCCCCAAAAAGGCTAAATAGGCCTGGAACGCCCCTTCATATGCCTTCCTTGTCCTGGGTGCTAGACTCTCTCCCACGAGGTGACGAAGTTCGGGGCACCGAGAGACCAGAGAGCTTCGGGGAAGGGTGCCGGCTCCGGGTCCGCTGAAGGAAGGAAACCCGAGAAAGCCTGCATGTGAAAACGAGACAGTGCATCAGCGGCCTGATTCATCACCCCAGGGACATGTTTTGCTCTGAATACCACGTTCAGTTGCATACACAGTAAGACAATTTCTTTGAGCAGCCTCAAAATCAATTTACAACGGGCTGCCTGACTATTGATGCATTCTACCACGGTCATATTGTCGGACCAGAACACAACAGAATGATCTCTGAACCCTTCTGGCCAGGTTCTCAGGGCCACCAGAATGGGAAATAATTCGAGGAAAGCGATGTTACTTGTCAGCCCCTTCTCGTGCCACCATAGGGGCCACTTCTGCGCCGACCATTTTGTGCCGAAGATGGCGCCAAAACCTACGCTTCCTGCTGAATCTGTCCATAGCCCAAGCTCATCGGAGGACATGACTGGCTTGTTCCAGACAACTCGGCCATTGAAGTCCGCCAAGAATGCTAACCAAATCCGCATGTCCTGGCGGACCTCAGTCGATAACCTTGTGCGATGATGACCCTCCTTCAGGCCAACCATCGCTTGGGCAATTGAGCGGGAAAAGGGGCGAGCCATTGGTATCACTCTCAAGGCAAAGTTCAACTTTCCCACTAACTGTTGCAACTGATGCAGTGTAACCTTGGATGCAGTTAAACATACTTGGAGGGCTGCCCTGAATTTCGACACCTTGCTAGCTGGTAAACGGAAGCACCCCTCCCTTGAGTCCAACTCGATCCCCAGAAACTCGAGGCAAGTCGTGGGACCCATAGTTTTTCCCGGTGCCAACGGCACGCCGAGATGACCCATTAACACACAGAATTCGTCTAAAGCCTGGGCACATTCGGGACTACCGGCGGGGCCAAGGAACAGAAAGTCGTCAAGGTAATGCATTACATTTCGGAAACCCGCTGTCTCAGTGAACACCCACTGCAGGAAAGTACTGAATTGCTCAAAGTAAGCACATGAAATAGAGCAACCCATTGGCATACACCTATCCATGTAAAATGACCCCTGGAACCCGAATCCCAAAAGACGCTGATCGTCTGGGTGTACCGGGAGCAACCGGAACGCTGACTCGATATCAGATTTCGCCATCAACGTCCCGTGCCCCAGGCGATTCAAGATGGCTACTGCCTCATCAAAAGATGCGTATCGCACCGAACAAACTTCTGGATCAATTGCGTCGTTCACCGAAAGACCTCGTGGAGCAGACAGATTATGGATCAAACGGAACTCACCCGGGTCCTTCTTGGGGACCACCCCTAACGGAGAACAAACGAAACCTGGTACCGGGGGTTCACTAAACGGGCCGGCGACCCGTCCCCGGCTAACCTCTTTCTGAATTTTCTCTTGCACTACCGATGTATGTTGTAAAACGGAAAGTTGATTTTTGCACGTCCCTACACCCTGAAAGTCCCCTACCGGGATGCGGAAACCATGTGTAAAACCGTTCCGTAGCACCCCGGCAGAAGTACGATCCGGGTATTCGCTGAGCCAGGGAATCATTGCCAAGGTATCAATCGGGGTTGGTAAAGGCGCCCCTCGGCCTAGCTTAGACCTGTTTGGCGCCCCCCTTACCCCCATTCTCACCCGTTCTGGCTCTGCACGATGACTCAGGATGGGACGACCCACACGTACTACACTCATGTTTGAACTTACACGATCCCGGAGGCCTGGTACATTTCCCCTTGTTGAAATTAAAACAGAAACCCTTTTTCCCTGTATTGCCTGCGGGCCTTGACTGGTCGTCGGTGCTCGTACTTGGTCGAAAGGGTGTCCCCACATTTTGGCGGGAGTAATCAACAACATTGCTCCCGACCAATGGCATTCTTAACGTTCCTGATTCTTTCATTTTGTCCCAAGTTAACGAATCGTAACAATCCCAAGTCAAACTCTTGTTATGTTCCTTTTCCTTTCTGAACAGATTGTCATAACAAAACCAATGGTTACCTTGATACGTTGTCGAGTAACCCATAATTCGTGATTGGTAAACGGGAAACTCAGGGAGCAACTCGGGCCTACGTTCCCCCAAAATCGATGTGAAAATACCCCATGCATTGCCCCAGTTGCCAATGTTCTCATTAACCTTAAAGGCGGCCATTTTTGCGCGCCAAACACTCGGATGCATCAAGTCCTTCTGACTTTTCACATGCTCCACATCATAATGATCAACAAGCAGGGAAAAAATATTCACGTATTCTCCCGCCCAGATCTTTTCTTTTATAGCTAACGGCACATGTTGTCCCAATCTCTCTCTACGAGAGGGTGCTGACTCGTCCCTTGCAATCGGCAATGGCCGCTTACCTGCACCGGACGCAGCTTCTGCCGCTTGCGGCTTGTCTATCCCCGCCACTCTAGCTGCCTCTTTCTTCTCACGAAGCCCTTTTATCAGCGCCTGTGCCTCGGCAGCCGTGGCGCCATCACCACTATCCCCCAACCACGCTGCTAGCTGTGCTGCCAGCTCGGGGGGCATGTCTTCCTTGGATGTCGGGGAGACGACCCCCGGGATTGGATTCCCCTCTATCGGTACTGGGGTCGGCGCCTCGAGAGGGGCAGAGGGAACCGGGACGTCCCCACCGGCTGGAACCTTTCTCGGCCTCTTAGGTCTCCCTCCAGCCGGCGAAGGGCCCGAACCCTCCTCCCCATCTCGCTCCGCCAACCGTTTCTTTATGTCGGACATATCTTTAAAGAGTGCCCGAACCATCTGGTCAGTCGTCATTCTCTTTTCGCCTTTCCTGGGCATCTTCTTCGACGAAGTATCTGGAAGACAAAGAAAAAGATCAAAACGCTCAAAATTGGCTCTTTGTTCTGTCCCGAGCTCACGTGTAGCGAGGAGGTGCAGCTTCGGAGCACAAGAACAAGAGGACGTCTTCTGGCCTTGCGTCTCCTTTTATCCGTCTTCAGGGCGGGCGTAAACCCGCCCCTGCCCGTCCCGAGGGCGTGGCTGGCTGCGTCAGTGTCTAGGCCAGCCCACTCTAGGGCGGGAACAGGCGCGCCCCGGCTACGCCGCTTCGGGCATACCAGCCGAGACGCGCCTCCCGCCCAAAAATGGCTTCCCGGGGGGATCGAGGCACTCCGCCATACGTTCGGGGGGACCGAGTGGTCGCCCCTTTCCATTTGTAGGTGGATCATCAGTGTTAGAGCTAAAATTAGCATGTTTAAAGTGATTTTCATGCTTCCAGGGGCCCTAAACACAAGATTTATGGAATGGTTAAAAGTGCATGAAAATGGCCAATTTACTCACTCTGAGTTCTCAAAAAGGGTTTCTTCACCCCGGGAAGTGAATTAAATACCATTTGGAGGCATTTAATGTTCGAGCAAAAACGGCTGATTTTCGACAAAAGAGATAACACCCCCCCATTACGTCATGCTTCAGAAATGTGGAAAATGGTCCGTTTTCAAATGTTTTATTTTTGAACGTCAGTTAGCATTTGTAGGTGGATCATCAGTGTTAGAGCTAAAATGAGCATGTTTAAAGTGATTTTCATGCTTCCAGGGGCCCTAAACACAAGATTTATGGAATGGTTAAAAGTGCATGAAAATGGCCAATTTACTCACTCTGAGTTCTCAAAAAGGGTTTCTTCACCCCGGGAAGTGAATTAAACACCATTTGGAGGCATTTAATGTTCGAGCAAAAACGGCTGATTTTCGACAAAAGAGATAACACCCCCCCATTACGTCATGCTTCAGTAATGTGGAAAATGGTCCGTTTTCAAATGTTTTATTTTTGAACGTCAGTTCACATTTGTAGGTGGATCATCAGTGTTAGAGCTCAAATTAGCATGTTTAAAGTGATTTTCATGCTTCCAGGGGCTCGGGAAGTGAATTAAATACCATTTGGAGGCATTTAATGTTCAAGCAAAAACGGCTGATTTTCGACAAAAGAGATAACACCCCCCCATAACGTCATGCTTCAGAAATGTGGAAAATGGTCCGTTTTCAAATGTTTTATTTTGGAACGTCAGTTCACATTTGTAGGTGGATCATCAGTGTTAGAGCTAAAATTAGCATGTTTAAAGTGATTTTCATGCTTCCAGGGGCCCTAAACACAAGATTTATGGAATGGTTAAAAGTGCATGAAAATGGCCAATTTACTCACTCTGAGTTCTCAAAAAGGGTTTCTTCACCCCGGGAAGTGAATTAAATACTATTTGGAGGCATTTAATGTTCGAGCAAAAACGGCTGATTTTTGACAAAAGAGATAACACCCCCCCATTACGTCATGCTTCAGAAATGTGGAAAAGGGTCCGTTTTCAAATATTTTATTTTTGAACGTCAGTTCACATTTGTAGGTGGATCATCAGTGTTAGAGCTAAAATTAGCATGTTTAAAGTGATTTTCATGCTTCCAGGGGCTCGGGAAGTGAATTAAATACCATTTGGAGGCATTTAATGTTCAAGCAAAAACGGCTGATTTTCGACAAAAGAGATAACACCCCCCTATTACGTCATGCTTCAGAAATGTGAAAAATGGTCCGTTTTCAAATGTTTTATTTTTGAACGTCAGTTCACATTTGTAGGTGGATCATCAGTGTTAGAGCTAAAATTAGCATGTTTAAAGTGATTTTCATGCTTCCAGGGGCCCTAAACACAAGATTTATGGAATGGTTAAAAGTGCATGAAAATGGCCAATTTACTCACTCTGAGTTCTCAAAAAGGGTTTCTTCACCCCGGGAAGTGAATTAAATACCATTTGGAGGCATTTAATGTTCGAGCAAAAACGGCTGATTTTCGACAAAAGAGATAACACCCCCCCATTACGTCATGCTTCAGAAATGTGGAAAATGGTCCGTTTTCAAATGTTTTATTTTTGAACGTCAGTTAGCATTTGTAGGTGGATCATCAGTGTTAGAGCTAAAATTAGCATGTTTAAAGTGATTGTCATGCTTCCAGGGGCTCGGGAAGTTAATTAAATACCATTTGGAGGCATTTAATGTTCAAGCAAAAACGGCTGATTTTCGACAAAAGAGATAACACCCCCCCCATTACGTCATGCTTCAGAAATGTTGAAAATGGTCCGTTTTCAAATGTTTTATTTTTGAACGTCAGTTCACATTTGTGGGTGGATCATCAGTGTTAGAGCTAAAATTAGCATGTTTAAAGTGATTTTCATGCTTCCAGGGGCCCTAAACACAAGATTTATGGAATGGTTAAAAGTGCATGAAAATGGCCAATTTACTCACTCTGAGTTCTCAAAAAGGGTTTCTTCACCCCAGGAAGTGAATTAAATACTATTTGGAGGCATTTAATGTTCGAGCAAAAACGGCTGATTTTTGACAAAAGAGATAACACCCCCCCATTACGTCATGCTTCAGAAATGTGGAAAATGGTCCGTTTTCAAATGTTTTATTTTTGAACGTCAGTTCACATTTGTAGGTGGATCATCAGTGTTAGAGCTAAAATTAGCATGTTTAAAGTGATTTTCATGCTTCCAGGGGCTCGGGAAGTGAATTAAATACCATTTGGAGGCATTTAATGTTCAAGCAAAAACGGCTGATTTTCGACAAAAGAGATAACACCCCCCCATTACGTCATGCTTCAGAAATGTGGAAAATGGTCCGTTTTCAAATGTTTTATTTTTGAACGTCAGTTCACATTTGTAGGTGGATCATCAGTGTTAGAGCTAAAATTAGCATGTTTAAAGTGATTTTCATGCTTCCAGGGGCCCTAAACACAAGATTTATGGAATGGTTAAAAGTGCATGAAAATGGCCATTTTACTCACTCTGAGTTCTCAAAAAGGGTTTCTTCACCCCGGGAAGTGAATTAAATACTATTTGGAGGCATTTAATGTTCGAGCAAAAACGGCTGATTTTCGACAAAAGAGATAACACCCCCCCCATTACGTCATGCTTCAGAAATGTGGAAAATGGTCCGTTTTCAAATGTTTTATTTTTGAACGTCAGTTAACATTTGTAGGTGGATCATCAGTGTTAGAGCTAAAATGAGCATGTTTAAAGTGATTTTCATGCTTCCAGGGGCCCTAAACACAAGATTTATGGAATGGTTAAAAGTGCATGAAAATGGCCAATTTACTCACTCTGAGTTCTCAAAAAGGGTTTCTTCACCCCGGGAAGTGAATTAAACACCATTTGGAGGCATTTAATGTTCGAGCAAAAACGGCTGATTTTCGACAAAAGAGATAACACCCCCCCATTACGTCATGCTTCAGAAATGTGGAAAATGGTCCGTTTTCAAATGTTTTATTTTTGAACGTCAGTTCACATTTGTAGGTGGATCATCAGTGTTAGAGCTAAAATTAGCATGTTTAAAGTGATTTTCATGCTTCCAGGGGCTCGGGAAGTGAATTAAATACCATTTGGAGGCATTTAATGTTCAAGCAAAAACAGCTGATTTTCGACAAAAGAGATAACACCCCCCCATTACGTCATGCTTCAGAAATGTGGAAAATGGTCCGTTTTCAAATGTTTTATTTTTGAACGTCAATTCACATTTGTAGGTGGATCATCAGTGTTAGAGCTAAAATTAGCATGTTTAAAGTGATTTTCATGCTTCCAGGGGCCCTAAACACAAGATTTATGGAATGGTTAAAAGTGCATGAAAATGGCCAATTTACTCACTCTGAGTTCTCAAAAAGGGTTTCTTCACCCCGGGAAGTGAATTAAATACTATTTGGAGGCATTTAATGTTCGAGCAAAAACGGCTGATTTTTGACAAAAGAGATAACACCCCCCCATTACGTCATGCTTCAGAAATGTGGAAAAGGGTCCGTTTTCAAATATTTTATTTTTGAACGTCAGTTCACATTTGTAGGTGGATCATCAGTGTTAGAGCTAAAATTAGCATGTTTAAAGTGATTTTCATGCTTCCAGGGGCTCGGGAAGTGAATTAAATACCATTTGGAGGCATTTAATGTTCAAGCAAAAACGGCTGATTTTCGACAAAAGAGATAACACCCCCCCATTACGTCATGCTTCAGAAATGTGAAAAATGGTCCGTTTTCAAATGTTTTATTTTTGAACGTCAGTTCACATTTGTAGGTGGATCATCAGTGTTAGAGCTAAAATTAGCATGTTTAAAGTGATTTTCATGCTTCCAGGGGCCCTAAACACAAGATTTATGGAATGGTTAAAAGTGCATGAAAATGGCCAATTTACTCACTCTGAGTTCTCAAAAAGGGTTTCTTCACCCCGGGAAGTGAATTAAATACCATTTGGAGGCATTTAATGTTCGAGCAAAAACGGCTGATTTTCGACAAAAGAGATAACACCCCCCCATTACGTCATACTTCAGAAATGTGGAAAATGGTCCGTTTTCAAATGTTTTATTTTTGAACGTCAGTTAGCATTTGTAGGTGGATCATCAGTGTTAGAGCTAAAATTAGCATGTTTAAAGTGATTGTCATGCTTCCAGGGGCTCGGGAAGTGAATTAAATACCATTTGGAGGCATTTAATGTTCAAGCAAAAACGGCTGATTTTCGACAAAAGAGATAACACCCCCCCCATTACGTCATGCTTCAGAAATGTTGAAAATGGTCCGTTTTCAAATGTTTTATTTTTGAACGTCAGTTCACATTTGTAGGTGGATCATCAGTGTTAGAGCTAAAATTAGCATGTTTAAAGTGATTTTCATGCTTCCAGGGGCCCTAAACACAAGATTTATGGAATGGTTAAAAGTGCATGAAAATGGCCAATTTACTCACTCTGAGTTCTCAAAAAGGGTTTCTTCACCCCGGGAAGTTAATTAAATACCATTTGGAGGCATTTAATGTTCAAGCAAAAACGGCTGATTTTCGACAAAAGAGATAACACCCCCCCATTACGTCATGCTTCAGAAATGTGGAAAATGGTCCGTTTTCAAATGTTTTATTTTTAAACGTCAGTTCACATTTGTAGGTGGATCATCAGTGTTAGAGTTAAAATTAGCATGTTTAAAGTGATTTTCATGCTTCCAGGGGATCGGGAAGTGAATTAAATACCATATGGAGGCATTTAATGTTCAAGCAAAAACGGCTGATTTTTGACAAAAGAGATAACACCCCCCCCATTACGTCATGCTTCAGAAATGTGGAAAATGGTCCGTTTTCAAATGTTTTATTTTTGAACGTCAGTTCACATTTGTAGGTGGATCATCAGTGTTAGAGCTAAAATTAGCATGTTTAAAGTGATTTTCATGCTTCCAGGGGCTCGGGAAGTGAATTAAATACCATTTGGAGGCATTTAATGTTCAAGCAAAAACGGCTGATTTTCGACAAAAGAGATAACACCCCCCCATTACCTCATGCTTCAGAAATGTGGAAAATGGTCCGTTTTCAAATGTTTTATTTTTGAACGTCAGTTCACATTTGTAGGTGGATCATCAGTGTTAGAGCTAAAATTAGCATGTTTAAAGTGATTTTCATGCTTCCAGGGGCCCTAAACACAAGATTTATGGAATGGTTAAAAGTGCATGAAAATGGCCAATTTACTCACTCTGAGTTCTCAAAAAGGGTTTCTTCACCCCGGGAAGTGAATTAAATACTATTTGGAGGCATTTAATGTTCGAGCAAAAACGGCTGATTTTTGACAAAAGAGATAACACCCCCCCATTACGTCATGCTTCAGAAATGTGGAAAAGGGTCCGTTTTCAAATATTTTATTTTTGAACGTCAGTTCACATTTGTAGGTGGATCATCAGTGTTAGAGCTAAAATTAGCATGTTTAAAGTGATTTTCATGCTTCCAGGGGCTCGGGAAGTGAATTAAATACCATTTGGAGGCATTTAATGTTCAAGCAAAAACGGCTGATTTTCGACAAAAGAGATAACACCCCCCATTACTTCATGCTTCAGAAATGTGGAAAATGGTCCGTTTTCAAATGTTTTATTTTTGAACGTCAGTTCACATTTGTAGGTGGATCATCAGTGTTAGAGCTAAAATTAGCATGTTTAAAGTGATTTTCATGCTTCCAGGGGCCCTAAACACAAGATTTATGGAATGGTTAAAAGTGCATGAAAATGGCCAATTTACTCACTCTGAGTTCTCAAAAAGGGTTTCTTCACCCCGGGAAGTGAATTAAATACTATTTGGAGGCATTTAATGTTCGAGCAAAAACGGCTGATTTTTGACAAAAGAGATAACACCCCCCCATTACGTCATGCTTCAGAAATGTGGAAAAGGGTCCGTTTTCAAATATTTTATTTTTGAACGTCAGTTCACATTTGTAGGTGGATCATCAGTGTTAGAGCTAAAATTAGCATGTTTAAAGTGATTTTCATGCTTCCAGGGGCTCGGGAAGTGAATTAAATACCATTTGGAGGCATTTAATGTTCAAGCAAAAACGGCTGATTTTCGACAAAAGAGATAACACCCCCCCATTACGTCATGCTTCAGAAATGTGGAAAATGGTCCGTTTTCAAATGTTTTATTTTTGAACGTCAGTTCACATTTGTAGGTGGATCATCAGTGTTAGAGCTAAAATTAGCATGTTTAAAGTGATTTTCATGCTTCCAGGGGCCCTAAACACAAGATTTATGGAATGGTTAAAAGTGCATGAAAATGGCCAATTTACTCACTCTGAGTTCTCAAAAAGGGTTTCTTCACCCCGGGAAGTGAATTAAATACTATTTGGAGGCATTTAATGTTCGAGCAAAAACGGCTGATTTTCGACAAAAGAGATAACACCCCCCCATTACGTCATGCTTCAGAAATGTGGAAAATGGTCCGTTTTCAAATGTTTTATTTTTGAACGTCAGTTCACATTTGTAGGTGGATCATCAGTGTTAGAGCTAAAATGAGCATGTTTAAAGTGATTTTCATGCTTCCAGGGGCCCTAAACACAAGATTTATGGAATGGTTAAAAGTGCATGAAAATGGCCAATTTACTCACTCTGAGATCTCAAAAAGGGTTTCTTCACCCCGGGAAGTGAATTAAATACCATTTGGAGGCATTTAATGTTCGAGCAAAAACGGCTGATTTTCGACAAAAGAGATAACACCCCCCCATTACGTCATGCTTCAGAAATGTGGAAAATGGTCCGTTTTCAAATGTTTTTTTTTTGAACGTCAGTTCACATTTGTAGGTGGATCATCAGTGTTAGAGCTAAAATTAGCATGTTTAAAGTGATTTTCATGCTTCCAGGGGCTCGGGAAGTGAATTAAATACCATTTGGAGGCATTTAATGTTCAAGCAAAAACAGCTGATTTTCGACAAAAGAGATAACACCCCCCCATTACGTCATGCTTCAGAAATGTGGAAAATGGTCCGTTTTCAAATGTTTTATTTTTGAACGTCAGTTCACATTTGTAGGTGGATCATCAGTGTTAGAGCTAAAATTAGCATGTTTAAAGTGATTTTCATGCTTCCAGGGGCTCGGGAAGTGAATTAAATACCATTTGGAGGCATTTAATGTTCAAGCAAAAACAGCTGATTTTCGACAAAAGAGATAACACCCCCCCCATTACGTCATGCTTCTGAAATGTGGAAAATGGTCCGTTTTCAAATGTTTTATTTTTGAACGTCAGTTCACATTTGTAGGTGGATCATCAGTGTTAGAGCTAAAATTAGCATGTCTAAAGTGATTTTCATGCTTCCAGGGGCCCTAAACACAAGATTTATGGAATGGTTAAAAGTGCATGAAAATGGCCAATTTACTCACTCTGAGTTCTCAAAAAGGGTTTCTCCACCCCGGGAAGTGAATTAAATACTATTTGGAGGCATTTAATGTTCGAGCAAAAACGGCTGATTTTTTACAAAAGAGATAACACCCCCCCATTACGTCATGCTTCAGAAATGTGGAAAATGGCCGTTTTCAAATGTTTTATTTTTGAACGTCAGTTCACATTTGTAGGTGGATCATCAGTGTTAGAGCTAAAATTAGAATGTTTAAAGTGATTTTCATGCTTCCAGGGGCTCGGGAAGTGAATTAAATACCATTTGGAGGCATTTAATGTTCAAGCAAAAACGGCTGATTTTCGACAAAAGAGATAACACCCCCCCATTACGTCATGCTTCAGAAATGTGGAAAATGGTCAGTTTTCAAATGTTTTATTTTTGAACGTCAGTTCACATTTGTAGGTGGATCATCAGTGTTAGAGCTAAAATTAGCATGTTTAAAGTGATTTTCATGCTTCCAGGGGCCCTAAACACAAGATTTATGGAATGGTTAAAAGTGCATGAAAATGGCCAATTTACTCACTCTGAGTTCTCAAAAAGGGTTTCTTCACCCCGGGAAGTGAATTAAATACCATTTGGAGGCATTTAATGTTCGAGCAAAAATGGCTGATTTTCGACAAAAGAGATAACACCCCCCCATTACGTCATGCTTCAGAAATGTGGAAAATGGTCCGTTTTCAAATGTTTTATTTTTGAACGTCAGTTCACATTTGTAGGTGGATCATCAGTGTTAGAGCTAAAATTAGCATGTTTAAAGTGATTTTCATGCTTCCAGGGGCCCTAAACACAAGATTTATGGAATGGTTAAAAGTGCATGAAAATGGCCAATTTACTCACTCTGAGTTCTCAAAAAGGGTTTCTTCACCCCGGGAAGTGAATTAAATACTATTTGGAGGCATTTAATGTTCGAGCAAAAACGGCTGATTTTTGACAAAAGAGATAACACCCCCCCATTACGTCATGCTTCAGAAATGTGGAAAATGGTCCGTTTTCAAATATTTTATTTTTGAACGTCAGTTCTCATTTGTAGGTGGATCATCAGTGTTAGAGCTAAAATTAGCATGTTTAAAGTGATTTTCATGCTTCCAGGGGCTCGGGAAGTGAATTAAATACCATTTGGAGGCATTTAATGTTCAAGCAAAAACGGCTGATTTTCGACAAAAGAGATAACACCCCCCCATTACGTCATGCTTCAGAAATGTGGAAAATGGTCCGTTTTCAAATGTTTTATTTTTGAACGTCAGTTCACATTTGTAGTTGGATCATCAGTGTTAGAGCTAAAATTAGCATGTTTAAAGTGATTTTCATGCTTCCAGGGGCCCTAAACACAAGATTTATGGAATGGTTAAAAGTGCATGAAAATGGCCAATTTACTCACTCTGAGTTCTCAAAAAGGGTTTCTTCACCCCGGGAAGTGAATTAAATACCATTTGGAGGCATTTAATGTTCGAGCAAAAACGGCTGATTTTCGACAAAAGAGATAACACCCCCCCATTACGTCATGCTTCAGAAATGTGGAAAATGGCCGTTTTCAAATGTTTTATTTTTGAACGTCAGTTCACATTTGTAGGTGGATCATCAGTGTTAGAGCTAAAATTAGCATGTTTAAAGTGATTTTCATGCTTCCAGGGGCTCGGGAAGTGAATTAAATACCATTTGGAGGCATTTAATGTTCAAGCAAAAACGGCTGATTTTCGACAAAAGAGATAACACCCCCCATTACGTCATGCTTCAGAAATGTGAAAAATGGTCCGTTTTCAAATGTTTTATTTTTGAACGTCAGTTCACATTTGTAGGTGGATCATCAGTGTTAGAGCTAAAATTAGCATGTTTAAAGTGATTTTCATGCTTCCAGGGGCCCTAAACACAAGATTTATGGAATGGTTAAAAGTGCATGAAAATGGCCAATTTACTCACTCTGAGTTCTCAAAAAGGGTTTCTTCACCCCGGGAAGTGAATTAAATACCATTTGGAGGCATTTAATGTTCGAGCAAAAACGGCTGATTTTCGACAAAAGAGATACCACCCCCCCATTACGTCATGCTTCAGAAATGTGGAAAATGGTCCGTTTTCAAATGTTTTATTTTTGAACGTCAGTTAGCATTTGTAGGTGGATCATCAGTGTTAGAGCTAAAATTAGCATGTTTAAAGTGATTGTCATGCTTCCAGGGGCTCGGGAAGTGAATTAAATACCATTTGGAGGCATTTAATGTTCAAGCAAAAACGGCTGATTTTCGACAAAAGAGATAACACCCCCCCCATGACGTCATGCTTCAGAAATGTTGAAAATGGTCCGTTTTCAAATGTTTTATTTTTGAACGTCAGTTCACATTTGTAGGTGGATCATCAGTGTTAGAGCTAAAATTAGCATGTTTAAAGTGATTTTCATGCTTCCAGGGGCCCTAAACACAAGATTTATGGAATGGTTAAAAGTGCATGAAAATGGCCAATTTACTCACTCTGAGTTCTCAAAAATGGTTTCTTCACCCCGGGAAGTGAATTAAATACTATTTGGAGGCATTTAATGTTCGAGCAAAAACGGCTGATTTTTGACAAAAGAGATAACACCCCCCCATTACGTCATGCTTCAGAAATGTGGAAAATGGTCCGTTTTCAAATGTTTTATTTTTGAACGTCAGTTCACATTTGTAGGTGGATCATCAGTGTTAGAGCTAAAATTAGCATGTTTAAAGTGATTTTCATGCTTCCAGGGGCTCGGGAAGTGAATTACATACCATTTGGAGGCATTTAATGTTCAAGCAAAAACGGCTGATTTTCGACAAAAGAGATAACACCCCCCCATTACGTCATGCTTCAGAAATGTGGAAAATGGTCCGTTTTCAAATGTTTTATTTTTGAACGTCAGTTCACATTTGTAGGTGGATCATCAGTGTTAGAGCTAAAATTAGCATGTTTAAAGTGATTTTCATGCTTCCAGGGGCCCTAAACACAAGATTTATGGAATGGTTAAAAGTGCATGAAAATGGCCAATTTACTCACTCTGAGTTCTCAAAAAGGGTTTCTTCACCCCGGGAAGTGAATTAAATACTATTTGGAGGCATTTAATGTTCGAGCAAAAACGGCTGATTTTCGACAAAAGAGATAACACCCCCCCATTACGTCATGCTTCAGAAATGTGGAAAATGGTCCGTTTTCAAATGTTTTATTTTTGAACGTCCGTTCACATTTGTAGGTGGATCATCAGTGTTAGAGCTAAAATGAGCATGTTTAAAGTGATTTTCATGCTTCCAGGGGCCCTAAACACAAGATTTATGGAATGGTTAAAAGTGCATGAAAATGGCCAATTTACTCACTCTGAGTTCTCAAAAAGGGTTTCTTCACCCCGGGAAGTGAATTAAACACCATTTGGAGGCATTTAATGTTCGAGCAAAAACGGCTGATTTTCGACAAAAGAGATAACACCCCCCCATTACGTCATGCTTCAGAAATGTGGAAAATGGTCCGTTTTCAAATGTTTTATTTTTGAACGTCAGTTCACATTTGTAGGTGGATCATCAGTGTTAGAGCTAAAATTAGCATGTTTAAAGTGATTTTCATGCTTCCAGGGGCTCGGGAAGTGAATTAAATACCATTTGGAGGCATTTAATGTTCAAGCAAAAACGGCTGATTTTCGACAAAAGAGATAACACCCCCCCATAACGTCATGCTTCAGAAATGTGGAAAATGGTCCGTTTTCAAATGTTTTATTTTTGAACGTCAGTTCACATTTGTAGGTGGATCATCAGTGTTAGAGCTAAAATTAGCATGTTTAAAGTGATTTTCATGCTTCCAGGGGCCCTAAACACAAGATTTATGGAATGGTTAAAAGTGCATGAAAATGGCCAATTTACTCACTCTGAGTTCTCAAAAAGGGTTTCTTCACCCCGGGAAGTGAATTAAATACTATTTGGAGGCATTTAATGTTCGAGCAAAAACGGCTGATTTTTGACAAAAGAGATAACACCCCCCCATTACGTCATGCTTCAGAAATGTGGAAAAGGGTCCGTTTTCAAATATTTTATTTTTGAACGTCAGTTCACATTTGTAGTTGGATCATCAGTGTTAGAGCTAAAATTAGCATGTTTAAAGTGATTTTCATGCTTCCAGGGGCTCGGGAAGTGAATTAAATACCATTTGGAGGCATTTAATGTTCAAGCAAAAACGGCTGATTTTCGACAAAAGAGATAACACCCCCCTATTACGTCATGCTTCAGAAATGTGAAAAATGGTCCGTTTTCAAATGTTTTATTTTTGAACGTCAGTTCACATTTGTAGGTGGATCATCAGTGTTAGAGCTAAAATTAGCATGTTTAAAGTGATTTTCATGCTTCCAGGGGCCCTAAACACAAGATTTATGGAATGGTTAAAAGTGCATGAAAATGGCCAATTTACTCACTCTGAGTTCTCAAAAAGGGTTTCTTCACCCCGGGAAGTGAATTAAATACCATTTGGAGGCATTTAATGTTCGAGCAAAAACGGCTGATTTTCGACAAAAGAGATAACACCCCCCCATTACGTCATGCTTCAGAAATGTGGAAAATGGTCCGTTTTCAAATGTTTTATTTTTGAACGTCAGTTAGCATTTGTAGGTGGATCATCAGTGTTAGAGCTAAAATTAGCATGTTTAAAGTGATTGTCATGCTTCCAGGGGCTCGGGAAGTGAATTAAATACCATTTGGAGGCATTTAATGTTCAAGCAAAAACGGCTGATTTTCGACAAAAGAGATAACACCCCCCCATTACGTCATGCTTCAGAAATGTTGAAAATGGTCCGTTTTCAAATGTTTTATTTTTGAACGTCAGTTCACATTTGTGGGCGGATCATCAGTGTTAGAGCTAAAATTAGCATGTTTAAAGTGATTTTCATGCTTCCGGGGGCCCTAAACACAAGATTTATGGAATGGTTAAAAGTGCATGAAAATGGCCAATTTACTCACTCTGAGTTCTCAAAAAGGGTTTCTTCACCCCGGGAAGTGAATTAAATACTATTTGGAGGCATTTAATGTTCGAGCAAAAACGGCTGATTTTTGACAAAAGAGATAACACCCCCCCATTACGTCATGCTTCAGAAATGTGGAAAATGGTCCGTTTTCAAATGTTTTATTTTTGAACGTCAGTTCACATTTGTAGGTGGATCATCAGTGTTAGAGCTAAAATTAGCATGTTTAAAGTGATTTTCATGCTTCCAGGGGCTCGGGAAGTGAATTAAATACCATTTGGAGGCATTTAATGTTCAAGCAAAAACGGCTGATTTTCGACAAAAGAGATAACACCCCCCCATTACGTCATGCTTCAGAAATGTGGAAAATGGTCCGTTTTCAAATGTTTTATTTTTGAACGTCAGTTCACATTTGTAGGTGGATCATCAGTGTTAGAGCTAAAATTAGCATGTTTAAAGTGATTTTCATGCTTCCAGGGGCCCTAAACACAAGATTTATGGAATGGTTAAAAGTGCATGAAAATGGCCATTTTACTCACTCTGAGTTCTCAAAAAGGGTTTCTTCACCCCGGGAAGTGAATTAAATACTATTTGGAGGCATTTAATGTTCGAGCAAAAACGGCTGATTTTCGACAAAAGAGATAACACCCCCCCCATTACGTCATGCTTCAGAAATGTGGAAAATGGTCCGTTTTCAAATGTTTTATTTTTGAACGTCAGTTAACATTTGTAGGTGGATCATCAGTGTTAGAGCTAAAATGAGCATGTTTAAAGTGATTTTCATGCTTCCAGGGGCCCTAAACACAAGATTTATGGAATGGTTAAAAGTGCATGAAAATGGCCAATTTACTCACTCTGAGTTCTCAAAAAGGGTTTCTTCACCCCGGGAAGTGAATTAAACACCATTTGGAGGCATTTAATGTTCGAGCAAAAACGGCTGATTTTCGACAAAAGAGATAACACCCCCCCATTACGTCATGCTTCAGAAATGTGGAAAATGGTCCGTTTTCAAATGTTTTATTTTTGAACGTCAGTTCACATTTGTAGGTGGATCATCAGTGTTAGAGCTAAAATTAGCATGTTTAAAGTGATTTTCATGCTTCCAGGGGCTCGGGAAGTGAATTAAATACCATTTGGAGGGATTTAATGTTCAAGCAAAAACAGCTGATTTTCGACAAAAGAGATAACACCCCCCCATTACGTCATGCTTCAGAAATGTGGAAAATGGTCCGTTTTCAAATGTTTTATTTTTGAACGTCAATTCACATTTGTAGGTGGATCATCAGTGTTAGAGCTAAAATTAGCATGTTTAAAGTGATTTTCATGCTTCCAGGGGCCCTAAACACAAGATTTATGGAATGGTTAAAAGTGCATGAAAATGGCCAATTTACTCACTCTGAGTTCTCAAAAAGGGTTTCTTCACCCCGGGAAGTGAATTAAATACTATTTGGAGGCATTTAATGTTCGAGCAAAAACGGCTGATTTTTGACAAAAGAGATAACACCCCCCCATTACGTCATGCTTCAGAAATGTGGAAAAGGGTCCGTTTTCAAATATTTTATTTTTGAACGTCAGTTCACATTTGTAGGTGGATCATCAGTGTTAGAGCTAAAATTAGCATGTTTAAAGTGATTTTCATGCTTCCAGGGGCTCGGGAAGTGAATTAAATACCATTTGGAGGCATTTAATGTTCAAGCAAAAACGGCTGATTTTCGACAAAAGAGATAACACCCCCCCATTACGTCATGCTTCAGAAATGTGGAAAATGGTCCGTTTTCAAATGTTTTATTTTTGAACGTCAGTTCACATTTGTAGGTGGATCATCAGTGTTAGAGCTAAAATTAGCATGTTTAAAGTGATTTTCATGCTTCCAGGGGCCCTAAACACAAGATTTATGGAATGGTTAAAAGTGCATGAAAATGGCCAATTTACTCACTCTGAGTTCTCAAAAAGGGTTTCTTCACCCCGGGAAGTGAATTAAATACTATTTGGAGGCATTTAATGTTCGAGCAAAAACGGCTGATTTTCGACAAAAGAGATAACACCCCCCCATTACGTCATGCTTCAGAAATGTGGAAAATGGTCCGTTTTCAAATGTTTTATTTTTGAACGTCAGTTCACATTTGTAGGTGGATCATCAGTGTTAGAGCTAAAATGAGCATGTTTAAAGTGATTTTCATGCTTCCAGGGGCCCTAAACACAAGATTTATGGAATGGTTAAAAGTGCATGAAAATGGCCAATTTACTCACTCTGAGATCTCAAAAAGGGTTTCTTCACCCCGGGAAGTGAATTAAATACCATTTGGAGGCATTTAATGTTCGAGCAAAAACGGCTGATTTTCGACAAAAGAGATAACACCCCCCCATTACGTCATGCTTCAGAAATGTGGAAAATGGTCCGTTTTCAAATGTTTTATTTTTGAACGTCAGTTCACATTTGTAGGTGGATCATCAGTGTTAGAGCTAAAATTAGCATGTTTAAAGTGATTTTCATGCTTCCAGGGGCCCTAAACACAAGATTTATGGAATGGTTAAAAGTGCATGAAAATGGCCAATTTACTCACTCTGAGTTCTCAAAAAGGGTTTCTTCACCCCGGGAAGTGAATTAAATACTATTTGGAGGCATTTAATGTTCGAGCAAAAACGGCTGATTTTTGACAAAAGAGATAACACCCCCCCATTACGTCCTGCTTCAGAAATGTGGAATATGGCCGTTTTCAAATGTTTTATTTTTGAACGTCAGTTCACATTTGTAGGTGGATCATCAGTGTTAGAGCTAAAATTAGCATGTTTAAAGTGATTTTCATGCTTCCAGGGGCTCGGGAAGTGAATTAAATACCATTTGGAGGCATTTAATGTTCAAGCAAAAACGGCTGATTTTCGACAAAAGAGATAACACCCCCCCATTACGTCATGCTTCAGAAATGTGGAAAATGGTCAGTTTTCAAATGTTTTATTTTTGAACGTCAGTTCACATTTGTAGGTGGATCATCAGTGTTAGAGCTAAAATTAGCATGTTTAAAGTGATTTTCATGCTTCCAGGGGCCCTAAACACAAGATTTATGGAATGGTTAAAAGTGCATGAAAATGGCCAATTTACTCACTCTGAGTTCTCAAAAAGGGTTTCTTCACCCCGGGAAGTGAATTAAATACCATTTGGAGGCATTTAATGTTCGAGCAAAAACGGCTGATTTTCGACAAAAGAGATAACACCCCCCCATTACGTCATGCTTCAGAAATGTGGAAAATGGTCCGTTTTCAAATGTTTTATTTTTGAACGTCAGTTCACATTTATAGGTGGATCATCAGTGTTAGAGCTAAAATTAGCATGTTTAAAGTGATTTTCATGCTTCCAGGGGCCCTAAACACAAGATTTATGGAATGGTTAAAAGTGCATGAAAATGGCCAATTTACTCACTCTGAGTTCTCAAAAAGGGTTTCTTCACCCCGGGAAGTGAATTAAATACTATTTGGAGGCATTTAATGTTCGAGCAAAAACGGCTGATTTTTGACAAAAGAGATAACACCCCCCCATTACGTCATGCTTCAGAAATGTGGAAAATGGTCCGTTTTCAAATATTTTATTTTTGAACGTCAGTTCTCATTTGTAGGTGGATCATCAGTGTTAGAGCTAAAATTAGCATGTTTAAAGTGATTTTCATGCTTCCAGGGGCTCGGGAAGTGAATTAAATACCATTTGGAGGCATTTAATGTTCAAGCAAAAACGGCTGATTTTCGACAAAAGAGATAACACCCCCCCATTACGTCATGCTTCAGAAATGTGGAAAATGGTCCGTTTTCAAATGTTTTATTTTTGAACGTCAGTTCACATTTGTAGGTGGATCATCAGTGTTAGAGCTAAAATTAGCATGTTTAAAGTGATTTTCATGCTTCCAGGGGCCCTAAACACAAGATTTATGGAATGGGTAAAAGTGCATGAAAATGGCCAATTTACTCACTCTGAGTTCTCAAAAAGGGTTTCTTCACCCCGGGAAGTGAATTAAATACCATTTGGAGGCATTTAATGTTCGAGCAAAAACGGCTATTTTCGACAAAAGAGATAACACCCCCCCATTACGTCATGCTTCAGAAATGTGGAAAATGGTCCGTTTTCAAATGTTTTATTTTTGAACGTCAGTTAGCATTTGTAGGTGGATCATCAGTGTTAGAGCTAAAATTAGCATGTTTAAAGTGATTGTCATGCTTCCAGGGGCTCGGGAAGTGAATTAAATACCATTTGGAGGCATTTAATGTTCAAGCAAAAACGGCTGATTTTCGACAAAAGAGATAACACCTCCCCCATTACGTCATGCTTCAGAAATGTGGAAAATGGTCCGTTTTCAAATGTTTTATTTTTGAACGTCAGTTCACATTTGTAGGTGGATCATCAGTGTTAGAGCTAAAATTAGCATGTTTAAAGTGATTTTCATGCTTCCAGGGGCCCTAAACACAAGATTTATGGAATGGTTAAAAGTGCATGAAAATGGCCAATTTACTCACTCTGAGTTCTCAAAAAGGGTTTCTTCACCCCGGGAAGTGAATTAAATACTATTTGGAGGCATTTAATGTTCGAGCAAAAACGGCTGATTTTTGACAAAAGAGATAACACCCCCCCATTACGTCATGCTTCAGAAATGTGGAAAATGGTCCGTTTTCAAATATTTTATTTTTGAATGTCAGTTCACATTTGTAGGTGGATCATCAGTGTTAGAGCTAAAATTAGCATGTTTAAAGTGATTTTCATGCTTCCAGGGGCTCGGGAAGTGAATTAAATACCATTTGGAGGCATTTAATGTTCAAGCAAAAATGGCTGATTTTCGACAAAAGAGATAACACCCCCCCATTACGTCATGCTTCAGAAATGTGGAAAATGGTCCGTTTTCAAATGTTTTATTTTTGAACGTCAGTTCACATTTGTAGGTGGATCATCAGTGTTAGAGCTAAAATTAGCATGTTTAAAGTGATTTTCATGCTTCCAGGGGCCCTAAACACAAGATTTATGGAATGGTTAAAAGTGCATGAAAATGGCCATTTTACTCACTCTGAGTTCTCAAAAAGGGTTTCTTCACCCCGGGAAGTGAATTAAATACTATTTGGAGGCATTTAATGTTCGAGCAAAAACGGCTGATTTTCGACAAAAGAGATAACACCCCCCCCATTACGTCATGCTTCAGAAATGTGGAAAATGGTCCGTTTTCAAATGTTTTATTTTTGAACGTCAGTTAACATTTGTAGGTGGATCATCAGTGTTAGAGCTAAAATGAGCATGTTTAAAGTGATTTTCATGCTTCCAGGGGCCCTAAACACAAGATTTATGGAATGGTTAAAAGTGCATGAAAATGGCCAATTTACTCACTCTGAGTTCTCAAAAAGGGTTTCTTCACCCCGGGAAGTGAATTAAACACCATTTGGAGGCATTTAATGTTCGAGCAAAAACGGCTGATTTTCGACAAAAGAGATAACACCCCCCCATTACGTCATGCTTCAGAAATGTGGAAAATGGTCCGTTTTCAAATGTTTTATTTTTGAACGTCAGTTCACATTTGTAGGTGGATCATCAGTGTTAGAGCTAAAATTAGCATGTTTAAAGTGATTTTCATGCTTCCAGGGGCTCGGGAAGTGAATTAAATACCATTTGGAGGCATTTAATGTTCAAGCAAAAACAGCTGATTTTCGACAAAAGAGATAACACCCCCCCATTACGTCATGCTTCAGAAATGTGGAAAATGGTCCGTTTTCAAATGTTTTATTTTTGAACGTCAATTCACATTTGTAGGTGGATCAACAGTGTTAGAGCTAAAATTAGCATGTTTAAAGTGATTTTCATGCTTCCAGGGGCCCTAAACACAAGATTTATGGAATGGTTAAAAGTGCATGAAAATGGCCAATTTACTCAATCTGAGTTCTCAAAAAGGGTTTCTTCACCCCGGGAAGTGAATTAAATACTATTTGGAGGCATTTAATGTTCGAGCAAAAACGGCTGATTTTTGACAAAAGAGATAACACCCCCCCATTACGTCATGCTTCAGAAATGTGGAAAAGGGTCCGTTTTCAAATATTTTATTTTTGAACGTCAGTTCACATTTGTAGGTGGATCATCAGTGTTAGAGCTAAAATTAGCATGTTTAAAGTGATTTTCATGCTTCCAGGGGCTCGGGAAGTGAATTAAATACCATTTGGAGGCATTTAATGTTCAAGCAAAAACGGCTGATTTTCGACAAAAGAGATAACACCCCCCCATTACGTCATGCTTCAGAAATGTGGAAAATGGTCCGTTTTCAAATGTTTTATTTTTGAACGTCAGTTCACATTTGTAGGTGGATCATCAGTGTTAGAGCTAAAATTAGCATGTTTAAAGTGATTTTCATGCTTCCAGGGGCCCTAAACACAAGATTTATGGAATGGTTAAAAGTGCATGAAAATGGCCAATTTACTCACTCTGAGTTCTCAAAAAGGGTTTCTTCACCCCGGGAAGTGAATTAAATACTATTTGGAGGCATTTAATGTTCGAGCAAAAACGGCTGATTTTCGACAAAAGAGATAACACCCCCCCATTACGTCATGCTTCAGAAATGTGGAAAATGGTCCGTTTTCAAATGTTTTATTTTTGAACGTCAGTTCACATTTGTAGGTGGATCATCAGTGTTAGAGCTAAAATGAGCATGTTTAAAGTGATTTTCATGCTTCCAGGGGCCCTAAACACAAGATTTATGGAATGGTTAAAAGTGCATGAAAATGGCCAATTTACTCACTCTGAGATCTCAAAAAGGGTTTCTTCACCCCGGGAAGTGAATTAAATACCATTTGGAGGCATTTAATGTTCGAGCAAAAACGGCTGATTTTCGACAAAAGAGATAACACCCCCCCATTACGTCATGCTTCAGAAATGTGGAAAATGGTCCGTTTTCAAATGTTTTATTTTTGAACGTCAGTTCACATTTGTAGGTGGATCATCAGTGTTAGAGCTAAAATTAGCATGTTTAAAGTGATTTTCATGCTTCCAGGGGCTCGGGAAGTGAATTAAATACCATTTGGAGGCATTTAATGTTCAAGCAAAAACGGCTGATTTTCGACAAAAGAGATAACACCCCCCCATTACGTCATGCTTCTGAAATGTGGAAAATGGTCCGTTTTCAAATGTTTTATTTTTGAACGTCAGTTCACATTTGTAGGTGGATCATCAGTGTTAGAGCTAAAATTAGCATGTTTAAAGTGATTTTCATGCTTCCAGGGGCCCTAAACACAAGATTTATGGAATGGTTAAAAGTGCATGAAAATGGCCAATTTACTCACTCTGAGTTCTCAAAAAGGGTTTCTTCACCCCGGGAAGTGAATTAAATACTATTTGGAGGCATTTAATGTTCGAGCAAAAACGGCTGATTTTTGACAAAAGAGATAACACCCCCCCATTACGTCCTGCTTCAGAAATGTGGAATATGGCCGTTTTCAAATGTTTTATTTTTGAACGTCAGTTCACATTTGTAGGTGGATCATCAGTGTTAGAGCTAAAATTAGCATGTTTAAAGTGATTTTCATGCTTCCAGGGGCTCGGGAAGTGAATTAAATACCATTTGGAGGCATTTAATGTTCAAGCAAAAACGGCTGATTTTCGACAAAAGAGATAACACCCCCCCATTACGTCATGCTTCAGAAATGTGGAAAATGGTCAGTTTTCAAATGTTTTATTTTTGAACGTCAGTTCACATTTGTAGGTGGATCATCAGTGTTAGAGCTAAAATTAGCATGTTTAAAGTGATTTTCATGCTTCCAGGGGCCCTAAACACAAGATTTATGGAATGGTTAAAAGTGCATGAAAATGGCCAATTTACTCACTCTGAGTTCTCAAAAAGGGTTTCTTCACCCCGGGAAGTGAATTAAATACCATTTGGAGGCATTTAATGTTCGAGCAAAAACGGCTGATTTTCGACAAAAGAGATAACACCCCCCCATTACGTCATGCTTCAGAAATGTGGAAAATGGTCCGTTTTCAAATGTTTTATTTTTGAACGTCAGTTCACATTTATAGGTGGATCATCAGTGTTAGAGCTAAAATTAGCATGTTTAAAGTGATTTTCATGCTTCCAGGGGCCCTAAACACAAGATTTATGGAATGGTTAAAAGTGCATGAAAATGGCCAATTTACTCACTCTGAGTTCTCAAAAAGGGTTTCTTCACCCCGGGAAGTGAATTAAATACTATTTGGAGGCATTTAATGTTCGAGCAAAAACGGCTGATTTTTGACAAAAGAGATAACACCCCCCCATTACGTCATGCTTCAGAAATGTGGAAAATGGTCCGTTTTCAAATATTTTATTTTTGAACGTCAGTTCTCATTTGTAGGTGGATCATCAGTGTTAGAGCTAAAATTAGCATGTTTAAAGTGATTTTCATGCTTCCAGGGGCTCGGGAAGTGAATTAAATACCATTTGGAGGCATTTAATGTTCAAGCAAAAACGGCTGATTTTCGACAAAAGAGATAACACCCCCCCATTACGTCATGCTTCAGAAATGTGGAAAATGGTCCGTTTTCAAATGTTTTATTTTTGAACGTCAGTTCACATTTGTAGGTGGATCATCAGTGTTAGAGCTAAAATTAGCATGTTTAAAGTGATTTTCATGCTTCCAGGGGCCCTAAACACAAGATTTATGGAATGGGTAAAAGTGCATGAAAATGGCCAATTTACTCACTCTGAGTTCTCAAAAAGGGTTTCTTCACCCCGGGAAGTGAATTAAATACCATTTGGAGGCATTTAATGTTCGAGCAAAAACGGCTATTTTCGACAAAAGAGATAACACCCCCCCATTACGTCATGCTTCAGAAATGTGGAAAATGGTCCGTTTTCAAATGTTTTATTTTTGAACGTCAGTTAGCATTTGTAGGTGGATCATCAGTGTTAGAGCTAAAATTAGCATGTTTAAAGTGATTGTCATGCTTCCAGGGGCTCTGGAAGTGAATTAAATACCATTTGGAGGCATTTAATGTTCAAGCAAAAACGGCTGATTTTCGACAAAAGAGATAACACCTCCCCCATTACGTCATGCTTCAGAAATGTGGAAAATGGTCCGTTTTCAAATGTTTTATTTTTGAACGTCAGTTCACATTTGTAGGTGGATCATCAGTGTTAGAGCTAAAATTAGCATGTTTAAAGTGATTTTCATGCTTCCAGGGGCCCTAAACACAAGATTTATGGAATGGTTAAAAGTGCATGAAAATGGCCAATTTACTCACTCTGAGTTCTCAAAAAGGGTTTCTTCACCCCGGGAAGTGAATTAAATACTATTTGGAGGCATTTAATGTTCGAGCAAAAACGGCTGATTTTTGACAAAAGAGATAACACCCCCCCATTACGTCATGCTTCAGAAATGTGGAAAATGGTCCGTTTTCAAATATTTTATTTTTGAACGTCAGTTCACATTTGTAGGTGGATCATCAGTGTTAGAGCTAAAATTAGCATGTTTAAAGTGATTTTCATGCTTCCAGGGGCTCGGGAAGTGAATTAAATACCATTTGGAGGCATTTAATGTTCAAGCAAAAATGGCTGATTTTCGACAAAAGAGATAACACCCCCCCATTACGTCATGCTTCAGAAATGTGGAAAATGGTCCGTTTTCAAATGTTTTATTTTTGAACGTCAGTTCACATTTGTAGGTGGATCATCAGTGTTAGAGCTAAAATTAGCATGTTTAAAGTGATTTTCATGCTTCCAGGGGCCCTAAACACAAGATTTATGGAATGGTTAAAAGTGCATGAAAATGGCCAATTTACTCACTCTGAGTTCTCAAAAAGGGTTTCTTCACCCCGAGAAGTGAATTAAATACTATTTGGAGGCATTTAATGTTCGAGCAAAAACGGCTGATTTTTGACAAAAGAGATAACACCCCCCCATTACGTCATGCTTCAGAAATGTGGAAAAGGGTCCGTTTTCAAATATTTTATTTTTGAACGTCAGTTCACATTTGTAGGTGGATCATCAGTGTAAGAGCTAAAATTAGCATGTTTAAAGTGATTTTCATGCTTCCAGGGGCTCGGGAAGTGAATTAAATACCATTTGGAGGCATTTAATGTTCAAGCAAAAACGGCTGATTTTCGACAAAAGAGATAACACCCCCCATTACGTCATGCTTCAGAAATGTGGAAAATGGTCCGTTTTCAAATGTTTTATTTTTGAACGTCAGTTCACATTTGTAGGTGGATCATCAGTGTTAGAGCTAAAATTAGCATGTTTAAAGTGATTTTCATGCTTCCAGGGGCCCTAAACACAAGATTTATGGAATGGTTAAAAGTGCATGAAAATGGCCAATTTACTCACTCTGAGTTCTCAAAAAGGGTTTCTTCACCCCGGAAAGTGAATTAAATACTATTTGGAGGCATTTAATGTTCGAGCAAAAACGGCTGATTTTTGACAAAAGAGATAACACCCCCCCATTACGTCATGCTTCAGAAATGTGGAAAAGGGTCCGTTTTCAAATATTTTATTTTTGAACGTCAGTTCACATTTGTAGGTGGATCATCAGTGTTAGAGCTAAAATTAGCATGTTTAAAGTGATTTTCATGCTTCCAGGGGCCCTAAACACAAGATTTATGGAATGGTTAAAAGTGCATGAAAATGGCCAATTTACTCACTCTGAGTTCTCAAAAAGGGTTTCTTCACCCCGGGAAGTGAATTAAATACTATTTGGAGGCATTTAATGTTCGAGCAAAAACGGCTGATTTTCGACAAAAGAGATAACACCCCCCCATTACGTCATGCTTCAGAAATGTGGAAAATGGTCCGTTTTCAAATGTTTTATTTTTGAACGTCAGTTCACATTTGTAGGTGGATCATCAGTGTTAGAGCTAAAATGAGCATGTTTAAAGTGATTTTCATGCTTCCAGGGGCCCTAAACACAAGATTTATGGAATGGTTAAAAGTGCATGAAAATGGCCAATTTACTCACTCTGAGATCTCAAAAAGGGTTTCTTCACCCCGGGAAGTGAATTAAATACCATTTGGAGGCATTTAATGTTCGAGCAAAAACGGCTGATTTTCGACAAAAGAGATAACACCCCCCCATTACGTCATGCTTCAGAAATGTGGAAAATGGTCCGTTTTCAAATGTTTTATTTTTGAACGTCAGTTCACATTTGTAGGTGGATCATCAGTGTTAGAGCTAAAATTAGCATGTTTAAAGTGATTTTCATGCTTCCAGGGGCTCGGGAAGTGAATTAAATACCATTTGGAGGCATTTAATGTTCAAGCAAAAACAGCTGATTTTCGACAAAAGAGATAACACCCCCCCATTACGTCATGCTTCAGAAATGTGGAAAATGGTCCGTTTTCAAATGTTTTATTTTTGAACGTCAGTTCACATTTGTAGGTGGATCATCAGTGTTAGAGCTAAAATTAGCATGTTTAAAGTGATTTTCATGCTTCCAGGGGCTCGGGAAGTGAATTAAATACCATTTGGAGGCATTTAATGTTCAAGCAAAAACGGCTGATTTTCGACAAAAGAGATAACACCCCCCCATTACGTCATGCTTCTGAAATGTGGAAAATGGTCCGTTTTCAAATGTTTTATTTTTGAACGTCAGTTCACATTTGTAGGTGGATCATCAGTGTTAGAGCTAAAATTAGCATGTCTAAAGTGATTTTCATGCTTCCAGGGGCCCTAAACACAAGATTTATGGAATGGTTAAAAGTGCATGAAAATGGCCAATTTACTCACTCTGAGTTCTCAAAAAGGGTTTCTTCACCCCGGGAAGTGAATTAAATACTATTTGGAGGCATTTAATGTTCGAGCAAAAACGGCTGATTTTTGACAAAAGAGATAACACCCCCCCATTACGTCCTGCTTCAGAAATGTGGAATATGGCCGTTTTCAAATGTTTTATTTTTGAACGTCAGTTCACATTTGTAGGTGGATCATCAGTGTTAGAGCTAAAATTAGCATGTTTAAAGTGATTTTCATGCTTCCAGGGGCTCGGGAAGTGAATTAAATACCATTTGGAGGCATTTAATGTTCAAGCAAAAACGGCTGATTTTCGACAAAAGAGATAACACCCCCCCATTACGTCATGCTTCAGAAATGTGGAAAATGGTCAGTTTTCAAATGTTTTATTTTTGAACGTCAGTTCACATTTGTAGGTGGATCATCAGTGTTAGAGCTAAAATTAGCATGTTTAAAGTGATTTTCATGCTTCCAGGGGCCCTAAACACAAGATTTATGGAATGGTTAAAAGTGCATGAAAATGGCCAATTTACTCACTCTGAGTTCTCAAAAAGGGTTTCTTCACCCCGGGAAGTGAATTAAATACCATTTGGAGGCATTTAATGTTCGAGCAAAAACGGCTGATTTTCGACAAAAGAGATAACACCCCCCCATTACGTCATGCTTCAGAAATGTGGAAAATGGTCCGTTTTCAAATGTTTTATTTTTGAACGTCAGTTCACATTTATAGGTGGATCATCAGTGTTAGAGCTAAAATTAGCATGTTTAAAGTGATTTTCATGCTTCCAGGGGCCCTAAACACAAGATTTATGGAATGGTTAAAAGTGCATGAAAATGGCCAATTTACTCACTCTGAGTTCTCAAAAAGGGTTTCTTCACCCCGGGAAGTGAATTAAATACTATTTGGAGGCATTTAATGTTCGAGCAAAAACGGCTGATTTTTGACAAAAGAGATAACACCCCCCCATTACGTCATGCTTCAGAAATGTGGAAAATGGTCCGTTTTCAAATATTTTATTTTTGAACGTCAGTTCTCATTTGTAGGTGGATCATCAGTGTTAGAGCTAAAATTAGCATGTTTAAAGTGATTTTCATGCTTCCAGGGGCTCGGGAAGTGAATTAAATACCATTTGGAGGCATTTAATGTTCAAGCAAAAACGGCTGATTTTCGACAAAAGAGATAACACCCCCCCATTACGTCATGCTTCAGAAATGTGGAAAATGGTCCGTTTTCAAATGTTTTATTTTTGAACGTCAGTTCACATTTGTAGGTGGATCATCAGTGTTAGAGCTAAAATTAGCATGTTTAAAGTGATTTTCATGCTTCCAGGGGCCCTAAACACAAGATTTATGGAATGGGTAAAAGTGCATGAAAATGGCCAATTTACTCACTCTGAGTTCTCAAAAAGGGTTTCTCCACCCCGGGAAGTGAATTAAATACCATTTGGAGGCATTTAATGTTCGAGCAAAAACGGCTATTTTCGACAAAAGAGATAACACCCCCCCATTACGTCATGCTTCAGAAATGTGGAAAATGGTCCGTTTTCAAATGTTTTATTTTTGAACGTCAGTTAGCATTTGTAGGTGGATCATCAGTGTTAGAGCTAAAATTAGCATGTTTAAAGTGATTGTCATGCTTCCAGGGGCTCGGGAAGTGAATTAAATACCATTTGGAGGCATTTAATGTTCAAGCAAAAACGGCTGATTTTCGACAAAAGAGATAACACCTCCCCCATTACGTCATGCTTCAGAAATGTGGAAAATGGTCCGTTTTCAAATGTTTTATTTTTGAACGTCAGTTCACATTTGTAGGTGGATCATCAGTGTTAGAGCTAAAATTAGCATGTTTAAAGTGATTTTCATGCTTCCAGGGGCCCTAAACACAAGATTTATGGAATGGTTAAAAGTGCATGAAAATGGCCAATTTACTCACTCTGAGTTCTCAAAAAGGGTTTCTTCACCCCGGGAAGTGAATTAAATACTATTTGGAGGCATTTAATGTTCGAGCAAAAACGGCTGATTTTTGACAAAAGAGATAACACCCCCCCATTACGTCATGCTTCAGAAATGTGGAAAATGGTCCGTTTTCAAATATTTTATTTTTGAACGTCAGTTCACATTTGTAGGTGGATCATCAGTGTTAGAGCTAAAATTAGCATGTTTAAAGTGATTTTCATGCTTCCAGGGGCTCGGGAAGTGAATTAAATACCATTTGGAGGCATTTAATGTTCAAGCAAAAATGGCTGATTTTCGACAAAAGAGATAACACCCCCCCATTACGTCATGCTTCAGAAATGTGGAAAATGGTCCGTTTTCAAATGTTTTATTTTTGAACGTCAGTTCACATTTGTAGGTGGATCATCAGTGTTAGAGCTAAAATTAGCATGTTTAAAGTGATTTTCATGCTTCCAGGGGCCCTAAACACAAGATTTATGGAATGGTTAAAAGTGCATGAAAATGGCCAATTTACTCACTCTGAGTTCTCAAAAAGGGTTTCTTCACCCCGAGAAGTGAATTAAATACTATTTGGAGGCATTTAATGTTCGAGCAAAAACGGCTGATTTTTGACAAAAGAGATAACACCCCCCCATTACGTCATGCTTCAGAAATGTGGAAAAGGGTCCGTTTTCAAATATTTTATTTTTGAACGTCAGTTCACATTTGTAGGTGGATCATCAGTGTAAGAGCTAAAATTAGCATGTTTAAAGTGATTTTCATGCTTCCAGGGGCTCGGGAAGTGAATTAAATACCATTTGGAGGCATTTAATGTTCAAGCAAAAACGGCTGATTTTCGACAAAAGAGATAACACCCCCCCATTACGTCATGCTTCAGAAATGTGGAAAATGGTCCGTTTTCAAATGTTTTATTTTTGAACGTCAGTTCACATTTGTAGGTGGATCATCAGTGTTAGAGCTAAAATTAGCATGTTTAAAGTGATTTTCATGCTTCCAGGGGCCCTAAACACAAGATTTATGGAATGGTTAAAAGTGCATGAAAATGGCCAATTTACTCACTCTGAGTTCTCAAAAAGGGTTTCTTCACCCCGGGAAGTGAATTAAATACTATTTGGAGGCATTTAATGTTCGAGCAAAAACGGCTGATTTTTGACAAAAGAGATAACACCCCCCCATTACGTCATGCTTCAGAAATGTGGAAAAGGGTCCGTTTTCAAATATTTTATTTTTGAACGTCAGTTCACATTTGTAGGTGGATCATCAGTGTTAGAGCTAAAATTAGCATGTTTAAAGTGATTTTCATGCTTCCAGGGGCCCTAAACACAAGATTTATGGAATGGTTAAAAGTGCATGAAAATGGCCAATTTACTCACTCTGAGTTCTCAAAAAGGGTTTCTTCACCCCGGGAAGTGAATTAAATACTATTTGGAGGCATTTAATGTTCGAGCAAAAACGGCTGATTTTCGACAAAAGAGATAACACCCCCCCATTACGTCATGCTTCAGAAATGTGGAAAATGGTCCGTTTTCAAATGTTTTATTTTTGAACGTCAGTTCACATTTGTAGGTGGATCATCAGTGTTAGAGCTAAAATGAGCATGTTTAAAGTGATTTTCATGCTTCCAGGGGCCCTAAACACAAGATTTATGGAATGGTTAAAAGTGCATGAAAATGGCCAATTTACTCACTCTGAGATCTCAAAAAGGGTTTCTTCACCCCGGGAAGTGAATTAAATACCATTTGGAGGCATTTAATGTTCGAGCAAAAACGGCTGATTTTCGACAAAAGAGATAACACCCCCCCATTACGTCATGCTTCAGAAATGTGGAAAATGGTCCGTTTTCAAATGTTTTATTTTTGAACGTCAGTTCACATTTGTAGGTGGATCATCAGTGTTAGAGCTAAAATTAGCATGTTTAAAGTGATTTTCATGCTTCCAGGGGCTCGGGAAGTGAATTAAATACCATTTGGAGGCATTTAATGTTCAAGCAAAAACAGCTGATTTTCGACAAAAGAGATAACACCCCCCCATTACGTCATGCTTCAGAAATGTGGAAAATGGTCCGTTTTCAAATGTTTTATTTTTGAACGTCAGTTCACATTTGTAGGTGGATCATCAGTGTTAGAGCTAAAATTAGCATGTTTAAAGTGATTTTCATGCTTCCAGGGGCTCGGGAAGTGAATTAAATACCATTTGGAGGCATTTAATGTTCAAGCAAAAACGGCTGATTTTCGACAAAAGAGATAACACCCCCCCATTACGTCATGCTTCTGAAATGTGGAAAATGGTCCGTTTTCAAATGTTTTATTTTTGAACGTCAGTTCACATTTGTAGGTGGATCATCAGTGTTAGAGCTAAAATTAGCATGTCTAAAGTGATTTTCATGCTTCCAGGGGCCCTAAACACAAGATTTATGGAATGGTTAAAAGTGCATGAAAATGGCCAATTTACTCACTCTGAGTTCTCAAAAAGGGTTTCTTCACCCCGGGAAGTGAATTAAATACTATTTGGAGGCATTTAATGTTCGAGCAAAAACGGCTGATTTTTGACAAAAGAGATAACACCCCCCCATTACGTCATGCTTCAGAAATGTGGAAAATGGCCGTTTTCAAATGTTTTATTTTTGAACGTCAGTTCACATTTGTAGGTGGATCATCAGTGTTAGAGCTAAAATTAGAATGTTTAAAGTGATTTTCATGCTTCCAGGGGCTCGGGAAGTGAATTAAATACCATTTGGAGGCATTTAATGTTCAAGCAAAAACGGCTGATTTTCGACAAAAGAGATAACACCCCCCCATTACGTCATGCTTCAGAAATGTGGAAAATGGTCAGTTTTCAAATGTTTTATTTTTGAACGTCAGTTCACATTTGTAGGTGGATCATCAGTGTTAGAGCTAAAATTAGCATGTTTAAAGTGATTTTCATGCTTCCAGGGGCCCTAAACACAAGATTTATGGAATGGTTAAAAGTGCATGAAAATGGCCAATTTACTCACTCTGAGTTCTCAAAAAGGGTTTCTTCACCCCGGGAAGTGAATTAAATACCATTTGGAGGCATTTAATGTTCGAGCAAAAATGGCTGATTTTCGACAAAAGAGATAACACCCCCCCATTACGTCATGCTTCAGAAATGTGGAAAATGGTCCGTTTTCAAATGTTTTATTTTTGAACGTCAGTTCACATTTGTAGGTGGATCATCAGTGTTAGAGCTAAAATTAGCATGTTTAAAGTGATTTTCATGCTTCCAGGGGCCCTAAACACAAGATTTATGGAATGGTTAAAAGTGCATGAAAATGGCCAATTTACTCACTCTGAGTTCTCAAAAAGGGTTTCTTCACCCCGGGAAGTGAATTAAATACTATTTGGAGGCATTTAATGTTCGAGCAAAAACGGCTGATTTTTGACAAAAGAGATAACACCCCCCCATTACGTCATGCTTCAGAAATGTGGAAAATGGTCCGTTTTCAAATATTTTATTTTTGAACGTCAGTTCTCATTTGTAGGTGGATCATCAGTGTTAGAGCTAAAATTAGCATGTTTAAAGTGATTTTCATGCTTCCAGGGGCTCGGGAAGTGAATTAAATACCATTTGGAGGCATTTAATGTTCAAGCAAAAACGGCTGATTTTCGACAAAAGAGATAACACCCCCCCATTACGTCATGCTTCAGAAATGTGGAAAATGGTCCGTTTTCAAATGTTTTATTTTTGAACGTCAGTTCACATTTGTAGTTGGATCATCAGTGTTAGAGCTAAAATTAGCATGTTTAAAGTGATTTTCATGCTTCCAGGGGCCCTAAACACAAGATTTATGGAATGGTTAAAAGTGCATGAAAATGGCCAATTTACTCACTCTGAGTTCTCAAAAAGGGTTTCTTCACCCCGGGAAGTGAATTAAATACCATTTGGAGGCATTTAATGTTCGAGCAAAAACGGCTGATTTTCGACAAAAGAGATAACACCCCCCCATTACGTCATGCTTCAGAAATGTGGAAAATGGCCGTTTTCAAATGTTTTATTTTTGAACGTCAGTTCACATTTGTAGGTGGATCATCAGTGTTAGAGCTAAAATTAGCATGTTTAAAGTGATTTTCATGCTTCCAGGGGCTCGGGAAGTGAATTAAATACCATTTGGAGGCATTTAATGTTCAAGCAAAAACGGCTGATTTTCGACAAAAGAGATAACACCCCCCCCATTACGTCATGCTTCAGAAATGTTGAAAATGGTCCGTTTTCAAATGTTTTATTTTTGAACGTCAGTTCACATTTGTAGGTGGATCATCAGTGTTAGAGCTAAAATTAGCATGTTTAAAGTGATTTTCATGCTTCCAGGGGCCCTAAACACAAGATTTATGGAATGGTTAAAAGTGCATGAAAATGGCCAATTTACTCACTCTGAGTTCTCAAAAAGGGTTTCTTCACCCCGGGAAGTGAATTAAATACTATTTGGAGGCATTTAATGTTCGAGCAAAAACGGCTGATTTTTGACAAAAGAGATAACACCCCCCCATTACGTCATGCTTCAGAAATGTGGAAAATGGTCCGTTTTCAAATGTTTTATTTTTGAACGTCAGTTCACATTTGTAGGTGGATCATCAGTGTTAGAGCTAAAATTAGCATGTTTAAAGTGATTTTCATGCTTCCAGGGGCTCGGGAAGTGAATTAAATACCATTTGGAGGCATTTAATGTTCAAGCAAAAACGGCTGATTTTCGACAAAAGAGATAACACCCCCCCATTACGTCATGCTTCAGAAATGTGGAAAATGGTCCGTTTTCAAATGTTTTATTTTTGAACGTCAGTTCACATTTGTAGGTGGATCATCAGTGTTAGAGCTAAAATTAGCATGTTTAAAGTGATTTTCATGCTTCCAGGGGCCCTAAACACAAGATTTATGGAATGGTTAAAAGTGCATGAAAATGGCCAATTTACTCACTCTGAGTTCTCAAAAAGGGTTTCTTCACCCCGGGAAGTGAATTAAATACTATTTGGAGGCATTTAATGTTCGAGCAAAAACGGCTGATTTTCGACAAAAGAGATAACACCCCCCCATTACGTCATGCTTCAGAAATGTGGAAAATGGTCCATTTTCAAATGTTTTATTTTTGAACGTCCGTTCACATTTGTAGGTGGATCATCAGTGTTAGAGCTAAAATGAGCATGTTTAAAGTGATTTTCATGCTTCCAGGGGCCCTAAACACAAGATTTATGGAATGGTTAAAAGTGCATGAAAATGGCCAATTTACTCACTCTGAGTTCTCAAAAAGGGTTTCTTCACCCGGGAAGTGAATTAAACACCATTTGGAGGCATTTAATGTTCGAGCAAAAACGGCTGATTTTCGACAAAAGAGATAACACCCCCCCCATTACGTCATGCTTCAGAAATGTGGAAAATGGTCCGTTTTCAAATGTTTTATTTTTGAACGTCAGTTCACATTTGTAGGTGGATCATCAGTGTTAGAGCTAAAATTAGCATGTTTAAAGTGATTTTCATGCTTCCAGGGGCTCGGGAAGTGAATTAAATACCATTTGGAGGCATTTAATGTTCAAGCAAAAACGGCTGATTTTCGACAAAAGAGATAACACCCCCCCATAACGTCATGCTTCAGAAATGTGGAAAATGGTCCGTTTTCAAATGTTTTATTTTTGAACGTCAGTTCACATTTGTAGGTGGATCATCAGTGTTAGAGCTAAAATTAGCATGTTTAAAGTGATTTTCATGCTTCCAGGGGCCCTAAACACAAGATTTATGGAATGGTTAAAAGTGCATGAAAATGGCCAATTTACTCACTCTGAGTTCTCAAAAAGGGTTTCTTCACCCCGGGAAGTGAATTAAATACTATTTGGAGGCATTTAATGTTCGAGCAAAAACGGCTGATTTTTGACAAAAGAGATAACACCCCCCCATTACGTCATGCTTCAGAAATGTGGAAAAGGGTCCGTTTTCAAATATTTTATTTTTGAACGTCAGTTCACATTTGTAGGTGGATCATCAGTGTTAGAGCTAAAATTAGCATGTTTAAAGTGATTTTCATGCTTCCAGGGGCTCGGGAAGTGAATTAAATACCATTTGGAGGCATTTAATGTTCAAGCAAAAACGGCTGATTTTCGACAAAAGAGATAACACCCCCCTATTACGTCATGCTTCAGAAATGTGAAAAATGGTCCGTTTTCAAATGTTTTATTTTTGAACGTCAGTTCACATTTGTAGGTGGATCATCAGTGTTAGAGCTAAAATTAGCATGTTTAAAGTGATTTTCATGCTTCCAGGGGCCCTAAACACAAGATTTATGGAATGGTTAAAAGTGCATGAAAATGGCCAATTTACTCACTCTGAGTTCTCAAAAAGGGTTTCTTCACCCCGGGAAGTGAATTAAATACCATTTGGAGGCATTTAATGTTCGAGCAAAAACGGCTGATTTTCGACAAAAGAGATAACACCCCCCCATTACGTCATGCTTCAGAAATGTGGAAAATGGTCCGTTTTCAAATGTTTTATTTTTGAACGTCAGTTAGCATTTGTAGGTGGATCATCAGTGTTAGAGCTAAAATTAGCATGTTTAAAGTGATTGTCATGCTTCCAGGGGCTCGGGAAGTGAATTAAATACCATTTGGAGGCATTTAATGTTCAAGCAAAAACGGCTGATTTTCGACAAAAGAGATAACACCCCCCTATTACGTCATGCTTCAGAAATGTGAAAAATGGTCCGTTTTCAAATGTTTTATTTTTGAACGTCAGTTCACATTTGTAGGTGGATCATCAGTGTTAGAGCTAAAATTAGCATGTTTAAAGTGATTTTCATGCTTCCAGGGGCCCTAAACACAAGATTTATGGAATGGTTAAAAGTGCATGAAAATGGCCAATTTACTCACTCTGAGTTCTCAAAAAGGGTTTCTTCACCCCGGGAAGTGAATTAAATACCATTTGGAGGCATTTAATGTTCGAGCAAAAACGGCTGATTTTCGACAAAAGAGATAACACCCCCCCATTACGTCATGCTTCAGAAATGTGGAAAATGGTCCGTTTTCAAATGTTTTATTTTTGAACGTCAGTTCACATTTGTAGGTGGATCATCAGTGTTAGAGCTAAAATTAGCATGTTTAAAGTGATTTTCATGCTTCCAGGGGCCCTAAACACAAGATTTATGGAATGGTTAAAAGTGCATGAAAATGGCCAATTTACTCACTCTGAGTTCTCAAAAAGGGTTTCTTCACCCCGGGAAGTGAATTAAATACTATTTGGAGGCATTTAATGTTCGAGCAAAAACGGCTGATTTTTGACAAAAGAGATAACACCCCCCCATTACGTCATGCTTCAGAAATGTGGAAAATGGTCCGTTTTCAAATATTTTATTTTTGAACGTCAGTTCACATTTGTAGGTGGATCATCAGTGTTAGAGCTAAAATTAGCATGTTTAAAGTGATTTTCATGCTTCCAGGGGCTCGGGAAGTGAATTAAATACCATTTGGAGGCATTTAATGTTCAAGCAAAAATGGCTGATTTTCGACAAAAGAGATAACACCCCCCCATTACGTCATGCTTCAGAAATGTGGAAAATGGTCCGTTTTCAAATGTTTTATTTTTGAACGTCAGTTCACATTTGTAGGTGGATCATCAGTGTTAGAGCTAAAATTAGCATGTTTAAAGTGATTTTCATGCTTCCAGGGGCCCTAAACACAAGATTTATGGAATGGTTAAAAGTGCATGAAAATGGCCAATTTACTCACTCTGAGTTCTCAAAAAGGGTTTCTTCACCCCGAGAAGTGAATTAAATACTATTTGGAGGCATTTAATGTTCGAGCAAAAACGGCTGATTTTTGACAAAAGAGATAACACCCCCCCATTACGTCATGCTTCAGAAATGTGGAAAAGGGTCCGTTTTCAAATATTTTATTTTTGAACGTCAGTTCACATTTGTAGGTGGATCATCAGTGTAAGAGCTAAAATTAGCATGTTTAAAGTGATTTTCATGCTTCCAGGGGCTCGGGAAGTGAATTAAATACCATTTGGAGGCATTTAATGTTCAAGCAAAAACGGCTGATTTTCGACAAAAGAGATAACACCCCCCCATTACGTCATGCTTCAGAAATGTGGAAAATGGTCCGTTTTCAAATGTTTTATTTTTGAACGTCAGTTCACATTTGTAGGTGGATCATCAGTGTTAGAGCTAAAATTAGCATGTTTAAAGTGATTTTCATGCTTCCAGGGGCCCTAAACACAAGATTTATGGAATGGTTAAAAGTGCATGAAAATGGCCAATTTACTCACTCTGAGTTCTCAAAAAGGGTTTCTTCACCCCGGGAAGTGAATTAAATACTATTTGGAGGCATTTAATGTTCGAGCAAAAACGGCTGATTTTTGACAAAAGAGATAACACCCCCCCATTACGTCATGCTTCAGAAATGTGGAAAAGGGTCCGTTTTCAAATATTTTATTTTTGAACGTCAGTTCACATTTGTAGGTGGATCATCAGTGTTAGAGCTAAAATTAGCATGTTTAAAGTGATTTTCATGCTTCCAGGGGCCCTAAACACAAGATTTATGGAATGGTTAAAAGTGCATGAAAATGGCCAATTTACTCACTCTGAGTTCTCAAAAAGGGTTTCTTCACCCCGGGAAGTGAATTAAATACTATTTGGAGGCATTTAATGTTCGAGCAAAAACGGCTGATTTTCGACAAAAGAGATAACACCCCCCCATTACGTCATGCTTCAGAAATGTGGAAAATGGTCCGTTTTCAAATGTTTTATTTTTGAACGTCAGTTCACATTTGTAGGTGGATCATCAGTGTTAGAGCTAAAATGAGCATGTTTAAAGTGATTTTCATGCTTCCAGGGGCCCTAAACACAAGATTTATGGAATGGTTAAAAGTGCATGAAAATGGCCAATTTACTCACTCTGAGATCTCAAAAAGGGTTTCTTCACCCCGGGAAGTGAATTAAATACCATTTGGAGGCATTTAATGTTCGAGCAAAAACGGCTGATTTTCGACAAAAGAGATAACACCCCCCCATTACGTCATGCTTCAGAAATGTGGAAAATGGTCCGTTTTCAAATGTTTTATTTTTGAACGTCAGTTCACATTTGTAGGTGGATCATCAGTGTTAGAGCTAAAATTAGCATGTTTAAAGTGATTTTCATGCTTCCAGGGGCTCGGGAAGTGAATTAAATACCATTTGGAGGCATTTAATGTTCAAGCAAAAACAGCTGATTTTCGACAAAAGAGATAACACCCCCCCATTACGTCATGCTTCAGAAATGTGGAAAATGGTCCGTTTTCAAATGTTTTATTTTTGAACGTCAGTTCACATTTGTAGGTGGATCATCAGTGTTAGAGCTAAAATTAGCATGTTTAAAGTGATTTTCATGCTTCCAGGGGCTCGGGAAGTGAATTAAATACCATTTGGAGGCATTTAATGTTCAAGCAAAAACGGCTGATTTTCGACAAAAGAGATAACACCCCCCCATTACGTCATGCTTCTGAAATGTGGAAAATGGTCCGTTTTCAAATGTTTTATTTTTGAACGTCAGTTCACATTTGTAGGTGGATCATCAGTGTTAGAGCTAAAATTAGCATGTCTAAAGTGATTTTCATGCTTCCAGGGGCCCTAAACACAAGATTTATGGAATGGTTAAAAGTGCATGAAAATGGCCAATTTACTCACTCTGAGTTCTCAAAAAGGGTTTCTTCACCCCGGGAAGTGAATTAAATACTATTTGGAGGCATTTAATGTTCGAGCAAAAACGGCTGATTTTTGACAAAAGAGATAACACCCCCCCATTACGTCATGCTTCAGAAATGTGGAAAATGGCCGTTTTCAAATGTTTTATTTTTGAACGTCAGTTCACATTTGTAGGTGGATCATCAGTGTTAGAGCTAAAATTAGAATGTTTAAAGTGATTTTCATGCTTCCAGGGGCTCGGGAAGTGAATTAAATACCATTTGGAGGCATTTAATGTTCAAGCAAAAACGGCTGATTTTCGACAAAAGAGATAACACCCCCCCATTACGTCATGCTTCAGAAATGTGGAAAATGGTCAGTTTTCAAATGTTTTATTTTTGAACGTCAGTTCACATTTGTAGGTGGATCATCAGTGTTAGAGCTAAAATTAGCATGTTTAAAGTGATTTTCATGCTTCCAGGGGCCCTAAACACAAGATTTATGGAATGGTTAAAAGTGCATGAAAATGGCCAATTTACTCACTCTGAGTTCTCAAAAAGGGTTTCTTCACCCCGGGAAGTGAATTAAATACCATTTGGAGGCATTTAATGTTCGAGCAAAAATGGCTGATTTTCGACAAAAGAGATAACACCCCCCCATTACGTCATGCTTCAGAAATGTGGAAAATGGTCCGTTTTCAAATGTTTTATTTTTGAACGTCAGTTCACATTTGTAGGTGGATCATCAGTGTTAGAGCTAAAATTAGCATGTTTAAAGTGATTTTCATGCTTCCAGGGGCCCTAAACACAAGATTTATGGAATGGTTAAAAGTGCATGAAAATGGCCAATTTACTCACTCTGAGTTCTCAAAAAGGGTTTCTTCACCCCGGGAAGTGAATTAAATACTATTTGGAGGCATTTAATGTTCGAGCAAAAACGGCTGATTTTTGACAAAAGAGATAACACCCCCCCATTACGTCATGCTTCAGAAATGTGGAAAATGGTCCGTTTTCAAATATTTTATTTTTGAACGTCAGTTCTCATTTGTAGGTGGATCATCAGTGTTAGAGCTAAAATTAGCATGTTTAAAGTGATTTTCATGCTTCCAGGGGCTCGGGAAGTGAATTAAATACCATTTGGAGGCATTTAATGTTCAAGCAAAAACGGCTGATTTTCGACAAAAGAGATAACACCCCCCCATTACGTCATGCTTCAGAAATGTGGAAAATGGTCCGTTTTCAAATGTTTTATTTTTGAACGTCAGTTCACATTTGTAGTTGGATCATCAGTGTTAGAGCTAAAATTAGCATGTTTAAAGTGATTTTCATGCTTCCAGGGGCCCTAAACACAAGATTTATGGAATGGTTAAAAGTGCATGAAAATGGCCAATTTACTCACTCTGAGTTCTCAAAAAGGGTTTCTTCACCCCGGGAAGTGAATTAAATACCATTTGGAGGCATTTAATGTTCGAGCAAAAACGGCTGATTTTCGACAAAAGAGATAACACCCCCCCATTACGTCATGCTTCAGAAATGTGGAAAATGGCCGTTTTCAAATGTTTTATTTTTGAACGTCAGTTCACATTTGTAGGTGGATCATCAGTGTTAGAGCTAAAATTAGCATGTTTAAAGTGATTTTCATGCTTCCAGGGGCTCGGGAAGTGAATTAAATACCATTTGGAGGCATTTAATGTTCAAGCAAAAACGGCTGATTTTCGACAAAAGAGATAACACCCCCCCCATTACGTCATGCTTCAGAAATGTTGAAAATGGTCCGTTTTCAAATGTTTTATTTTTGAACGTCAGTTCACATTTGTAGGTGGATCATCAGTGTTAGAGCTAAAATTAGCATGTTTAAAGTGATTTTCATGCTTCCAGGGGCCCTAAACACAAGATTTATGGAATGGTTAAAAGTGCATGAAAATGGCCAATTTACTCACTCTGAGTTCTCAAAAAGGGTTTCTTCACCCCGGGAAGTGAATTAAATACTATTTGGAGGCATTTAATGTTCGAGCAAAAACGGCTGATTTTTGACAAAAGAGATAACACCCCCCCATTACGTCATGCTTCAGAAATGTGGAAAATGGTCCGTTTTCAAATGTTTTATTTTTGAACGTCAGTTCACATTTGTAGGTGGATCATCAGTGTTAGAGCTAAAATTAGCATGTTTAAAGTGATTTTCATGCTTCCAGGGGCTCGGGAAGTGAATTAAATACCATTTGGAGGCATTTAATGTTCAAGCAAAAACGGCTGATTTTCGACAAAAGAGATAACACCCCCCCATTACGTCATGCTTCAGAAATGTGGAAAATGGTCCGTTTTCAAATGTTTTATTTTTGAACGTCAGTTCACATTTGTAGGTGGATCATCAGTGTTAGAGCTAAAATTAGCATGTTTAAAGTGATTTTCATGCTTCCAGGGGCCCTAAACACAAGATTTATGGAATGGTTAAAAGTGCATGAAAATGGCCAATTTACTCACTCTGAGTTCTCAAAAAGGGTTTCTTCACCCCGGGAAGTGAATTAAATACTATTTGGAGGCATTTAATGTTCGAGCAAAAACGGCTGATTTTCGACAAAAGAGATAACACCCCCCCATTACGTCATGCTTCAGAAATGTGGAAAATGGTCCATTTTCAAATGTTTTATTTTTGAACGTCCGTTCACATTTGTAGGTGGATCATCAGTGTTAGAGCTAAAATGAGCATGTTTAAAGTGATTTTCATGCTTCCAGGGGCCCTAAACACAAGATTTATGGAATGGTTAAAAGTGCATGAAAATGGCCAATTTACTCACTCTGAGTTCTCAAAAAGGGTTTCTTCACCCGGGAAGTGAATTAAACACCATTTGGAGGCATTTAATGTTCGAGCAAAAACGGCTGATTTTCGACAAAAGAGATAACACCCCCCCATTACGTCATGCTTCAGAAATGTGGAAAATGGTCCGTTTTCAAATGTTTTATTTTTGAACGTCAGTTCACATTTGTAGGTGGATCATCAGTGTTAGAGCTAAAATTAGCATGTTTAAAGTGATTTTCATGCTTCCAGGGGCTCGGGAAGTGAATTAAATACCATTTGGAGGCATTTAATGTTCAAGCAAAAACGGCTGATTTTCGACAAAAGAGATAACACCCCCCCATAACGTCATGCTTCAGAAATGTGGAAAATGGTCCGTTTTCAAATGTTTTATTTTTGAACGTCAGTTCACATTTGTAGGTGGATCATCAGTGTTAGAGCTAAAATTAGCATGTTTAAAGTGATTTTCATGCTTCCAGGGGCCCTAAACACAAGATTTATGGAATGGTTAAAAGTGCATGAAAATGGCCAATTTACTCACTCTGAGTTCTCAAAAAGGGTTTCTTCACCCCGGGAAGTGAATTAAATACTATTTGGAGGCATTTAATGTTCGAGCAAAAACGGCTGATTTTTGACAAAAGAGATAACACCCCCCCATTACGTCATGCTTCAGAAATGTGGAAAAGGGTCCGTTTTCAAATATTTTATTTTTGAACGTCAGTTCACATTTGTAGGTGGATCATCAGTGTTAGAGCTAAAATTAGCATGTTTAAAGTGATTTTCATGCTTCCAGGGGCTCGGGAAGTGAATTAAATACCATTTGGAGGCATTTAATGTTCAAGCAAAAACGGCTGATTTTCGACAAAAGAGATAACACCCCCCTATTACGTCATGCTTCAGAAATGTGAAAAATGGTCCGTTTTCAAATGTTTTATTTTTGAACGTCAGTTCACATTTGTAGGTGGATCATCAGTGTTAGAGCTAAAATTAGCATGTTTAAAGTGATTTTCATGCTTCCAGGGGCCCTAAACACAAGATTTATGGAATGGTTAAAAGTGCATGAAAATGGCCAATTTACTCACTCTGAGTTCTCAAAAAGGGTTTCTTCACCCCGGGAAGTGAATTAAATACCATTTGGAGGCATTTAATGTTCGAGCAAAAACGGCTGATTTTCGACAAAAGAGATAACACCCCCCCATTACGTCATGCTTCAGAAATGTGGAAAATGGTCCGTTTTCAAATGTTTTATTTTTGAACGTCAGTTAGCATTTGTAGGTGGATCATCAGTGTTAGAGCTAAAATTAGCATGTTTAAAGTGATTGTCATGCTTCCAGGGGCTCGGGAAGTGAATTAAATACCATTTGGAGGCATTTAATGTTCAAGCAAAAACGGCTGATTTTCGACAAAAGAGATAACACCCCCCCCATTACGTCATGCTTCAGAAATGTTGAAAATGGTCCGTTTTCAAATGTTTTATTTTTGAACGTCAGTTCACATTTGTGGGTGGATCATCAGTGTTAGAGCTAAAATTAGCATGTTTAAAGTGATTTTCATGCTTCCAGGGGCCCTAAACACAAGATTTATGGAATGGTTAAAAGTGCATGAAAATGGCCAATTTACTCACTCTGAGTTCTCAAAAAGGGTTTCTTCACCCCGGGAAGTGAATTAAATACTATTTGGAGGCATTTAATGTTCGAGCAAAAATGGCTGATTTTTGACAAAAGAGATAACACCCCCCCATTACGTCATGCTTCAGAAATGTGGAAAATGGTCCGTTTTCAAATGTTTTATTTTTGAACGTCAGTTCACATTTGTAGGTGGATCATCAGTGTTAGAGCTAAAATTAGCATGTTTAAAGTGATTTTCATGCTTCCAGGGGCTCGGGAAGTGAATTAAATACCATTTGGAGGCATTTAATGTTCAAGCAAAAACGGCTGATTTTCGACAAAAGAGATAACACCCCCCCATTACGTCATGCTTCAGAAATGTGGAAAATGGTCCGTTTTCAAATGTTTTATTTTTGAACGTCAGTTCACATTTGTAGGTGGATCATCAGTGTTAGAGCTAAAATTAGCATGTTTAAAGTGATTTTCATGCTTCCAGGGGCCCTAAACACAAGATTTATGGAATGGTTAAAAGTGCATGAAAATGGCCAATTTACTCACTCTGAGTTCTCAAAAAGGGTTTCTTCACCCCGGGAAGTGAATTAAATACTATTTGGAGGCATTTAATGTTCGAGCAAAAACGGCTGATTTTCGACAAAAGAGATAACACCCCCCCCATTACGTCATGCTTCAGAAATGTGGAAAATGGTCCGTTTTCAAATGTTTTATTTTTGAACGTCAGTTAACATTTGTAGGTGGATCATCAGTGTTAGAGCTAAAATGAGCATGTTTAAAGTGATTTTCATGCTTCCAGGGGCCCTAAACACAAGATTTATGGAATGGTTAAAAGTGCATGAAAATGGCCAATTTACTCACTCTGAGTTCTCAAAAAGGGTTTCTTCACCCCGGGAAGTGAATTAAACACCATTTGGAGGCATTTAATGTTCGAGCAAAAACGGCTGATTTTCGACAAAAGAGATAACACCCCCCCATTACGTCATGCTTCAGAAATGTGGAAAATGGTCCGTTTTCAAATGTTTTATTTTTGAACGTCAGTTCACATTTGTAGGTGGATCATCAGTGTTAGAGCTAAAATTAGCATGTTTAAAGTGATTTTCATGCTTCCAGGGGCTCGGGAAGTGAATTAAATACCATTTGGAGGCATTTAATGTTCAAGCAAAAACAGCTGATTTTCGACAAAAGAGATAACACCCCCCCATTACGTCATGCTTCAGAAATGTGGAAAATGGTCCATTTTCAAATGTTTTATTTTTGAACGTCAGTTCACATTTGTAGGTGGATCATCAGTGTTAGAGCTAAAATTAGCATGTTTAAAGTGATTTTCATGCTTCCAGGGGCCCTAAACACAAGATTTATGGAATGGTTAAAAGTGCATGAAAATGGCCAATTTACTCACTCTGAGTTCTCAAAAAGGGTTTCTTCACCCCAGGAAGTGAATTAAATACTATTCGGAGGCATTTAATGTTCGAGCAAAAACGGCTGATTTTCGACAAAAGAGATAACACCCCCCCATTACGTCATGCTTCAGAAATGTGGAAAATGGTCCGTTTTCAAATGTTTTATTTTTGAACGTCAATTCACATTTGTAGGTGGATCATCAGTGTTAGAGCTAAAATTAGCATGTTTAAAGTGATTTTCATGCTTCCAGGGGCCCTAAACACAAGATTTATGGAATGGTTAAAAGTGCATGAAAATGGCCAATTTACTCACTCTGAGTTCTCAAAAAGGGTTTCTTCACCCCGGGAAGTGAATTAAATACTATTTGGAGGCATTTAATGTTCGAGCAAAAACGGCTGATTTTTGACAAAAGAGATAACACCCCCCATTACGTCATGCTTCAGAAATGTGGAAAAGGGTCCGTTTTCAAATATTTTATTTTTGAACGTCAGTTCACATTTGTAGGTGGATCATCAGTGTTAGAGCTAAAATTAGCATGTTTAAAGTGATTTTCATGCTTCCAGGGGCCCTAAACACAAGATTTATGGAATGGTTAAAAGTGCATGAAAATGGCCAATTTACTCACTCTGAGTTCTCAAAAAGGGTTTCTTCACCCCGGGAAGTGAATTAAATACTATTTGGAGGCATTTAATGTTCGAGCAAAAACGGCTGATTTTCGACAAAAGAGATAACACCCCCCCATTACGTCATGCTTCAGAAATGTGGAAAATGGTCCGTTTTCAAATGTTTTATTTTTGAACGTCAGTTCACATTTGTAGGTGGATCATCAGTGTTAGAGCTAAAATGAGCATGTTTAAAGTGATTTTCATGCTTCCAGGGGCCCTAAACACAAGATTTATGGAATAGTTAAAAGTGCATGAAAATGGCCAATTTACTCACTCTGAGATCTCAAAAAGGGTTCTTCACCCCGGGAAGTGAATTAAATACCATTTGGAGGCATTTAATGTTCGAGCAAAAACGGCTGATTTCGACAAAAGAGATAACACCCCCCATTACGTCATGCTTCAGAAATGTGGAAAATGGTCCGTTTTCAAATGTTTTATTTTTGAACGTCAGTTCACATTTGTAGGTGGATCATCAGTGTTAGAGCTAAAATTAGCATGTTTAAAGTGATTTTCATACTTCCAGGGGCTCGGGAAGTGAATTAAATACCATTTGGAGGCATTTAATGTTCAAGCAAAAACGGCTGATTTTCGACAAAAGAGATAACACCCCCCCCATTACGTCATGCTTCAGAAATGTGAAAATGGTCCGTTTTCAAATGTTTTATTTTGAACGTCAGTTCACATTTGTGGGTGGATCATCAGTGTTAGAGCTAAAATTAGCATGTTTAAAGTGATTTTCATGCTTCCAGGGGCCCTAAACACAAGATTTATGGAATGGTTAAAAGTGCATGAAAATGGCCAATTTACTCACTCTGAGTTCTCAAAAAGGGTTTCTTCACCCCGGGAAGTGAATTAAATACTATTTGGAGGCATTTAATGTTCGAGCAAAAACGGCTGATTTTTGACAAAAGAGATAACACCCCCCCATTACGTCATGCTTCAGAAATGTGGAAAATGGTCCGTTTTCAAATGTTTTATTTTTGAACGTCAGTTCACATTTGTAGGTGGATCATCAGTGTTAGAGCTAAAATTAGCATGTTTAAAGTGATTTTCATGCTTCCAGGGGCTCGGGAAGTGAATTAAATACCATTTGGAGGCATTTAATGTTCAAGCAAAAACGGCTGATTTTCGACAAAAGAGATAACACCCCCCCATTACGTCATGCTTCAGAAATGTGGAAAATGGTCCGTTTTCAAATGTTTTATTTTTGAACGTCAGTTCACATTTGTAGGTGGATCATCAGTGTTAGAGCTAAAATTAGCATGTTTAAAGTGATTTTCATGCTTCCAGGGGCCCTAAACACAAGATTTATGGAATGGTTAAAAGTGCATGAAAATGGCCAATTTACTCACTCTGAGTTCTCAAAAAGGGTTTCTTCACCCCGGGAAGTGAATTAAATACTATTTGGAGGCATTTAATGTTCAAGCAAAAACGGCTGATTTTCGACAAAAGAGATAACACCCCCCCCATTACGTCATGCTTCAGAAATGTGGAAAATGGTCCGTTTTCAAATGTTTTATTTTTGAACGTCAGTTAACATTTGTAGGTGGATCATCAGTGTTAGAGCTAAAATGAGCATGTTTAAAGTGATTTTCATGCTTCCAGGGGCCCTAAACACAAGATTTATGGAATGGTTAAAAGTGCATGAAAATGGCCAATTTACTCACTCTGAGTTCTCAAAAAGGGTTTCTTCACCCCGGGAAGTGAATTAAACACCATTTGGAGGCATTTAATGTTCGAGCAAAAACGGCTGATTTTCGACAAAAGAGATAACACCCCCCCATTACGTCATGCTTCAGAAATGTGGAAAATGGTCCGTTTTCAAATGTTTTATTTTTGAACGTCAGTTCACATTTGTAGGTGGATCATCAGTGTTAGAGCTAAAATTAGCATGTTTAAAGTGATTTTCATGCTTCCAGGGGCTCGGGAAGTGAATTAAATACCATTTGGAGGCATTTAATGTTCAAGCAAAAACAGCTGATTTTCGACAAAAGAGATAACACCCCCCCATTACGTCATGCTTCAGAAATGTGGAAAATGGTCCATTTTCAAATGTTTTATTTTTGAACGTCAGTTCACATTTGTAGGTGGATCATCAGTGTTAGAGCTAAAATTAGCATGTTTAAAGTGATTTTCATGCTTCCAGGGGCCCTAAACACAAGATTTATGGAATGGTTAAAAGTGCATGAAAATGGCCAATTTACTCACTCTGAGTTCTCAAAAAGGGTTTCTTCACCCCGGGAAGTGAATTAAATACTATTTGGAGGCATTTAATGTTCGAGCAAAAACGGCTGATTTTCGACAAAAGAGATAACACCCCCCCATTACGTCATGCTTCAGAAATGTGGAAAATGGTCCGTTTTCAAATGTTTTATTTTTGATCGTCAGTTCACATTTGTAGGTGGATCATCAGTGTTAGAGCTAAAATGAGCATGTTTAAAGTGATTTTCATGCTTCCAGGGGCCCTAAACACAAGATTTATGGAATGGTTAAAAGTGCATGAAAATGGCCAATTTACTCACTCTGAGATCTCAAAAAGGGTTTCTTCACCCCGGGAAGTGAATTAAATACCATTTGGAGGCATTTAATGTTCGAGCAAAAACGGCTGATTTTCGACAAAAGAGATAACACCCCCCCATTACGTCATGCTTCAGAAATGTGGAAAATGGTCCGTTTTCAAATGTTTTATTTTTGAACGTCAGTTCACATTTGTAGGTGGATCATCAGTGTTAGAGCTAAAATTAGCATGTTTAAAGTGATTTTCATGCTTCCAGGGGCTCGGGAAGTGAATTAAATACCATTTGGAGGCATTTAATGTTCAAGCAAAAACGGCTGATTTTCGACAAAAGAGATAACACCCCCCCATTACGTCATGCTTCTGAAATGTGGAAAATGGTCCGTTTTCAAATGTTTTATTTTTGAACGTCAGTTCACATTTGTAGGTGGATCATCAGTGTTAGAGCTAAAATTAGCATGTTTAAAGTGATTTTCATGCTTCCAGGGGCCCTAAACACAAGATTTATGGAATGGTTAAAAGTGCATGAAAATGGCCAATTTACTCACTCTGAGTTCTCAAAAAGGGTTTCTTCACCCCGGGAAGTGAATTAAATACTATTTGGAGGCATTTAATGTTCGAGCAAAAACGGCTGATTTTTGACAAAAGAGATAACACCCCCCCATTACGTCATGCTTCAGAAATGTGGAATATGGCCGTTTTCAAATGTTTTATTTTTGAACGTCAGTTCACATTTGTAGGTGGATCATCAGTGTTAGAGCTAAAATTAGCATGTTTAAAGTGATTTTCATGCTTCCAGGGGCTCGGGAAGTGAATTAAATACCATTTGGAGGCATTTAATGTTCAAGCAAAAACGGCTGATTTTCGACAAAAGAGATAACACCCCCCCATTACGTCATGCTTCAGAAATGTGGAAAATGGTCAGTTTTCAAATGTTTTATTTTTGAACGTCAGTTCACATTTGTAGGTGGATCATCAGTGTTAGAGCTAAAATTAGCATGTTTAAAGTGATTTTCATGCTTCCAGGGGCCCTAAACACAAGATTTATGGAATGGTTAAAAGTGCATGAAAATGGCCAATTTACTCACTCTGAGTTCTCAAAAAGGGTTTCTTCACCCCGGGAAGTGAATTAAATACCATTTGGAGGCATTTAATGTTCGAGCAAAAACGGCTGATTTTCGACAAAAGAGATAACACCCCCCCATTACGTCATGCTTCAGAAATGTGGAAAATGGTCCGTTTTCAAATGTTTTATTTTTGAACGTCAGTTCACATTTGTAGGTGGATCATCAGTGTTAGAGCTAAAATTAGCATGTTTAAAGTGATTTTCATGCTTCCAGGGGCCCTAAACACAAGATTTATGGAATGGTTAAAAGTGCATGAAAATGGCCAATTTACTCACTCTGAGTTCTCAAAAAGGGTTTCTTCACCCCGGGAAGTGAATTAAATACTATTTGGAGGCATTTAATGTTCGAGCAAAAACGGCTGATTTTTGACAAAAGAGATAACACCCCCCCATTACGTCATGCTTCAGAAATGTGGAAAATGGTCCGTTTTCAAATATTTTATTTTTGAACGTCAGTTCTCATTTGTAGGTGGATCACCAGTGTTAGAGCTAAAATTAGCATGTTTAAAGTGATTTTCATGCTTCCAGGGGCTCGGGAAGTGAATTAAATACCATTTGGAGGCATTTAATGTTCAAGCAAAAACGGCTGATTTTCGACAAAAGAGATAACACCCCCCCATTACGTCATGCTTCAGAAATGTGGAAAATGGTCCGTTTTCAAATGTTTTATTTTTGAACGTCAGTTCACATTTGTAGGTGGATCATCAGTGTTAGAGCTAAAATTAGCATGTTTAAAGTGATTTTCATGCTTCCAGGGGCCCTAAACACAAGATTTATGGAATGGTTAAAAGTGCATGAAAATGGCCAATTTACTCACTCTGAGTTCTCAAAAAGGGTTTCTTCACCCCGGGAAGTGAATTAAATACCATTTGGAGGCATTTAATGTTCGAGCAAAAACGGCTGATTTTCGACAAAAGAGATAACACCCCCCCATTACGTCATGCTTCAGAAATGTGGAAAATGGCCGTTTTCAAATGTTTTATTTTTGAACGTCAGTTCACATTTGTAGGTGGATCATCAGTGTTAGAGCTAAAATTAGCATGTTTAAAGTGATTTTCATGCTTCCAGGGGCTCGGGAAGTGAATTAAATACCATTTGGAGGCATTTAATGTTCAAGCAAAAACGGCTGATTTTCGACAAAAGAGATAACACCCCCCCATTACGTCATGCTTCAGAAATGTGAAAAATGGTCCGTTTTCAAATGTTTTATTTTTGAACGTCAGTTCACATTTGTAGGTGGATCATCAGTGTTAGAGCTAAAATTAGCATGTTTAAAGTGATTTTCATGCTTCCAGGGGCCCTAAACACAAGATTTATGGAATGGGTAAAAGTGCATGAAAATGGCCAATTTACTCACTCTGAGTTCTCAAAAAGGGTTTCTTCACCCCGGGAAGTGAATTAAATACCATTTGGAGGCATTTAATGTTCGAGCAAAAACGGCTATTTTCGACAAAAGAGATAACACCCCCCCATTACGTCATGCTTCAGAAATGTGGAAAATGGTCCGTTTTCCAATGTTTTATTTTTGAACGTCAGTTAGCATTTGTAGGTGGATCATCAGTGTTAGAGCTAAAATTAGCATGTTTAAAGTGATTGTCATGCTTCCAGGGGCTCGGGAAGTGAATTAAATACCATTTGGAGGCATTTAATGTTCAAGCAAAAACGGCTGATTTTCGACAAAAGAGATAACACCTCCCCCATTACGTCATGCTTCAGAAATGTGGAAAATGGTCCGTTTTCAAATGTTTTATTTTTGAACGTCAGTTCACATTTGTAGGTGGATCATCAGTGTTAGAGCTAAAATTAGCATGTTTAAAGTGATTTTCATGCTTCCAGGGGCCCTAAACACAAGATTTATGGAATGGTTAAAAGTGCATGAAAATGGCCAATTTACTCACTCTGAGTTCTCAAAAAGGGTTTCTTCACCCCGGGAAGTGAATTAAATACTATTTGGAGGCATTTAATGTTCGAGCAAAAACGGCTGATTTTTGACAAAAGAGATAACACCCCCCCATTACGTCATGCTTCAGAAATGTGGAAAATGGTCCGTTTTCAAATGTTTTATTTTTGAACGTCAGTTCACATTTGTAGGTGGATCATCAGTGTTAGAGCTAAAATTAGCATGTTTAAAGTGATTTTCATGCTTCCAGGGGCCCTAAACACAAGATTTATGGAATGGTTAAAAGTGCATGAAAATGGCCAATTTACTCACTCTGAGTTCTCAAAAAGGGTTTCTTCACCCCGGGAAGTGAATTAAATACTATTTGGAGGCATTTAATGTTCGAGCAAAAACGGCTGATTTTCGACAAAAGAGATAACACCCCCCCATTACGTCATGCTTCAGAAATGTGGAAAATGGTCCGTTTTCAAATGTTTTATTTTTGAACGTCAGTTCACATTTGTAGGTGGATCATCAGTGTTAGAGCTAAAATGAGCATGTTTAAAGTGATTTTCATGCTTCCAGGGGCCCTAAACACAAGATTTATGGAATGGTTAAAAGTGCATGAAAATGGCCAATTTACTCACTCTGAGATCTCAAAAAGGGTTTCTTCACCCCGGGAAGTGAATTAAATACCATTTGGAGGCATTTAATGTTCGAGCAAAAACGGCTGATTTTCGACAAAAGAGATAACACCCCCCCATTACGTCATGCTTCAGAAATGTGGAAAATGGTCCGTTTTCAAATGTTTTATTTTTGAACGTCAGTTCACATTTGTAGGTGGATCATCAGTGTTAGAGCTAAAATTAGCATGTTTAAAGTGATTTTCATGCTTCCAGGGGCTCGGGAAGTAAATTAAATACCATTTGGAGGCATTTAATGTTCAAGCAAAAACGGCTGATTTTCGACAAAAGAGATAACACCCCCCCATTACGTCATGCTTCTGAAATGTGGAAAATGGTCCGTTTTCAAATGTTTTATTTTTGAACGTCAGTTCACATTTGTAGGTGGATCATCAGTGTTAGAGCTAAAATTAGCATGTTTAAAGTGATTTTCATGCTTCCAGGGGCCCTAAACACAAGATTTATGGAATGGTTAAAAGTGCATGAAAATGGCCAATTTACTCACTCTGAGTTCTCAAAAAGGGTTTCTTCACCCCGGGAAGTGAATTAAATACTATTTGGAGGCATTTAATGTTCGAGCAAAAATGGCTGATTTTTGACAAAAGAGATAACACCCCCCCATTACGTCATGCTTCAGAAATGTGGAATATGGCCGTTTTCAAATGTTTTATTTTTGAACGTCAGTTCACATTTGTAGGTGGATCATCAGTGTTAGAGCTAAAATTAGCATGTTTAAAGTGATTTTCATGCTTCCAGGGGCTCGGGAAGTGAATTAAATACCATTTGGAGGCATTTAATGTTCAAGCAAAAACGGCTGATTTTCGACAAAAGAGATAACACCCCCCCATTACGTCATGCTTCAGAAATGTGGAAAATGGTCAGTTTTCAAATGTTTTATTTTTGAACGTCAGTTCACATTTGTAGGTGGATCATCAGTGTTAGAGCTAAAATTAGCATGTTTAAAGTGATTTTCATGCTTCCAGGGGCCCTAAACACAAGATTTATGGAATGGTTAAAAGTGCATGAAAATGGCCAATTTACTCACTCTGAGTTCTCAAAAAGGGTTTCTTCACCCCGGGAAGTGAATTAAATACCATTTGGAGGCATTTAATGTTCGAGCAAAAACGGCTGATTTTCGACAAAAGAGATAACACCCCCCCATTACGTCATGCTTCAGAAATGTGGAAAATGGTCCGTTTTCAAATGTTTTATTTTTGAACGTCAGTTCACATTTGTAGGTGGATCATCAGTGTTAGAGCTAAAATTAGCATGTTTAAAGTGATTTTCATGCTTCCAGGGGCCCTAAACACAAGATTTATGGAATGGTTAAAAGTGCATGAAAATGGCCAATTTACTCACTCTGAGTTCTCAAAAAGGGTTTCTTCACCCCGGGAAGTGAATTAAATACTATTTGGAGGCATTTAATGTTCGAGCAAAAACGGCTGATTTTTGACAAAAGAGATAACACCCCCCCATTACGTCATGCTTCAGAAATGTGGAAAATGGTCCGTTTTCAAATATTTTATTTTTGAACGTCAGTTCTCATTTGTAGGTGGATCACCAGTGTTAGAGCTAAAATTAGCATGTTTAAAGTGATTTTCATGCTTCCAGGGGCTCGGGAAGTGAATTAAATACCATTTGGAGGCATTTAATGTTCAAGCAAAAACGGCTGATTTTCGACAAAAGAGATAACACCCCCCCATTACGTCATGCTTCAGAAATGTGGAAAATGGTCCGTTTTCAAATGTTTTATTTTTGAACGTCAGTTCACATTTGTAGGTGGATCATCAGTGTTAGAGCTAAAATTAGCATGTTTAAAGTGATTTTCATGCTTCCAGGGGCCCTAAACACAAGATTTATGGAATGGTTAAAAGTGCATGAAAATGGCCAATTTACTCACTCTGAGTTCTCAAAAAGGGTTTCTTCACCCCGGGAAGTGAATTAAATACCATTTGGAGGCATTTAATGTTCGAGCAAAAACGGCTGATTTTCGACAAAAGAGATAACACCCCCCCATTACGTCATGCTTCAGAAATGTGGAAAATGGCCGTTTTCAAATGTTTTATTTTTGAACGTCAGTTCACATTTGTAGGTGGATCATCAGTGTTAGAGCTAAAATTAGCATGTTTAAAGTGATTTTCATGCTTCCAGGGGCTCGGGAAGTGAATTAAATACCATTTGGAGGCATTTAATGTTCAAGCAAAAACGGCTGATTTTCGACAAAAGAGATAACACCCCCCCATTACGTCATGCTTCAGAAATGTGAAAAATGGTCCGTTTTCAAATGTTTTATTTTTGAACGTCAGTTCACATTTGTAGGTGGATCATCAGTGTTAGAGCTAAAATTAGCATGTTTAAAGTGATTTTCATGCTTCCAGGGGCCCTAAACACAAGATTTATGGAATGGGTAAAAGTGCATGAAAATGGCCAATTTACTCACTCTGAGTTCTCAAAAAGGGTTTCTTCACCCCGGGAAGTGAATTAAATACCATTTGGAGGCATTTAATGTTCGAGCAAAAACGGCTATTTTCGACAAAAGAGATAACACCCCCCCATTACGTCATGCTTCAGAAATGTGGAAAATGGTCCGTTTTCCAATGTTTTATTTTTGAACGTCAGTTAGCATTTGTAGGTGGATCATCAGTGTTAGAGCTAAAATTAGCATGTTTAAAGTGATTGTCATGCTTCCAGGGGCTCGGGAAGTGAATTAAATACCATTTGGAGGCATTTAATGTTCAAGCAAAAACGGCTGATTTTCGACAAAAGAGATAACACCTCCCCCATTACGTCATGCTTCAGAAATGTGGAAAATGGTCCGTTTTCAAATGTTTTATTTTTGAACGTCAGTTCACATTTGTAGGTGGATCATCAGTGTTAGAGCTAAAATTAGCATGTTTAAAGTGATTTTCATGCTTCCAGGGGCCCTAAACACAAGATTTATGGAATGGTTAAAAGTGCATGAAAATGGCCAATTTACTCACTCTGAGTTCTCAAAAAGGGTTTCTTCACCCCGGGAAGTGAATTAAATACTATTTGGAGGCATTTAATGTTCGAGCAAAAACGGCTGATTTTTGACAAAAGAGATAACACCCCCCCATTACGTCATGCTTCAGAAATGTGGAAAATGGTCCGTTTTCAAATATTTTATTTTTGAACGTCAGTTCACATTTGTAGGTGGATCATCAGTGTTAGAGCTAAAATTAGCATGTTTAAAGTGATTTTCATGCTTCCAGGGGCTCGGGAAGTGAATTAAATACCATTTGGAGGCATTTAATGTTCAAGCAAAAACGGCTGATTTTCGACAAAAGAGATAACACCCCCCCATTACGTCATGCTTCAGAAATGTGGAAAATGGTCCGTTTTCAAATGTTTTATTTTTGAACGACATTTCACATTTGTAGGTGGATCATCAGTGTTAGAGCTAAAATGAGCATGTTTAAAGTGATTTTCATGCTTCCAGGGGCCCTAAAGACAAGATTTATGGAATGGTTAAAAGTGCATGAAAATGGCCAATTTACTCACTCTGAGTTCTCAAAAAGGGTTTCTTCACCCCGGGAAGTGAATTAAATACCATTTGGAGGCATTTAATGTTCGAGCAAAAACGGCTGATTTTCGACAAAAGAGATAACACCCCCCCATTACGTCATGCTTCAGAAATGTGGAAAATGGCCGTTTTCAAATGTTTTATTTTTGAACGTCAGTTCACATTTGTAGGTGGATCATCAGTGTTAGAGCTAAAATTAGCATGTTTAAAGTGATTTTCATGCTTCCAGGGGCTCGGGAAGTGAATTAAATACCATTTGGAGGCATTTAATGTTCAAGCAAAAACGGCTGATTTTCGACAAAAGAGATAACACCCCCCCATTACGTCATGCTTCTGAAATGTGGAAAATGGTCCGTTTTCAAATGTTTTATTTTTGAACGTCAGTTCACATTTGTAGGTGGATCATCAGTGTTAGAGCTAAAATTAGCATGTTTAAAGTGATTTTCATGCTTCCAGGGGCCCTAAACACAAGATTTATGGAATGGTTAAAAGTGCATGAAAATGGCCAATTTACTCACTCTGAGTTCTCAAAAAGGGTTTCTTCACCCCGGGAAGTGAATTAAATACTATTTGGAGGCATTTAATGTTCGAGCAAAAACGGCTGATTTTTGACAAAAGAGATAACACCCCCCCATTACGTCATGCTTCAGAAATGTGGAAAATGGTCCGTTTTCAAATGTTTTATTTTTGAACGTCAGTTCACATTTGTAGGTGGATCATCAGTGTTAGAGCTAAAATTAGCATGTTTAAAGTGATTTTCATGCTTCCAGGGGCCCTAAACACAAGATTTATGGAATGGTTAAAAGTGCATGAAAATGGCCAATTTACTCACTCTGAGTTCTCAAAAAGGGTTTCTTCACCCCGGGAAGTGAATTAAATACTATTTGGAGGCATTTAATGTTCGAGCAAAAACGGCTGATTTTCGACAAAAGAGATAACACCCCCCCATTACGTCATGCTTCAGAAATGTGGAAAATGGTCCGTTTTCAAATGTTTTATTTTTGAACGTCAGTTCACATTTGTAGGTGGATCATCAGTGTTAGAGCTAAAATGAGCATGTTTAAAGTGATTTTCATGCTTCCAGGGGCCCTAAACACAAGATTTATGGAATGGTTAAAAGTGCATGAAAATGGCCAATTTACTCACTCTGAGATCTCAAAAAGGGTTTCTTCACCCCGGGAAGTGAATTAAATACCATTTGGAGGCATTTAATGTTCGAGCAAAAACGGCTGATTTTCGACAAAAGAGATAACACCCCCCCATTACGTCATGCTTCAGAAATGTGGAAAATGGTCCGTTTTCAAATGTTTTATTTTTGAACGTCAGTTCACATTTGTAGGTGGATCATCAGTGTTAGAGCTAAAATTAGCATGTTTAAAGTGATTTTCATGCTTCCAGGGGCTCGGGAAGTGAATTAAATACCATTTGGAGGCATTTAATGTTCAAGCAAAAACGGCTGATTTTCGACAAAAGAGATAACACCCCCCCATTACGTCATGCTTCTGAAATGTGGAAAATGGTCCGTTTTCAAATGTTTTATTTTTGAACGTCAGTTCACATTTGTAGGTGGATCATCAGTGTTAGAGCTAAAATTAGCATGTTTAAAGTGATTTTCATGCTTCCAGGGGCCCTAAACACAAGATTTATGGAATGGTTAAAAGTGCATGAAAATGGCCAATTTACTCACTCTGAGTTCTCAAAAAGGGTTTCTTCACCCCGGGAAGTGAATTAAATACTATTTGGAGGCATTTAATGTTCGAGCAAAAATGGCTGATTTTTGACAAAAGAGATAACACCCCCCCATTACGTCATGCTTCAGAAATGTGGAATATGGCCGTTTTCAAATGTTTTATTTTTGAACGTCAGTTCACATTTGTAGGTGGATCATCAGTGTTAGAGCTAAAATTAGCATGTTTAAAGTGATTTTCATGCTTCCAGGGGCTCGGGAAGTGAATTAAATACCATTTGGAGGCATTTAATGTTCAAGCAAAAACGGCTGATTTTCGACAAAAGAGATAACACCCCCCCATTACGTCATGCTTCAGAAATGTGGAAAATGGTCAGTTTTCAAATGTTTTATTTTTGAACGTCAGTTCACATTTGTAGGTGGATCATCAGTGTTAGAGCTAAAATTAGCATGTTTAAAGTGATTTTCATGCTTCCAGGGGCCCTAAACACAAGATTTATGGAATGGTTAAAAGTGCATGAAAATGGCCAATTTACTCACTCTGAGTTCTCAAAAAGGGTTTCTTCACCCCGGGAAGTGAATTAAATACCATTTGGAGGCATTTAATGTTCGAGCAAAAACGGCTGATTTTCGACAAAAGAGATAACACCCCCCCATTACGTCATGCTTCAGAAATGTGGAAAATGGTCCGTTTTCAAATGTTTTATTTTTGAACGTCAGTTCACATTTGTAGGTGGATCATCAGTGTTAGAGCTAAAATTAGCATGTTTAAAGTGATTTTCATGCTTCCAGGGGCCCTAAACACAAGATTTATGGAATGGTTAAAAGTGCATGAAAATGGCCAATTTACTCACTCTGAGTTCTCAAAAAGGGTTTCTTCACCCCGGGAAGTGAATTAAATACTATTTGGAGGCATTTAATGTTCGAGCAAAAACGGCTGATTTTTGACAAAAGAGATAACACCCCCCCATTACGTCATGCTTCAGAAATGTGGAAAATGGTCCGTTTTCAAATATTTTATTTTTGAACGTCAGTTCTCATTTGTAGGTGGATCACCAGTGTTAGAGCTAAAATTAGCATGTTTAAAGTGATTTTCATGCTTCCAGGGGCTCGGGAAGTGAATTAAATACCATTTGGAGGCATTTAATGTTCAAGCAAAAACGGCTGATTTTCGACAAAAGAGATAACACCCCCCCATTACGTCATGCTTCAGAAATGTGGAAAATGGTCCGTTTTCAAATGTTTTATTTTTGAACGTCAGTTCACATTTGTAGGTGGATCATCAGTGTTAGAGCTAAAATTAGCATGTTTAAAGTGATTTTCATGCTTCCAGGGGCCCTAAACACAAGATTTATGGAATGGTTAAAAGTGCATGAAAATGGCCAATTTACTCACTCTGAGTTCTCAAAAAGGGTTTCTTCACCCCGGGAAGTGAATTAAATACCATTTGGAGGCATTTAATGTTCGAGCAAAAACGGCTGATTTTCGACAAAAGAGATAACACCCCCCCATTACGTCATGCTTCAGAAATGTGGAAAATGGCCGTTTTCAAATGTTTTATTTTTGAACGTCAGTTCACATTTGTAGGTGGATCATCAGTGTTAGAGCTAAAATTAGCATGTTTAAAGTGATTTTCATGCTTCCAGGGGCTCGGGAAGTGAATTAAATACCATTTGGAGGCATTTAATGTTCAAGCAAAAACGGCTGATTTTCGACAAAAGAGATAACACCCCCCCATTACGTCATGCTTCAGAAATGTGAAAAATGGTCCGTTTTCAAATGTTTTATTTTTGAACGTCAGTTCACATTTGTAGGTGGATCATCAGTGTTAGAGCTAAAATTAGCATGTTTAAAGTGATTTTCATGCTTCCAGGGGCCCTAAACACAAGATTTATGGAATGGGTAAAAGTGCATGAAAATGGCCAATTTACTCACTCTGAGTTCTCAAAAAGGGTTTCTTCACCCCGGGAAGTGAATTAAATACCATTTGGAGGCATTTAATGTTCGAGCAAAAACGGCTATTTTCAACAAAAGAGATAACACCCCCCCATTACGTCATGCTTCAGAAATGTGGAAAATGGTCCGTTTTCCAATGTTTTATTTTTGAACGTCAGTTAGCATTTGTAGGTGGATCATCAGTGTTAGAGCTAAAATTAGCATGTTTAAAGTGATTGTCATGCTTCCAGGGGCTCGGGAAGTGAATTAAATACCATTTGGAGGCATTTAATGTTCAAGCAAAAACGGCTGATTTTCGACAAAAGAGATAACACCTCCCCCATTACGTCATGCTTCAGAAATGTGGAAAATGGTCCGTTTTCAAATGTTTTATTTTTGAACGTCAGTTCACATTTGTAGGTGGATCATCAGTGTTAGAGCTAAAATTAGCATGTTTAAAGTGATTTTCATGCTTCCAGGGGCCCTAAACACAAGATTTATGGAATGGTTAAAAGTGCATGAAAATGGCCAATTTACTCACTCTGAGTTCTCAAAAAGGGTTTCTTCACCCCGGGAAGTGAATTAAATACTATTTGGAGGCATTTAATGTTCGAGCAAAAACGGCTGATTTTTGACAAAAGAGATAACACCCCCCCATTACGTCATGCTTCAGAAATGTGGAAAATGGTCCGTTTTCAAATATTTTATTTTTGAACGTCAGTTCACATTTGTAGGTGGATCATCAGTGTTAGAGCTAAAATTAGCATGTTTAAAGTGATTTTCATGCTTCCAGGGGCTCGGGAAGTGAATTAAATACCATTTGGAGGCATTTAATGTTCAAGCAAAAACGGCTGATTTTCGACAAAAGAGATAACACCCCCCCATTACGTCATGCTTCAGAAATGTGGAAAATGGTCCGTTTTCAAATGTTTTATTTTTGAACGACATTTCACATTTGTAGGTGGATCATCAGTGTTAGAGCTAAAATGAGCATGTTTAAAGTGATTTTCATGCTTCCAGGGGCCCTAAAGACAAGATTTATGGAATGGTTAAAAGTGCATGAAAATGGCCAATTTACTCACTCTGAGTTCTCAAAAAGGGTTTCTTCACCCCGGGAAGTGAATTAAATACCATTTGGAGGCATTTAATGTTCGAGCAAAAACGGCTGATTTTCGACAAAAGAGATAACACCCCCCCATTACGTCATGCTTCAGAAATGTGGAAAATGGCCGTTTTCAAATGTTTTATTTTTGAACGTCAGTTCACATTTGTAGGTGGATCATCAGTGTTAGAGCTAAAATTAGCATGTTTAAAGTGATTTTCATGCTTCCAGGGGCTCGGGAAGTGAATTAAATACCATTTGGAGGCATTTAATGTTCAAGCAAAAACGGCTGATTTTCGACAAAAGAGATAACACCCCCCCATTACGTCATGCTTCTGAAATGTGGAAAATGGTCCGTTTTCAAATGTTTTATTTTTGAACGTCAGTTCACATTTGTAGGTGGATCATCAGTGTTAGAGCTAAAATTAGCATGTTTAAAGTGATTTTCATGCTTCCAGGGGCCCTAAACACAAGATTTATGGAATGGTTAAAAGTGCATGAAAATGGCCAATTTACTCACTCTGAGTTCTCAAAAAGGGTTTCTTCACCCCAGGAAGTGAATTAAATACTATTCGGAGGCATTTAATGTTCGAGCAAAAACGGCTGATTTTCGACAAAAGAGATAACACCCCCCCATTACGTCATGCTTCAGAAATGTGGAAAATGGTCCGTTTTCAAATGTTTTATTTTTGAACGTCAATTCACATTTGTAGGTGGATCATCAGTGTTAGAGCTAAAATTAGCATGTTTAAAGTGATTTTCATGCTTCCAGGGGCCCTAAACACAAGATTTATGGAATGGTTAAAAGTGCATGAAAATGGCCAATTTACTCACTCTGAGTTCTCAAAAAGGGTTTCTTCACCCCGGGAAGTGAATTAAATACTATTTGGAGGCATTTAATGTTCGAGCAAAAACGGCTGATTTTTGACAAAAGAGATAACACCCCCCCATTACGTCATGCTTCAGAAATGTGGAAAAGGGTCCGTTTTCAAATATTTTATTTTTGAACGTCAGTTCACATTTGTAGGTGGATCATCAGTGTTAGAGCTAAAATTAGCATGTTTAAAGTGATTTTCATGCTTCCAGGGGCCCTAAACACAAGATTTATGGAATGGTTAAAAGTGCATGAAAATGGCCAATTTACTCACTCTGAGTTCTCAAAAAGGGTTTCTTCACCCCGGGAAGTGAATTAAATACTATTTGGAGGCATTTAATGTTCGAGCAAAAACGGCTGATTTTCGACAAAAGAGATAACACCCCCCCATTACGTCATGCTTCAGAAATGTGGAAAATGGTCCGTTTTCAAATGTTTTATTTTTGAACGTCAGTTCACATTTGTAGGTGGATCATCAGTGTTAGAGCTAAAATGAGCATGTTTAAAGTGATTTTCATGCTTCCAGGGGCCCTAAACACAAGATTTATGGAATGGTTAAAAGTGCATGAAAATGGCCAATTTACTCACTCTGAGATCTCAAAAAGGGTTTCTTCACCCCGGGAAGTGAATTAAATACCATTTGGAGGCATTTAATGTTCGAGCAAAAACGGCTGATTTTCGACAAAAGAGATAACACCCCCCCATTACGTCATGCTTCAGAAATGTGGAAAATGGTCCGTTTTCAAATGTTTTATTTTTGAACGTCAGTTCACATTTGTAGGTGGATCATCAGTGTTAGAGCTAAAATTAGCATGTTTAAAGTGATTTTCATACTTCCAGGGGCTCGGGAAGTGAATTAAATACCATTTGGAGGCATTTAATGTTCAAGCAAAAACGGCTGATTTTCGACAAAAGAGATAACACCCCCCCCCATTACGTCATGCTTCAGAAATGTTGAAAATGGTCCGTTTTCAAATGTTTTATTTTTGAACGTCAGTTCACATTTGTGGGTGGATCATCAGTGTTAGAGCTAAAATTAGCATGTTTAAAGTGATTTTCATGCTTCCAGGGGCCCTAAACACAAGATTTATGGAATGGTTAAAAGTGCATGAAAATGGCCAATTTACTCACTCTGAGTTCTCAAAAAGGGTTTCTTCACCCCGGGAAGTGAATTAAATACTATTTGGAGGCATTTAATGTTCGAGCAAAAACGGCTGATTTTTGACAAAAGAGATAACACCCCCCCATTACGTCATGCTTCAGAAATGTGGAAAATGGTCCGTTTTCAAATGTTTTATTTTTGAACGTCAGTTCACATTTGTAGGTGGATCATCAGTGTTAGAGCTAAAATTAGCATGTTTAAAGTGATTTTCATGCTTCCAGGGGCTCGGGAAGTGAATTAAATACCATTTGGAGGCATTTAATGTTCAAGCAAAAACGGCTGATTTTCGACAAAAGAGATAACACCCCCCCATTACGTCATGCTTCAGAAATGTGGAAAATGGTCCGTTTTCAAATGTTTTATTTTTGAACGTCAGTTCACATTTGTAGGTGGATCATCAGTGTTAGAGCTAAAATTAGCATGTTTAAAGTGATTTTCATGCTTCCAGGGGCCCTAAACACAAGATTTATGGAATGGTTAAAAGTGCATGAAAATGGCCAATTTACTCACTCTGAGTTCTCAAAAAGGGTTTCTTCACCCCGGGAAGTGAATTAAATACTATTTGGAGGCATTTAATGTTCGAGCAAAAACGGCTGATTTTCGACAAAAGAGATAACACCCCCCCCATTACGTCATGCTTCAGAAATGTGGAAAATGGTCCGTTTTCAAATGTTTTATTTTTGAACGTCAGTTAACATTTGTAGGTGGATCATCAGTGTTAGAGCTAAAATGAGCATGTTTAAAGTGATTTTCATGCTTCCAGGGGCCCTAAACACAAGATTTATGGAATGGTTAAAAGTGCATGAAAATGGCCAATTTACTCACTCTGAGTTCTCAAAAAGGGTTTCTTCACCCCGGGAAGTGAATTAAACACCATTTGGAGGCATTTAATGTTCGAGCAAAAACGGCTGATTTTCGACAAAAGAGATAACACCCCCCCATTACGTCATGCTTCAGAAATGTGGAAAATGGTCCGTTTTCAAATGTTTTATTTTTGAACGTCAGTTCACATTTGTAGGTGGATCATCAGTGTTAGAGCTAAAATTAGCATGTTTAAAGTGATTTTCATGCTTCCAGGGGCTCGGGAAGTGAATTAAATACCATTTGGAGGCATTTAATGTTCAAGCAAAAACAGCTGATTTTCGACAAAAGAGATAACACCCCCCCATTACGTCATGCTTCAGAAATGTGGAAAATGGTCCATTTTCAAATGTTTTATTTTTGAACGTCAGTTCACATTTGTAGGTGGATCATCAGTGTTAGAGCTAAAATTAGCATGTTTAAAGTGATTTTCATGCTTCCAGGGGCCCTAAACACAAGATTTATGGAATGGTTAAAAGTGCATGAAAATGGCCAATTTACTCACTCTGAGTTCTCAAAAAGGGTTTCTTCACCCCAGGAAGTGAATTAAATACTATTTGGAGGCATTTAATGTTCGAGCAAAAACGGCTGATTTTCGACAAAAGAGATAACACCCCCCCATTACGTCATGCTTCAGAAATGTGGAAAATGGTCCGTTTTCAAATGTTTTATTTTTGAACGTCAATTCACATTTGTAGGTGGATCATCAGTGTTAGAGCTAAAATTAGCATGTTTAAAGTGATTTTCATGCTTCCAGGGGCCCTAAACACAAGATTTATGGAATGGTTAAAAGTGCATGAAAATGGCCAATTTACTCACTCTGAGTTCTCAAAAAGGGTTTCTTCACCCCGGGAAGTGAATTAAATACTATTTGGAGGCATTTAATGTTCGAGCAAAAACGGCTGATTTTTGACAAAAGAGATAACACCCCCCCATTACGTCATGCTTCAGAAATGTGGAAAAGGGTCCGTTTTCAAATATTTTATTTTTGAACGTCAGTTCACATTTGTAGGTGGATCATCAGTGTTAGAGCTAAAATTAGCATGTTTAAAGTGATTTTCATGCTTCCAGGGGCTCGGGAAGTGAATTAAATACCATTTGGAGGCATTTAATGTTCAAGCAAAAACGGCTGATTTTCGACAAAAGAGATAACACCCCCCCATTACGTCATGCTTCAGAAATGTGGAAAATGGTCCGTTTTCAAATGTTTTATTTTTGAACGTCAGTTCACATTTGTAGGTGGATCATCAGTGTTAGAGCTAAAATTAGCATGTTTAAAGTGATTTTCATGCTTCCAGGGGCCCTAAACACAAGATTTATGGAATGGTTAAAAGTGCATGAAAATGGCCAATTTACTCACTCTGAGTTCTCAAAAAGGGTTTCTTCACCCCGGGAAGTGAATTAAATACTATTTGGAGGCATTTAATGTTCGAGCAAAAACGGCTGATTTTCGACAAAAGAGATAACACCCCCCCATTACGTCATGCTTCAGAAATGTGGAAAATGGTCCGTTTTCAAATGTTTTATTTTTGAACGTCAGTTCACATTTGTAGGTGGATCATCAGTGTTAGAGCTAAAATGAGCATGTTTAAAGTGATTTTCATGCTTCCAGGGGCCCTAAACACAAGATTTATGGAATGGTTAAAAGTGCATGAAAATGGCCAATTTACTCACTCTGAGATCTCAAAAAGGGTTTCTTCACCCCGGGAAGTGAATTAAATACCATTTGGAGGCATTTAATGTTCGAGCAAAAACGGCTGATTTTCGACAAAAGAGATAACACCCCCCCATTACGTCATGCTTCAGAAATGTGGAAAATGGTCCGTTTTCAAATGTTTTATTTTTGAACGTCAGTTCACATTTGTAGGTGGATCATCAGTGTTAGAGCTAAAATTAGCATGTTTAAAGTGATTTTCATGCTTCCAGGGGCTCGGGAAGTGAATTAAATACCATTTGGAGGCATTTAATGTTCAAGCAAAAACGGCTGATTTTCGACAAAAGAGATAACACCCCCCCATTACGTCATGCTTCTGAAATGTGGAAAATGGTCCGTTTTCAAATGTTTTATTTTTGAACGTCAGTTCACATTTGTAGGTGGATCATCAGTGTTAGAGCTAAAATTAGCATGTTTAAAGTGATTTTCATGCTTCCAGGGGCCCTAAACACAAGATTTATGGAATGGTTAAAAGTGCATGAAAATGGCCAATTTACTCACTCTGAGTTCTCAAAAAGGGTTTCTTCACCCCGGGAAGTGAATTAAATACTATTTGGAGGCATTTAATGTTCGAGCAAAAACGGCTGATTTTTGACAAAAGAGATAACACCCCCCCATTACGTCATGCTTCAGAAATGTGGAATATGGCCGTTTTCAAATGTTTTATTTTTGAACGTCAGTTCACATTTGTAGGTGGATCATCAGTGTTAGAGCTAAAATTAGCATGTTTAAAGTGATTTTCATGCTTCCAGGGGCTCGGGAAGTGAATTAAATACCATTTGGAGGCATTTAATGTTCAAGCAAAAACGGCTGATTTTCGACAAAAGAGATAACACCCCCCCATTACGTCATGCTTCAGAAATGTGGAAAATGGTCAGTTTTCAAATGTTTTATTTTTGAACGTCAGTTCACATTTGTAGGTGGATCATCAGTGTTAGAGCTAAAATTAGCATGTTTAAAGTGATTTTCATGCTTCCAGGGGCCCTAAACACAAGATTTATGGAATGGTTAAAAGTGCATGAAAATGGCCAATTTACTCACTCTGAGTTCTCAAAAAGGGTTTCTTCACCCCGGGAAGTGAATTAAATACCATTTGGAGGCATTTAATGTTCGAGCAAAAACGGCTGATTTTCGACAAAAGAGATAACACCCCCCCATTACGTCATGCTTCAGAAATGTGGAAAATGGTCCGTTTTCAAATGTTTTATTTTTGAACGTCAGTTCACATTTGTAGGTGGATCATCAGTGTTAGAGCTAAAATTAGCATGTTTAAAGTGATTTTCATGCTTCCAGGGGCCCTAAACACAAGATTTATGGAATGGTTAAAAGTGCATGAAAATGGCCAATTTACTCACTCTGAGTTCTCAAAAAGGGTTTCTTCACCCCGGGAAGTGAATTAAATACTATTTGGAGGCATTTAATGTTCGAGCAAAAACGGCTGATTTTTGACAAAAGAGATAACACCCCCCCATTACGTCATGCTTCAGAAATGTGGAAAATGGTCCGTTTTCAAATATTTTATTTTTGAACGTCAGTTCTCATTTGTAGGTGGATCACCAGTGTTAGAGCTAAAATTAGCATGTTTAAAGTGATTTTCATGCTTCCAGGGGCTCGGGAAGTGAATTAAATACCATTTGGAGGCATTTAATGTTCAAGCAAAAACGGCTGATTTTCGACAAAAGAGATAACACCCCCCCATTACGTCATGCTTCAGAAATGTGGAAAATGGTCCGTTTTCAAATGTTTTATTTTTGAACGTCAGTTCACATTTGTTGGTGGATCATCAGTGTTAGAGCTAAAATTAGCATGTTTAAAGTGATTTTCATGCTTCCAGGGGCCCTAAACACAAGATTTATGGAATGGTTAAAAGTGCATGAAAATGGCCAATTTACTCACTCTGAGTTCTCAAAAAGGGTTTCTTCACCCCGGGAAGTGAATTAAATACCATTTGGAGGCATTTAATGTTCGAGCAAAAACGGCTGATTTTCGACAAAAGAGATAACACCCCCCCATTACGTCATGCTTCAGAAATGTGGAAAATGGCCGTTTTCAAATGTTTTATTTTTGAACGTCAGTTCACATTTGTAGGTGGATCATCAGTGTTAGAGCTAAAATTAGCATGTTTAAAGTGATTTTCATGCTTCCAGGGGCTCGGGAAGTGAATTAAATACCATTTGGAGGCATTTAATGTTCAAGCAAAAACGGCTGATTTTCGACAAAAGAGATAACACCCCCCCATTACGTCATGCTTCAGAAATGTGAAAAATGGTCCGTTTTCAAATGTTTTATTTTTGAACGTCAGTTCACATTTGTAGGTGGATCATCAGTGTTAGAGCTAAAATTAGCATGTTTAAAGTGATTTTCATGCTTCCAGGGGCCCTAAACACAAGATTTATGGAATGGGTAAAAGTGCATGAAAATGGCCAATTTACTCACTCTGAGTTCTCAAAAAGGGTTTCTTCACCCCGGGAAGTGAATTAAATACCATTTGGAGGCATTTAATGTTCGAGCAAAAACGGCTATTTTCGACAAAAGAGATAACACCCCCCCATTACGTCATGCTTCAGAAATGTGGAAAATGGTCCGTTTTCCAATGTTTTATTTTTGAACGTCAGTTAGCATTTGTAGGTGGATCATCAGTGTTAGAGCTAAAATTAGCATGTTTAAAGTGATTGTCATGCTTCCAGGGGCTCGGGAAGTGAATTAAATACCATTTGGAGGCATTTAATGTTCAAGCAAAAACGGCTGATTTTCGACAAAAGAGATAACACCTCCCCCATTACGTCATGCTTCAGAAATGTGGAAAATGGTCCGTTTTCAAATGTTTTATTTTTGAACGTCAGTTCACATTTGTAGGTGGATCATCAGTGTTAGAGCTAAAATTAGCATGTTTAAAGTGATTTTCATGCTTCCAGGGCCCCTAAACACAAGATTTATGGAATGGTTAAAAGTGCATGAAAATGGCCAATTTACTCACTCTGAGTTCTCAAAAAGGGTTTCTTCACCCCGGGAAGTGAATTAAATACTATTTGGAGGCATTTAATGTTCGAGCAAAAACGGCTGATTTTTGACAAAAGAGATAACACCCCCCCATTACGTCATGCTTCAGAAATGTGGAAAATGGTCCGTTTTCAAATGTTTTATTTTTGAACGTCAGTTCACATTTGTAGGTGGATCATCAGTGTTAGAGCTAAAATTAGCATGTTTAAAGTGATTTTCATGCTTCCAGGGGCCCTAAACACAAGATTTATGGAATGGGTAAAAGTGCATGAAAATGGCCAATTTACTCACTCTGAGTTCTCAAAAAGGGTTTCTTCACCCCGGGAAGTGAATTAAATACCATTTGGAGGCATTTAATGTTCGAGCAAAAACGGCTATTTTCGACAAAAGAGATAACACCCCCCCATTACGTCATGCTTCAGAAATGTGGAAAATGGTCCGTTTTCCAATGTTTTATTTTTGAACGTCAGTTAGCATTTGTAGGTGGATCATCAGTGTTAGAGCTAAAATTAGCATGTTTAAAGTGATTGTCATGCTTCCAGGGGCTCGGGAAGTGAATTAAATACCATTTGGAGGCATTTAATGTTCAAGCAAAAACGGCTGATTTTCGACAAAAGAGATAACACCTCCCCCATTACGTCATGCTTCAGAAATGTGGAAAATGGTCCGTTTTCAAATGTTTTATTTTTGAACGTCAGTTCACATTTGTAGGTGGATCATCAGTGTTAGAGCTAAAATTAGCATGTTTAAAGTGATTTTCATGCTTCCAGGGCCCCTAAACACAAGATTTATGGAATGGTTAAAAGTGCATGAAAATGGCCAATTTACTCACTCTGAGTTCTCAAAAAGGGTTTCTTCACCCCGGGAAGTGAATTAAATACTATTTGGAGGCATTTAATGTTCGAGCAAAAACGGCTGATTTTTGACAAAAGAGATAACACCCCCCCATTACGTCATGCTTCAGAAATGTGGAAAATGGTCCGTTTTCAAATGTTTTATTTTTGAACGTCAGTTCACATTTGTAGGTGGATCATCAGTGTTAGAGCTAAAATTAGCATGTTTAAAGTGATTTTCATGCTTCCAGGGGCCCTAAACACAAGATTTATGGAATGGTTAAAAGTGCATGAAAATGGCCAATTTACTCACTCTGAGTTCTCAAAAAGGGTTTCTTCACCCCGGGAAGTGAATTAAATACTATTTGGAGGCATTTAATGTTCGAGCAAAAACGGCTGATTTTCGACAAAAGAGATAACACCCCCCCATTACGTCATGCTTCAGAAATGTGGAAAATGGTCCGTTTTCAAATGTTTTATTTTTGAACGTCAGTTCACATTTGTAGGTGGATCATCAGTGTTAGAGCTAAAATGAGCATGTTTAAAGTGATTTTCATGCTTCCAGGGGCCCTAAACACAAGATTTATGGAATGGTTAAAAGTGCATGAAAATGGCCAATTTACTCACTCTGAGATCTCAAAAAGGGTTTCTTCACCCCGGGAAGTGAATTAAATACCATTTGGAGGCATTTAATGTTCGAGCAAAAACGGCTGATTTTCGACAAAAGAGATAACACCCCCCCATTACGTCATGCTTCAGAAATGTGGAAAATGGTCCGTTTTCAAATGTTTTATTTTTGAACGTCAGTTCACATTTGTAGGTGGATCATCAGTGTTAGAGCTAAAATTAGCATGTTTAAAGTGATTTTCATGCTTCCAGGGGCTCGGGAAGTGAATTAAATACCATTTGGAGGCATTTAATGTTCAAGCAAAAACGGCTGATTTTCGGCAAAAGAGATAACACCCCCCCATTACGTCATGCTTCTGAAATGTGGAAAATGGTCCGTTTTCAAATGTTTTATTTTTGAACGTCAGTTCACATTTGTAGGTGGATCATCAGTGTTAGAGCTAAAATTAGCATGTTTAAAGTGATTTTCATGCTTCCAGGGGCCCTAAACACAAGATTTATGGAATGGTTAAAAGTGCATGAAAATGGCCAATTTACTCACTCTGAGTTCTCAAAAAGGGTTTCTTCACCCCGGGAAGTGAATTAAATACTATTTGGAGGCATTTAATGTTCGAGCAAAAATGGCTGATTTTTGACAAAAGAGATAACACCCCCCCATTACGTCATGCTTCAGAAATGTGGAATATGGCCGTTTTCAAATGTTTTATTTTTGAACGTCAGTTCACATTTGTAGGTGGATCATCAGTGTTAGAGCTAAAATTAGCATGTTTAAAGTGATTTTCATGCTTCCAGGGGCTCGGGAAGTGAATTAAATACCATTTGGAGGCATTTAATGTTCAAGCAAAAACGGCTGATTTTCGACAAAAGAGATAACACCCCCCCATTACGTCATGCTTCAGAAATGTGGAAAATGGTCAGTTTTCAAATGTTTTATTTTTGAACGTCAGTTCACATTTGTAGGTGGATCATCAGTGTTAGAGCTAAAATTAGCATGTTTAAAGTGATTTTCATGCTTCCAGGGGCCCTAAACACAAGATTTATGGAATGGTTAAAAGTGCATGAAAATGGCCAATTTACTCACTCTGAGTTCTCAAAAAGGGTTTCTTCACCCCGGGAAGTGAATTAAATACCATTTGGAGGCATTTAATGTTCGAGCAAAAACGGCTGATTTTCGACAAAAGAGATAACACCCCCCCATTACGTCATGCTTCAGAAATGTGGAAAATGGTCCGTTTTCAAATGTTTTATTTTTGAACGTCAGTTCACATTTGTAGGTGGATCATCAGTGTTAGAGCTAAAATTAGCATGTTTAAAGTGATTTTCATGCTTCCAGGGGCCCTAAACACAAGATTTATGGAATGGTTAAAAGTGCATGAAAATGGCCAATTTACTCACTCTGAGTTCTCAAAAAGGGTTTCTTCACCCCGGGAAGTGAATTAAATACTATTTGGAGGCATTTAATGTTCGAGCAAAAACGGCTGATTTTTGACAAAAGAGATAACACCCCCCCATTACGTCATGCTTCAGAAATGTGGAAAATGGTCCGTTTTCAAATATTTTATTTTTGAACGTCAGTTCTCATTTGTAGGTGGATCACCAGTGTTAGAGCTAAAATTAGCATGTTTAAAGTGATTTTCATGCTTCCAGGGGCTCGGGAAGTGAATTAAATACCATTTGGAGGCATTTAATGTTCACGCAAAAACGGCTGATTTTCGACAAAAGAGATAACACCCCCCCATTACGTCATGCTTCAGAAATGTGGAAAATGGTCCGTTTTCAAATGTTTTATTTTTGAACGTCAGTTCACATTTGTAGGTGGATCATCAGTGTTAGAGCTAAAATTAGCATGTTTAAAGTGATTTTCATGCTTCCAGGGGCCCTAAACACAAGATTTATGGAATGGTTAAAAGTGCATGAAAATGGCCAATTTACTCACTCTGAGTTCTCAAAAAGGGTTTCTTCACCCCGGGAAGTGAATTAAATACCATTTGGAGGCATTTAATGTTCGAGCAAAAACGGCTGATTTTGGACAAAAGAGATAACACCCCCCCATTACGTCATGCTTCAGAAATGTGGAAAATGGCCGTTTTCAAATGTTTTATTTTTGAACGTCAGTTCACATTTGTAGGTGGATCATCAGTGTTAGAGCTAAAATTAGCATGTTTAAAGTGATTTTCATGCTTCCAGGGGCTCGGGAAGTGAATTAAATACCATTTGGAGGCATTTAATGTTCAAGCAAAAACGGCTGATTTTCGACAAAAGAGATAACACCCCCCCATTACGTCATGCTTCAGAAATGTGAAAAATGGTCCGTTTTCAAATGTTTTATTTTTGAACGTCAGTTCACATTTGTAGGTGGATCATCAGTGTTAGAGCTAAAATTAGCATGTTTAAAGTGATTTTCATGCTTCCAGGGGCCCTAAACACAAGATTTATGGAATGGGTAAAAGTGCATGAAAATGGCCAATTTACTCACTCTGAGTTCTCAAAAAGGGTTTCTTCACCCCGGGAAGTGAATTAAATACCATTTGGAGGCATTTAATGTTCGAGCAAAAACGGCTATTTTCGACAAAAGAGATAACACCCCCCCATTACGTCATGCTTCAGAAATGTGGAAAATGGTCCGTTTTCCAATGTTTTATTTTTGAACGTCAGTTAGCATTTGTAGGTGGATCATCAGTGTTAGAGCTAAAATTAGCATGTTTAAAGTGATTGTCATGCTTCCAGGGGCTCGGGAAGTGAATTAAATACCATTTGGAGGCATTTAATGTTCAAGCAAAAACGGCTGATTTTCGACAAAAGAGATAACACCTCCCCCATTACGTCATGCTTCAGAAATGTGGAAAATGGTCCGTTTTCAAATGTTTTATTTTTGAACGTCAGTTCACATTTGTAGGTGGATCATCAGTGTTAGAGCTAAAATTAGCATGTTTAAAGTGATTTTCATGCTTCCAGGGGCCCTAAACACAAGATTTATGGAATGGTTAAAAGTGCATGAAAATGGCCAATTTACTCACTCTGAGTTCTCAAAAAGGGTTTCTTCACCCCGGGAAGTGAATTAAATACTATTTGGAGGCATTTAATGTTCGAGCAAAAACGGCTGATTTTTGACAAAAGAGATAACACCCCCCCATTACGTCATGCTTCAGAAATGTGGAAAATGGTCCGTTTTCAAATATTTTATTTTTGAACGTCAGTTCACATTTGTAGGTGGATCATCAGTGTTAGAGCTAAAATTAGCATGTTTAAAGTGATTTTCATGCTTCCAGGGGCTCGGGAAGTGAATTAAATACCATTTGGAGGCATTTAATGTTCAAGCAAAAACGGCTGATTTTCGACAAAAGAGATAACACCCCCCCATTACGTCATGCTTCAGAAATGTGGAAAATGGTCCGTTTTCAAATGTTTTATTTTTGAACGACATTTCACATTTGTAGGTGGATCATCAGTGTTAGAGCTAAAATGAGCATGTTTAAAGTGATTTTCATGCTTCCAGGGGCCCTAAAGACAAGATTTATGGAATGGTTAAAAGTGCATGAAAATGGCCAATTTACTCACTCTGAGTTCTCAAAAAGGGTTTCTTCACCCCGGGAAGTGAATTAAATACCATTTGGAGGCATTTAATGTTCGAGCAAAAACGGCTGATTTTCGACAAAAGAGATAACACCCCCCCATTACGTCATGCTTCAGAAATGTGGAAAATGGCCGTTTTCAAATGTTTTATTTTTGAACGTCAGTTCACATTTGTAGGTGGATCATCAGTGTTAGAGCTAAAATTAGCATGTTTAAAGTGATTTTCATGCTTCCAGGGGCTCGGGAAGTGAATTAAATACCATTTGGAGGCATTTAATGTTCAAGCAAAAACGGCTGATTTTCGACAAAAGAGATAACACCCCCCCATTACGTCATGCTTCTGAAATGTGGAAAATGGTCCGTTTTCAAATGTTTTATTTTTGAACGTCAGTTCACATTTGTAGGTGGATCATCAGTGTTAGAGCTAAAATTAGCATGTTTAAAGTGATTTTCATGCTTCCAGGGGCCCTAAACACAAGATTTATGGAATGGTTAAAAGTGCATGAAAATGGCCAATTTACTCACTCTGAGATCTCAAAAAGGGTTTCTTCACCCCGGGAAGTGAATTAAATACCATTTGGAGGCATTTAATGTTCGAGCAAAAACGGCTGATTTTCGACAAAAGAGATAACACCCCCCCATTACGTCATGCTTCAGAAATGTGGAAAATGGTCCGTTTTCAAATGTTTTATTTTTGAACGTCAGTTCACATTTGTAGGTGGATCATCAGTGTTAGAGCTAAAATTAGCATGTTTAAAGTGATTTTCATGCTTCCAGGGGCTCGGGAAGTGAATTAAATACCATTTGGAGTCATTTAATGTTCAAGCAAAAACGGCTGATTTTCGACAAAAGAGATAACACCCCCCCATTACGTCATGCTTCTGAAATGTGGAAAATGGTCCGTTTTCAAATGTTTTATTTTTGAACGTCAGTTCACATTTGTAGGTGGATCATCAGTGTTAGAGCTAAAATTAGCATGTTTAAAGTGATTTTCATGCTTCCAGGGGCCCTAAACACAAGATTTATGGAATGGTTAAAAGTGCATGAAAATGGCCAATTTACTCACTCTGAGTTCTCAAAAAGGGTTTCTTCACCCCGGGAAGTGAATTAAATACTATTTGGAGGCATTTAATGTTCGAGCAAAAACGGCTGATTTTTGACAAAAGAGATAACACCCCCCCATTACGTCATGCTTCAGAAATGTGGAATATGGCCGTTTTCAAATGTTTTATTTTTGAACGTCAGTTCACATTTGTAGGTGGATCATCAGTGTTAGAGCTAAAATTAGCATGTTTAAAGTGATTTTCATGCTTCCAGGGGCTCGGGAAGTGAATTAAATACCATTTGGAGGCATTTAATGTTCAAGCAAAAACGGCTGATTTTCGACAAAAGAGATAACACCCCCCCATTACGTCATGCTTCAGAAATGTGGAAAATGGTCAGTTTTCAAATGTTTTATTTTTGAACGTCAGTTCACATTTGTAGGTGGATCATCAGTGTTAGAGCTAAAATTAGCATGTTTAAAGTGATTTTCATGCTTCCAGGGGCCCTAAACACAAGATTTATGGAATGGTTAAAAGTGCATGAAAATGGCCAATTTACTCACTCTGAGTTCTCAAAAAGGGTTTCTTCACCCCGGGAAGTGAATTAAATACCATTTGGAGGCATTTAATGTTCGAGCAAAAACGGCTGATTTTCGACAAAAGAGATAACACCCCCCCATTACGTCATGCTTCAGAAATGTGGAAAATGGTCCGTTTTCAAATGTTTTATTTTTGAACGTCAGTTCACATTTGTAGGTGGATCATCAGTGTTAGAGCTAAAATTAGCATGTTTAAAGTGATTTTCATGCTTCCAGGGGCCCTAAACACAAGATTTATGGAATGGTTAAAAGTGCATGAAAATGGCCAATTTACTCACTCTGAGTTCTCAAAAAGGGTTTCTTCACCCCGGGAAGTGAATTAAATACTATTTGGAGGCATTTAATGTTCGAGCAAAAACGGCTGATTTTTGACAAAAGAGATAACACCCCCCCATTACGTCATGCTTCAGAAATGTGAAAAATGGTCCGTTTTCAAATGTTTTATTTTTGAACGTCAGTTCACATTTGTAGGTGGATCATCAGTGTTAGAGCTAAAATTAGCATGTTTAAAGTGATTTTCATGCTTCCAGGGGCCCTAAACACAAGATTTATGGAATGGGTAAAAGTGCATGAAAATGGCCAATTTACTCACTCTGAGTTCTCAAAAAGGGTTTCTTCACCCCGGGAAGTGAATTAAATACCATTTGGAGGCATTTAATGTTCGAGCAAAAACGGCTATTTTCGACAAAAGAGATAACACCCCCCCATTACGTCATGCTTCAGAAATGTGGAAAATGGTCCGTTTTCCAATGTTTTATTTTTGAACGTCAGTTAGCATTTGTAGGTGGATCATCAGAGTTAGAGCTAAAATTAGCATGTTTAAAGTGATTGTCATGCTTCCAGGGGCTCGGGAAGTGAATTAAATACCATTTGGAGGCATTTAATGTTCAAGCAAAAACGGCTGATTTTCGACAAAAGAGATAACACCTCCCCCATTACGTCATGCTTCAGAAATGTGGAAAATGGTCCGTTTTCAAATGTTTTATTTTTGAACGTCAGTTCACATTTGTAGGTGGATCATCAGTGTTAGAGCTAAAATTAGCATGTTTAAAGTGATTTTCATGCTTCCAGGGGCCCTAAACACAAGATTTATGGAATGGTTAAAAGTGCATGAAAATGGCCAATTTACTCACTCTGAGTTCTCAAAAAGGGTTTCTTCACCCCGGGAAGTGAATTAAATACTATTTGGAGGCATTTAATGTTCGAGCAAAAACGGCTGATTTTTGACAAAAGAGATAACACCCCCCCATTACGTCATGCTTCAGAAATGTGGAAAATGGTCCGTTTTCAAATATTTTATTTTTGAACGTCAGTTCACATTTGTAGGTGGATCATCAGTGTTAGAGCTAAAATTAGCATGTTTAAAGTGATTTTCATGCTTCCAGGGGCTCGGGAAGTGAATTAAATACCATTTGGAGGCATTTAATGTTCAAGCAAAAACGGCTGATTTTCGACAAAAGAGATAACACCCCCCCATTACGTCATGCTTCAGAAATGTGGAAAATGGTCCGTTTTCAAATGTTTTATTTTTGAACGACATTTCACATTTGTAGGTGGATCATCAGTGTTAGAGCTAAAATGAGCATGTTTAAAGTGATTTTCATGCTTCCAGGGGCCCTAAAGACAAGATTTATGGAATGGTTAAAAGTGCATGAAAATGGCCAATTTACTCACTCTGAGTTCTCAAAAAGGGTTTCTTCACCCCGGGAAGTGAATTAAATACCATTTGGAGGCATTTAATGTTCGAGCAAAAACGGCTGATTTTCGACAAAAGAGATAACACCCCCCCATTACGTCATGCTTCAGAAATGTGGAAAATGGCCGTTTTCAAATGTTTTATTTTTGAACGTCAGTTCACATTTGTAGGTGGATCATCAGTGTTAGAGCTAAAATTAGCATGTTTAAAGTGATTTTCATGCTTCCAGGGGCTCGGGAAGTGAATTAAATACCATTTGGAGGCATTTAATGTTCAAGCAAAAACGGCTGATTTTCGACAAAAGAGATAACACCCCCCCATTACGTCATGCTTCTGAAATGTGGAAAATGGTCCGTTTTCAAATGTTTTATTTTTGAACGTCAGTTCACATTTGTAGGTGGATCATCAGTGTTAGAGCTAAAATTAGCATGTTTAAAGTGATTTTCATGCTTCCAGGGGCCCTAAACACAAGATTTATGGAATGGTTAAAAGTGCATGAAAATGGCCAATTTACTCACTCTGAGATCTCAAAAAGGGTTTCTTCACCCCGGGAAGTGAATTAAATACCATTTGGAGGCATTTAATGTTCGAGCAAAAACGGCTGATTTTCGACAAAAGAGATAACACCCCCCCATTACGTCATGCTTCAGAAATGTGGAAAATGGTCCGTTTTCAAATGTTTTATTTTTGAACGTCAGTTCACATTTGTAGGTGGATCATCAGTGTTAGAGCTAAAATTAGCATGTTTAAAGTGATTTTCATGCTTCCAGGGGCTCGGGAAGTGAATTAAATACCATTTGGAGTCATTTAATGTTCAAGCAAAAACGGCTGATTTTCGACAAAAGAGATAACACCCCCCCATTACGTCATGCTTCTGAAATGTGGAAAATGGTCCGTTTTCAAATGTTTTATTTTTGAACGTCAGTTCACATTTGTAGGTGGATCATCAGTGTTAGAGCTAAAATTAGCATGTTTAAAGTGATTTTCATGCTTCCAGGGGCCCTAAACACAAGATTTATGGAATGGTTAAAAGTGCATGAAAATGGCCAATTTACTCACTCTGAGTTCTCAAAAAGGGTTTCTTCACCCCGGGAAGTGAATTAAATACTATTTGGAGGCATTTAATGTTCGAGCAAAAACGGCTGATTTTTGACAAAAGAGATAACACCCCCCCATTACGTCATGCTTCAGAAATGTGGAATATGGCCGTTTTCAAATGTTTTATTTTTGAACGTCAGTTCACATTTGTAGGTGGATCATCAGTGTTAGAGCTAAAATTAGCATGTTTAAAGTGATTTTCATGCTTCCAGGGGCTCGGGAAGTGAATTAAATACCATTTGGAGGCATTTAATGTTCAAGCAAAAACGGCTGATTTTCGACAAAAGAGATAACACCCCCCCATTACGTCATGCTTCAGAAATGTGGAAAATGGTCAGTTTTCAAATGTTTTATTTTTGAACGTCAGTTCACATTTGTAGGTGGATCATCAGTGTTAGAGCTAAAATTAGCATGTTTAAAGTGATTTTCATGCTTCCAGGGGCCCTAAACACAAGATTTATGGAATGGTTAAAAGTGCATGAAAATGGCCAATTTACTCACTCTGAGTTCTCAAAAAGGGTTTCTTCACCCCGGGAAGTGAATTAAATACCATTTGGAGGCATTTAATGTTCGAGCAAAAACGGCTGATTTTCGACAAAAGAGATAACACCCCCCCATTACGTCATGCTTCAGAAATGTGGAAAATGGTCCGTTTTCAAATGTTTTATTTTTGAACGTCAGTTCACATTTGTAGGTGGATCATCAGTGTTAGAGCTAAAATTAGCATGTTTAAAGTGATTTTCATGCTTCCAGGGGCCCTAAACACAAGATTTATGGAATGGTTAAAAGTGCATGAAAATGGCCAATTTACTCACTCTGAGTTCTCAAAAAGGGTTTCTTCACCCCGGGAAGTGAATTAAATACTATTTGGAGGCATTTAATGTTCGAGCAAAAACGGCTGATTTTTGACAAAAGAGATAACACCCCCCCATTACGTCATGCTTCAGAAATGTGGAAAATGGTCCGTTTTCAAATATTTTATTTTTGAACGTCAGTTCTCATTTGTAGGTGGATCATCAGTGTTAGAGCTAAAATTAGCATGTTTAAAGTGATTTTCATGCTTCCAGGGGCTCGGGAAGTGAATTAAATACCATTTGGAGGCATTTAATGTTCAAGCAAAAACGGCTGATTTTCGACAAAAGAGATAACACCCCCCCATTACGTCATGCTTCAGAAATGTGGAAAATGGTCCGTTTTCAAATGTTTTATTTTTGAACGTCAGTTCACATTTGTAGGTGGATCATCAGTGTTAGAGCTAAAATTAGCATGTTTAAAGTGATTTTCATGCTTCCAGGGGCCCTAAACACAAGATTTATGGAATGGTTAAAAGTGCATGAAAATGGCCAATTTACTCACTCTGAGTTCTCAAAAAGGGTTTCTTCACCCCGGGAAGTGAATTAAATACCATTTGAAGGCATTTAATGTTCGAGCAAAAACGGCTGATTTTCGACAAAAGAGATAACACCCCCCCATTACGTCATGCTTCAGAAATGTGGAAAATGGCCGTTTTCAAATGTTTTATTTTTGAACGTCAGTTCACATTTGTAGGTGGATCATCAGTGTTAGAGCTAAAATTAGCATGTTTAAAGTGATTTTCATGCTTCCAGGGGCTCGGGAAGTGAATTAAATACCATTTGGAGGCATTTAATGTTCAAGCAAAAACGGCTGATTTTCGACAAAAGAGATAACACCCCCCCATTACGTCATGCTTCAGAAATGTGAAAAATGGTCCGTTTTCAAATGTTTTATTTTTAAACACAAGATTTATGGAATGGGTAAAAGTGCATGAAAATGGCCAATTTACTCACTCTGAGTTCTCAAAAAGGGTTTCTTCACCCCGGGAAGTGAATTAAATACCATTTGGAGGCATTTAATGTTCGAGCAAAAACGGCTATTTTCGACAAAAGAGATAACACCCCCCCATTATGTCATGCTTCAGAAATGTGGAAAATGGTCCGTTTTCAAATGTTTTATTTTTGAACGTCAGTTCACATTTGTAGGTGGATCATCAGTGTTAGAGCTAAAATTAGCATGTTTAAAGTGATTTTCATGCTTCCAGGGGCCCTAAACACAAGATTTATGGAATGGTTAAAAGTGCATGAAAATGGCCAATTTACTCACTCTGAGTTCTCAAAAAGGGTTTCTTCACCCCAGGAAGTGAATTAAATACCATTTGGAGGCATTTAATGTTCAAGCAAAAACGGCTGATTTTCGACAAAAGAGATAACACCCCCCCATTACGTCATGCTTCTGAAATGTGGAAAATGGTCCGTTTTCAAATGTTTTATTTTTGAACGTCAGTTCACATTTGTAGGTGGATCATCAGTGTTAGAGCTAAAATTAGCATGTTTAAAGTGATTTTCATGCTTCCAGGGGCCCTAAACACAAGATTTATGGAATGGTTAAAAGTGCATGAAAATGGCCAATTTACTCACTCTGAGATCTCAAAAAGGGTTTCTTCACCCCGGGAAGTGAATTAAATACAATTTGGAGGCATTTAATGTTCGAGCAAAAACGGCTGATTTTCGACAAAAGAGATAACACCCCCCCATTACGTCATGCTTCAGAAATGTGGAAAATGGTCCGTTTTCAAATGTTTTATTTTTGAACGTCAGTTCACATTTGTAGGTGGATCATCAGTGTTAGAGCTAAAATTAGCATGTTTAAAGTGATTTTCATGCTTCCAGGGGCTCGGGAAGTGAATTAAATACCATTTGGAGGCATTTAATGTTCAAGCAAAAACGGCTGATTTTCGACAAAAGAGATAACACCCCCCCATTACGTCATGCTTCTGAAATGTGGAAAATGGTCCGTTTTCAAATGTTTTATTTTTGAACGTCAGTTCACATTTGTAGGTGGATCATCAGTGTTAGAGCTAAAATTAGCATGTTTAAAGTGATTTTCATGCTTCCAGGGGCCCTAAACACAAGATTTATGGAATGGTTAAAAGTGCATGAAAATGGCCAATTTACTCACTCTGAGTTCTCAAAAAGGGTTTCTTCACCCCGGGAAGTGAATTAAATACCATTTGGAGGCATTTAATGTTCAAGCAAAAACGGCTGATTTTCGACAAAAGAGATAACACCTCCCCCATTACGTCATGCTTCAGAAATGTGGAAAATGGTCCGTTTTCAAATGTTTTATTTTTGAACGTCAGTTCACATTTGTAGGTGGATCATCAGTGTTAGAGCTAAAATTAGCATGTTTAAAGTGATTTTCATGCTTCCAGGGGCCCTAAACACAAGATTTATGGAATGGTTAAAAGTGCATGAAAATGGCCAATTTACTCACTCTGAGTTCTCAAAAAGGGTTTCTTCACCCCGGGAAGTGAATTAAATACTATTTGGAGGCATTTAATGTTCGAGCAAAAACGGCTGATTTTTGACAAAAGAGATAACACCCCCCCATTACGTCATGCTTCAGAAATGTGGAAAATGGTCCGTTTTCAAATATTTTATTTTTGAACGTCACTTCACATTTGTAGGTGGATCATCAGTGTTAGAGCTAAAATTAGCATGTTTAAAGTGATTTTCATGCTTCCAGGGGCTCGGGAAGTGAATTAAATACCATTTGGAGGCATTTAATGTTCAAGCAAAAACGGCTGATTTTCGACAAAAGAGATAACACCCCCCCATTACGTCATGCTTCAGAAATGTGGAAAATGGTCCGTTTTCAAATGTTTTATTTTTGAACGACATTTCACATTTGTAGGTGGATCATCAGTGTTAGAGCTAAAATGAGCATGTTTAAAGTGATTTTCATGCTTCCAGGGGCCCTAAAGACAAGATTTATGGAATGGTTAAAAGTGCATGAAAATGGCCAATTTACTCACTCTGAGTTCTCAAAAAGGGTTTCTTCACCCCAGGAAGTGAATTAAATACCATTTGGAGGCATTTAATGTTCGAGCAAAAACGGCTGATTTTCGACAAAAGAGATAACACCCCCCCATTACGTCATGCTTCAGAAATGTGGAAAATGGCCGTTTTCAAATGTTTTATTTTTGAACGTCAGTTCACATTTGTATGTGGATCATCAGTGTTAGAGCTAAAATTAGCATGTTTAAAGTGATTTTCATGCTTCCAGGGGCTCGGGAAGTGAATTAAATACCATTTGGAGGCATTTAATGTTCAAGCAAAAACGGCTGATTTTCGACAAAAGAGATAACACCCCCCCATTACGTCATGCTTCTGAAATGTGGAAAATGGTCCGTTTTCAAATGTTTTATTTTTGAACGTCAGTTCACATTTGTAGGTGGATCATCAGTGTTAGAGCTAAAATTAGCATGTTTAAAGTGATTTTCATGCTTCCAGGGGCCCTAAACACAAGATTTATGGAATGGTTAAAAGTGCATGAAAATGGCCAATTTACTCACTCTGAGATCTCAAAAAGGGTTTCTTCACCCCGGGAAGTGAATTAAATACAATTTGGAGGCATTTAATGTTCGAGCAAAAACGGCTGATTTTCGACAAAAGAGATAACACCCCCCCATTACGTCATGCTTCAGAAATGTGGAAAATGGTCCGTTTTCAAATGTTTTATTTTTGAACGTCAGTTCACATTTGTAGGTGGATCATCAGTGTTAGAGCTAAAATTAGCATGTTTAAAGTGATTTTCATGCTTCCAGGGGCTCGGGAAGTGAATTAAATACCATTTGGAGGCATTTAATGTTCAAGCAAAAACGGCTGATTTTCGACAAAAGAGATAACACCCCCCCATTACGTCATGCTTCTGAAATGTGGAAAATGGTCCGTTTTCAAATGTTTTATTTTTGAACGTCAGTTCACATTTGTAGGTGGATCATCAGTGTTAGAGCTAAAATTAGCATGTTTAAAGTGATTTTCATGCTTCCAGGGGCCCTAAACACAAGATTTATGGAATGGTTAAAAGTGCATGAAAATGGCCAATTTACTCACTCTGAGTTCTCAAAAAGGGTTTCTTCACCCCGGGAAGTGAATTAAATACTATTTGGAGGCATTTAATGTTCGAGCAAAAACGGCTGATTTTTGACAAAAGAGATAACACCCCCCCATTACGTCATGCTTCAGAAATGTGGAATATGGCCGTTTTCAAATGTTTTATTTTTGAACGTCAGTTCACATTTGTAGGTGGATCATCAGTGTTAGAGCTAAAATTAGCATGTTTAAAGTGATTTTCATGCTTCCAGGGGCTCGGGAAGTGAATTAAATACCATTTGGAGGCATTTAATGTTCAAGCAAAAACGGCTGATTTTCGACAAAAGAGATAACACCCCCCCCATTACGTCATGCTTCAGAAATGTGGAAAATGGTCAGTTTTCAAATGTTTTGCTTTTGAACGTCAGTTCACATTTGTAGGTGGATCATCAGTGTTAGAGCTAAAATTAGCATGTTTAAAGTGATTTTCATGCTTCCAGGGGCCCTAAACACAAGATTTATGGAATGGTTAAAAGTGCATGAAAATGGCCAATTTACTCACTCTGAGTTCTCAAAAAGGGTTTCTTCACCCCGGGAAGTGAATTAAATACCATTTGGAGGCATTTAATGTTCGAGCAAAAACGGCTGATTTTCGACAAAAGAGATAACACCCCCCCATTACGTCATGCTTCAGAAATGTGGAAAATGGTCCGTTTTCAAATGTTTTATTTTTGAACGTCAGTTCACATTTGTAGGTGGATCATCAGTGTTAGAGCTAAAATTAGCATGTTTAAAGTGATTTTCATGCTTCCAGGGGCCCTAAACACAAGATTTATGGAATGGTGAAAAGTGCATGAAAATGGCCAATTTACTCACTCTGAGTTCTCAAAAAGGGTTTCTTCACCCCGGGAAGTGAATTAAATACTATTTGGAGGCATTTAATGTTCGAGCAAAAACGGCTGATTTTTGACAAAAGAGATAACACCCCCCCATTACGTCATGCTTCAGAAATGTGGAAAATGGTCCGTTTTCAAATATTTTATTTTTGAACGTCAGTTCTCATTTGTAGGTGGATCATCAGTGTTAGAGCTAAAATTAGCATGTTTAAAGTGATTTTCATGCTTCCAGGGGCTCGGGAAGTGAATTAAACACCATTTGGAGGCATTTAATGTTCAAGCAAAAACGGCTGATTTTCGACAAAAGAGATAACACCCCCCCATTACGTCATGCTTCAGAAATGTGGAAAATGGTCCGTTTTCAAATGTTTTATTTTTGAACGTCAGTTCACATTTGTAGGTGGATCATCAGTGTTAGAGCTAAAATTAGCATGTTTAAAGTGATTTTCATGCTTCCAGGGGCCCTAAACACAAGATTTATGGAATGGTTAAAAGTGCATGAAAATGGCCAATTTACTCACTCTGAGTTCTCAAAAAGGGTTTCTTCACCCCGGGAAGTGAATTAAATACCATTTGGAGGCATTTAATGTTCGAGCAAAAACGGCTGATTTTCGACAAAAGAGATAACACCCCCCCATTACGTCATGCTTCAGAAATGTGGAAAATGGCCGTTTTCAAATGTTTTATTTTTGAACGTCAGTTCACATTTGTAGGTGGATCATCAGTGTTAGAGCTAAAATTAGCATGTTTAAAGTGATTTTCATGCTTCCAGGGGCTCGGGAAGTGAATTAAATACCATTTGGAGGCATTTAATGTTCAAGCAAAAACGGCTGATTTTCGACAAAAGAGATAACACCCCCCCCATTACGTCATGCTTCAGAAATGTGAAAAATGGTCCGTTTTCAAATGTTTTATTTTTGAACGTCAGTTCACATTTGTAGGTGGATCATCAGAGTTAGAGCTAAAATTAGCATGTTTAAAGTGATTTTCATGCTTCCAGGGGCCCTAAACACAAGATTTATGGAATGGTTAAAAGTGCATGAAAATGGCCAATTTACTCACTCTGAGTTCTCAAAAAGGGTTTCTTCACCCCGGGAAGTGAATTAAATACCATTTGGAGGCATTTAATGTTTGAGCAAAAACGGCTATTTTCGACAAAAGAGATAACACCCCCCCATTACGTCATGCTTCAGAAATGTGGAAAATGGTCCGTTTTCAAATGTTTTATTTTTGAACGTCAGTTAGCATTTGTAGGTGGATCATCAGTGTTAGAGCTAAAATTAGCATGTTTAAAGTGATTGTCATGCTTCCAGGGGCTCGGGAAGTGAATTAAATACCATTTGGAGGCATTTAATGTTCAAGCAAAAACTGCTGATTTTCGACAAAAGAGATAACACCTCCCCCATTACGTCATGCTTCAGAAATGTGGAAAATGGTCCGTTTTCAAATGTTTTATTTTTGAACGTCAGTTCACATTTGTAGGTGGATCATCAGTGTTAGAGCTAAAATTAGCATGTTTAAAGTGATTTTCATGCTTCCAGGGGCCCTAAACACAAGATTTATGGAATGGTTAAAAGTGCATGAAAATGGCCAATTTACTCACTCTGAGTTCTCAAAAAGGGTTTCTTCACCCCGGGAAGTGAATGAAATACTATTTGGAGGCATTTAATGTTCGAGCAAAAACGGCTGATTTTTGACAAAAGAGATAACACCCCCCCCATTACGTCATGCTTCAGAAATGTGGAAAATGGTCCGTTTTCAAATATTTTATTTTTGAACGTCAGTTCACATTTGTAGGTGGATCATCAGTGTTAGAGCTAAAATTAGCATGTTTAAAGTGATTTTCATGCTTCCAGGGGCTCGGGAAGTGAATTAAATACCATTTGGAGGCATTTAATGTTCAAGCAAAAACGGCTGATTTTCGACAAAAGAGATAACACCCCCCCATTACGTCATGCTTCAGAAATGTGGAAAATGGTCCGTTTTCAAATGTTTTATTTTTGAACGACATTTCACATTTGTAGGTGGATCATCAGTGTTAGAGCTAAAATGAGCATGTTTAAAGTGATTTTCATGCTTCCAGGGGCCCTAAAGACAAGATTTATGGAATGGTTAAAAGTGCATGAAAATGGCCAATTTACTCACTCTGAGTTCTCAAAAAGGGTTTCTTCACCCCGGGAAGTGAATTAAATACCATTTGGAGGCATTTAATGTTCGAGCAAAAACGGCTGATTTTCGACAAAAGAGATAACACCCCCCATTACGTCATGCTTCAGAAATGTGGAAAATGGCCGTTTTCAAATGTTTTATTTTTGAACGTCAGTTCACATTTGTAGGTGGATCATCAGTGTTAGAGCTAAAATTAGCATGTTTAAAGTGATTTTCATGCTTCCAGGGGCTCGGGAAGTGAATTAAATACCATTTGGAGGCATTTAATGTTCAAGCAAAAACGGCTGATTTTCGACAAAAGAGATAACACCCCCCCATTACGTCATGCTTCTGAAATGTGGAAAATGGTCCGTTTTCAAATGTTTTATTTTTGAACGTCAGTTCACATTTGTAGGTGGATCATCAGTGTTAGAGCTAAAATTAGCATGTTTAAAGTGATTTTCATGCTTCCAGGGGCCCTAAACACAAGATTTATGGAATGGTTAAAAGTGCATGAAAATGGCCAATTTACTCACTCTGAGTTCTCAAAAAGGGTTTCTTCACCCCGGGAAGTGAATTAAATACTATTTGGAGGCATTTAATGTTCGAGCAAAAACGGCTGATTTTTGACAAAAGAGATAACACCCCCCCATTACGTCATGCTTCAGAAATGTGGAAAATGGTCCGTTTTCAAATATTTTATTTTTGAACGTCAGTTCACATTTGTAGGTGGATCATCAGTGTTAGAGCTAAAATTAGCATGTTTAAAGTGATTTTCATGCTTCCAGGGGCTCGGGAAGTGAATTAAATACCATTTGGAGGCATTTAATGTTCAAGCAAAAACGGCTGATTTTCGACAAAAGAGATAACACCCCCCCATTACGTCATGGTTCAGAAATGTGGAAAATGGTCCGTTTTCAAATGTTTTATTTTTGAACGACATTTCACATTTGTAGGTGGATCATCAGTGTTAGAGCTAAAATGAGCATGTTTAAAGTGATTTTCATGCTTCCAGGGGCCCTAAAGACAAGATTTATGGAATGGTTAAAAGTGCATGAAAATGGCCAATTTACTCACTCTGAGTTCTCAAAAAGGGTTTCTTCACCCCGGGAAGTGAATTAAATACCATTTGGAGGCATTTAATGTTCGAGCAAAAACGGCTGATTTTCGACAAAAGAGATAACACCCCCCCATTACGTCATGCTTCAGAAATGTGGAAAATGGCCGTTTTCAAATGTTTTATTTTTGAACGTCAGTTCACATTTGTAGGTGGATCATCAGTGTTAGAGCTAAAATTACCATGTTTAAAGTGATTTTCATGCTTCCAGGGGCTCGGGAAGTGAATTAAATACCATTTGGAGGCATTTAATGTTCAAGCAAAAACGGCTGATTTTCGACAAAAGAGATAACACCCCCCCATTACGTCATGCTTCAGAAATGTGAAAAATGGTCCGTTTTCAAATGTTTTATTTTTGAACGTCAGTTCACATTTGTAGGTGGATCATCAGTGTTAGAGCTAAAATTTGCATGTTTAAAGTGATTTTCATGCTTCCAGGGGCCCTAAACACAAGATTTATGGAATGGGTAAAAGTGCATGAAAATGGCCAATTTACTCACTCTGAGTTCTCAAAAAGGGTTTCTTCACCCCGGGAAGTGAATTAAATACCATTTGGAGGCATTTAATGTTCGAGCAAAAACGGCTATTTTCGACAAAAGAGATAACACCCCCCCATTATGTCATGCTTCAGAAATGTGGAAAATGGTCCGTTTTCAAATGTTTTATTTTTGAACGTCAGTTAGCATTTGTAGGTGGATCATCAGTGTTAGAGCTAAAATTAGCATGTTTAAAGTGATTGTCATGCTTCCAGGGGCTCGGGAAGTGAATTAAATACCATTTGGAGGCATTTAATGTTCAAGCAAAAACGGCTGATTTTCGACAAAAGAGATAACACCTCCCCCATTACGTCATGCTTCAGAAATGTGGAAAATGGTCCGTTTTCAAATGTTTTATTTTTGAACGTCAGTTCACATTTGTAGGTGGATCATCAGTGTTAGAGCTAAAATTAGCATGTTTAAAGTGATTTTCATGCTTCCAGGGGCCCTAAACACAAGATTTATGGAATGGTTAAAAGTGCATGAAAATGGCCAATTTACTCACTCTGAGTTCTCAAAAAGGGTTTCTTCACCCCGGGAAGTGAATTAAATACTATTTGGAGGCATTTAATGTTCGAGCAAAAACGGCTGATTTTTGACAAAAGAGATAACACCCCCCCATTACGTCATGCTTCAGAAATGTGGAAAATGGTCCGTTTTCAAATATTTTATTTTTGAACGTCAGTTCACATTTGTAGGTGGATCATCAGTGTTAGAGCTAAAATTAGCATGTTTAAAGTGATTTTCATGCTTCCAGGGGCTCGGGAAGTGAATTAAATACCATTTGGAGGCATTTAATGTTCAAGCAAAAACTGCTGATTTTCGACAAAAGAGATAACACCCCCCCATTACGTCATGCTTCAGAAATGTGGAAAATGGTCCGTTTTCAAATGTTTTATTTTTGAACGACATTTCACATTTGTAGGTGGATCATCAGTGTTAGAGCTAAAATGAGCATGTTTAAAGTGATTTTCATGCTTCCAGGGGCCCTAAAGACAAGATTTATGGAATGGTTAAAAGTGCATGAAAATGGCCAATTTACTCACTCTGAGTTCTCAAAAAGGGTTTCTTCACCCCAGGAAGTGAATTAAATACCATTTGGAGGCATTTAATGTTCGAGCAAAAACGGCTGATTTTCGACAAAAGAGATAACACCCCCCCATTACGTCATGCTTCAGAAATGTGGAAAATGGCCGTTTTCAAATGTTTTATTTTTGAACGTCAGTTCACATTTGTAGGTGGATCATCAGTGTTAGAGCTAAAATTAGCATGTTTAAAGTGATTTTCATGCTTCCAGGGGCTCGGGAAGTGAATTAAATACCATTTGGAGGCATTTAATGTTCAAGCAAAAACGGCTGATTTTCGACAAAAGAGATAACACCCCCCCATTACGTCATGCTTCTGAAATGTGGAAAATGGTCCGTTTTCAAATGTTTTATTTTTGAACGTCAGTTCACATTTGTAGGTGGATCATCAGTGTTAGAGCTAAAATTAGCATGTTTAAAGTGATTTTCATGCTTCCAGGGGCCCTAAACACAAGATTTATGGAATGGTTAAAAGTGCATGAAAATGGCCAATTTACTCACTCTGAGATCTCAAAAAGGGTTTCTTCACCCCGGGAAGTGAATTAAATACAATTTGGAGGCATTTAATGTTCGAGCAAAAACGGCTGATTTTCGACAAAAGAGATAACACCCCCCCATTACGTCATGCTTCAGAAATGTGGAAAATGGTCCGTTTTCAAATGTTTTATTTTTGAACGTCAGTTCACATTTGTAGGTGGATCATCAGTGTTAGAGCTAAAATTAGCATGTTTAAAGTGATTTTCATGCTTCCAGGGGCTCGGGAAGTGAATTAAATACCATTTGGAGGCATTTAATGTTCAAGCAAAAACGGCTGATTTTCGACAAAAGAGATAACACCCCCCCATTACGTCATGCTTCTGAAATGTGGAAAATGGTCCGTTTTCAAATGTTTTATTTTTGAACGTCAGTTCACATTTGTAGGTGGATCATCAGTGTTAGAGCTAAAATTAGCATGTTTAAAGTGATTTTCATGCTTCCAGGGGCCCTAAACACAAGATTTATGGAATGGTTAAAAGTGCATGAAAATGGCCAATTTACTCACTCTGAGTTCTCAAAAAGGGTTTCTTCACCCCGGGAAGTGAATTAAATACCATTTGGAGGCATTTAATGTTCAAGCAAAAACGGCTGATTTTCGACAAAAGAGATAACACCTCCCCCATTACGTCATGCTTCAGAAATGTGGAAAATGGTCCGTTTTCAAATGTTTTATTTTTGAACGTCAGTTCACATTTGTAGGTGGATCATCAGTGTTAGAGCTAAAATTAGCATGTTTAAAGTGATTTTCATGCTTCCAGGGGCCCTAAACACAAGATTTATGGAATGGTTAAAAGTGCATGAAAATGGCCAATTTACTCACTCTGAGTTCTCAAAAAGGGTTTCTTCACCCCGGGAAGTGAATTAAATACTATTTGGAGGCATTTAATGTTCGAGCAAAAACGGCTGATTTTTGACAAAAGAGATAACACCCCCCCATTACGTCATGCTTCAGAAATGTGGAAAATGGTCCGTTTTCAAATATTTTATTTTTGAACGTCAGTTCACATTTGTAGGTGGATCATCAGTGTTAGAGCTAAAATTAGCATGTTTAAAGTGATTTTCATGCTTCCAGGGGCTCGGGAAGTGAATTAAATACCATTTGGAGGCATTTAATGTTCAAGCAAAAACGGCTGATTTTCGACAAAAGAGATAACACCCCCCCATTACGTCATGCTTCAGAAATGTGGAAAATGGTCCGTTTTCAAATGTTTTATTTTTGAACGACATTTCACATTTGTAGGTGGATCATCAGTGTTAGAGCTAAAATGAGCATGTTTAAAGTGATTTTCATGCTTCCAGGGGCCCTAAAGACAAGATTTATGGAATGGTTAAAAGTGCATGAAAATGGCCAATTTACTCACTCTGAGTTCTCAAAAAGGGTTTCTTCACCCCAGGAAGTGAATTAAATACCATTTGGAGGCATTTAATGTTCGAGCAAAAACGGCTGATTTTCGACAAAAGAGATAACACCCCCCCATTACGTCATGCTTCAGAAATGTGGAAAATGGCCGTTTTCAAATGTTTTATTTTTGAACGTCAGTTCACATTTGTATGTGGATCATCAGTGTTAGAGCTAAAATTAGCATGTTTAAAGTGATTTTCATGCTTCCAGGGGCTCGGGAAGTGAATTAAATACCATTTGGAGGCATTTAATGTTCAAGCAAAAACGGCTGATTTTCGACAAAAGAGATAACACCCCCCCATTACGTCATGCTTCTGAAATGTGGAAAATGGTCCGTTTTCAAATGTTTTATTTTTGAACGTCAGTTCACATTTGTAGGTGGATCATCAGTGTTAGAGCTAAAATTAGCATGTTTAAAGTGATTTTCATGCTTCCAGGGGCCCTAAACACAAGATTTATGGAATGGTTAAAAGTGCATGAAAATGGCCAATTTACTCACTCTGAGATCTCAAAAAGGGTTTCTTCACCCCGGGAAGTGAATTAAATACAATTTGGAGGCATTTAATGTTCGAGCAAAAACGGCTGATTTTCGACAAAAGAGATAACACCCCCCCATTACGTCATGCTTCAGAAATGTGGAAAATGGTCCGTTTTCAAATGTTTTATTTTTGAACGTCAGTTCACATTTGTAGGTGGATCATCAGTGTTAGAGCTAAAATTAGCATGTTTAAAGTGATTTTCATGCTTCCAGGGGCTCGGGAAGTGAATTAAATACCATTTGGAGGCATTTAATGTTCAAGCAAAAACGGCTGATTTTCGACAAAAGAGATAACACCCCCCCATTACGTCATGCTTCTGAAATGTGGAAAATGGTCCGTTTTCAAATGTTTTATTTTTGAACGTCAGTTCACATTTGTAGGTGGATCATCAGTGTTAGAGCTAAAATTAGCATGTTTAAAGTGATTTTCATGCTTCCAGGGGCCCTAAACACAAGATTTATGGAATGGTTAAAAGTGCATGAAAATGGCCAATTTACTCACTCTGAGTTCTCAAAAAGGGTTTCTTCACCCCGGGAAGTGAATTAAATACTATTTGGAGGCATTTAATGTTCGAGCAAAAACGGCTGATTTTTGACAAAAGAGATAACACCCCCCCATTACGTCATGCTTCAGAAATGTGGAATATGGCCGTTTTCAAATGTTTTATTTTTGAACGTCAGTTCACATTTGTAGGTGGATCATCAGTGTTAGAGCTAAAATTAGCATGTTTAAAGTGATTTTCATGCTTCCAGGGGCTCGGGAAGTGAATTAAATACCATTTGGAGGCATTTAATGTTCAAGCAAAAACGGCTGATTTTCGACAAAAGAGATAACACCCCCCCCATTACGTCATGCTTCAGAAATGTGGAAAATGGTCAGTTTTCAAATGTTTTGCTTTTGAACGTCAGTTCACATTTGTAGGTGGATCATCAGTGTTAGAGCTAAAATTAGCATGTTTAAAGTGATTTTCATGCTTCCAGGGGCCCTAAACACAAGATTTATGGAATGGTTAAAAGTGCATGAAAATGGCCAATTTACTCACTCTGAGTTCTCAAAAAGGGTTTCTTCACCCCGGGAAGTGAATTAAATACCATTTGGAGGCATTTAATGTTCGAGCAAAAACGGCTGATTTTCGACAAAAGAGATAACACCCCCCCATTACGTCATGCTTCAGAAATGTGGAAAATGGTCCGTTTTCAAATGTTTTATTTTTGAACGTCAGTTCACATTTGTAGGTGGATCATCAGTGTTAGAGCTAAAATTAGCATGTTTAAAGTGATTTTCATGCTTCCAGGGGCCCTAAACACAAGATTTATGGAATGGTGAAAAGTGCATGAAAATGGCCAATTTACTCACTCTGAGTTCTCAAAAAGGGTTTCTTCACCCCGGGAAGTGAATTAAATACTATTTGGAGGCATTTAATGTTCGAGCAAAAACGGCTGATTTTTGACAAAAGAGATAACACCCCCCCATTACGTCATGCTTCAGAAATGTGGAAAATGGTCCGTTTTCAAATATTTTATTTTTGAACGTCAGTTCTCATTTGTAGGTGGATCATCAGTGTTAGAGCTAAAATTAGCATGTTTAAAGTGATTTTCATGCTTCCAGGGGCTCGGGAAGTGAATTAAACACCATTTGGAGGCATTTAATGTTCAAGCAAAAACGGCTGATTTTCGACAAAAGAGATAACACCCCCCCATTACGTCATGCTTCAGAAATGTGGAAAATGGTCAGTTTTCAAATGTTTTATTTTTGAACGTCAGTTCACATTTGTAGGTGGATCATCAGTGTTAGAGCTAAAATTAGCATGTTTAAAGTGATTTTCATGCTTCCAGGGGCCCTAAACACAAGATTTATGGAATGGTTAAAAGTGCATGAAAATGGCCAATTTACTCACTCTGAGTTCTCAAAAAGGGTTTCTTCACCCCGGGAAGTGAATTAAATACCATTTGGAGGCATTTAATGTTCGAGCAAAAACGGCTGATTTTCGACAAAAGAGATAACACCCCCCCATTACGTCATGCTTCAGAAATGTGGAAAATGGCCGTTTTCAAATGTTTTATTTTTGAACGTCAGTTCACATTTGTAGGTGGATCATCAGTGTTAGAGCTAAAATTAGCATGTTTAAAGTGATTTTCATGCTTCCAGGGGCTCGGGAAGTGAATTAAATACCATTTGGAGGCATTTAATGTTCAAGCAAAAACGGCTGATTTTCGACAAAAGAGATAACACCCCCCCCATTACGTCATGCTTCAGAAATGTGAAAAATGGTCCGTTTTCAAATGTTTTATTTTTGAACGTCAGTTCACATTTGTAGGTGGATCATCAGAGTTAGAGCTAAAATTAGCATGTTTAAAGTGATTTTCATGCTTCCAGGGGCCCTAAACACAAGATTTATGGAATGGTTAAAAGTGCATGAAAATGGCCAATTTACTCACTCTGAGTTCTCAAAAAGGGTTTCTTCACCCCGGGAAGTGAATTAAATACCATTTGGAGGCATTTAATGTTTGAGCAAAAACGGCTATTTTCGACAAAAGAGATAACACCCCCCCATTACGTCATGCTTCAGAAATGTGGAAAATGGTCCGTTTTCAAATGTTTTATTTTTGAACGTCAGTTAGCATTTGTAGGTGGATCATCAGTGTTAGAGCTAAAATTAGCATGTTTAAAGTGATTGTCATGCTTCCAGGGGCTCGGGAAGTGAATTAAATACCATTTGGAGGCATTTAATGTTCAAGCAAAAACTGCTGATTTTCGACAAAAGAGATAACACCTCCCCCATTACGTCATGCTTCAGAAATGTGGAAAATGGTCCGTTTTCAAATGTTTTATTTTTGAACGTCAGTTCACATTTGTAGGTGGATCATCAGTGTTAGAGCTAAAATTAGCATGTTTAAAGTGATTTTCATGCTTCCAGGGGCCCTAAACACAAGATTTATGGAATGGTTAAAAGTGCATGAAAATGGCCAATTTACTCACTCTGAGTTCTCAAAAAGGGTTTCTTCACCCCGGGAAGTGAATGAAATACTATTTGGAGGCATTTAATGTTCGAGCAAAAACGGCTGATTTTTGACAAAAGAGATAACACCCCCCCCATTACGTCATGCTTCAGAAATGTGGAAAATGGTCCGTTTTCAAATATTTTATTTTTGAACGTCAGTTCACATTTGTAGGTGGATCATCAGTGTTAGAGCTAAAATTAGCATGTTTAAAGTGATTTTCATGCTTCCAGGGGCTCGGGAAGTGAATTAAATACCATTTGGAGGCATTTAATGTTCAAGCAAAAACGGCTGATTTTCGACAAAAGAGATAACACCCCCCCATTACGTCATGCTTCAGAAATGTGGAAAATGGTCCGTTTTCAAATGTTTTATTTTTGAACGACATTTCACATTTGTAGGTGGATCATCAGTGTTAGAGCTAAAATGAGCATGTTTAAAGTGATTTTCATGCTTCCAGGGGCCCTAAAGACAAGATTTATGGAATGGTTAAAAGTGCATGAAAATGGCCAATTTACTCACTCTGAGTTCTCAAAAAGTGTTTCTTCACCCCGGGAAGTGAATTAAATACCATTTGGAGGCATTTAATGTTCGAGCAAAAACGGCTAATTTTCGACAAAAGAGATAACACCCCCCCATTACGTCATGCTTCAGAAATGTGGAAAATGGCCGTTTTCAAATGTTTTATTTTTGAACGTCAGTTCACATTTGTAGGTGGATCATCAGTGTTAGAGCTAAAATTAGCATGTTTAAAGTGATTTTCATGCTTCCAGGGGCTCGGGAAGTGAATTAAATACCATTTGGAGGCATTTAATGTTCAAGCAAAAACGGCTGATTTTCGACAAAAGAGATAACACCCCCCCATTACGTCATGCTTCTGAAATGTGGAAAATGGTCCGTTTTCAAATGTTTTATTTTTGAACGTCAGTTCACATTTGTAGGTGGATCATCAGTGTTAGAGCTAAAATTAGCATGTTTAAAGTGATTTTCATGCTTCCAGGGGCCCTAAACACAAGATTTATGGAATGGTTAAAAGTGCATGAAAATGGCCAATTTACTCACTCTGAGTTCTCAAAAAGGGTTTCTTCACCCCGGGAAGTGAATTAAATACTATTTGGAGGCATTTAATGTTCGAGCAAAAACGGCTGATTTTTGACAAAAGAGATAACACCCCCCCATTACGTCATGCTTCAGAAATGTGGAAAATGGTCCGTTTTCAAATATTTTATTTTTGAACGTCAGTTCACATTTGTAGGTGGATCATCAGTGTTAGAGCTAAAATTAGCATGTTTAAAGTGATTTTCATGCTTCCAGGGGCTCGGGAAGTGAATTAAATACCATTTGGAGGCATTTAATGTTCAAGCAAAAACGGCTGATTTTCGACAAAAGAGATAACACCCCCCCATTACGTCATGGTTCAGAAATGTGGAAAATGGTCCGTTTTCAAATGTTTTATTTTTGAACGACATTTCACATTTGTAGGTGGATCATCAGTGTTAGAGCTAAAATGAGCATGTTTAAAGTGATTTTCATGCTTCCAGGGGCCCTAAAGACAAGATTTATGGAATGGTTAAAAGTGCATGAAAATGGCCAATTTACTCACTCTGAGTTCTCAAAAAGGGTTTCTTCACCCCGGGAAGTGAATTAAATACCATTTGGAGGCATTTAATGTTCGAGCAAAAACGGCTGATTTTCGACAAAAGAGATAACACCCCCCCATTACGTCATGCTTCAGAAATGTGGAAAATGGCCGTTTTCAAATGTTTTATTTTTGAACGTCAGTTCACATTTGTAGGTGGATCATCAGTGTTAGAGCTAAAATTAGCATGTTTAAAGTGATTTTCATGCTTCCAGGGGCTCGGGAAGTGAATTAAATACCATTTGGAGGCATTTAATGTTCAAGCAAAAACAGCTGATTTTCGACAAAAGAGATAACACCCCCCCATTACGTCATGCTTCTGAAATGTGGAAAATGGTCCGTTTTCAAATGTTTTATTTTTGAACGTCAGTTCACATTTGTAGGTGGATCATCAGTGTTAGAGCTAAAATTAGCATGTTTAAAGTGATTTTCATGCTTCCAGGGGCCCTAAACACAAGATTTATGGAATGGTTAAAAGTGCATGAAAATGGCCAATTTACTCACTCTGAGATCTCAAAAAGGGTTTCTTCACCCCGGGAAGTGAATTAAATACCATTTGGAGGCATTTAATGTTCGAGCAAAAACGGCTGATTTTCGACAAAAGAGATAACACCCCCCCATTACGTCATGCTTCAGAAATGTGGAAAATGGTCCGTTTTCAAATGTTTTATTTTTGAACGTCAGTTCACATTTGTAGGTGGATCATCAGTGTTAGAGCTAAAATTAGCATGTTTAAAGTGATTTTCATGCTTCCAGGGGCTCGGGAAGTGAATTAAATACCATTTGGAGGCATTTAATGTTCAAGCAAAAACAGCTGATTTTCGACAAAAGAGATAACACCCCCCCATTACGTCATGCTTCTGAAATGTGGAAAATGGTCCGTTTTCAAATGTTTTATTTTTGAACGTCAGTTCACATTTGTAGGTGGATCATCAGTGTTAGAGCTAAAATTAGCATGTTTAAAGTGATTTTCATGCTTCCAGGGGCCCTAAACACAAGATTTATGGAATGGTTAAAAGTGCATGAAAATGGCCAATTTACTCACTCTGAGATCTCAAAAAGGGTTTCTTCACCCCGGGAAGTGAATTAAATACCATTTGGAGGCATTTAATGTTCGAGCAAAAACGGCTGATTTTCGACAAAAGAGATAACACCCCCCCATTACGTCATGCTTCAGAAATGTGGAAAATGGTCCGTTTTCAAATGTTTTATTTTTGAACGTCAGTTCACATTTGTAGGTGGATCATCAGTGTTAGAGCTAAAATTAGCATGTTTAAAGTGATTTTCATGCTTCCAGGGGCTCGGGAAGTGAATTAAATACCATTTGGAGGCATTTAATGTTCAAGCAAAAACGGCTGATTTTCGACAAAAGAGATAACACCCCCCCATTACGTCATGCTTCTGAAATGTGGAAAATGGTCCGTTTTCAAATGTTTTATTTTTGAACGTCAGTTCACATTTGTAGGTGGATCATCAGTGTTAGAGCTAAAATGAGCATGTTTAAAGTGATTTTCATGCTTCCAGGGGCCCTAAACACAAGATTTATGGAATGGTTAAAAGTGCATGAAAATGGCCAATTTACTCACTCTGAGTTCTCAAAAAGGGTTTCTTCACCCCGGGAAGTGAATTAAATACTATTTGGAGGCATTTAATGTTCGAGCAAAAACGGCTGATTTTTGACAAAAGAGATAACACCCCCCCATTACGTCATGCTTCAGAAATGTGGAATATGGCCGTTTTCAAATGTTTTATTTTTGAACGTCAGTTCACATTTGTAGGTGGATCATCAGTGTTAGAGCTAAAATTAGCATGTTTAAAGTGATTTTCATGCTTCCAGGGGCTCGGGAAGTGAATTAAATACCATTTGGAGGCATTTAATGTTCAAGCAAAAACGGCTGATTTTCGACAAAAGAGATAACACCCCCCCATTACGTCATGCTTCAGAAATGTGGAAAATGGTCAGTTTTCAAATGTTTTATTTTTGAACGTCAGTTCACATTTGTAGGTGGATCATCAGTGTTAGAGCTAAAATTAGCATGTTTAAAGTGATTTTCATGCTTCCAGGGGCCCTAAACACAAGATTTATGGAATGGTTAAAAGTGCATGAAAATGGCCAATTTACTCACTCTGAGTTCTCAAAAAGGGTTTCTTCACCCCGGGAAGTGAATTAAATACCATTTGGAGGCATTTAATGTTCGAGCAAAAACGGCTGATTTTCGACAAAAGAGATAACACCCCCCCATTACGTCATGCTTCAGAAATGTGGAAAATGGTCCGTTTTCAAATGTTTTATTTTTGAACGTCAGTTCACATTTGTAGGTGGATCATCAGTGTTAGAGCTAAAATTAGCATGTTTAAAGTGATTTTCATGCTTCCAGGGGCCCTAAACACAAGATTTATGGAATGGTTAAAAGTGCATGAAAATGGCCAATTTACTCACTCTGAGTTCTCAAAAAGGGTTTCTTCACCCCGGGAAGTGAATTAAATACTATTTGGAGGCATTTAATGTTCGAGCAAAAACGGCTGATTTTTGACAAAAGAGATAACACCCCCCCATTACGTCATGCTTCAGAAATGTGGAAAATGGTCCGTTTTCAAATATTTTATTTTTGAACGTCAGTTCTCATTTGTAGGTGGATCATCAGTGTTAGAGCTAAAATTAGCATGTTTAAAGTGATTTTCATGCTTCCAGGGGCTCGGGAAGTGAATTAAATACCATTTGGAGGCATTTAATGTTCAAGCAAAAACGGCTGATTTTCGACAAAAGAGATAACACCCCCCCATTACGTCATGCTTCAGAAATGTGGAAAATGGTCCGTTTTCAAATGTTTTATTTTTGAACGTCAGTTCACATTTGTAGGTGGATCATCAGTGTTAGAGCTAAAATTAGCATGTTTAAAGTGATTTTCATGCTTCCAGGGGCCCTAAACACAAGATTTATGGAATGGTTAAAAGTGCATGAAAATGGCCAATTTACTCACTCTGAGTTCTCAAAAAGGGTTTCTTCACCCCGGGAAGTGAATTAAATACCATTTGGAGGCATTTAATGTTCGAGCAAAAACGGCTGATTTTCGACAAAAGAGATAACACCCCCCCATTTACGTCATGCTTCAGAAATGTGGAAAATGGCCGTTTTCAACTGTTTTATTTTTGAACGTCAGTTCACATTTGTAGGTGGATCATCAGTGTTAGAGCTAAAATTAGCATGTTTAAAGTGATTTTCATGCTTCCAGGGGCTCGGGAAGTGAATTAAATACCATTCGGAGGCATTTAATGTTCAAGCAAAAACGGCTGATTTTCGACAAAAGAGATAACACCCCCCCCATTACGTCATGCTTCAGAAATGTGAAAAATGGTCCGTTTTCAAATGTTTTATTTTTGAACGTCAGTTCACATTTGTAGGTGGATCATCAGAGTTAGAGCTAAAATTAGCATGTTTAAAGTGATTTTCATGCTTCCAGGGGCCCTAAACACAAGATTTATGGAATGGTTAAAAGTGCATGAAAATGGCCAATTTACTCACTCTGAGTTCTCAAAAAGGGTTTCTTCACCCCGGGAAGTGAATTAAATACCATTTGGAGGCATTTAATGTTCGAGCAAAAACGGCTATTTTCGACAAAAGAGATAACACCCCCCCATTACGTCATGCTTCAGAAATGTGGAAAATGGTCCGTTTTCAAATGTTTTATTTTTGAACGTCAGTTAGCATTTGTAGGTGGATCATCAGTGTTAGAGCTAAAATTAGCATGTTTAAAGTGATTGTCATGCTTCCAGGGGCTCGGGAAGTGAATTAAATACCATTTGGAGGCATTTAATGTTCAAGCAAAAACGGCTGATTTTCGACAAAAGAGATAACACCTCCCCCATTACGTCATGCTTCAGAAATGTGGAAAATGGTCCGTTTTCAAATGTTTTATTTTTGAACGTCAGTTCACATTTGTAGGTGGATCATCAGTGTTAGAGCTAAAATTAGCATGTTTAAAGTGATTTTCATGCTTCCAGGGGCCCTAAACACAAGATTTATGGAATGGTTAAAAGTGCATGAAAATGGCCAATTTACTCACTCTGAGTTCTCAAAAAGGGTTTCTTCACCCCGGGAAGTGAATTAAATACTATTTGGAGGCATTTAATGTTCGAGCAAAAACGGCTGATTTTTGACAAAAGAGATAACACCCCCCCATTACGTCATGCTTCAGAAATGTGGAAAATGGTCCGTTTTCAAATATTTTATTTTTGAACGTCAGTTCCCATTTGTAGGTGGATCATCAGTGTTAGAGCTAAAATTAGCATGTTTAAAGTGATTTTCATGCTTCCAGGGGCTCGGGAAGTGAATTAAATACCATTTGGAGGCATTTAATGTTCAAGCAAAAACGGCTGATTTTCGACAAAAGAGATAACACCCCCCCATTACGTCATGCTTCAGAAATGTGGAAAATGGTCCGTTTTCAAATGTTTTATTTTTGAACGACATTTCACATTTGTAGGTGGATCATCAGTGTTAGAGCTAAAATGAGCATGTTTAAAGTGATTTTCATGCTTCCAAGGGCCCTAAAGACAAGATTTATGGAATGGTTAAAAGTGCATGAAAATGGCCAATTTACTCACTCTGAGTTCTCAAAAAGGGTTTCTTCACCCCGGGAAGTGAATTAAATACCATTTGGAGGCATTTAATGTTCGAGCAAAAACGGCTGATTTTCGACAAAAGAGATAACACCCCCCCATTACGTCATGCTTCAGAAATGTGGAAAATGGCCGTTTTCAAATGTTTTATTTTTGAACGTCAGTTCACATTTGTAGGTGGATCATCAGTGTTAGAGCTAAAATTAGCATGTTTAAAGTGATTTTCATGCTTCCAGGGGCTCGGGAAGTGAATTAAATACCATTTGGAGGCATTTAATGTTCAAGCAAAAACGGCTGATTTTCGACAAAAGAGATAACACCCCCCCATTACGTCATGCTTCTGAAATGTGGAAAATGGTCCGTTTTCAAATGTTTTATTTTTGAACGTCAGTTCACATTTGTAGGTGGATCATCAGTGTTAGAGCTAAAATTAGCATGTTTAAAGTGATTTTCATGCTTCCAGGGGCCCTAAACACAAGATTTATGGAATGGTTAAAAGTGCATGAAAATGGCCAATTTACTCACTCTGAGTTCTCAAAAAGGGTTTCTTCACCCCGGGAAGTGAATTAAATACTATTTGGAGGCATTTAATGTTCGAGCAAAAACGGCTGATTTTTGACAAAAGAGATAACACCCCCCCATTAAGTCATGCTTCAGAAATGTGGAAAATGGCCGTTTTCAAATGTTTTATTTTTGAACGTCAGTTCACATTTGTAGGTGGATCATCAGTGTTAGAGCTAAAATTAGCATGTTTAAAGTGATTTTCATGCTTCCAGGGGCTCGGGAAGTGAATTAAATGCCATTTGGAGGCATTTAATGTTCAAGCAAAAACGGCTGATTTTCGACAAAAGAGATAACACCCCCCCATTACGTCATGCTTCAGAAATGTGGAAAATGGTCAGTTTTCAAATGTTTTATTTTTGAACGTCAGTTCACATTTGTAGGTGGATCATCAGTGTTAGAGCTAAAATTAGCATGTTTAAAGTGATTTTCATGCTTCCAGGGGCCCTAAACACAAGATTTATGGAATGGTTAAAAGTGCATGAAAATGGCCAATTTACTCACTCTGAGTTCTCAAAAAGGGTTTCTTCACCCCGGGAAGTGAATTAAATACCATTTGGAGGCATTTAATGTTCGAGCAAAAACGGCTGATTTTCGACAAAAGAGATAACACCCCCCCCATTACGTCATGCTTCAGAAATGTGGAAAATGGTCCGTTTTCAAATGTTTTATTTTTGAACGTCAGTTCACATTTGTAGGTGGATCATCAGTGTTAGAGCTAAAATTAGCATGTTTAAAGTGATTTTCATGCTTCCAGGGGCCCTAAACACAAGATTTATGGAATGGTTAAAAGTGCATGAAAATGGCCAATTTACTCACTCTGAGTTCTCAAAAAGGGTTTCTTCATCCCGGGAAGTGAATTAAATACTATTTGGAGGCATTTAATGTTCGAGCAAAAACGGCTGATTTTTGACAAAAGAGATAACACCCCCCCATTACGTCATGCTTCAGAAATGTGGAAAATGGTCCGTTTTCAAATATTTTATTTTTGAACGTCAGTTCTCATTTGTAGGTGGATCATCAGTGTTAGAGCTAAAATTAGCATGTTTAAAGTGATTTTCATGCTTCCAGGGGCTCGGGAAGTGAATTAAATACCATTTGGAGGCATTTAATGTTCAAGCAAAAACAGCTGATTTTCGACAAAAGAGATAACACCCCCCATTACGTCATGCTTCAGAAATGTGGAAAATGGTCCGTTTTCGAATGTTTTATTTTTGAACGACATTTCACATTTGTAGGTGGATCATCAGTGTTAGAGCTAAAATGAGCATGTTTAAAGTGATTTTCATGCTTCCAGGGGCCCTAAACACAAGATTTATGGAATGGTTAAAAGTGCATGAAAATGGCCAATTTACTCACTCTGAGTTCTCAAAAAGGGTTTCTTCACCCCGGGAAGTGAATTAAATACCATTTGGAGGCATTTAATGTTCGAGCAAAAACGGCTGATTTTCGACAAAAGAGATAACACCCCCCCATTACGTCATGCTTCAGAAATGTGGAAAATGGCCGTTTTCAAATGTTTTATTTTTGAACGTCAGTTCACATTTGTAGGTGGATCATCAGTGTTAGAGCTAAAATTAGCATGTTTAAAGTGATTTTCATGCTTCCAGGGGCTCGGGAAGTGAATTAAATACCATTTGGAGGCATTTAATGTTCAAGCAAAAACGGCTGATTTTCGACAAAAGAGATAACACCCCCCCATTACGTCATGCTTCTGAAATGTGGAAAATGGTCCGTTTTCAAATGTTTTATTTTTGAACGTCAGTTCACATTTGTAGGTGGATCATCAGTGTTAGAGCTAAAATTAGCATGTTTAAAGGGATTTTCATGCTTCCAGGGGCCCTAAACACAAGATTTATGGAATGGTTAAAAGTGCATGAAAATGGCCAATTTACTCACTCTGAGTTCTCAAAAAGGGTTTATTCACCCCGGGAAGTGAATTAAATACTATTTGGAGGCATTTAATGTTCGAGCAAAAACGGCTGATTTTTGACAAAAGAGATAACACCCCCCATTACGTCATGCTTCAGAAATGTGGAAAATGGCCGTTTTCAAATGTTTTATTTTTGAACGTCAGTTCACATTTGTAGGTGGATCATCAGTGTTAGAGCTAAAATTAGCATGTTTAAAGTGATTTTCATGCTTCCAGGGGCTCGGGAAGTGAATTAAATACCATTTGGAGGCATTTAATGTTCAAGCAAAAACGGCTGATTTTCGACAAAAGAGATAACACCCCCCCATTACGTCATGCTTCAGAAATGTGGAAAATGGTCAGTTTTCAAATGTTTTATTTTTGAACGTCAGTTCACATTTGTAGGTGGATCATCAGTGTTAGAGCTAAAATTAGCATGTTTAAAGTGATTTTCATGCTTCCAGGGGCCCTAAACACAAGATTTATGGAATGGTTAAAAGTGCATGAAAATGGCCAATTTACTCACTCTGAGTTCTCAAAAAGGGTTTCTTCACCCCGGGAAGTGAATTAAATACCATTTGGAGGCATTTAATGTTCGAGCAAAAACGGCTGATTTTCGACAAAAGAGATAACACCCCCCCATTACGTCATGCTTCAGAAATGTGGAAAATGGTCCGTTTTCAAATGTTTTATTTTTGAACGTCAGTTCACATTTGTAGGTGGATCATCAGTGTTAGAGCTAAAATTAGCATGTTTAAAGTGATTTTCATGCTTCCAGGGGCCCTAAACACAAGATTTATGGAATGGTTAAAAGTGCATGAAAATGGCCAATTTACTCACTCTGAGTTCTCAAAAAGGGTTTCTTCACCCCGGGAAGTGAATTAAATACTATTTGGAGGCATTTAATGTTCGAGCAAAAACGGCTGATTTTTGACAAAAGAGATAACACCCCCCCATTACGTCATGCTTCAGAAATGTGGAAAAGGGTCCGTTTTCAAATATTTTATTTTTGAACGTCAGTTCACATTTGTAGGTGGATCATCAGTGTTAGAGCTAAAATTAGCATGTTTAAAGTGATTTTCATGCTTCCAGGGGCTCGGGAAGTGAATTAAATACCATTTGGAGGCATTTAATGTTCAAGCAAAAACGGCTGATTTTCGACAAAAGAGATAACACCCCCCCATTACGTCATGCTTCAGAAATGTGGAAAATGGTCCGTTTTCAAATGTTTTATTTTTGAACGTCAGTTCACATTTGTAGGTGGATCATCAGTGTTAGAGCTAAAATTAGCATGTTTAAAGTGATTTTCATGCTTCCAGGGGCCCTAAACACAAGATTTATGGAATGGTTAAAAGTGCATGAAAATGGCCAATTTACTCACTCTGAGTTCTCAAAAAGGGTTTCTTCACCCCGGGAAGTGAATTAAATACTATTTGGAGGCATTTAATGTTCGAGCAAAAACGGCTGATTTTCGACAAAAGAGATAACACCCCCCCATTACGTCATGCTTCAGAAATGTGGAAAATGGTCTGTTTTCAAATGTTTTATTTTTGAACGTCAGTTCACATTTGTAGGTGGATCATCAGTGTTAGAGCTAAAATGAGTATGTTTAAAGTGATTTTCATGCTTCCAGGGGCCCTAAACACAAGATTTATGGAATGGTTAAAAGTGCATGAAAATGGCCAATTTACTCACTCTGAGATCTCAAAAAGGGTTTCTTCACCCCGGGAAGTGAATTAAATACCATTTGGAGGCATTTAATGTTCAAGCAAAAACGGCTGATTTTCGACAAAAGAGATAACACCCCCCCATTACGTCATGCTTCAGAAATGTGGAAAATGGTCCGTTTTCAAATGTTTTATTTTTGAACGTCAGTTCACATTTGTAGGTGGATCATCAGTGTTAGAGCTAAAATTAGCATGTTTAAAGTGATTTTCATGCTTCCAGGGGCCCTAAACACAAGATTTATGGAATGGTTAAAAGTGCATGAAAATGGCCAATTTACTCACTCTGAGTTCTCAAAAAGGGTTTCTTCACCCCGGGAAGTGAATTAAATACCATTTGGAGGCATTTAATGTTCGAGCAAAAACAGCTGATTTTCGACAAAAGAGATAACACCCCCCCATTTACGTCATGCTTCAGAAATGTGGAAAATGGCCGTTTTCAAATGTTTTATTTTTGAACGTCAGTTCACATTTGTAGGTGGATCATCAGTGTTAGAGCTAAAATTAGCATGTTTAAAGTGATTTTCATGCTTCCAGGGGCTCGGGAAGTGAATTAAATACCATTTGGAGGCATTTAATGTTCAAGCAAAAACGGCTGATTTTCGACAAAAGAGATAACACCCCCCCATTACGTCATGCTTCAGAAATGTGAAAAATGGTCCGTTTTCAAATGTTTTATTTTTGAACGTCAGTTCACATTTGTAGGTGGATCATCAGAGTTAGAGCTAAAATTAGCATGTTTAAAGTGATTTTCATGCTTCCAGGGGCCCTAAACACAAGATTTATTGATTGGTTAAAAGTGCATGAAAATGGCCAATTTACTCACTCTGAGTTCTCAAAAAGGGTTTCTTCACCCCGGGAAGTGAATTAAATACCATTTGGAGGCATTTAATGTTCGAGCAAAAACGGCTATTTTCGACAAAAGAGATAACACCCCCCCATTACGTCATGCTTCAGAAATGTGGAAAATGGTCCGTTTTCAAATGTTTTATTTTTGAACGTCAGTTAGCATTTGTAGGTGGATCATCAGTGTTAGAGCTAAAATTAGCATGTTTAAAGTGATTGTCATGCTTCCAGGGGCTCGGGAAGTGAATTAAATACCATTTGGAGGCATTTAATGTTCAAGCAAAAACGGCTGATTTTCGACAAAAGAGATAACACCTCCCCCATTACGTCATGCTTCAGAAATGTGGAAAATGGTCCGTTTTCAAATGTTTTATTTTTGAACGTCAGTTCACATTTGTAGGTGGATCATCAGTGTTAGAGCTAAAATTAGCATGTTTAAAGTGATTTTCATGCTTCCAGGGGCCCTAAACACAAGATTTATGGAATGGTTAAAAGTGCATGAAAATGGCCAATTTACTCACTCTGAGTTCTCAAAAAGGGTTTCTTCACCCCGGGAAGTGAATTAAATACTATTTGGAGGCATTTAATGTTCGAGCAAAAACGGCTGATTTTTGACAAAAGAGATAACACCCCCCCATTACGTCATGCTTCAGAAATGTGGAAAATGGTCCGTTTTCAAATATTTTATTTTTGAACGTCAGTTCACATTTGTAGGTGGATCATCAGTGTTAGAGCTAAAATTAGCATGTTTAAAGTGATTTTCATGCTTCCAGGGGCTCGGGAAGTGAATTAAATACCATTTGGAGGCATTTAATGTTCAAGCAAAAACGGCTGATTTTCGACAAAAGAGATAACACCCCCCCATTACGTCATGCTTCAGAAATGTGGAAAATGGTCCGTTTTCAAATGTTTTATTTTTGAACGACATTTCACATTTGTAGGTGGATCATCAGTGTTAGAGCTAAAATGAGCATGTTTAAAGTGATTTTCATGCTTCCAGGGGCCCTAAAGACAAGATTTATGGAATGGTTAAAAGTGCATGAAAATGGCCAATTTACTCACTCTGAGTTCTCAAAAAGGGTTTCTTCACCCCGGGAAGTGAATTAAATACCATTTGGAGGCATTTAATGTTCGAGCAAAAACGGCTGATTTTCGACAAAAGAGATAACACCCCCCCATTACGTCATGCTTCAGAAATGTGGAAAATGGCCGTTTTCAAATGTTTTATTTTTGAACGTCAGTTCACATTTGTAGGTGGATCATCAGTGTTAGAGCTAAAATTAGCATGTTTAAAGTGATTTTCATGCTTCCAGGGGCTCGGGAAGTGAATTAAATACCATTTGGAGGCATTTAATGTTCAAGCAAAAACGGCTGATTTTCGACAAAAGAGATAACACCCCCCCATTACGTCATGCTTCTGAAATGTGGAAAATGGTCCGTTTTCAAATGTTTTATTTTTGAACGTCAGTTCACATTTGTAGGTGGATCATCAGTGTTAGAGCTAAAATTAGCATGTTTAAAGTGATTTTCATGCTTCCAGGGGCCCTAAACACAAGATTTATGGAATGGTTAAAAGTGCATGAAAATGGCCAATTTACTCACTCTGAGTTCTCAAAAAGGGTTTCTTCACCCCGGGAAGTGAATTAAATACTATTTGGAGGCATTTAATGTTCGAGCAAAAACGGCTGATTTTTGACAAAAGAGATAACACCCCCCCATTAAGTCATGCTTCAGAAATGTGGAAAATGGCCGTTTTCAAATGTTTTATTTTTGAACGTCAGTTCACATTTGTAGGTGGATCATCAGTGTTAGAGCTAAAATTAGCATGTTTAAAGTGATTTTCATGCTTCCAGGGGCTCGGGAAGTGAATTAAATACCATTTGGAGGCATTTAATGTTCAAGCAAAAACGGCTGATTTTCGACAAAAGAGATAACACCCCCCCATTACGTCATGCTTCAGAAATGTGGAAAATGGTCAGTTTTCAAATGTTTTATTTTTGAACGTCAGTTCACATTTGTAGGTGGATCATCAGTGTTAGAGCTAAAATTAGCATGTTTAAAGTGATTTTCATGCTTCCAGGGGCCCTAAACACAAGATTTATGGAATGGTTAAAAGTGCATGAAAATGGCCAATTTACTCACTCTGAGTTCTCAAAAAGGGTTTCTTCACCCCGGGAAGTGAATTAAATACCATTTGGAGGCATTTAATGTTCGAGCAAAAACGGCTGATTTTCGACAAAAGAGATAACACCCCCCCATTACGTCATGCTTCAGAAATGTGGAAAATGGTCCGTTTTCAAATGTTTTATTTTTGAACGTCAGTTCACATTTGTAGGTGGATCATCAGTGTTAGAGCTAAAATTAGCATGTTTAAAGTGATTTTCATGCTTCCAGGGGCCCTAAACACAAGATTTATGGAATGGTTAAAAGTGCATGAAAATGGCCAATTTACTCACTCTGAGTTCTCAAAAAGGGTTTCTTCACCCCGGGAAGTGAATTAAATACTATTTGGAGGCATTTAATGTTCGAGCAAAAACGGCTGATTTTTGACAAAAGAGATAACACCCCCCCATTACGTCATGCTTCAGAAATGTGGAAAATGGTCCGTTTTCAAATGTTTTATTTTTGAACGTCAGTTCACATTTGTAGGTGGATCATCAGTGTTAGAGCTAAAATTAGCATGTTTAAAGTGATTTTCATGCTTCCAGGGGCCCTAAACACAAGATTTATGGAATGGTTAAAAGTGCATGAAAATGGCCAATTTACTCACTCTGAGTTCTCAAAAAGGGTTTCTTCACCCCGGGAAGTGAATTAAATACTATTTGGAGGCATTTAATGTTCGAGCAAAAACGGCTGATTTTTGACAAAAGAGATAACACCCCCCCATTACGTCATGCTTCAGAAATGTGGAAAATGGTCCGTTTTCAAATATTTTATTTTTGAACGTCAGTTCACATTTGTAGGTGGATCATCAGTGTTAGAGCTAAAATTAGCATGTTTAAAGTGATTTTCATGCTTCCAGGGGCTCGGGAAGTGAATTAAATACCATTTGGAGGCATTTAATGTTCAAGCAAAAACGGCTGATTTTCGACAAAAGAGATAACACCCCCCCATTACGTCATGCTTCAGAAATGTGGAAAATGGTCCGTTTTCAAATGTTTTATTTTTGAACGACATTTCACATTTGTAGGTGGATCATCAGTGTTAGAGCTAAAATGAGCATGTTTAAAGTGATTTTCATGCTTCCAGGGGCCCTAAAGACAAGATTTATGGAATGGTTAAAAGTGCATGAAAATGGCCAATTTACTCACTCTGAGTTCTCAAAAAGGGTTTCTTCACCCCGGGAAGTGAATTAAATACCATTTGGAGGCATTTAATGTTCGAGCAAAAACGGCTGATTTTCGACAAAAGAGATAACACCCCCCCATTACGTCATGCTTCTGAAATGTGGAAAATGGTCCGTTTTCAAATGTTTTATTTTTGAACGTCAGTTCACATTTGTAGGTGGATCATCAGTGTTAGAGCTAAAATTAGCATGTTTAAAGTGATTTTCATGCTTCCAGGGGCCCTAAACACAAGATTTATGGAATGGTTAAAAGTGCATGAAAATGGCCAATTTACTCACTCTGAGTTCTCAAAAAGGGTTTCTTCACCCCGGGAAGTGAATTAAATACTATTTGGAGGCATTTAATGTTCGAGCAAAAACGGCTGATTTTTGACAAAAGAGATAACACCCCCCCATTAAGTCATGCTTCAGAAATGTGGAAAATGGCCGTTTTCAAATGTTTTATTTTTGAACGTCAGTTCACATTTGTAGGTGGATCATCAGTGTTAGAGCTAAAATTAGCATGTTTAAAGTGATTTTCATGCTTCCAGGGGCTCGGGAAGTGAATTAAATACCATTTGGAGGCATTTAATGTTCAAGCAAAAACGGCTGATTTTCGACAAAAGAGATAACACCCCCCCATTACGTCATGCTTCAGAAATGTGGAAAATGGTCAGTTTTCAAATGTTTTATTTTTGAACGTCAGTTCACATTTGTAGGTGGATCATCAGTGTTAGAGCTAAAATTAGCATGTTTAAAGTGATTTTCATGCTTCCAGGGGCCCTAAACACAAGATTTATGGAATGGTTAAAAGTGCATGAAAATGGCCAATTTACTCACTCTGAGTTCTCAAAAAGGGTTTCTTCACCCCGGGAAGTGAATTAAATACCATTTGGAGGCATTTAATGTTCGAGCAAAAACGGCTGATTTTCGACAAAAGAGATAACACCCCCCCATTACGTCATGCTTCAGAAATGTGGAAAATGGTCCGTTTTCAAATGTTTTATTTTTGAACGTCAGTTCACATTTGTAGGTGGATCATCAGTGTTAGAGCTAAAATTAGCATGTTTAAAGTGATTTTCATGCTTCCAGGGGCCCTAAACACAAGATTTATGGAATGGTTAAAAGTGCATGAAAATGGCCAATTTACTCACTCTGAGTTCTCAAAAAGGGTTTCTTCACCCCGGGAAGTGAATTAAATACTATTTGGAGGCATTTAATGTTCGAGCAAAAACGGCTGATTTTTGACAAAAGAGATAACACCCCCCCATTACGTCATGCTTCAGAAATGTGGAAAATGGTCCGTTTTCAAATATTTTATTTTTGAACGTCAGTTCTCATTTGTAGGTGGATCATCAGTGTTAGAGCTAAAATTAGCATGTTTAAAGTGATTTTCATGCTTCCAGGGGCTCGGGAAGTGAATTAAATACCATTTGGAGGCATTTAATGTTCAAGCAAAAACGGCTGATTTTCGACAAAAGAGATAACACCCCCCATTACGTCATGCTTCAGAAATGTGGAAAATGGTCCATTTTCAAATGTTTTATTTTTGAACGACATTTCACATTTGTAGGTGGATCATCAGTGTTAGAGCTAAAATGAGCATGTTTAAAGTGATTTTCATGCTTCCAGGGGCCCTAAACACAAGATTTATGGAATGGTTAAAAGTGCATGAAAATGGCCAATTTACTCACTCTGAGTTCTCAAAAAGGGTTTCTTCACCCCGGGAAGTGAATTAAATACCATTTGGAGGCATTTAATGTTCGAGCAAAAACGGCTGATTTTCGACAAAAGAGATAACACCCCCCCATTACGTCATGCTTCAGAAATGTGGAAAATGGCCGTTTTCAAATGTTTTATTTTTGAACGTCAGTTCACATTTGTAGGTGGATCATCAGTGTTAGAGCTAAAATTAGCATGTTTAAAGTGATTTTCATGCTTCCAGGGGCTCGGGAAGTGAATTAAATACCATTTGGAGGCATTTAATGTTCAAGCAAAAACGGCTGATTTTCGACAAAAGAGATAACACCCCCCCATTACGTCATGCTTCTGAAATGTGGAAAATGGTCCGTTTTCAAATGTTTTATTTTTGAACGTCAGTTCACATTTGTAGGTGGATCATCAGTGTTAGAGCTAAAATTAGCATGTTTAAAGGGATTTTCATGCTTCCAGGGGCCCTAAACACAAGATTTATGGAATGGTTAAAAGTGCATGAAAATGGCCAATTTACTCACTCTGAGTTCTCAAAAAGGGTTTCTTCACCCCGGGAAGTGAATTAAATACTATTTGGAGGCATTTAATGTTCGAGCAAAAACGGCTGATTTTTGACAAAAGAGATAACACCCCCCCATTACGTCATGCTTAAGAAATGTGGAAAATGGCCGTTTTCAAATGTTTTATTTTTGAACGTCAGTTCACATTTGTAGGTGGATCATCAGTGTTAGAGCTAAAATTAGCATGTTTAAAGTGATTTTCATGCTTCCAGGGGCTCGGGAAGTGAATTAAATACCATTTGGAGGCATTTAATGTTCAAGCAAAAACAGCTGATTTTCGACAAAAGAGATAACACCCCCCCATTACGTCATGCTTCAGAAATGTGGAAAATGGTCAGTTTTCAAATGTTTTATTTTTGAACGTCAGTTCACATTTGTAGGTGGATCATCAGTGTTAGAGCTAAAATTAGCATGTTTAAAGTGATTTTCATGCTTCCAGGGGCCCTAAACACAAGATTTATGGAATGGTTAAAAGTGCATGAAAATGGCCAATTTACTCACTCTGAGTTCTCAAAAAGGGTTTCTTCACCCCGGGAAGTGAATTAAATACCATTTGGAGGCATTTAATGTTCGAGCAAAAACGGCTGATTTTCGACAAAAGAGATAACACCCCCCCATTACGTCATGCTTCAGAAATGTGGAAAATGGTCCGTTTTCAAATGTTTTATTTTTGAACGTCAGTTCACATTTGTAGGTGGATCATCAGTGTTAGAGCTAAAATTAGCATGTTTAAAGTGATTTTCATGCTTCCAGGGGCCCTAAACACAAGATTTATGGAATGGTTAAAAGTGCATGAAAATGGCCAATTTACTCACTCTGAGTTCTCAAAAAGGGTTTCTTCACCCCGGGAAGTGAATTAAATACTATTTGGAGGCATTTAATGTTCGAGCAAAAACGGCTGATTTTTGACAAAAGAGATAACACCCCCCCATTACGTCATGCTTCAGAAATGTGGAAAAGGGTCCGTTTTCAAATATTTTATTTTTGAACGTCAGTTCACATTTGTAGGTGGATCATCAGTGTTAGAGCTAAAATTAGCATGTTTAAAGTGATTTTCATGCTTCCAGGGGCTCGGGAAGTAAATTAAATACCATTTGGAGGCATTTAATGTTCAAGCAAAAACGGCTGATTTTCGACAAAAGAGATAACACCCCCCCCATTACGTCATGCTTCAGAAATGTGGAAAATGGTCCGTTTTCAAATGTTTTATTTTTGAACGTCAGTTCACATTTGTAGGTGGATCATCAGTGTTAGAGCTAAAATTAGCATGTTTAAAGTGATTTTCATGCTTCCAGGGGCCCTAAACACAAGATTTATGGAATGGTTAAAAGTGCATGAAAATGGCCAATTTACTCACTCTGAGTTCTCAAAAAGGGTTTCTTCACCCCGGGAAGTGAATTAAATACTATTTGGAGGCATTTAATGTTCGAGCAAAAACGGCTGATTTTCGACAAAAGAGATAACACCCCCCCATTACGTCATGCTTCAGAAATGTGGAAAATGGTCTGTTTTCAAATGTTTTATTTTTGAACGTCAGTTCACATTTGTAGGTGGATCATCAGTGTTAGAGCTAAAATGAGCATGTTTAAAGTGATTTTCATGCTTCCAGGGGCCCTAAACACAAGATTTATGGAATGGTTAAAAGTGCATGAAAATGGCCAATTTACTCACTCTGAGATCTCAAAAAGGGTTTCTTCACCCCGGGAAGTGAATTAAATACCATTTGGAGGCATTTAATGTTCGAGCAAAAACGGCTGATTTTCGACAAAAGAGATAACACCCCCCCATTACGTCATGCTTCAGAAATGTGGAAAATGGTCCGTTTTCAAATGTTTTATTTTTGAACGTCAGTTCACATTTGTAGGTGGATCATCAGTGTTAGAGCTAAAATTAGCATGTTTAAAGTGATTTTCATGCTTCCAGGGGCTCGGGAAGTGAATTAAATACCATTTGGAGGCATTTAATGTTCAAGCAAAAACGGCTGATTTTCGACAAAAGAGATAACACCCCCCCATTACGTCATGCTTCAGAAATGTGGAAAATGGTCCGTTTTCAAATGTTTTATTTTTGAACGTCAGTTCACATTTGTAGGTGGATCATCAGTGTTAGAGCTAAAATTAGCATGTTTAAAGTGATTTTCATGCTTCCAGGGGCTCGGGAAGTGAATTAAATACCATTTGGAGGCATTTAATGTTCAAGCAAAAACGGCTGATTTTCGACAAAAGAGATAACACCCCCCCATTACGTCATGCTTCAGAAATGTGGAAAATGGTCCGTTTTCAAATGTTTTATTTTTGAACGTCAGTTCACATTTGTAGGTGGATCATCAGTGTTAGAGCTAAAATTAGCATGTTTAAAGTGATTTTCATGCTTCCAGGGGCCCTAAACACAAGATTTATGGAATGGTTAAAAGTGCATGAAAATGGCCAATTTACTCACTCTGAGTTCTCAAAAAGGGTTTCTTCACCCCGGGAAGTGAATTAAATACTATTTGGAGGCATTTAATGTTCGAGCCAAAACGGCAGATTTTTGACAAAAGAGAGAACACCCCTCCATTACGTCATGCTTCAGAAATGTGGAAAATGGCCGTTTTCAAATGTTTTATTTTTGAACGTCAGTTCACATTTGTAGGTGGATCATCAGTGTTAGAGCTAAAATTAGCATGTTTAAAGTGATTTTCATGCTTCCAGGGGCTCGGGAAGTGAATTAAATACCATTTGGAGGCATTTAATGTTCGAGCAAAAACAGCTGATTTTTGACAAAAGAGATAACACCCCCCCATTACGTCATGCTTCAGAAATGTGGAAAATGGTCCGTTTTCAAATATTTTATTTTTGAACGTCAGTTCTCGTTTGTAGGTGGATCATCAGTGTTAGAGCTAAAATTAGCATGTTTAAAGTGATTTTCATGCTTCCAGGGGCCCTAAACACAAGATTTATGGAATGGTTAAAAGTGCATGAAAATGGCCAATTTACTCACTCTGAGTTCTCAAAAAGGGTTTCTTCACCCCGGGAAGTGAATTAAATACTATTTGGAGGCATTTAATGTTCGAGCAAAAACGGCTGATTTTTGACAAGAGATAACACCCCCCCATTACGTCATGCTTCAGAAATGTGGAAAATGGTCCGTTTTCAAATATTTTATTTTTGAACGTCAGTTCTCATTTGTAGGTGGATCATCAGTGTTAGAGCTAAAATTAGCATGTTTAAAGTGATTTTCATGCTTCCAGGGGCTCGGGAAGTGAATTAAATACCATTTGGAGGCATTTAATGTTCAAGCAAAAACAGCTGATTTTCGACAAAAGAGATAACACCCCCCCATTACGTCATGCTTCAGAAATGTGGAAAATGGTCCGTTTTCAAATGTTTTATTTTTGAACGTCAGTTCACATTTGTAGGTGGATCATCAGTGTTAGAGCTAAAATTAGCATGTTTAAAGTGATTTTCATGCTTCCAGGGGCCCTAAACACAAGATTTATGGAATGGTTAAAAGTGCATGAAAATGGCCAATTTACTCACTCTGAGTTCTCAAAAAGGGTTTCTTCACCCCGGGAAGTGAATTAAATACTATTTGGAGGCATTTAATGTTCGAGCAAAAACGGCTGATTTTTGACAAAAGAGATAACACCCCCCCCATTACGTCATGCTTCAGAAATGTGGAAAATGGTCCGTTTTCAAATATTTTATTTTTGAACGTCAGTTCTCATTTGTAGGTGGATCATCAGTGTTAGAGCTAAAATTAGCATGTTTAAAGTGATTTTCATGCTTCCAGGGGCTCGGGAAGTGAATTAAATACCATTTGGAGGCATTTAATGTTCAAGCAAAAACGGCTGATTTTCGACAAAAGAGATAACACCCCCCCATTACGTCATGCTTCAGAAATGTGGAAAATGGTCCGTTTTCAAATGTTTTATTTTTGAACGTCAGTTCACATTTGTAGGTGGATCATCAGTGTTAGAGCTAAAATTAGCATGTTTAAAGTGATTTTCATGCTTCCAGGGGCCCTAAACACAAGATTTATGGAATGGTTAAAAGTGCATGAAAATGGCCAATTTACTCACTCTGAGTTCTCAAAAAGGGTTTCTTCACCCCGGGAAGTGAATTAAATACCATTTGGAGGCATTTAATGTTCGAGCAAAACGGCTGATTTTCGACAAAAGAGATAACACCCCCCCATTACGTCATGCTTCAGAAATGTGGAAAATGGCCGTTTTCAAATGTTTTATTTTTGAACGTCAGTTCACATTTGTAGGTGGATCATCAGTGTTAGAGCTAAAATTAGCATGTTTAAAGTGATTTTCATGCTTCCAGGGGCTCGGGAAGTGAATTAAATACCATTTGGAGGCATTTAATGTTCAAGCAAAAACGGCTGATTTTCGACAAAAGAGATAACAGCCCCCCATTACGTCATGCTTCAGAAATGTGAAAAATGGTCCGTTTTCAAATGTTTTATTTTTGAACGTCAGTTCACATTTGTAGGTGGATCATCAGTGTTAGAGCTAAAATTAGCATGTTTAAAGTGATTTTCATGCTTCCAGGGGCCCTAAACACAAGATTTATGGAATGGTTAAAAGTGCATGAAAATGGCCAGTTTACTCACTCTGAGTTCTCAAAAAGGGTTTCTTCACCCCGGGAAGTGAATTAAATACCATTTGGAGGCATTTAATGTTCGAGCAAAAATGGCTGATTTTCGACAAAAGAGATAACACCCCCCCATTACGTCATGCTTCAGAAATGTGGAAAATGGTCCGTTTTCAAATGTTTTATTTTTGAACGTCAGTTAGCATTTGTAGGTGGATCATCAGTGTTAGAGCTAAAATTAGCATGTTTAAAGTGATTGTCATGCTTCCAGGGGCTCGGGAAGTGAATTAAATACCATTTGGAGGCATTTAATGTTCAAGCAAAAACGGCTGATTTTCGACAAAAGAGATAACACCTCCCCCATTACGTCATGCTTCAGAAATGTGGAAAATGGTCCGTTTTCAAATGTTTTATTTTTGAACGTCAGTTCACATTTGTAGGTGGATCATCAGTGTTAGAGCTAAAATTAGCATGTTTGAAGTGATTTTCATGCTTCCAGGGGCCCTAAACACAAGATTTATGGAATGGTTAAAAGTGCATGAAAATGGCCAATTTACTCACTCTGAGTTCTCAAAAAGGGTTTCTTCACCCCGGGAAGTGAATTAAATACTATTTGGAGGCATTTAATGTTCGAGCAAAAACGGCTGATTTTTGACAAAAGAGATAACACCCCCCCCATTACGTCATGCTTCAGAAATGTGGAAAATGGTCCGTTTTCAAATATTTTATTTTTGAACGTCAGTTCACATTTGTAGGTGGATCATCAGTGTTAGAGCTAAAATTAGCATGTTTAAAGTGATTTTCATGCTTCCAGGGGCTCAGGAAGTGAATTAAATACCATTTGGAGGCATTTAATGTTCAAGCAAAAACGGCTGATTTTCGACAAAAGAGATAACACCCCCCCATTACGTCATGCTTCAGAAATGTGGAAAATGGTCCGTTTTCAAATGTTTTATTTTTGAACGACATTTCACATTTGTAGGTGGATCATCAGTGTTAGAGCTAAAATGAGCATGTTTAAAGTGATTTTCATGTTTCCAGGGGCCCTAAACACAAGATTTATGGAATGGTTAAAAGTGCATGAAAATGGCCAATTTACTCACTCTGAGTTCTCAAAAAGGGTTTCTTCACCCCGGGAAGTGAAGTAAATACCATTTGGAGGCATTTAATGTTCGAGCAAAAACGGCTGATTTTCGACAAAAGAGATAACACCCCCCCATTACGTCATGCTTCAGAAATGTGGAAAATGGCCGTTTTCAAATGTTTTATTTTTGAACGTCAGTTCACATTTGTAGGTGGATCATCAGTGTTAGAGCTAAAATTAGCATGTTTAAAGTGATTTTCATGCTTCCAGGGGCTCGGGAAGTGAATTAAATACCATTTGGAGGCATTTAATGTTCAAGCAAAAACGGCTGATTTTCGACAAAAGAGATAACACCCCCCCATTACGTCATGCTTCTGAAATGTGGAAAATGGTCCGTTTTCAAATGTTTTATTTTTGAACGTCAGTTCACATTTGTAGGTGGATCATCAGTGTTAGAGCTAAAATTAGCATGTTTAAAGTGATTTTCATGCTTCCAGGGGCCCTAAACACAAGATTTATGGAATGGTTAAAAGTGCATGAAAATGGCCAAGTTACTCACTCTGAGTTCTCAAAAAGGGTTTCTTCACCCCGGGAAGTGAATTAAATACTATTGGGAGGCATTTAATGTTCGAGCAAAAACGGCTGATTTTTGACAAAAGAGATAACACCCCCCCATTACGTCATGCTTCAGAAATGTGGAAAATGGTCCGTTTTCAAATGTTTTATTTTTGAACGTCAGTTCACATTTGTAGGTGGATCATCAGTGTTAGAGCTAAAATTAGCATGTTTAAAGTGATTTTCATGCTTCCAGGGGCCCTAAACACAAGATTTATGGAATGGTTAAAAGTGCATGAAAATGGCCAATTTACTCACTCTGAGTTCTCAAAAAGGGTTTCTTCACCCCGGGAAGTGAATTAAATACTATTTGGAGGCATTTAATGTTCGAGCAAAAACGGCTGATTTTTGACAAAAGAGATAACACCCCCCCCCATTACGTCATGCTTCAGAAATGTGGAAAATGGTCCGTTTTCAAATATTTTATTTTTGAACGTCAGTTCTCATTTGTAGGTGGATCATCAGTGTTAGAGCTAAAATTAGCATGTTTAAAGTGATTTTCATGCTTCCAGGGGCTCGGGAAGTGAATTAAATACCATTTGGAGGCATTTAATGTTCAAGCAAAAACGGCTGATTTTCGACAAAAGAGATAACACCCCCCCATTACGTCATGCTTCAGAAATGTGGAAAATGGTCCGTTTTCAAATGTTTTATTTTTGAACGTCAGTTCACATTTGTAGGTGGATCATCAGTGTTAGAGCTAAAATTAGCATGTTTAAAGTGATTTTCATGCTTCCAGGGGCCCTAAACACACGATTTATGGAATGGTTAAAAGTGCATGAAAATGGCCAATTTACTCACTCTGAGTTCTCAAAAAGGGTTTCTTCACCCCGGGAAGTGAATTAAATACTATTTGGAGGCATTTAATGTTCGAGCAAAAACGGCTGATTTTTGACAAAAGAGATAACACCCCCCCATTACGTCATGCTTCAGAAATGTGGAAAAGGGTCCGTTTTCAAATATTTTATTTTTGAACGTCAGTTCACATTTGTAGGTGGATCATCAGTGTTAGAGCTAAAATTAGCATGTTTAAAGTGATTTTCATGCTTCCAGGGGCTCGGGAAGTGAATTAAATACCATTTGGAGGCATTTAATGTTCAAGCAAAAACGGCTGATTTTCGACAAAAGAGATAACACCCCCCCATTACGTCATGCTTCAGAAATGTGGAAAATGGTCCGTTTTCAAATGTTTTATTTTTGAACGTCAGTTCACATTTGTAGGTGGATCATCAGTGTTAGAGCTAAAATTAGCATGTTTAAAGTGATTTTCATGCTTCCAGGGGCCCTAAACACAAGATTTATGGAATGGTTAAAAGTGCATGAAAATGGCCAATTTACTCACTCTGAGTTCTCAAAAAGGGTTTCTTCACCCCGGGAAGTGAATTAAATACTATTTGGAGGCATTTAATGTTCGAGCAAAAACGGCTGATTTTCGACAAAAGAGATAACACCCCCCCATTACGTCATGCTTCAGAAATGTGGAAAATGGTCTGTTTTCAAATGTTTTATTTTTGAACGTCAGTTCACATTTGTAGGTGGATCATCAGTGTTAGAGCTAAAATGAGCATGTTTAAAGTGATTTTCATGCTTCCAGGGGCCCTAAACACAAGATTTATGGAATGGTTAAAAGTGCATGAAAATGGCCAATTTACTCACTCTGAGATCTCAAAAAGGGTTTCTTCACCCCGGGAAGTGAATTAAATACCATTTGGAGGCATTTAATGTTCGAGCAAAAACGGCTGATTTTCGACAAAAGAGATAACACCCCCCCATTACGTCATGCTTCAGAAATGTGGAAAATGGTCCGTTTTCAAATGTTTTATTTTTGAACGTCAGTTCACATTTGTAGGTGGATCATCAGTGTTAGAGCTAAAATTAGCATGTTTAAAGTGATTTTCATGCTTCCAGGGGCTCGGGAAGTGAATTAAATGCCATTTGGAGGCATTTAATGTTCAAGCAAAAACGGCTGATTTTCGACAAAAGAGATAACACCCCCCCATTACGTCATGCTTCAGAAATGTGGAAAATGGTCCGTTTTCAAATGTTTTATTTTTGAACGTCAGTTCACATTTGTAGGTGGATCATCAGTGTTAGAGCTAAAATTAGCATGTTTAAAGTGATTTTCATGCTTCCAGGGGCTCGGGAAGTGAATTAAATACCATTTGGAGGCATTTAATGTTCAAGCAAAAACGGCTGATTTTCGACAAAAGAGATAACACCCCCCCATTACGTCATGCTTCAGAAATGTGGAAAATGGTCCGTTTTCAAATGTTTTATTTTTGAACGTCAGTTCACATTTGTAGGTGGATCATCAGTGTTAGAGCTAAAATTAGCATGTTTAAAGTGATTTTCATGCTTCCAGGGGCCCTAAACACAAGATTTATGGAATGGTTAAAAGTGCATGAAAATGGCCAATTTACTCACTCTGAGTTCTCAAAAAGGGTTTCTTCACCCCGGGAAGTGAATTAAATACCATTTGGAGGCATTTAATGTTCGAGCAAAAACGGCTGATTTTCGACAAAAGAGATAACACCCCCCCATTACGTCATGCTTCAGAAATGTGGAAAATGGTCCGTTTTCAAATGTTTTATTTTTGAACGTCAGTTCACATTTGTAGGTGGATCATCAGTGTTAGAGCTAAAATTAGCATGTTTAAAGTGATTTTCATGCTTCCAGGGGCCCTAAACACAAGATTTATGGAATGGTTAAAAGTGCATGAAAATGGCCAATTTACTCACTCTGAGTTCTCAAAAAGGGTTTCTTCACCCCGGGAAGTGAATTAAATACTATTTGGAGGCATTTAATGTTCGAGCAAAAACAGCTGATTTTTGACAAAAGAGATAACACCCCCCCATTACGTCATGCTTCAGAAATGTGGAAAATGGTCCGTTTTCAAATATTTTATTTTTGAACGTCAGTTCTCATTTGTAGGTGGATCATCAGTGTTAGAGCTAAAATTAGCATGTTTAAAGTGATTTTCATGCTTCCAGGGGCCCTAAACACAAGATTTATGGAATGGTTAAAAGTGCATGAAAATGGCCAATTTACTCACTCTGAGTTCTCAAAAAGGGTTTCTTCACCCCGGGAAGTGAATTAAATACTATTTGGAGGCATTTAATGTTCGAGCAAAAACGGCTGATTTTTGACAAAAGAGATAACACCCCCCCATTACGTCATGCTTCAGAAATGTGGAAAATGGTCCGTTTTCAAATATTTTATTTTTGAACGTCAGTTCTCATTTGTAGGTGGATCATCAGTGTTAGAGCTAAAATTAGCATGTTTAAAGTGATTTTCATGCTTCCAGGGGCTCGGGAAGTGAATTAAATACCATTTGGAGGCATTTAATGTTCAAGCAAAAACGGCTGATTTTCGACAAAAGAGATAACACCCCCCCATTACGTCATGCTTCAGAAATGTGGAAAATGGTCCGTTTTCAAATGTTTTATTTTTGAACGTCAGTTCACATTTGTAGGTGGATCATCAGTGTTAGAGCTAAAATTAGCATGTTTAAAGTGATTTTCATGCTTCCAGGGGCCCTAAACACAAGATTTATGGAATGGTTAAAAGTGCATGAAAATGGCCAATTTACTCACTCTGAGTTCTCAAAAAGGGTTTCTTCACCCCGGGAAGTGAATTAAATACCATTTGGAGGCATTTAATGTTCGAGCAAAAACGGCTGATTTTCGACAAAAGAGATAACACCCCCCCATTACGTCATGCTTCAGAAATGTGGAAAATGGCCGTTTTCAAATGTTTTATTTTTGAACGTCAGTTCACATTTGTAGGTGGATCATCAGTGTTAGAGCTAAAATTAGCATGTTTAAAGTGATTTTCATGCTTCCAGGGGCTCGGGAAGTGAATTAAATACCATTTGGAGGCATTTAATGTTCAAGCAAAAACGGCTGATTTTCGACAAAAGAGATAACACCCCCCCATTACGTCATGCTTCAGAAATGTGAAAAATGGTCCGTTTTCAAATGTTTTATTTTTGAACGTCAGTTCACATTTGTAGGTGGATCATCAGTGTTAGAGCTAAAATTAGCATGTTTAAAGTGATTTTCATGCTTCCAGGGGCCCTAAACACAAGATTTATGGAATGGTTAAAAGTGCATGAAAATGGCCAATTTACTCACTCTGAGTTCTCAAAAAGGGTTTCTTCACCCCGGGAAGTGAATTAAATACCATTTGGAGGCATTTAATGTTCGAGCAAAAACGGCTGATTTTCGACAAAAGAGATAACACCCCCCCATTACGTCATGCTTCAGAAATGTGGAAAATGGTCCGTTTTCAAATGTTTTATTTTTGAACGTCAGTTAGCATTTGTAGGTGGATCATCAGTGTTAGAGCTAAAATTAGCATGTTTAAAGTGATTGTCATGCTTCCAGGGGCTCGGGAAGTGAATTAAATACCATTTGGAGGCATTTAATGTTCAAGCAAAAACGGCTGATTTTCGACAAAAGAGATAACACCTCCCCCATTACGTCATGCTTCAGAAATGTGGAAAATGGTCCGTTTTCAAATGTTTTATTTTTGAACGTCAGTTCACATTTGTAGGTGGATCATCAGTGTTAGAGCTAAAATTAGCATGTTTAAAGTGATTTTCATGCTTCCAGGGGCCCTAAACACAAGATTTATGGAATGGTTAAAAGTGCATGAAAATGGCCAATTTACTCACTCTGAGTTCTCAAAAAGGGTTTCATCAACCCGGGAAGTGAATTAAATACTATTTGGAGGCATTTAATGTTCGAGCAAAAACGGCTGATTTTTGACAAAAGAGATAACACCCCCCCATTACGTCATGCTTCAGAAATGTGGAAAATGGTCCGTTTTCAAATATTTTATTTTTGAACGTCAGTTCACATTTGTAGGTGGATCATCAGTGTTAGAGCTAAAATTAGCATGTTTAAAGTGATTTTCATGCTTCCAGGGGCTCGGGAAGTGAATTAAATACCATTTGGAGGCATTTAATGTTCAAGCAAAAACGGCTGATTTTCGACAAAAGAGATAACACCCCCCCATTACGTCATGCTTCAGAAATGTGGAAAATGGTCCGTTTTCAAATGTTTTATTTTTGAACGACATTTCACATTTGTAGGTGGATCATCAGTGTTAGAGCTAAAATGAGCATGTTTAAAGTGATTTTCATGCTTCCAGGGGCCCTAAACACAAGATTTATGGAATTGTTAAAAGTGCATGAAAATGGCCAATTTACTCACTCTGAGTTCTCAAAAAGGGTTTCTTCACCCCGGGAAGTGAATTAAATACTATTTGGAGGCATTTAATGTTCGAGCAAAAACGGCTGATTTTTGACAAAAGAGATAACACCCCCCCATTACGTCATGCTTCAGAAATGTGGAAAATGGCCGTTTTCAAATGTTTTATTTTTGAACGTCAGTTCACATTTGTAGGTGGATCATCAGTGTTAGAGCTAAAATTAGCATGTTTAAAGTGATTTTCATGCTTCCAGGGGCTCGGGAAGTGAATTAAATACCATTTGGAGGCATTTAATTTTCAAGCAAAAACGGCTGATTTTCGACAAAAGAGATAACACCCCCCCATTACGTCATGCTTCAGAAATGTGGAAAATGGTCAGTTTTCAAATGTTTTATTTTTGAACGTCAGTTCACATTTGTAGGTGGATCATCAGTGTTAGAGCTAAAATTAGCATGTTTAAAGTGATTTTCATGCTTCCAGGGGCCCTAAACACAAGATTTATGGAATGGTTAAAAGTGCATGAAAATGGCAAATTTACTCACTCTGAGTTCTCAAAAAGGGTTTCTTCACCCCGGGAAGTGAATTAAATACTATTTGGAGGCATTTAATGTTCGAGCAAAAACGGCTGATTTTTGACAAAAGAGATAACACCCCCCCATTACGTCATGCTTCAGAAATGTGGAAAAGGGTCCGTTTTCAAATATTTTATTTTTGAACGTCAGTTCTCATATGGCCGAGATACCCGCCACCCCCTCTCAACACAATCCCCAAAGGAGGGAAACCGGAAACCGTTCTTGAAGTTTTTTGGAAGTGGGATGGAGTGACCATCCCGGCCGTATTTATTAAAACAAAATTAAAACATGAAACGTTTCATGTTATGTACAATTTCATTACCACATTACGATGTTTGGCTATCCTTAACAGATTCTCTAATACAGAGGTTCTCCTAGCCGAACTAGCATCCTACAAACATTTTCTTGACATATTGAAATTGTACATCCTAACGTTTAAGGGCCAACGGCAAGGTCATAACCGGTGTCAAGATCCCTAACCCGACTTACCCCTCCCACTTGGGAGGGGCGACAGCACGGAGGCGTACCTCAAGTGCAACTACTACCAATTTCCCTTGACTTGACGGGGGCACCTAAAGACTCGACGCCAGTTAAAGGTCGTTCGAATACCCGTGTGAGGTATCTAGAAGGTATCGTAGACCTTATCCCAACCCCACACAACTTACCGCATCTGCCGTCGCAGATGTCACTGGCCCCGGGAAATTCCCCAGGAGGGGGCTGTAACCCCTCCTACAAAGGAAGGGGCCTTGACCGCCTTTTCCTTTACTTCCGGCGACCCATCCTTAGAAGGGACCGCCTCCCCATTGAGGGGCCAATGGCCACCTCTCCCGAGCGCTCCCATCCGTGTTGGGTGACGCCCACTCATAGGGATCTACCAATTAGTGCTCACCGATCATGACCTTACCGCCTACCAAAATAAATACGACAGTGCTAATAAAGACAGTGCTAACAAAACCTAAGAATACATTGGCCACTATGACCGAAAGAGCATGCTTAAAATTCAACACTGTATTCGAATCTCTTTAATGGCAAAACGTACTCAAACCGACCATTCTTTATTATACTCAACATCAACATGACTCCACAACCTGTAAACGAAAATGTAAGCAAAATTAATCAACTTTATTACAAACAACTGGCTGTCTTCAGGGGCTGGTGGGTGGGTCAAAATTGGCTCTTCGTTCTGTCCCGAGCTCACGTGCAGCGAGGAGGTGCAGCTTCAGGGCACAAGAACAAGAGGATGTCTTCTGGTCTTGCGTCCCTTTTTATCCGTCTTCAGGGCGGGCGTATACCCGCCCCTGCCTGCCCCGAGGGCGTGGCTGGCTGCGTCAGTGTCTAGGCCAGCCCACTCTAGGGCGGGAACGGGCGCGCCCCAGCTACGCCGCTTCGGGCATACCAGCCGAGACGCGCCCCCGCCCAAAAATGGCTTCCCGGGGGGATCGAGGCACTCTGCCATAAGTTCGGGGGGACCGAGTTGGTCGCCCCTTTCCATATGGCCGAGATACCCGCCACCCCCTCTCAACACAATCCCCAAAGGAGGGAAACCGGAAACCGTTCTTGAAGTTTTTTGGAAGTGGGATGGAGTGACCATCCCGGCCGTATTTATTAAAACAAAATTAAAACATTAAACGTTTCATGGTATGTACAATTTCATTACCACATTACGATGTTTGGCTATCCTTAACAGATTCTCTAATACAGAGGTTCTCCTAGCCGAACTAGCATCCTACAAACATTTTCTTGACATATTGAAATTGTACATCCTAACGTTTAAGGGCCAACGGCAAGGTCATAACCGGTGTCAAGATCCCTAACCCGACTTACCCCTCCCACTTGGGAGGGGCGACAGCACGGAGGCGTACCTCAAGTGCAACTACTACCAATTTCCCTTGACTTGACGGGGGCACCTAAAGACTCGACGCCAGTTAAAGGTCGTTCGAATACCCGTGTGAGGTATCTAGAAGGTATCGTAGACCTTATCCCAACCCCACACAACTTACCGCATCTGCCGTCGCAGATGTCACTGGCCCCGGGAAATTCCCCAGGAGGGGGCTGTAACCCCTCCTACAAAGGAAGGGGCCTTGACCGCCTTTTCCTTTACTTCCGGCGACCCATCCTTAGAAGGGACCGCCTCCCCATTGAGGGGCCAATGGCCACCTCTCCCGAGCGCTCCCATCCGTGTTGGGTGACGCCCACTCATAGGGATCTACCAATTAGTGCTCACCGATCATGACCTTACCGCCACAGGCCGGATAGTTGACCGGCTATCCGGACCCCCACAAAACTCCTACCTAAAGGTCATGTTTCAACGTTTTTAACCATGCTAAGAAGTCTCCTATGAGTAACTCATTTCCCACCCGAGACAAATGCACACCATCCCCTAGATACATACTGTCATCATTAATACAACCATGCGAGATAGAATGCAATGTCCTGGAACGGAACAACCTACTCACTTTGTTATTAAGTTTTCTAACAGAATGGTTCAAAGCAGGAATCGAAACAGCCCCCCGCCACACTTTTCGTGGGATCATATGAGACCACGCAATTATGCACCCCGGAACTTTCCTCGCCAACCAACTTACAGTGGAAAGCATTGCCTCTAGGAGAAGTCGTCTACCGGTGGTGACCAAATCATTGCCCCCTAAATGTACTATGACTATAGACGGCGGTGACCTCGTCCGCCCTAACAAATCCTCAAAGAATGCCTGAAACTGGTCAATACAGAGACCGCCTCTTCCGTAGAAGGACACCCTGTACCCGTATTCCCCAGCTACGTGAATCATGTCACCTGCTTTGAATACGTCAGCGGCACGCCTCACGTATGAGTGGCCCACGACCCACACCTCTTTCCTCACAGCCGGTGATGTCTGACCGCTGGCCTGGTGTTGGGTCGACTGCATAGTCCGCCCCGCCTCGAAGGCTTGCGTAACTGAAAACCAAACAAAAGACAAGAAGCGTGAGTACATTATCATAGCTTCACAACATGTGCAACCGCACATACCTCTTATAACAATTGGAGGACCAGCGCCCCACTCGTTTCACTTGTTCCACATTGAGACCCCTGGCTGTAGCTTCAGTGGCAGCCCCTATCCGAAAGGAATGGGTCCCAAACTCGCCCGGGTCCAAGCCCGCTGCGGTAATTGACATCGCAAGCACCCGCTGAAACTGAAATTTCGTCAGTGGGGTGGCGTCCGCGTGTCTCAACAATGTCCCTCCCCATGATGCCACCCTTCGTGCTAGGTAGTCTTCTAAACACTTTACCGGACACATGGAGGACCCTGGGATCCTGCGAATGACTATGCAGTCCCCTACCCCACCTTGATCAGTTTTGGACTTGACAAAAGATACAGTCATCGTCTCACCCCAGATCTGAACGTGTTCCCGGCACAAACCCCCCACCACATCCTGTTTGTTCCTTGCCACCAGCTCGCTAATCCTCATCGCCCCGTGAAATGCAAGCGTAAAAGCAGCTCGGAACAAACAGGCCTCGAACTGAGACGAGCATGTGGCGGGGAGTGTGGCCAGCAACTGGGACAACCTATCCAGACCTATCGGGCGCCTCTCATCTACTCTGCGACCCTCAAGGCGTTGCCACCCACGCAGCGCTTTCTGTACAACAAAAGACGCTGTCGGGTCCTGGATATTATGAGCCCTGGCAACAAAGGAAATGGCAGCACGATGCCTCTGGGCTGTAGCCACCGACTTCCCAGCCCTACGCAAGGACATCAGAAAATGTACTACCCAATCCTCATGTCCCCAAAGCCCCCCTCTCTCAGTCCCCAAAAAGGCTAAATAGGCCCGAAAGGCCCCTTCGTATGCCTTCCTCGTCCTTGGTGCTAGACTCTCTCCCACGAGGTAACGAAGTTCGGGGCACCGAGAGACCAGAGAGCTTCGGGAAAGGGTGCCGGCTCTGGGTCCGCTGAGGGAAGGAAACCCGAGAAAGCCTGCATTTGAAAACGAGACAGTGCATCAGCCGCCTGATTCATCACCCCTGGGACATGTTTCGCTCTGAATACCACGTTCAGTTGCATACACAGTAAGACAATTTCTTTAAGCAGCCTTAAAATCATTTTACAACGTGCTGCCTGACTATTGATGCATTCTACAACGGTCATATTGTCAGACCAAAATATGACAGAGTGATTTTTGAATCCATCGGGCCAGGTTCTGAGGGCCACCAAAATGGGAAACAGTTCAAGGAAAGCAATATTACTCGTCAGCCCCTCTTCATGCCACCATGTTGGCCACCTTTGTGCCGACCATTTTGTGCCGAAGATGGCGCCAAAGCCCATGCTTCCCGCTGAATCCGTCCATAGACCAAGCTCTTCAGAGGACAAGGCTGGTTTGTTCCAGACGACTCGACCATTGAAATCCGCCAAAAATGCTAACCAAATACGCATGTCTTGGCGGACCTCGGCCGATAGTCTCGTGCGATGATGACCCTCCTTTAGGCCGACCATCGCCTGGGCGATTGAACGGGAAAAGGGGCGGGCCATTGGGATCACCCTCAGGGCAAAATTCAACTTCCCCACCAATTGCTGCAATTGATGCAGCGTAACTTTAGATGCATTTATACACATTTGCAGGGCTGCCCTGAATTTCGACACTTTGGCGGCTGGTAAACGAAAACAACCCTCACTAGAGTCCAACTCGATCCCCAGAAATTCGAGGCAAGTCGTGGGACCCACAGTTTTACCTGGTGCCAATGGCACGCCAAATCGATCCATTAATACACAAAATTCAGTCAAGGCCTGGGCACATTCGTCATCCCCAGCGGCCCCAAGGAACAGAAAGTCATCAAGGTAATGCATCACATTTCGAAAACCCGTTTCCTTCGTGTAAACCCATTGTAGAAAACTACTGAATTTCTCGAAGTATGCACAAGATATAGAGCACCCCATCGGCATACACCTATCCATGTAATACGAACCTTGAAACATGAATCCCAGAAGACGTTGGTCGTCCGGGTGTACCGGGAGCAAACGGAACGCTGACTCGATATCTGATTTCGCCATCAGCGTCCCGGGCCCCAAGCGATTCAAAATGGCTACGGCCTCATCGAATGATGCGTACCGCACCGAACATACCTCTGGATCAATTGCATCGTTCACAGAAAGGCCATGAGGAGCTGATAAATTGTGGATCAACCGAAACTCACCTGGGTCCTTCTTGGGGACCACCCCTAAAGGAGAACAGACAAAATTCTGTACCGGGGGAACACTAAACGGGCCGGCAACCCGACCTCGGATAACCTCTTTCCGGATCTTATCCTGCACTACAGTCGTATGCTGCAAGACGGAAAGTTGATTTTTGCACGTCCCGACACCCTGAAAGTCCCCCACCGGGATGCGGAAACCATATGAAAAACCGTTCCGCAGCACCCCAGCAGAAGTACGATCTGGGTATTCGCTGAGCCATGGAATCATCGCCAAGGTATCAATCGGGGTTGGTAAAGGCGCCCCTCGGACTACATTAGACCTGTTTGGCGCCTCCTCTACCCCCATTCTCACCCGTTCTGGCTCTGCACGAGGACTCAGGATGGGGTGCCCCGCAACCACTACATTCGTGCTTGAACTTACACGATCCCGGGGGCCTAGTACATTTACCTTTGTTGAAATTAAAACAGAAACCCTTCTTCCCTGCATTGCCGGCGGGTCTCGGATAATCGTCGGTACCCGTACCCGACCGAAAGGGCGTCCCCCCATATTGGCGGGAGGATTCACCAACAGTACTCCCCACCAACGACATTTTCAACATCCCTGACTCTTTCATTTTATCCCATGTCAAAGAATCATAACAGTCCCAGGTTAAACTTTTGTTATGCTCCATCGCTTTCCTGAAAAGGTTATCATAACAGAACCATTGGTTACCTTGGTGCGATGTCGAGTACCCCATAATTCGTGACTGATATACTGGGAACTCAGGGAGCAATTCAGGCCTACGTTCCCCCAAAATTGACGTAAAATTTCCCCATGCATTGCCCCAGTTGCCAATATTCTCATTCACTTTAAAGGCGGCCATTTTCGCGCGCCAAACACTTGGATGCATCAGATCCTTTTGACTCTTAACAGTTTCAACCTCATAATGATCAACAAGCAAGGAGAAAATGTTTACATATTCCCCCGCCCAAATCTTCTCCTTTATTGTCAAAGGAACATGTTGCCCCAATTTTTCTCTACGAGAGGGTGTTGACTCATCCCTCGCGATCGGCAATGGCCGCTTACCTGCACCGAACGCTGCTTCCGCCACTTGTGGCTTGTCTATCACCGCAGCCGGCGCGGGTACCTTGGCTGTATCACGTTTCTCGCGCAACTGTTTCATCAGTGCTTGCGCTTCGGCAGCCGTGGCGCCCTCGCTACTGTCCCCCAACCACGCTGCTAACTGTGCCGCCAACTCGGCAGGCATATCCTCAGTGGATGTCGGGGTGACTACGACGGGAATCGGATTCCCTTCCTCCGGCACCGGGGCCGGTACCGGGGCTGGCGCCTCGAGCGGGGAACAGGGGACCGGGACGTCTCCCCCGGCTGGCCCCCTTCTCGGCCTCTTTGGCTTCCCTCCAGCCGGTGGACGCCCCGATCCCCCCTCCCCGTCTCGCTCCGCCAACCGCTTCTTTATTTCGGACATCTCCTTCATGAGGACCCGAACCATCTGGTCAGTCGTCATTCTCTTCGCGCCTTTCTTGGGCATCTTTCCAACGAAGTATCTAGAAGACAAAAAGAAAGATTAAAACGCTCAAAATTGGCTCTTCGTTCTGTCCCGAGCTCACGTGCAGCGAGGAGGTGCAGCTTCAGGGCACAAGAACAAGAGGATGTCTTCTGGTCTTGCGTCCCTTTTTATCCGTCTTCAGGGCGGGCGTATACCCGCCCCTGCCTGCCCCGAGGGCGTGGCTGGCTGCGTCAGTGTCTAGGCCAGCCCACTCTAGGGCGGGAACGGGCGCGCCCCAGCTACGCCGCTTCGGGCATACCAGCCGAGACGCGCCCCCCGCCCAAAAATGGCTTCCCGGGGGGATCGAGGCACTCTGCCATAAGTTCGGGGGGACCGAGTTGGTCGCCCCTTTCCATTTGTAGGTGGATCATCAGTGTTAGAGCTAAAATTAGCATGTTTAAAGTGATTTTCATGCTTCCAGGGGCTCGGGAAGTGAATTAAATACCATTTGGAGGCATTTAATGTTCAAGCAAAAACGGCTGATTTTCGACAAAAGAGATAACACCCCCCCATTACGTCATGCTTCAGAAATGTGGAAAATGGTCCGTTTTCAAATGTTTTATTTTTGAACGTCAGTTCACATTTGTAGGTGGATCATCAGTGTTAGAGCTAAAATTAGCATGTTTAAAGTGATTTTCATGCTTCCAGGGGCCCTAAACACAAGATTTATGGAATGGTTAAAAGTGCATGAAAATGGCCAATTTACTCACTCTGAGTTGTCAAAAAGGGTTTCTTCACCCCGGGAAGTGAATTAAATACTATTTGGAGGCATTTAATGTTCAAGCAAAAACGGCTGATTTTCGACAAAAGAGATAACACCCCCCCATTACGTCATGCTTCAGAAATGTGGAAAATGGTCCGTTTTCAAATGTTTTATTTTTGAACGTCAGTTCACATTTGTAGGTGGATCATCAGTGTTAGAGCTAAAATTAGCATGTTTAAAGTGATTTTCATGCTTCCAGGGGCCCTAAACACAAGATTTATGGAATGGTTAAAAGTGCATGAAAATGGCCAATTTACTCACTCTGAGTTGTCAAAAAGGGTTTCTTCACCCCGGGAAGTGAATTAAATACCATTTGGAGGCATTTAATGTTCGAGCAAAAACGGCTGATTTTCGACAAAAGAGATAACACCCCCCCATTACGTCATGCTTCAGAAATGTGGAAAATGGCCGTTTTCAAATGTTTTATTTTTGAACGTCAGTTCACATTTGTAGGTGGATCATCAGTGTTAGAGCTAAAATTAGCATGTTTAAAGTGATTTTCATGCTTCCAGGGGCTCGGGAAGTGAATTAAATACCATTTGGAGGCATTTAATGTTCAAGCAAAAACGGCTGATTTTCGACAAAAGAGATAACACCCCCCCATTACGTCATGCTTCAGAAATGTGAAAAATGGTCCGTTTTCAAATGTTTTATTTTTGAACGTCAGTTCACATTTGTAGGTGGATCATCAGTGTTAGAGCTAAAATGAGCATGTTTAAAGTGATTTTCATGCTTCCAGGGGCCCTAAACACAAGATTTATGGAATGGTTAAAAGTGCATGAAAATGGCCAATTTACTCACTCTGAGTTCTCAAAAAGGGTTTCTTCACCCCGGGAAGTGAATTAAACACCATTTGGAGGCATTTAATGTTCGAGCAAAAACGGCTGATTTTCGACAAAAGAGATAACACCCCCCCCATTACGTCATGCTTCAGAAATGTGGAAAATGGTCCGTTTTCAAATGTTTTATTTTTGAACGTCAGTTCACATTTGTAGGTGGATCATCAGTGTTAGAGCTAAAATTAGCATGTTTAAAGTGATTTTCATGCTTCCAGGGGCTCGGAAAGTGAATTAAATACCATTTGGAGGCATTTAATGTTCAAGCAAAAACGGCTGATTTTCGACAAAAGAGATAACACCCCCCCATTACGTCATGCTTCAGAAATGTGGAAAATGGTCCGTTTTCAAATGTTTTATTTTTGAACGTCAGTTCACATTTGTAGGTGGATCATCAGTGTTAGAGCTAAAATTAGCATGTTTAAAGTGATTTTCATGCTTCCAGGGGCCCTAAACACAAGATTTATGGAATGGTTAAAAGTGCATGAAAATGGCCAATTTACTCACTCTGAGTTCTCAAAAAGGGTTTCTTCACCCCGGGAAGTGAATTAAATACTATTTGGAGGCATTTAATGTTCGAGCAAAAACGGCTGATTTTCGACAAAAGAGATAACACCCCCCCATTACGTCATGCTTCAGAAATGTGGAAAATGGTCCGTTTTCAAATGTTTTATTTTTGAACGTCAGTTCACATTTGTAGGTGGATCATCAGTGTTAGAGCTAAAATGAGCATGTTTAAAGTGATTTTCATGCTTCCAGGGGCCCTAAACACAAGATTTATGGAATGGTTAAAAGTGCATGAAAATGGCCAATTTACTCACTCTGAGTTCTCAAAAAGGGTTTCTTCACCCCGGGAAGTGAATTAAATACCATTTGGAGGCATTTAATGTTCGAGCAAAAACGGCTGATTTTCGACAAAAGAGATAACACCTCCCCATTACATCATGCTTCAGAAATGTGGAAAATGGTCCGTTTTCAAATGTTTTATTTTTGAACGTCAGTTCACATTTGTAGGTGGATCATCAGTGTTAGAGCTAAAATTAGCATGTTTAAAGTGATTTTCATGCTTCCAGGGGCTCGGGAAGTGAATTAAATACCATTTGGAGGCATTTAATGTTCAAGTAAAAACGGCTGATTTTCGACAAAAGAGATAACACCCCCCCATTACGTCATGCTTCAGAAATGTGGAAAATGGTCCGTTTTCAAATGTTTTATTTTTGAACGTCAGTTCACATTTGTAGGTGGATCATCAGTGTTAGAGCTAAAATTAGCATGTTTAAAGTGATTTCCATGCTTCCAGGGGCCCTAAACACAAGATTTATGGAATGGTTAAAAGTGCATGAAAATGGCCAATTTACTCACTCTGAGTTCTCAAAAAGGGTTTCTTCACCCCGGGAAGTGAATTAAATACTATTTGGAGGCATTTAATGTTCGAGCAAAAACGGCTGATTTTCGACAAAAGAGATAACACCCCCCCATTACGTCATGCTTCAGAAATGTGGAAAATGGTCTGTTTTCAAATGTTTTATTTTTGAACGTCAGTTCACATTTGTAGGTGGATCATCAGTGTTAGAGCTAAAATGAGCATGTTTAAAGTGATTTTCATGCTTCCAGGGGCCCTAAACACAAGATTTATGGAATGGTTAAAAGTGCATGAAAATGGCCAATTTACTCACTCTGAGATCTCAAAAAGGGTTTCTTCACCCCGGGAAGTGAATTAAATGCCATTTGGAGGCATTTAATGTTCGAGCAAAAACGGCTGATTTTCGACAAAAGAGATAACACCCCCCCATTACGTCATGCTTCAGAAATGTGGAAAATGGTCCGTTTTCAAATGTTTTATTTTTGAACGTCAGTTCACATTTGTAGGTGGATCATCAGTGTTAGAGCTAAAATTAGCATGTTTAAAGTGATTTTCATGCTTCCAGGGGCTCGGGAAGTGAATTAAATACCATTTGGAGGCATTTAATGTTCAAGCAAAAACGGCTGATTTTCGACAAAAGAGATAACACCCCCCCATTACGTCATGCTTCAGAAATGTGGAAAATGGTCCGTTTTCAAATGTTTTATTTTTGAACGTCAGTTCACATTTGTAGGTGGATCATCAGTGTTAGAGCTAAAATTAGCATGTTTAAAGTGATTTTCATGCTTCCAGGGGCTCGGGAAGTGAATTAAATACCATTTGGAGGCATTTAATGTTCAAGCAAAAACGGCTGATTTTCGACAAAAGAGATAACACCCCCCCATTACGTCATGCTTCAGAAATGTGGAAAATGGTCCGTTTTCAAATGTTTTATTTTTGAACGTCAGTTCACATTTGTAGGTGGATCATCAGTGTTAGAGCTAAAATTAGCATGTTTAAAGTGATTTTCATGCTTCCAGGGGCCCTAAACACAAGATTTATGGAATGGTTAAAAGTGCATGAAAATGGCCAATTTACTCACTCTGAGTTCTCAAAAAGGGTTTCTTCACCCCGGGAAGTGAATTAAATACTATTTGGAGGCATTTAATGTTCGAGCAAAAACGGCTGATTTTTGACAAAAGAGATAACACCCCGCCATTACGTCATGCTTCAGAAATGTGGAAAATGGTCCGTTTTCAAATGTTTTATTTTTGAACGTCAGTTCACATTTGTAGGTGGATCATCAGTGTTAGAGCTAAAATTAGCATGTTTAAAGTGATTTTCATGCTTCCAGGGGCCCTAAACACAAGATTTATGGAATGGTTAAAAGTGCATGAAAATGGCCAATTTACTCACTCTGAGTTCTCAAAAAGGGTTTCTTCACCCCGGGAAGTGAATTAAATACTATTTGGAGGCATTTAATGTTCGAGCAAAAACGGCTGATTTTTGACAAAAGAGATAACACCCCCCCATTACGTCATGCTTCAGAAATGTGGAAAATGGTCCGTTTTCAAATATTTTATTTTTGAACGTCAGTTCTCATATGTAGGTGGATCATCAGTGTTAGAGCTAAAATTAGCATGTTTAAAGTGATTTTCATGCTTCCAGGGGCCCTAAACACAAGATTTATGGAATGGTTAAAAGTGCATGAAAATGGCCAACTTACTCACTCTGAGTTCTCAAAAAGGGTTTCTTCACCCCGGGAAGTGAATTAAATACTATTTGGAGGCATTTAATGTTCGAGCAAAAACGGCTGATTTTTGACAAAAGAGATAACACCCCCCATTACGTCATGCTTCAGAAATGTGGAAAATGGTCCGTTTTCAAATATTTTATTTTTGAACGTCAGTTCTCATTTGTAGGTGGATCATCAGTGTTAGAGCTAAAATTAGCATGTTTAAAGTGATTTTCATGCTTCCAGGGGCTCGGGAAGTGAATTAAATACCATTTGGAGGCATTTAATGTTCAAGCAAAAACGGCTGATTTTCGACAAAAGAGATAACACCCCCCCATTACGTCATGCTTCAGAAATGTGGAAAATGGTCCGTTTTCAAATGTTTTATTTTTGAACGTCAGTTCACATTTGTAGGTGGATCATCAGTGTTAGAGCTAAAATTAGCATGTTTAAAGTGATTTTCATGCTTCCAGGGGCCCTAAACACAATATTTATGGAATGGTTAAAAGTGCATGAAAATGGCCAATTTACTCACTCTGAGTTCTCAAAAAGGGTTTCTTCACCCCGGGAAGTGAATTAAATACCATTTGGAGGCATTTAATGTTCGAGCAAAAACGGCTGATTTTCGACAAAAGAGATAACACCCCCCCATTACGTCATGCTTCAGAAATGTGGAAAATGGCCGTTTTCAAATGTTTTATTTTTGAACGTCAGTTCACATTTGTAGGTGGATCATCAGTGTTAGAGCTAAAATTAGCATGTTTAAAGTGATTTTCATGCTTCCAGGGGCTCGGGAAGTGAATTAAATACCATTTGGAGGCATTTAATGTTCAAGCAAAAATGGCTAATTTTCGACAAAAGAGATAACACCCCCCCATTACGTCATGCTTCAGAAATGTGAAAAATGGTCCGTTTTCAAATGTTTTATTTTTGAACGTCCGTTCACATTTGTAGGTGGATCATCAGTGTTAGAGCTAAAATTTGCATGTTTAAAGTGATTTTCATGCTTCCAGGGGCCCTAAACACAAGATTTATGGAATGGTTAAAAGTGCATGAAAATGGCCAATTTACTCACTCTGAGTTCTCAAAAAGGGTTTCTTCACCCCGGGAAGTGAATTAAATACCATTTGGAGGCATTTAATGTTCGAGCAAAAACGGCTGATTTTCGACAAAAGAGATAACACCCCCCCATTACGTCATGCTTCAGAAATGTGGAAAATGGTCCGTTTTCAAATGTTTTATTTTTGAACGTCAGTTAGCATTTGTAGGTGGATCATCAGTGTTAGAGCTAAAATTAGCATGTTTAAAGTGATTGTCATGCTTCCAGGGGCTCGGGAAGTGAATTAAATACCATTTGGAGGCATTTAATGTTCAAGCAAAAACGGCTGATTTTCGACAAAAGAGATAACACCCCCCCCATTACGTCATGCTTCAGAAATGTGGAAAATGGTCCGTTTTCAAATGTTTTATTTTTGAACGTCAGTTCACATTTGTAGGTGGATCATCAGTGTTAGAGCTAAAATTAGCATGTTTAAAGTGATTTTCATGCTTCCAGGGGACCTAAACACAAGATTTATGGAATGGTTAAAAGTGCATGAAAATGGCCAATTTACTCACTCTGAGTTCTCAAAAAGGGTTTCTTCACCCCGGGAAGTGAATTAAATACTATTTGGAGGCATTTAATGTTCGATCAAAAACGGCTGATTTTTGACAAAAGAGATAACACCCCCCATTACGTCATGCTTCAGAAATGTGGAAAATGGTCCGTTTTCAAATATTTTATTTTTGAACGTCAGTTCACATTTGTAGGTGGATCATCAGTGTTAGAGCTAAAATTAGCATGTTTAAAGTGATTTTCATGCTTCCAGGGGCTCGGGAAGTGAATTAAATACCATTTGGAGGCATTTAATGTTCAAGCAAAAACGGCTGATTTTCGACAAAAGAGATAACACCCCCCCATTACGTCATGCTTCAGAAATGTGGAAAATGGTCCGTTTTCAAATGTTTTATTTTTGAACGACATTTCACATTTGTAGGTGGATCATCAGTGTTAGAGCTAAAATGAGCATGTTTAAAGTGATTTTCATGCTTCCAGGGGCCCTAAACACAAGATTTATGGAATGGTTAAAAGTGCATGAAAATGGCCAATTTACTCACTCTGAGTTCTCAAAAAGGGTTTCTTCACCCCGGGAAGTGAATTAAATACCATTTGGAGGCATTTAATGTTCGAGCAAAAATGGCTGATTTTTGACAAAAGAGATAACACCCCCCCATTACGTCATGCTTCAGAAATGTGGAAAATGGCCGTTTTCAAATGTTTTATTTTTGAACGTCAGTTCACATTTGTAGGTGGATCATCAGTGTTAGAGCTAAAATTAGCATGTTTAAAGTGATTTTCATGCTTCCAGGGGCTCGGGAAGTGAATTAAATACCATTTGGAGGCATTTAATGTTCAAGCAAAAACGGCTGATTTTCGACAAAAGAGATAACACCCCCCCATTACGTCATGCTTCAGAAATGTGGAAAATGGTCAGTTTTCAAATGTTTTATTTTTGAACGTCAGTTCACATTTGTAGGTGGATCATCAGTGTTAGAGCTAAAATTAGCATGTTTAAAGTGATTTTCATGCTTCCAGGGGCCCTAAACACAAGATTTATGGAATGGTTAAAAGTGCATGAAAATGGCCAATTTACTCACTCTGAGTTCTCAAAAAGGGTTTCTTCACCCCGGGAAGTGAATTAAATACCATTTGGAGGCATTTAATGTTCGAGCAAAAACGGCTGATTTTCGACAAAAGAGATAACACCCCCCCATTACGTCATGCTTCAGAAATGTGGAAAATGGTCCGTTTTCAAATGTTTTATTTTTGAACGTCAGTTCACATTTGTAGGTGGATCATCAGTGTTAGAGCTAAAATTAGCATGTTTAAAGTGATTTTCATGCTTCCAGGGGCCCTAAACACAAGATTTATGGAATGGTTAAAAGTGCATGAAAATGGCCAATTTACTCACTCTGAGTTCTCAAAAAGGGGTTCTTCACCCCGGGAAGTCAATTAAATACTATTTGGAGGCATTTAATGTTCGAGCAAAAACGGCTGATTTTTGACAAAAGAGATAACACCCCCCCATTACGTCATGCTTCAGAAATGTGGAAAATGGTCCGTTTTCAAATATTTTATTTTTGAACGTCAGTTCTCATATGTAGGTGGATCATCAGTGTTAGAGCTAAAATTAGCATGTTTAAAGTGATTTTCATGCTTCCAGGGGCCCTAAACACAAGATTTATGGAATGGTTAAAAGTGCATGAAAATGGCCAATTTACTCACTCTGAGTTCTCAAAAAGGGTTTCTTCACCCCGGGAAGTGAATTAAATACTATTTGGAGGCATTTAATGTTCGAGCAAAAACGGCTGATTTTTGACAAAAGAGATAACACCCCCCCATTACGTCATGCTTCAGAAATGTGGAAAATGGTCCGTTTTCAAATATTTTATTTTTGAACGTCAGTTCACATTTGTAGGTGGATCATCAGTGTTAGAGCTAAAATTAGCATGTTTAAAGTGATTTTCATGCTTCCAGGGGCTCGGGAAGTGAATTAAATACCATTTGGAGGCATTTAATGTTCAAGCAAAAACGGCTGATTTTCGACAAAAGAGATAACACCCCCCCATTACGTCATGCTTCAGAAATGTGGAAAATGGTCCGTTTTCAAATGTTTTATTTTTGAACGTCAGTTCACATTTGTAGGTGGATCATCAGTGTTAGAGCTAAAATTAGCATGTTTAAAGTGATTTTCATGCTTCCAGGGGCCCTAAACACAAGATTTATGGAATGGTTAAAAGTGCATGAAAATGGCCAATTTACTCACTCTGAGTTCTCAAAAAGGGTTTCTTCACCCCGGGAAGTGAATTAAATACCATTTGGAGGCATTTAATGTTCGAGCAAAAACGGCTGATTTTCGACAAAAGAGATAACACCCCCCCATTACGTCATGCTTCAGAAATGTGGAAAATGGCCGTTTTCAAATGTTTTATTTTTGAACGTCAGTTCACATTTGTAGGTGGATCATCAGTGTTAGAGCTAAAATTAGCATGTTTAAAGTGATTTTCATGCTTCCAGGGGCTCGGGAAGTGAATTAAATACCATTTGGAGGCATTTAATGTTCAAGCAAAAACGGCTGATTTTCGACAAAAGAGATAACACCCCCCCATTACGTCATGCTTCAGAAATGTGAAAAATGGTCCGTTTTCAAATGTTTTATTTTTGAACGTCAGTTCACATTTGTAGGTGGATCATCAGTGTTAGAGCTAAAATTAGCATGTTTAAAGTGATTTTCATGCTTCCAGGGGCCCTAAACACAAGATTTATGGAATGGTTAAAAGTGCATGAAAATGGCCAATTTACTCACTCTGAGTTCTCAAAAAGGGTTTCTTCACCCCGGGAAGTGAATTAAATACCATTTGGAGGCATTTAATGTTCGAGCAAAAACGGCTGATTTTCGACAAAAGAGATAACACCCCCCCATTACGTCATGCTTCAGAAATGTGGAAAATGGTCCGTTTTCAAATGTTTTATTTTTGAACGTCAGTTAGCATTTGTAGGTGGATCATCAGTGTTAGAGCTAAAATTAGCATGTTTAAAGTGATTGTCATGCTTCCAGGGGCTCGGGAAGTGAATTAAATACCATTTGGAGGCATTTAATGTTCAAGCAAAAACGGCTGATTTTCGACAAAAGAGATAACACCCCCCCATTACGTCATGCTTCAGAAATGTGGAAAATGGTCAGTTTTCAAATGTTTTATTTTTGAACGTCAGTTCACATTTGTAGGTGGATCATCAGTGTTAGAGCTAAAATTAGCATGTTTAAAGTGATTTTCATGCTTCCAGGGGCCCTAAACACAAGATTTATGGAATGGTTAAAAGTGCATGAAAATGGCCAATTTACTCACTCTGAGTTCTCAAAAAGGGTTTCTTCACCCCGGGAAGTGAATTAAATACCATTTGGAGGCATTTAATGTTCGAGCAAAAACGGCTGATTTTCGACAAAAGAGATAACACCCCCCCCTTACGTCATGCTTCAGAAATGTGGAAAATGGTCAGTTTTCAAATGTTTTATTTTTGAACGTCAGTTCACATTTGTAGGTGGATCATCAGTGTTAGAGCTAAAATTAGCATGTTTAAAGTGATTTTCATGCTTCCAGGGGCCCTAAACACAAGATTTATGGAATGGTTAAAAGTGCATGAAAATGGCCAATTTACTCACTCTGAGTTCTCAAAAAGGGTTTCTTCACCCCGGGAAGTCAATTAAATACTATTTGGAGGCATTTAATGTTCGAGCAAAAACGGCTGATTTTTGACAAAAGAGATAACACCCCCCCATTACGTCATGCTTCAGAAATGTGGAAAATGGTCCGTTTTCAAATATTTTATTTTTGAACGTCAGTTCTCATATGTAGGTGGATCATCAGTGTTAGAGCTAAAATTAGCATGTTTAAAGTGATTTTCATGCTTCCAGGGGCCCTAAACACAAGATTTATGGAATGGTTAAAAGTGCATGAAAATGGCCAATTTACTCACTCTGAGTTCTCAAAAAGGGTTTCTTCACCCCGGGAAGTGAATTAAATACTATTTGGAGGCATTTAATGTTCGAGCAAAAACGGCTGATTTTTGACAAAAGAGATAACACCCCCCCATTACGTCATGCTTCAGAAATGTGGAAAATGGTCCGTTTTCAAATATTTTATTTTTGAACGTCAGTTCTCATTTGTAGGTGGATCATCAGTGTTAGAGCTAAAATTAGCATGTTTAAAGTGATTTTCATGCTTCCAGGGGCTCGGGAAGTGAATTAAATACCATTTGGAGGCATTTAATGTTCAAGCAAAAACGGCTGATTTTCGACAAAAGAGATAACACCCCCCCATTACGTCATGCTTCAGAAATGTGGAAAATGGTCCGTTTTCAAATGTTTTATTTTTGAACGTCAGTTCACATTTGTAGGTGGATCATCAGTGTTAGAGCTAAAATTAGCATGTTTAAAGTGATTTTCATGCGTCCAGGGGCCCTAAACACAAGATTTATGGAATGGTTAAAAGTGCATGAAAATGGCCAATTTACTCACTCTGAGTTCTCAAAAAGGGTTTCTTCACCCCGGGAAGTGAATTAAATACCATTTGGAGGCATTTAATGTTCGAGCAAAAACGGCTGATTTTCGACAAAAGAGATAACACCCCCCCATTACGTCATGCTTCAGAAATGTGGAAAATGGCCGTTTTCAAATGTTTTATTTTTGAACGTCAGTTCACATTTGTAGGTGGATCATCAGTGTTAGAGCTAAAATTAGCATGTTTAAAGTGATTTTCATGCTTCCAGGGGCTCGGGAAGTGAATTAAATACCATTTGGAGGCATTTAATGTTCAAGCAAAAACGGCTGATTTTCGACAAAAGAGATAACACCCCCCCATTACGTCATGCTTCAGAAATGTGAAAAATGGTCCGTTTTCAAATGTTTAATTTTTGAACGTCAGTTCACATTTGTAGGTGGATCATCAGTGTTAGACCTAAAATTAGCATGTTTAAAGTGATTTTCATGCTTCCAGGGGCCCTAAACACAAGATTTATGGAATGGTTAAAAGTGCATGAAAATGGCCAATTTACTCACTCTGAGTTCTCAAAAAGGGTTTCTTCACCCCGGGAAGTGAATTAAATACCATTTGGAGGAATTTAATGTTCGAGCAAAAACGGCTGATTTTCGACAAAAGAGATAACACCCCCCCATTACGTCATGCTTCAGAAATGTGGAAAATGGTCCGTTTTCAAATGTTTTATTTTTGAACGTCAGTTAGCATTTGTAGGTGGATCATCAGTGTTAGAGCTAAAATTAGCATGTTTAAAGTGATTGTCATGCTTCCAGGGGCTCGGGAAGTGAATTAAATACCATTTGGAGGCATTTAATGTTCAAGCAAAAACGGCTGATTTTCGACAAAAGAGATAACACCCCCCCCATTACGTCATGCTTCAGAAATGTGGAAAATGGTCAGTTTTCAAATGTTTTATTTTTGAACGTCAGTTCACATTTGTAGGTGGATCATCAGTGTTAGAGCTAAAATTAGCATGTTTAAAGTGATTTTCATGCTTCCAGGGGCCCTAAACACAAGATTTATGGAATGGTTAAAAGTGCATGAAAATGGCCAATTTACTCACTCTGAGTTCTCAAAAAGGGTTTCTTCACCCCGGGAAGTGAATTAAATACTATTTGGAGGCATTTAATGTTCGAGCAAAAACGGCTGATTTTTGACAAAAGAGATAACACCCCCCCATTACGTCATGCTTCAGAAATGTGGAAAATGGTCCGTTTTCAAATATTTTATTTTTGAACGTCAGTTCACATTTGTAGGTGGATCATCAGTGTTAGAGCTAAAATTAGCATGTTTAAAGTGATTTTCATGCTTCCAGGGGCTCGGGAAGTGAATTAAATACCATTTGGAGGCATTTAATGTTCAAGCAAAAACGGCTGATTTTCGACAAAAGAGATAACACCCCCCCATTACGTCATGCTTCAGAAATGTGGAAAATGGTCCGTTTTCAAATGTTTTATTTTTGAACGACATTTCACATTTGTAGGTGGATCATCAGTGTTAGAGCTAAAATGAGCATGTTTAAAGTGATTTTCATGCTTCCAGGGGCCCTAAACACAAGATTTATGGAATGGTTAAAAGTGCATGAAAATGGCCAATTTACTCACTCTGAGTTCTCAAAAAGGGTTTCTTCACCCCGGGAAGTGAATTAAATACAATTTGGAGGCATTTAATGTTCGAGCAAAAACGGCTGATTTTCGACAAAAGAGATAACACCCCCCCATTACGTCATGCTTCAGAAATGTGGAAAATGGTCCGTTTTCAAATGTTTTATTTTTGAACGTCAGTTCACATTTGTAGGTGGATCATCAGTGTTAGAGCTAAAATTAGCATGTTTAAAGTGATTTTCATGCTTCCAGGGGCTCGGGAAGTGAATTAAATACCATTTGGAGGCATTTAATGTTCAAGCAAAAACGGCTGATTTTCGACAAAAGAGATAACACCCCCCCATTACGTCATGCTTCAGAAATGTGGAAAATGGTCCGTTTTCAAATGTTTTATTTTTGAACGTCAGTTCACATTTGTAGGTGGATCATCAGTGTTAGAGCTAAAATTAGCATGTTTAAAGTGATTTTCATGCTTCCAGGGGCCCTAAACACAAGATTTATGGAATGGTTAAAAGTGCATGAAAATGGCCAATTTACTCACTCTGAGTTCTCAAAAAGGGTTTCTTCACCCCGGGAAGTGAATTAAATACTATTTGGAGGCATTTAATGTTCGAGCAAAAACGGCTGATTTTCGACAAAAGAGATAACACCCCCCCATTACGTCATGCTTCAGAAATGTGGAAAATGGTCCGTTTTCAAATGTTTTATTTTTGAACGTCAGTTAGCATTTGTAGGTGGATCATCAGTGTTAGAGCTAAAATTAGCATGTTTAAAGTGATTGTCATGCTTCCAGGGGCTCGGGAAGTGAATTAAATACCATTTGGAGGCATTTAATGTTCAAGCAAAAACGGCTGATTTTCGACAAAAGAGATAACACCCCCCCCATTACGTCATGCTTCAGAAATGTGGAAAATGGTCAGTTTTCAAATGTTTTATTTTTGAACGTCAGTTCACATTTGTAGGTGGATCATCAGTGTTAGAGCTAAAATTAGCATGTTTAAAGTGATTTTCATGCTTCCAGGGGCCCTAAACACAAGATTTATGGAATGGTTAAAAGTGCATGAAAATGGCCAATTTACTCACTCTGAGTTCTCAAAAAGGGTTTCTTCACCCCGGGAAGTGAATTAAATACTATTTGGAGGCATTTAATGTTCGAGCAAAAACGGCTGATTTTCGACAAAAGAGATAACACCCCCCCATTACGTCATGCTTCAGAAATGTGGAAAATGGTCTGTTTTCAAATGTTTTATTTTTGAACGTCAGTTCACATTTGTAGGTGGATCATCAGTGTTAGAGCTAAAATGAGCATGTTTAAAGTGATTTTCATGCTTCCAGGGGCCCTAAACACAAGATTTATGGAATGGTTAAAAGTGCATGAAAATGGCCAATTTACTCACTCTGAGATCTCAAAAAGGGTTTCTTCACCCCGGGAAGTGAATTAAATGCCATTTGGAGGCATTTAATGTTCGAGCAAAAACGGCTGATTTTCGACAAAAGAGATAACACCCCCCCATTACGTCATGCTTCAGAAATGTGGAAAATGGTCCGTTTTCAAATGTTTTATTTTTGAACGTCAGTTCACATTTGTAGGTGGATCATCAGTGTTAGAGCTAAAATTAGCATGTTTAAAGTGATTTTCATGCTTCCAGGGGCTCGGGAAGTGAATTAAATACCATTTGGAGGCATTTAATGTTCAAGCAAAAACGGCTGATTTTCGACAAAAGAGATAACACCCCCCCATTACGTCATGCTTCAGAAATGTGGAAAATGGTCCGTTTTCAAATGTTTTATTTTTGAACGTCAGTTCACATTTGTAGGTGGATCATCAGTGTTAGAGCTAAAATTAGCATGTTTAAAGTGATTTTCATGCTTCCAGGGGCTCGGGAAGTGAATTAAATACCATTTGGAGGCATTTAATGTTCAAGCAAAAACGGCTGATTTTCGACAAAAGAGATAACACCCCCCCATTACGTCATGCTTCAGAAATGTGGAAAATGGTCCGTTTTCAAATGTTTTATTTTTGAACGTCAGTTCACATTTGTAGGTGGATCATCAGTGTTAGAGCTAAAATTAGCATGTTTAAAGTGATTTTCATGCTTCCAGGGGCCCTAAACACAAGATTTATGGAATGGTTAAAAGTGCATGAAAATGGCCAATTTACTCACTCTGAGTTCTCAAAAAGGGTTTCTTCACCCCGGGAAGTGAATTAAATACTATTTGGAGGCATTTAATGTTCGAGCAAAAACGGCTGATTTTTGACAAAAGAGATAACACCCCGCCATTACGTCATGCTTCAGAAATGTGGAAAATGGTCCGTTTTCAAATGTTTTATTTTTGAACGTCAGTTCACATTTGTAGGTGGATCATCAGTGTTAGAGCTAAAATTAGCATGTTTAAAGTGATTTTCATGCTTCCAGGGGCCCTAAACACAAGATTTATGGAATGGTTAAAAGTGCATGAAAATGGCCAATTTACTCACTCTGAGTTCTCAAAAAGGGTTTCTTCACCCCGGGAAGTGAATTAAATACTATTTGGAGGCATTTAATGTTCGAGCAAAAACGGCTGATTTTTGACAAAAGAGATAACACCCCCCCATTACGTCATGCTTCAGAAATGTGGAAAATGGTCCGTTTTCAAATATTTTATTTTTGAACGTCAGTTCTCATATGTAGGTGGATCATCAGTGTTAGAGCTAAAATTAGCATGTTTAAAGTGATTTTCATGCTTCCAGGGGCCCTAAACACAAGATTTATGGAATGGTTAAAAGTGCATGAAAATGGCCAACTTACTCACTCTGAGTTCTCAAAAAGGGTTTCTTCACCCCGGGAAGTGAATTAAATACTATTTGGAGGCATTTAATGTTCGAGCAAAAACGGCTGATTTTTGACAAAAGAGATAACACCCCCCATTACGTCATGCTTCAGAAATGTGGAAAATGGTCCGTTTTCAAATATTTTATTTTTGAACGTCAGTTCTCATTTGTAGGTGGATCATCAGTGTTAGAGCTAAAATTAGCATGTTTAAAGTGATTTTCATGCTTCCAGGGGCTCGGGAAGTGAATTAAATACCATTTGGAGGCATTTAATGTTCAAGCAAAAACGGCTGATTTTCGACAAAAGAGATAACACCCCCCCATTACGTCATGCTTCAGAAATGTGGAAAATGGTCCGTTTTCAAATGTTTTATTTTTGAACGTCAGTTCACATTTGTAGGTGGATCATCAGTGTTAGAGCTAAAATTAGCATGTTTAAAGTGATTTTCATGCTTCCAGGGGCCCTAAACACAATATTTATGGAATGGTTAAAAGTGCATGAAAATGGCCAATTTACTCACTCTGAGTTCTCAAAAAGGGTTTCTTCACCCCAGGAAGTGAATTAAATACCATTTGGAGGCATTTAATGTTCGAGCAAAAACGGCTGATTTTCGACAAAAGAGATAACACCCCCCCATTACGTCATGCTTCAGAAATGTGGAAAATGGCCGTTTTCAAATGTTTTATTTTTGAACGTCAGTTCACATTTGTAGGTGGATCATCAGTGTTAGAGCTAAAATTAGCATGTTTAAAGTGATTTTCATGCTTCCAGGGGCTCGGGAAGTGAATTAAATACCATTTGGAGGCATTTAATGTTCAAGCAAAAATGGCTAATTTTCGACAAAAGAGATAACACCCCCCCATTACGTCATGCTTCAGAAATGTGAAAAATGGTCCGTTTTCAAATGTTTTATTTTTGAACGTCCGTTCACATTTGTAGGTGGATCATCAGTGTTAGAGCTAAAATTTGCATGTTTAAAGTGATTTTCATGCTTCCAGGGGCCCTAAACACAAGATTTATGGAATGGTTAAAAGTGCATGAAAATGGCCAATTTACTCACTCTGAGTTCTCAAAAAGGGTTTCTTCACCCCGGGAAGTGAATTAAATACCATTTGGAGGCATTTAATGTTCGAGCAAAAACGGCTGATTTTCGACAAAAGAGATAACACCCCCCCATTACGTCATGCTTCAGAAATGTGGAAAATGGTCCGTTTTCAAATGTTTTATTTTTGAACGTCAGTTAGCATTTGTAGGTGGATCATCAGTGTTAGAGCTAAAATTAGCATGTTTAAAGTGATTGTCATGCTTCCAGGGGCTCGGGAAGTGAATTAAATACCATTTGGAGGCATTTAATGTTCAAGCAAAAACGGCTGATTTTCGACAAAAGAGATAACACCCCCCCCATTACGTCATGCTTCAGAAATGTGGAAAATGGTCCGTTTTCAAATGTTTTATTTTTGAACGTCAGTTCACATTTGTAGGTGGATCATCAGTGTTAGAGCTAAAATTAGCATGTTTAAAGTGATTTTCATGCTTCCAGGGGACCTAAACACAAGATTTATGGAATGGTTAAAAGTGCATGAAAATGGCCAATTTACTCACTCTGAGTTCTCAAAAAGGGTTTCTTCACCCCGGGAAGTGAATTAAATACTATTTGGAGGCATTTAATGTTCGATCAAAAACGGCTGATTTTTGACAAAAGAGATAACACCCCCCCATTACGTCATGCTTCAGAAATGTGGAAAATGGTCCGTTTTCAAATATTTTATTTTTGAACGTCAGTTCACATTTGTAGGTGGATCATCAGTGTTAGAGCTAAAATTAGCATGTTTAAAGTGATTTTCATGCTTCCAGGGGCTCGGGAAGTGAATTAAATACCATTTGGAGGCATTTAATGTTCAAGCAAAAACGGCTGATTTTCGACAAAAGAGATAACACCCCCCCATTACGTCATGCTTCAGAAATGTGGAAAATGGTCCGTTTTCAAATGTTTTATTTTTGAACGACATTTCACATTTGTAGGTGGATCATCAGTGTTAGAGCTAAAATGAGCATGTTTAAAGTGATTTTCATGCTTCCAGGGGCCCTAAACACAAGATTTATGGAATGGTTAAAAGTGCATGAAAATGGCCAATTTACTCACTCTGAGTTCTCAAAAAGGGTTTCTTCACCCCGGGAAGTGAATTAAATACCATTTGGAGGCATTTAATGTTCGAGCAAAAATGGCTGATTTTTGACAAAAGAGATAACACCCCCCCATTACGTCATGCTTCAGAAATGTGGAAAATGGCCGTTTTCAAATGTTTTATTTTTGAACGTCAGTTCACATTTGTAGGTGGATCATCAGTGTTAGAGCTAAAATTAGCATGTTTAAAGTGATTTTCATGCTTCCAGGGGCTCGGGAAGTGAATTAAATACCATTTGGAGGCATTTAATGTTCAAGCAAAAACTGCTGATTTTCGACAAAAGAGATAACACCCCCCCATTACGTCATGCTTCAGAAATGTGGAAAATGGTCAGTTTTCAAATGTTTTATTTTTGAACGTCAGTTCACATTTGTAGGTGGATCATCAGTGTTAGAGCTAAAATTAGCATGTTTAAAGTGATTTTCATGCTTCCAGGGGCCCTAAACACAAGATTTATGGAATGGTTAAAAGTGCATGAAAATGGCCAATTTACTCACTCTGAGTTCTCAAAAAGGGTTTCTTCACCCCGGGAAGTGAATTAAATACCATTTGGAGGCATTTAATGTTCGAGCAAAAACGGCTGATTTTCGACAAAAGAGATAACACCCCCCCATTACGTCATGCTTCAGAAATGTGGAAAATGGTCCGTTTTCAAATGTTTTATTTTTGAACGTCAGTTCACATTTGTAGGTGGATCATCAGTGTTAGAGCTAAAATTAGCATGTTTAAAGTGATTTTCATGCTTCCAGGGGCCCTAAACACAAGATTTATGGAATGGTTAAAAGTGCATGAAAATGGCCAATTTACTCACTCTGAGTTCTCAAAAAGGGGTTCTTCACCCCGGGAAGTCAATTAAATACTATTTGGAGGCATTTAATGTTCGAGCAAAAACGGCTGATTTTTGACAAAAGAGATAACACCCCCCCATTACGTCATGCTTCAGAAATGTGGAAAATGGTCCGTTTTCAAATATTTTATTTTTGAACGTCAGTTCTCATATGTAGGTGGATCATCAGTGTTAGAGCTAAAATTAGCATGTTTAAAGTGATTTTCATGCTTCCAGGGGCCCTAAACACAAGATTTATGGAATGGTTAAAAGTGCATGAAAATGGCCAATTTACTCACTCTGAGTTCTCAAAAAGGGTTTCTTCACCCCGGGAAGTGAATTAAATACCATTTGGAGGCATTTAATGTTCGAGCAAAAACGGCTGATTTTCGACAAAAGAGATAACACCCCCCCATTACGTCATGCTTCAGAAATGTGGAAAATGGCCGTTTTCAAATGTTTTATTTTTGAACGTCAGTTCACATTTGTAGGTGGATCATCAGTGTTAGAGCTAAAATTAGCATGTTTAAAGTGATTTTCATGCTTCCAGGGGCTCGGGAAGTGAATTAAATACCATTTGGAGGCATTTAATGTTCAAGCAAAAACGGCTGATTTTCGACAAAAGAGATAACACCCCCCCATTACGTCATGCTTCAGAAATGTGAAAAATGGTCCGTTTTCAAATGTTTTATTTTTGAACGTCAGTTCACATTTGTAGGTGGATCATCAGTGTTAGAGCTAAAATTAGCATGTTTAAAGTGATTTTCATGCTTCCAGGGGCCCTAAACACAAGATTTATGGAATGGTTAAAAGTGCATGAAAATGGCCAATTTACTCACTCTGAGTTCTCAAAAAGGGTTTCTTCACCCCGGGAAGTGAATTAAATACCATTTGGAGGCATTTAATGTTCGAGCAAAAACGGCTGATTTTCGACAAAAGAGATAACACCCCCCCATTACGTCATGCTTCAGAAATGTGGAAAATGGTCCGTTTTCAAATGTTTTATTTTTGAACGTCAGTTAGCATTTGTAGGTGGATCATCAGTGTTAGAGCTAAAATTAGCATGTTTAAAGTGATTGTCATGCTTCCAGGGGCTCGGGAAGTGAATTAAATACCATTTGGAGGCATTTAATGTTCAAGCAAAAACGGCTGATTTTCGACAAAAGAGATAACACCCCCCCCATTACGTCATGCTTCAGAAATGTGGAAAATGGTCAGTTTTCAAATGTTTTATTTTTGAACGTCAGTTCACATTTGTAGGTGGATCATCAGTGTTAGAGCTAAAATTAGCATGTTTAAAGTGATTTTCATGCTTCCAGGGGCCCTAAACACAAGATTTATGGAATGGTTAAAAGTGCATGAAAATGGCCAATTTACTCACTCTGAGTTCTCAAAAAGGGTTTCTTCACCCCGGGAAGTGAATTAAATACCATTTGGAGGCATTTAATGTTCGAGCAAAAACGGCTGATTTTCGACAAAAGAGATAACACCCCCCCCTTACGTCATGCTTCAGAAATGTGGAAAATGGTCAGTTTTCAAATGTTTTATTTTTGAACGTCAGTTCACATTTGTAGGTGGATCATCAGTGTTAGAGCTAAAATTAGCATGTTTAAAGTGATTTTCATGCTTCCAGGGGCCCTAAACACAAGATTTATGGAATGGTTAAAAGTGCATGAAAATGGCCAATTTACTCACTCTGAGTTCTCAAAAAGGGTTTCTTCACCCCGGGAAGTCAATTAAATACTATTTGGAGGCATTTAATGTTCGAGCAAAAACGGCTGATTTTTGACAAAAGAGATAACACCCCCCCATTACGTCATGCTTCAGAAATGTGGAAAATGGTCCGTTTTCAAATATTTTATTTTTGAACGTCAGTTCTCATATGTAGGTGGATCATCAGTGTTAGAGCTAAAATTAGCATGTTTAAAGTGATTTTCATGCTTCCAGGGGCCCTAAACACAAGATTTATGGAATGGTTAAAAGTGCATGAAAATGGCCAATTTACTCACTCTGAGTTCTCAAAAAGGGTTTCTTCACCCCGGGAAGTGAATTAAATACTATTTGGAGGCATTTAATGTTCGAGCAAAAACGGCTGATTTTTGACAAAAGAGATAACACCCCCCCATTACGTCATGCTTCAGAAATGTGGAAAATGGTCCGTTTTCAAATATTTTATTTTTGAACGTCAGTTCTCATTTGTAGGTGGATCATCAGTGTTAGAGCTAAAATTAGCATGTTTAAAGTGATTTTCATGCTTCCAGGGGCTCGGGAAGTGAATTAAATACCATTTGGAGGCATTTAATGTTCAAGCAAAAACGGCTGATTTTCGACAAAAGAGATAACACCCCCCCATTACGTCATGCTTCAGAAATGTGGAAAATGGTCCGTTTTCAAATGTTTTATTTTTGAACGTCAGTTCACATTTGTAGGTGGATCATCAGTGTTAGAGCTAAAATTAGCATGTTTAAAGTGATTTTCATGCGTCCAGGGGCCCTAAACACAAGATTTATGGAATGGTTAAAAGTGCATGAAAATGGCCAATTTACTCACTCTGAGTTCTCACAAAGGGTTTCTTCACCCCGGGAAGTGAATTAAATACCATTTGGAGGCATTTAATGTTCGAGCAAAAACGGCTGATTTTCGACAAAAGAGATAACACCCCCCCATTACGTCATGCTTCAGAAATGTGGAAAATGGCCGTTTTCAAATGTTTTATTTTTGAACGTCAGTTCACATTTGTAGGTGGATCATCAGTGTTAGAGCTAAAATTAGCATGTTTAAAGTGATTTTCATGCTTCCAGGGGCTCGGGAAGTGAATTAAATACCATTTGGAGGCATTTAATGTTCAAGCAAAAACGGCTGATTTTCGACAAAAGAGATAACACCCCCCCATTACGTCATGCTTCAGAAATGTGAAAAATGGTCCGTTTTCAAATGTTTTATTTTTGAACGTCAGTTCACATTTGTAGGTGGATCATCAGTGTTAGAGCTAAAATGAGCATGTTTAAAGTGATTTTCATGCTTCCAGGGGCCCTAAACACAAGATTTATGGAATGGTTAAAAGTGCATGAAAATGGCCAATTTACTCACTCTGAGATCTCAAAAAGGGTTTCTTCACCCCGGGAAGTGAATTAAATGCCATTTGGAGGCATTTAATGTTCGAGCAAAAACGGCTGATTTTCGACAAAAGAGATAACACCCCCCCATTACGTCATGCTTCAGAAATGTGGAAAATGGTCCGTTTTCAAATGTTTTATTTTTGAACGTCAGTTCACATTTGTAGGTGGATCATCAGTGTTAGAGCTAAAATTAGCATGTTTAAAGTGATTTTCATGCTTCCAGGGGCTCGGGAAGTGAATTAAATACCATTTGGAGGCATTTAATGTTCAAGCAAAAACGGCTGATTTTCGACAAAAGAGATAACACCCCCCCATTACGTCATGCTTCAGAAATGTGGAAAATGGTCCGTTTTCAAATGTTTTATTTTTGAACGTCAGTTCACATTTGTAGGTGGATCATCAGTGTTAGAGCTAAAATTAGCATGTTTAAAGTGATTTTCATGCTTCCAGGGGCTCGGGAAGTGAATTAAATACCATTTGGAGGCATTTAATGTTCAAGCAAAAACGGCTGATTTTCGACAAAAGAGATAACACCCCCCCATTACGTCATGCTTCAGAAATGTGGAAAATGGTCCGTTTTCAAATGTTTTATTTTTGAACGTCAGTTCACATTTGTAGGTGGATCATCAGTGTTAGAGCTAAAATTAGCATGTTTAAAGTGATTTTCATGCTTCCAGGGGCCCTAAACACAAGATTTATGGAATGGTTAAAAGTGCATGAAAATGGCCAATTTACTCACTCTGAGTTCTCAAAAAGGGTTTCTTCACCCCGGGAAGTGAATTAAATACTATTTGGAGGCATTTAATGTTCGAGCAAAAACGGCTGATTTTTGACAAAAGAGATAACACCCCGCCATTACGTCATGCTTCAGAAATGTGGAAAATGGTCCGTTTTCAAATGTTTTATTTTTGAACGTCAGTTCACATTTGTAGGTGGATCATCAGTGTTAGAGCTAAAATTAGCATGTTTAAAGTGATTTTCATGCTTCCAGGGGCCCTAAACACAAGATTTATGGAATGGTTAAAAGTGCATGAAAATGGCCAATTTACTCACTCTGAGTTCTCAAAAAGGGTTTCTTCACCCCGGGAAGTGAATTAAATACTATTTGGAGGCATTTAATGTTCGAGCAAAAACGGCTGATTTTTGACAAAAGAGATAACACCCCCCCATTACGTCATGCTTCAGAAATGTGGAAAATGGTCCGTTTTCAAATATTTTATTTTTGAACGTCAGTTCTCATATGTAGGTGGATCATCAGTGTTAGAGCTAAAATTAGCATGTTTAAAGTGATTTTCATGCTTCCAGGGGCCCTAAACACAAGATTTATGGAATGGTTAAAAGTGCATGAAAATGGCCAACTTACTCACTCTGAGTTCTCAAAAAGGGTTTCTTCACCCCGGGAAGTGAATTAAATACTATTTGGAGGCATTTAATGTTCGAGCAAAAACGGCTGATTTTTGACAAAAGAGATAACACCCCCCATTACGTCATGCTTCAGAAATGTGGAAAATGGTCCGTTTTCAAATATTTTATTTTTGAACGTCAGTTCTCATTTGTAGGTGGATCATCAGTGTTAGAGCTAAAATTAGCATGTTTAAAGTGATTTTCATGCTTCCAGGGGCTCGGGAAGTGAATTAAATACCATTTGGAGGCATTTAATGTTCAAGCAAAAACGGCTGATTTTCGACAAAAGAGATAACACCCCCCCATTACGTCATGCTTCAGAAATGTGGAAAATGGTCCGTTTTCAAATGTTTTATTTTTGAACGTCAGTTCACATTTGTAGGTGGATCATCAGTGTTAGAGCTAAAATTAGCATGTTTAAAGTGATTTTCATGCTTCCAGGGGCCCTAAACACAATATTTATGGAATGGTTAAAAGTGCATGAAAATGGCCAATTTACTCACTCTGAGTTCTCAAAAAGGGTTTCTTCACCCCGGGAAGTGAATTAAATACCATTTGGAGGCATTTAATGTTCGAGCAAAAACGGCTGATTTTCGACAAAAGAGATAACACCCCCCCATTACGTCATGCTTCAGAAATGTGGAAAATGGCCGTTTTCAAATGTTTTATTTTTGAACGTCAGTTCACATTTGTAGGTGGATCATCAGTGTTAGAGCTAAAATTAGCATGTTTAAAGTGATTTTCATGCTTCCAGGGGCTCGGGAAGTGAATTAAATACCATTTGGAGGCATTTAATGTTCAAGCAAAAATGGCTAATTTTCGACAAAAGAGATAACACCCCCCCATTACGTCATGCTTCAGAAATGTGAAAAATGGTCCGTTTTCAAATGTTTTATTTTTGAACGTCCGTTCACATTTGTAGGTGGATCATCAGTGTTAGAGCTAAAATTTGCATGTTTAAAGTGATTTTCATGCTTCCAGGGGCCCTAAACACAAGATTTATGGAATGGTTAAAAGTGCATGAAAATGGCCAATTTACTCACTCTGAGTTCTCAAAAAGGGTTTCTTCACCCCGGGAAGTGAATTAAATACCATTTGGAGGCATTTAATGTTCGAGCAAAAACGGCTGATTTTCGACAAAAGAGATAACACCCCCCCATTACGTCATGCTTCAGAAATGTGGAAAATGGTCCGTTTTCAAATGTTTTATTTTTGAACGTCAGTTAGCATTTGTAGGTGGATCATCAGTGTTAGAGCTAAAATTAGCATGTTTAAAGTGATTGTCATGCTTCCAGGGGCTCGGGAAGTGAATTAAATACCATTTGGAGGCATTTAATGTTCAAGCAAAAACGGCTGATTTTCGACAAAAGAGATAACACCCCCCCCATTACGTCATGCTTCAGAAATGTGGAAAATGGTCCGTTTTCAAATGTTTTATTTTTGAACGTCAGTTCACATTTGTAGGTGGATCATCAGTGTTAGAGCTAAAATTAGCATGTTTAAAGTGATTTTCATGCTTCCAGGGGACCTAAACACAAGATTTATGGAATGGTTAAAAGTGCATGAAAATGGCCAATTTACTCACTCTGAGTTCTCAAAAAGGGTTTCTTCACCCCGGGAAGTGAATTAAATACTATTTGGAGGCATTTAATGTTCGATCAAAAACGGCTGATTTTTGACAAAAGAGATAACACCCCCCCATTACGTCATGCTTCAGAAATGTGGAAAATGGTCCGTTTTCAAATATTTTATTTTTGAACGTCAGTTCACATTTGTAGGTGGATCATCAGTGTTAGAGCTAAAATTAGCATGTTTAAAGTGATTTTCATGCTTCCAGGGGCTCGGGAAGTGAATTAAATACCATTTGGAGGCATTTAATGTTCAAGCAAAAACGGCTGATTTTCGACAAAAGAGATAACACCCCCCCATTACGTCATGCTTCAGAAATGTGGAAAATGGTCCGTTTTCAAATGTTTTATTTTTGAACGACATTTCACATTTGTAGGTGGATCATCAGTGTTAGAGCTAAAATGAGCATGTTTAAAGTGATTTTCATGCTTCCAGGGGCCCTAAACACAAGATTTATGGAATGGTTAAAAGTGCATGAAAATGGCCAATTTACTCACTCTGAGTTCTCAAAAAGGGTTTCTTCACCCCGGGAAGTGAATTAAATACCATTTGGAGGCATTTAATGTTCGAGCAAAAATGGCTGATTTTTGACAAAAGAGATAACACCCCCCCATTACGTCATGCTTCAGAAATGTGGAAAATGGCCGTTTTCAAATGTTTTATTTTTGAACGTCAGTTCACATTTGTAGGTGGATCATCAGTGTTAGAGCTAAAATTAGCATGTTTAAAGTGATTTTCATGCTTCCAGGGGCTCGGGAAGTGAATTAAATACCATTTGGAGGCATTTAATGTTCAAGCAAAAACGGCTGATTTTCGACAAAAGAGATAACACCCCCCCATTACGTCATGCTTCAGAAATGTGGAAAATGGTCAGTTTTCAAATGTTTTATTTTTGAACGTCAGTTCACATTTGTAGGTGGATCATCAGTGTTAGAGCTAAAATTAGCATGTTTAAAGTGATTTTCATGCTTCCAGGGGCCCTAAACACAAGATTTATGGAATGGTTAAAAGTGCATGAAAATGGCCAATTTACTCACTCTGAGTTCTCAAAAAGGGTTTCTTCACCCCGGGAAGTGAATTAAATACCATTTGGAGGCATTTAATGTTCGAGCAAAAACGGCTGATTTTCGACAAAAGAGATAACACCCCCCCATTACGTCATGCTTCAGAAATGTGGAAAATGGTCCGTTTTCAAATGTTTTATTTTTGAACGTCAGTTCACATTTGTAGGTGGATCATCAGTGTTAGAGCTAAAATTAGCATGTTTAAAGTGATTTTCATGCTTCCAGGGGCCCTAAACACAAGATTTATGGAATGGTTAAAAGTGCATGAAAATGGCCAATTTACTCACTCTGAGTTCTCAAAAAGGGGTTCTTCACCCCGGGAAGTCAATTAAATACTATTTGGAGGCATTTAATGTTCGAGCAAAAACGGCTGATTTTTGACAAAAGAGATAACACCCCCCCATTACGTCATGCTTCAGAAATGTGGAAAATGGTCCGTTTTCAAATATTTTATTTTTGAACGTCAGTTCTCATATGTAGGTGGATCATCAGTGTTAGAGCTAAAATTAGCATGTTTAAAGTGATTTTCATGCTTCCAGGGGCCCTAAACACAAGATTTATGGAATGGTTAAAAGTGCATGAAAATGGCCAATTTACTCACTCTGAGTTCTCAAAAAGGGTTTCTTCACCCCGGGAAGTGAATTAAATACCATTTGGAGGCATTTAATGTTCGAGCAAAAACGGCTGATTTTCGACAAAAGAGATAACACCCCCCCATTACGTCATGCTTCAGAAATGTGGAAAATGGCCGTTTTCAAATGTTTTATTTTTGAACGTCAGTTCACATTTGTAGGTGGATCATCAGTGTTAGAGCTAAAATTAGCATGTTTAAAGTGATTTTCATGCTTCCAGGGGCTCGGGAAGTGAATTAAATACCATTTGGAGGCATTTAATGTTCAAGCAAAAACGGCTGATTTTCGACAAAAGAGATAACACCCCCCCATTACGTCATGCTTCAGAAATGTGAAAAATGGTCCGTTTTCAAATGTTTTATTTTTGAACGTCAGTTCACATTTGTAGGTGGATCATCAGTGTTAGAGCTAAAATTAGCATGTTTAAAGTGATTTTCATGCTTCCAGGGGCCCTAAACACAAGATTTATGGAATGGTTAAAAGTGCATGAAAATGGCCAATTTACTCACTCTGAGTTCTCAAAAAGGGTTTCTTCACCCCGGGAAGTGAATTAAATACCATTTGGAGGCATTTAATGTTCGAGCAAAAACGGCTGATTTTCGACAAAAGAGATAACACCCCCCCATTACGTCATGCTTCAGAAATGTGGAAAATGGTCCGTTTTCAAATGTTTTATTTTTGAACGTCAGTTAGCATTTGTAGGTGGATCATCAGTGTTAGAGCTAAAATTAGCATGTTTAAAGTGATTGTCATGCTTCCAGGGGCTCGGGAAGTGAATTAAATACCATTTGGAGGCATTTAATGTTCAAGCAAAAACGGCTGATTTTCGACAAAAGAGATAACACCCCCCCCATTACGTCATGCTTCAGAAATGTGGAAAATGGTCAGTTTTCAAATGTTTTATTTTTGAACGTCAGTTCACATTTGTAGGTGGATCATCAGTGTTAGAGCTAAAATTAGCATGTTTAAAGTGATTTTCATGCTTCCAGGGGCCCTAAACACAAGATTTATGGAATGGTTAAAAGTGCATGAAAATGGCCAATTTACTCACTCTGAGTTCTCAAAAAGGGTTTCTTCACCCCGGGAAGTGAATTAAATACCATTTGGAGGCATTTAATGTTCGAGCAAAAACGGCTGATTTTCGACAAAAGAGATAACACCCCCCCCTTACGTCATGCTTCAGAAATGTGGAAAATGGTCAGTTTTCAAATGTTTTATTTTTGAACGTCAGTTCACATTTGTAGGTGGATCATCAGTGTTAGAGCTAAAATTAGCATGTTTAAAGTGATTTTCATGCTTCCAGGGGCCCTAAACACAAGATTTATGGAATGGTTAAAAGTGCATGAAAATGGCCAATTTACTCACTCTGAGTTCTCAAAAAGGGTTTCTTCACCCCGGGAAGTCAATTAAATACTATTTGGAGGCATTTAATGTTCGAGCAAAAACGGCTGATTTTTGACAAAAGAGATAACACCCCCCCATTACGTCATGCTTCAGAAATGTGGAAAATGGTCCGTTTTCAAATATTTTATTTTTGAACGTCAGTTCTCATATGTAGGTGGATCATCAGTGTTAGAGCTAAAATTAGCATGTTTAAAGTGATTTTCATGCTTCCAGGGGCCCTAAACACAAGATTTATGGAATGGTTAAAAGTGCATGAAAATGGCCAATTTACTCACTCTGAGTTCTCAAAAAGGGTTTCTTCACCCCGGGAAGTGAATTAAATACTATTTGGAGGCATTTAATGTTCGAGCAAAAACGGCTGATTTTTGACAAAAGAGATAACACCCCCCCATTACGTCATGCTTCAGAAATGTGGAAAATGGTCCGTTTTCAAATATTTTATTTTTGAACGTCAGTTCTCATTTGTAGGTGGATCATCAGTGTTAGAGCTAAAATTAGCATGTTTAAAGTGATTTTCATGCTTCCAGGGGCTCGGGAAGTGAATTAAATACCATTTGGAGGCATTTAATGTTCAAGCAAAAACGGCTGATTTTCGACAAAAGAGATAACACCCCCCCATTACGTCATGCTTCAGAAATGTGGAAAATGGTCCGTTTTCAAATGTTTTATTTTTGAACGTCAGTTCACATTTGTAGGTGGATCATCAGTGTTAGAGCTAAAATTAGCATGTTTAAAGTGATTTTCATGCGTCCAGGGGCCCTAAACACAAGATTTATGGAATGGTTAAAAGTGCATGAAAATGGCCAATTTACTCACTCTGAGTTCTCACAAAGGGTTTCTTCACCCCGGGAAGTGAATTAAATACCATTTGGAGGCATTTAATGTTCGAGCAAAAACGGCTGATTTTCGACAAAAGAGATAACACCCCCCCATTACGTCATGCTTCAGAAATGTGGAAAATGGCCGTTTTCAAATGTTTTATTTTTGAACGTCAGTTCACATTTGTAGGTGGATCATCAGTGTTAGAGCTAAAATTAGCATGTTTAAAGTGATTTTCATGCTTCCAGGGGCTCGGGAAGTGAATTAAATACCATTTGGAGGCATTTAATGTTCAAGCAAAAACGGCTGATTTTCGACAAAAGAGATAACACCCCCCCATTACGTCATGCTTCAGAAATGTGAAAAATGGTCCGTTTTCAAATGTTTTATTTTTGAACGTCAGTTCACATTTGTAGGTGGATCATCAGTGTTAGACCTAAAATTAGCATGTTTAAAGTGATTTTCATGCTTCCAGGGGCCCTAAACACAAGATTTATGGAATGGTTAAAAGTGCATGAAAATGGCCAATTTACTCACTCTGAGTTCTCAAAAAGGGTTTCTTCACCCCGGGAAGTGAATTAAATACCATTTGGAGGAATTTAATGTTCGAGCAAAAACGGCTGATTTTCGACAAAAGAGATAAGACCCCCCCATTACGTCATGCTTCAGAAATGTGGAAAATGGTCCGTTTTCAAATGTTTTATTTTTGAACGTCAGTTAGCATTTGTAGGTGGATCATCAGTGTTAGAGCTAAAATTAGCATGTTTAAAGTGATTGTCATGCTTCCAGGGGCTCGGGAAGTGAATTAAATACCATTTGGAGGCATTTAATGTTCAAGCAAAAACGGCTGATTTTCGACAAAAGAGATAACACCCCCCCCATTACGTCATGCTTCAGAAATGTGGAAAATGGTCAGTTTTCAAATGTTTTATTTTTGAACGTCAGTTCACATTTGTAGGTGGATCATCAGTGTTAGAGCTAAAATTAGCATGTTTAAAGTGATTTTCATGCTTCCAGGGGCCCTAAACACAAGATTTATGGAATGGTTAAAAGTGCATGAAAATGGCCAATTTACTCACTCTGAGTTCTCAAAAAGGGTTTCTTCACCCCGGGAAGTGAATTAAATACTATTTGGAGGCATTTAATGTTCGAGCAAAAACGGCTGATTTTTGACAAAAGAGATAACACCCCCCCATTACGTCATGCTTCAGAAATGTGGAAAATGGTCCGTTTTCAAATATTTTATTTTTGAACGTCAGTTCACATTTGTAGGTGGATCATCAGTGTTAGAGCTAAAATTAGCATGTTTAAAGTGATTTTCATGCTTCCAGGGGCTCGGGAAGTGAATTAAATACCATTTGGAGGCATTTAATGTTCAAGCAAAAACGGCTGATTTTCGACAAAAGAGATAACACCCCCCCATTACGTCATGCTTCAGAAATGTGGAAAATGGTCCGTTTTCAAATGTTTTATTTTTGAACGACATTTCACATTTGTAGGTGGATCATCAGTGTTAGAGCTAAAATGAGCATGTTTAAAGTGATTTTCATGCTTCCAGGGGCCCTAAACACAAGATTTATGGAATGGTTAAAAGTGCATGAAAATGGCCAATTTACTCACTCTGAGTTCTCAAAAAGGGTTTCTTCACCCCGGGAAGTGAATTAAATACAATTTGGAGGCATTTAATGTTCGAGCAAAAACGGCTGATTTTCGACAAAAGAGATAACACCCCCCCATTACGTCATGCTTCAGAAATGTGGAAAATGGTCCGTTTTCAAATGTTTTATTTTTGAACGTCAGTTCACATTTGTAGGTGGATCATCAGTGTTAGAGCTAAAATTAGCATGTTTAAAGTGATTTTCATGCTTCCAGGGGCTCGGGAAGTGAATTAAATACCATTTGGAGGCATTTAATGTTCAAGCAAAAACGGCTGATTTTCGACAAAAGAGATAACACCCCCCCATTACGTCATGCTTCAGAAATGTGGAAAATGGTCCGTTTTCAAATGTTTTATTTTTGAACGTCAGTTCACATTTGTAGGTGGATCATCAGTGTTAGAGCTAAAATTAGCATGTTTAAAGTGATTTTCATGCTTCCAGGGGCCCTAAACACAAGATTTATGGAATGGTTAAAAGTGCATGAAAATGGCCAATTTACTCACTCTGAGTTCTCAAAAAGGGTTTCTTCACCCCGGGAAAGGAATTAAATACTATTTGGAGGCATTTAATGTTCGAGCAAAAACGGCTGATTTTCGACAAAAGAGATAACACCCCCCCATTACGTCATGCTTCAGAAATGTGGAAAATGGTCCGTTTTCAAATGTTTTATTTTTGAACGTCAGTTAGCATTTGTAGGTGGATCATCAGTGTTAGAGCTAAAATTAGCATGTTTAAAGTGATTGTCATGCTTCCAGGGGCTCGGGAAGTGAATTAAATACCATTTGGAGGCATTTAATGTTCAAGCAAAAACGGCTGATTTTCGACAAAAGAGATAACACCCCCCCCATTACGTCATGCTTCAGAAATGTGGAAAATGGTCAGTTTTCAAATGTTTTATTTTTGAACGTCAGTTCACATTTGTAGGTGGATCATCAGTGTTAGAGCTAAAATTAGCATGTTTAAAGTGATTTTCATGCTTCCAGGGGCCCTAAACACAAGATTTATGGAATGGTTAAAAGTGCATGAAAATGGCCAATTTACTCACTCTGAGTTCTCAAAAAGGGTTTCTTCACCCCGGGAAGTGAATTAAATACCATTTGGAGGCATTTAATGTTCGAGCAAAAACGGCTGATTTTCGACAAAAGAGATAACACCCCCCCATTACGTCATGCTTCAGAAATGTGGAAAATGGTCAGTTTTCAAATGTTTTATTTTTGAACGTCAGTTCACATTTGTAGGTGGATCATCAGTGTTAGAGCTAAAATTAGCATGTTTAAAGTGATTTTCATGCTTCCAGGGGCCCTAAACACAAGATTTATGGAATGGTTAAAAGTGCATGAAAATGGCCAATTTACTCACTCTGAGTTCTCAAAAAGGGTTTCTTCACCCCGGGAAGTGAATTAAATACCATTTGGAGGCATTTAATGTTCGAGCACAAACGGCTGATTTTCGACAAAAGAGATAACACCCCCCCATTACGTCATGCTTCAGAAATGTGGAAAATGGCCGTTTTCAAATGTTTTATTTTTGAACGTCAGTTCACATTTGTAGGTGGATCATCAGTGTTAGAGCTAAAATTAGCATGTTTAAAGTGATTTTCATGCTTCCAGGGGCTCGGGAAGTGAATTAAATACCATTTGGAGGCATTTAATGTTCAAGCAAAAACGGCTGATTTTCGACAAAAGAGATAACACCCCCCCATTACGTCATGCTTCAGAAATGTGGAAAATGGTCCGTTTTCAAATGTTTTATTTTTGAACGTCAGTTCACATTTGTAGGTGGATCATCAGTGTTAGAGCTAAAATTAGCATGTTTAAAGTGATTTTCATGCTTCCAGGGGCCCTAAACACAAGATTTATGGAATGGTTAAAAGTGCATGAAAATGGCCAATTTACTCACTCTGAGTTCTCAAAAAGGGTTTCTTCACCCCGGGAAGTGAATTAAATACCATTTGGAGGCATTTAATGTTCGAGCAAAAACGGCTGATTTTCGACAAAAGAGATAACACCCCCCCCATTACGTCATGCTTCAGAAATGTGGAAAATGGTCCGTTTTCAAATGTTTTATTTTTGAACGTCAGTTCACATTTGTAGGTGGATCATCAGTGTTAGAGCTAAAATTAGCATGTTTAAAGTGATTTTCATGCTTCCAGGGGCCCTAAACACAAGATTTATGGAATGGTTAAAAGTGCATGAAAATGGCCAATTTACTCACTCTGAGTTCTCAAAAAGGGTTTCTTCACCCCGGGAAGTGAATTAAATACTATTTGGAGGCATTTAATGTTCGAGCAAAAACGGCTGATTTTTGACAAAAGAGATAACACCCCCCCATTACGTCATGCTTCAGAAATGTGGAAAATGGTCCGTTTTCAAATGTTTTATTTTTGAACGTCAGTTCACATTTGTAGGTGGATCATCAGTGTTAGAGCTAAAATTAGCATGTTTAAAGTGATTTTCATGCTTCCAGGGGCTCGGGAAGTGAATTAAATACCATTTGGAGGCATTTAATGTTCAAGAAAAAACGGCTGATTTTCGACAAAAGAGATAACACCCCCCATTACGTCATGCTTCAGAAATGTGGAAAATGGTCCGTTTTCAAATGTTTTATTTTTGAACGTCAGTTCACATTTGTAGGTGGATCATCAGTGTTAGAGCTAAAATGAGCATGTTTAAAGTGATTTTCATGCTTCCAGGGGCCCTAAACACAAGATTTATGGAATGGTTAAAAGTGCATGAAAATGGCCAATTTACTCACTCTGAGTTCTCAAAAAGGGTTTCTTCACCCCGGGAAGTGAATTAAACACCATTTGGAGGCATTTAATGTTCGAGCAAAAACGGCTGATTTTCGACAAAAGAGATAACACCCCCCCATTACGTCATGCTTCAGAAATGTGGAAAATGGTCCGTTTTCAAATGTTTTATTTTTGAACGTCAGTTCACATTTGTAGGTGGATCATCAGTGTTAGAGCTAAAATTAGCATGTTTAAAGTGATTTTCATGCTTCCAGGGGCTCGGGAAGTGAATTAAATACCATTTGGAGGCATTTAATGTTCAAGCAGAAACGGCTGATTTTCGACAAAAGAGATAACACCCCCCCATTACGTCATGCTTCAGAAATGTGGAAAATGGTCCGTTTTCAAATGTTTTATTTTTGAACGTCAGTTCACATTTGTAGGTGGATCATCAGTGTTAGAGCTAAAATTAGCATGTTTAAAGTGATTTTCATGCTTCCAGGGGCCCTAAACACAAGATTTATGGAATGGTTAAAAGTGCATGAAAATGGCCGATTTACTCACTCTGAGTTCTCAAAAAGGGTTTCTTCACCCCGGGAAGTGAATTAAATACTATTTGGAGGCATTTAATGTTCGAGCAAAAACGGCTGATTTTCGACAAAAGAGATAACACCCCCCCATTACGTCATGCTTCAGAAATGTGGAAAATGGTCCGTTTTCAAATGTTTTATTTTTGAACGTCAGTTCACATTTGTAGGTGGATCATCAGTGTTAGAGCTAAAATGAGCATGTTTAAAGTGATTTTCATGCTTCCAGGGGCCCTAAACACAAGATTTATGGAATGGTTAAAAGTGCATGAAAATGGCCAATTTACTCACTCTGAGATCTCAAAAAGGGTTTCTTCACCCCGGGAAGTGAATTAAATACCATTTGGAGGCATTTAATGTTCGAGCAAAAACGGCTGATTTTCGACAAAAGAGATAACACCCCCCATTACGTCATGCTTCAGAAATGTGGAAAATGGTCCGGTTTCAAATGTTTTATTTTTGAACGTCAGTTCACATTTGTAGGTGGATCATCAGTGTTAGAGCTAAAATTAGCATGTTTAAAGTGATTTTCATGCTTCCAGGGACTCGGGAAGTGAATTAAATACCATTTGGAGGCATTTAATGTTCAAGCAAAAACGGCTGATTTTCGACAAAAGAGATAACACCCCCCCATTACGTCATGCTTCAGAAATGTGGAAAATGGTCCGTTTTCAAATGTTTTATTTTTGAACGTCAGTTCACATTTGTAGGTGGATCATCAGTGTTAGAGCTAAAATTAGCATGTTTAAAGTGATTTTCATGCTTCCAGGGGCTCGGGAAGTGAATTAAATACCATTTGGAGGCATTTAATGTTCAAGCAAAAACGGCTGATTTTCGACAAAAGAGATAACACCCCCCCATTACGTCATGCTTCTGAAATGTGGAAAATGGTCCGTTTTCAAATGTTTTATTTTTGAACGTCAGTTCACATTTGTAGGTGGATCATCAGTGTTAGAGCTAAAATTAGCATGTTTAAAGTGATTTTCATGCTTCCAGGGGCCCTAAACACAAGATTTATGGAATGGTTAAAAGTGCATGAAAATGGCCAATTTACTCACTCTGAGTTCTCAAAAAGGGTTTCTTCACCCCGGGAAGTGAATTAAATACTATTTGGAGGCATTTAATGTTCGAGCAAAAACGGCTGATTTTTGACAAAAGAGATAACACCCCCCCATTACGTCATGCTTCAGAAATGTGGAAAATGGTCCGTTTTCAAATATTTTATTTTTGAACGTCAGTTCTCATTTGTAGGTGGATCATCAGTGTTAGAGCTAAAATTAGCATGTTTAAAGTGATTTTCATGCTTCCAGGGGCTCGGGAAGTGAATTAAATACCATTTGGAGGCATTTAATGTTCAAGCAAAAACGGCTGATTTTCGACAAAAGAGATAACACCCCCCCATTACGTCATGCTTCAGAAATGTGGAAAATGGTCAGTTTTCAAATGTTTTATTTTTGAACGTCAGTTCACATTTGTAGGTGGATCATCAGTGTTAGAGCTAAAATTAGCATGTTTAAAGTGATTTTCATGCTTCCAGGGGCCCTAAACACAAGATTTATGGAATGGTTAAAAGTGCATGAAAATGGCCAATTTACTCACTCTGAGTTCTCAAAAAGGGTTTCTTCACCCCGGGAAGTGAATTAAACACCATTTGGAGGCATTTAATGTTCGAGCAAAAACGGCTGATTTTCGACAAAAGAGATAACACCCCCCCATTACGTCATGCTTCAGAAATGTGGAAAATGGTCCGTTTTCAAATGTTTTATTTTTGAACGTCAGTTCACATTTGTAGGTGGATCATCAGTGTTAGAGCTAAAATTAGCATGTTTAAAGTGATTTTCATGCTTCCAGGGGCTCGGGAAGTGAATTAAATACCATTTGGAGGCATTTAATGTTCAAGCAGAAACGGCTGATTTTCGACAAAAGAGATAACACCCCCCCATTACGTCATGCTTCAGAAATGTGGAAAATGGTCCGTTTTCAAATGTTTTATTTTTGAACGTCAGTTCACATTTGTAGGTGGATCATCAGTGTTAGAGCTAAAATTAGCATGTTTAAAGTGATTTTCATGCTTCCAGGGGCCCTAAACACAAGATTTATGGAATGGTTAAAAGTGCATGAAAATGGCCGATTTACTCACTCTGAGTTCTCAAAAAGGGTTTCTTCACCCCGGGAAGTGAATTAAATACTATTTGGAGGCATTTAATGTTCGAGCAAAAACGGCTGATTTTCGACAAAAGAGATAACACCCCCCCATTACGTCATGCTTCAGAAATGTGGAAAATGGTCCGTTTTCAAATGTTTTATTTTTGAACGTCAGTTCACATTTGTAGGTGGATCATCAGTGTTAGAGCTAAAATGAGCATGTTTAAAGTGATTTTCATGCTTCCAGGGGCCCTAAACACAAGATTTATGGAATGGTTAAAAGTGCATGAAAATGGCCAATTTACTCACTCTGAGATCTCAAAAAGGGTTTCTTCACCCCGGGAAGTGAATTAAATACCATTTGGAGGCATTTAATGTTCGAGCAAAAACGGCTGATTTTCGACAAAAGAGATAACACCCCCCATTACGTCATGCTTCAGAAATGTGGAAAATGGTCCGGTTTCAAATGTTTTATTTTTGAACGTCAGTTCACATTTGTAGGTGGATCATCAGTGTTAGAGCTAAAATTAGCATGTTTAAAGTGATTTTCATGCTTCCAGGGACTCGGGAAGTGAATTAAATACCATTTGGAGGCATTTAATGTTCAAGCAAAAACGGCTGATTTTCGACAAAAGAGATAACACCCCCCCATTACGTCATGCTTCAGAAATGTGGAAAATGGTCCGTTTTCAAATGTTTTATTTTTGAACGTCAGTTCACATTTGTAGGTGGATCATCAGTGTTAGAGCTAAAATTAGCATGTTTAAAGTGATTTTCATGCTTCCAGGGGCTCGGGAAGTGAATTAAATACCATTTGGAGGCATTTAATGTTCAAGCAAAAACGGCTGATTTTCGACAAAAGAGATAACACCCCCCCATTACGTCATGCTTCTGAAATGTGGAAAATGGTCCGTTTTCAAATGTTTTATTTTTGAACGTCAGTTCACATTTGTAGGTGGATCATCAGTGTTAGAGCTAAAATTAGCATGTTTAAAGTGATTTTCATGCTTCCAGGGGCCCTAAACACAAGATTTATGGAATGGTTAAAAGTGCATGAAAATGGCCAATTTACTCACTCTGAGTTCTCAAAAAGGGTTTCTTCACCCCGGGAAGTGAATTAAATACTATTTGGAGGCATTTAATGTTCGAGCAAAAACGGCTGATTTTTGATAAAAGAGATAACACCCCCCCATTACGTCATGCTTCAGAAATGTGGAAAATGGTCCGTTTTCAAATATTTTATTTTTGAACGTCAGTTCTCATTTGTAGGTGGATCATCAGTGTTAGAGCTAAAATTAGCATGTTTAAAGTGATTTTCATGCTTCCAGGGGCTCGGGAAGTGAATTAAATACCATTTGGAGGCATTTAATGTTCAAGCAAAAACGGCTGATTTTCGACAAAAGAGATAACACCCCCCCATTACGTCATGCTTCAGAAATGTGGAAAATGGTCAGTTTTCAAATGTTTTATTTTTGAACGTCAGTTCACATTTGTAGGTGGATCATCAGTGTTAGAGCTAAAATTAGCATGTTTAAAGTGATTTTCATGCTTCCAGGGGCCCTAAACACAAGATTTATGGAATGGTTAAAAGTGCATGAAAATGGCCAATTTACTCACTCTGAGTTCTCAAAAAGGGTTTCTTCACCCCGGGAAGTGAATTAAATACCATTTGGAGGCATTTAATGTTCGAGCAAAAACGGCTGATTTTCGACAAAAGAGATAACACCCCCCCATTACGTCATGCTTCAGAAATGTGGAAAATGGTCCGTTTTCAAATGTTTTATTTTTGAACGTCAGTTCACATTTGTAGGTGGATCATCAGTGTTAGAGCTAAAATTAGCATGTTTAAAGTGATTTTCATGCTTCCAGGGGCCCTAAACACAAGATTTATGGAATGGTTAAAAGTGCATGAAAATGGCCAATTTACTCACTCTGAGATCTCAAAAAGGGTTTCTTCACCCCGGGAAGTGAATTAAATACCATTTGGAGGCATTTAATGTTCGAGCAAAAACGGCTGATTTTCGACAAAAGAGATAACACCCCCCATTACGTCATGCTTCAGAAATGTGGAAAATGGTCCGGTTTCAAATGTTTTATTTTTGAACGTCAGTTCACATTTGTAGGTGGATCATCAGTGTTAGAGCTAAAATTAGCATGTTTAAAGTGATTTTCATGCTTCCAGGGACTCGGGAAGTGAATTAAATACCATTTGGAGGCATTTAATGTTCAAGCAAAAACGGCTGATTTTCGACAAAAGAGATAACACCCCCCCATTACGTCATGCTTCAGAAATGTGGAAAATGGTCCGTTTTCAAATGTTTTATTTTTGAACGTCAGTTCACATTTGTAGGTGGATCATCAGTGTTAGAGCTAAAATTAGCATGTTTAAAGTGATTTTCATGCTTCCAGGGGCTCGGGAAGTGAATTAAATACCATTTGGAGGCATTTAATGTTCAAGCAAAAACGGCTGATTTTCGACAAAAGAGATAACACCCCCCCATTACGTCATGCTTCTGAAATGTGGAAAATGGTCCGTTTTCAAATGTTTTATTTTTGAACGTCAGTTCACATTTGTAGGTGGATCATCAGTGTTAGAGCTAAAATTAGCATGTTTAAAGTGATTTTCATGCTTCCAGGGGCCCTAAACACAAGATTTATGGAATGGTTAAAAGTGCATGAAAATGGCCAATTTACTCACTCTGAGTTCTCAAAAAGGGTTTCTTCACCCCGGGAAGTGAATTAAATACTATTTGGAGGCATTTAATGTTCGAGCAAAAACGGCTGATTTTTGATAAAAGAGATAACACCCCCCCATTACGTCATGCTTCAGAAATGTGGAAAATGGTCCGTTTTCAAATATTTTATTTTTGAACGTCAGTTCTCATTTGTAGGTGGATCATCAGTGTTAGAGCTAAAATTAGCATGTTTAAAGTGATTTTCATGCTTCCAGGGGCTCGGGAAGTGAATTAAATACCATTTGGAGGCATTTAATGTTCAAGCAAAAACGGCTGATTTTCGACAAAAGAGATAACACCCCCCCATTACGTCATGCTTCAGAAATGTGGAAAATGGTCAGTTTTCAAATGTTTTATTTTTGAACGTCAGTTCACATTTGTAGGTGGATCATCAGTGTTAGAGCTAAAATTAGCATGTTTAAAGTGATTTTCATGCTTCCAGGGGCCCTAAACACAAGATTTATGGAATGGTTAAAAGTGCATGAAAATGGCCAATTTACTCACTCTGAGTTCTCAAAAAGGGTTTCTTCACCCCGGGAAGTGAATTAAATACCATTTGGAGGCATTTAATGTTCGAGCAAAAACGGCTGATTTTCGACAAAAGAGATAACACCCCCCCATTACGTCATGCTTCAGAAATGTGGAAAATGGTCCGTTTTCAAATGTTTTATTTTTGAACGTCAGTTCACATTTGTAGGTGGATCATCAGTGTTAGAGCTAAAATTAGCATGTTTAAAGTGATTTTCATGCTTCCAGGGGCCCTAAACACAAGATTTATGGAATGGTTAAAAGTGCATGAAAATGGCCAATTTACTCACTCTGAGTTCTCAAAAAGGGTTTCTTCACCCCGGGAAGTGAATTAAATACTATTTGGAGGCATTTAATGTTCGAGCAAAAACGGCTGATTTTTGACAAAAGAGATAACACCCCCCCATTACGTCATGCTTCAGAAATGTGGAAAATGGTCCGTTTTCAAATATTTTATTTTTGAACGTCAGTTCTCATTTGTAGGTGGATCATCAGTGTTAGAGCTAAAATTAGCATGTTTAAAGTGATTTTCATGCTTCCAGGGGCTCGGGAAGTGAATTAAATACCATTTGGAGGCATTTAATGTTCAAGCAAAAACGGCTGATTTTCGACAAAAGAGATAACACCCCCCCATTACGTCATGCTTCAGAAATGTGGAAAATGGTCAGTTTTCAAATGTTTTATTTTTGAACGTCAGTTCACATTTGTAGGTGGATCATCAGTGTTAGAGCGAAAATTAGCATGTTTAAAGTGATTTTCATGCTTCCAGGGGCCCTAAACACAAGATTTATGGAATGGTTAAAAGTGCATGAAAATGGCCAATTTACTCACTCTGAGTTCTCAAAAAGGGTTTCTTCACCCCGGGAAGTGAATTAAACACCATTTGGAGGCATTTAATGTTCGAGCAAAAACGGCTGATTTTCGACAAAAGAGATAACACCCCCCCATTACGTCATGCTTCAGAAATGTGGAAAATGGTCCGTTTTCAAATGTTTTATTTTTGAACGTCAGTTCACATTTGTAGGTGGATCATCAGTGTTAGAGCTAAAATTAGCATGTTTAAAGTGATTTTCATGCTTCCAGGGGCTCGGGAAGTGAATTAAATACCATTTGGAGGCATTTAATGTTCAAGCAGAAACGGCTGATTTTCGACAAAAGAGATAACACCCCCCCATTACGTCATGCTTCAGAAATGTGGAAAATGGTCCGTTTTCAAATGTTTTATTTTTGAACGTCAGTTCACATTTGTAGGTGGATCATCAGTGTTAGAGCTAAAATTAGCATGTTTAAAGTGATTTTCATGCTTCCAGGGGCCCTAAACACAAGATTTATGGAATGGTTAAAAGTGCATGAAAATGGCCGATTTACTCACTCTGAGTTCTCAAAAAGGGTTTCTTCACCCCGGGAAGTGAATTAAATACTATTTGGAGGCATTTAATGTTCGAGCAAAAACGGCTGATTTTCGACAAAAGAGATAACACCCCCCCATTACGTCATGCTTCAGAAATGTGGAAAATGGTCCGTTTTCAAATGTTTTATTTTTGAACGTCAGTTCACATTTGTAGGTGGATCATCAGTGTTAGAGCTAAAATGAGCATGTTTAAAGTGATTTTCATGCTTCCAGGGGCCCTAAACACAAGATTTATGGAATGGTTAAAAGTGCATGAAAATGGCCAATTTACTCACTCTGAGATCTCAAAAAGGGTTTCTTCACCCCGGGAAGTGAATTAAATACCATTTGGAGGCATTTAATGTTCGAGCAAAAACGGCTGATTTTCGACAAAAGAGATAACACCCCCCATTACGTCATGCTTCAGAAATGTGGAAAATGGTCCGGTTTCAAATGTTTTATTTTTGAACGTCAGTTCACATTTGTAGGTGGATCATCAGTGTTAGAGCTAAAATTAGCATGTTTAAAGTGATTTTCATGCTTCCAGGGACTCGGGAAGTGAATTAAATACCATTTGGAGGCATTTAATGTTCAAGCAAAAACGGCTGATTTTCGACAAAAGAGATAACACCCCCCCATTACGTCATGCTTCAGAAATGTGGAAAATGGTCCGTTTTCAAATGTTTTATTTTTGAACGTCAGTTCACATTTGTAGGTGGATCATCAGTGTTAGAGCTAAAATTAGCATGTTTAAAGTGATTTTCATGCTTCCAGGGGCTCGGGAAGTGAATTAAATACCATTTGGAGGCATTTAATGTTCAAGCAAAAACGGCTGATTTTCGACAAAAGAGATAACACCCCCCCATTACGTCATGCTTCAGAAATGTGGAAAATGGTCAGTTTTCAAATGTTTTATTTTTGAACGTCAGTTCACATTTGTAGGTGGATCATCAGTGTTAGAGCTAAAATTAGCATGTTTAAAGTGATTTTCATGCTTCCAGGGGCCCTAAACACAAGATTTATGGAATGGTTAAAAGTGCATGAAAATGGCCAATTTACTCACTCTGAGTTCTCAAAAAGGGTTTCTTCACCCCGGGAAGTGAATTAAATACCATTTGGAGGCATTTAATGTTCGAGCAAAAACGGCTGATTTTCGACAAAAGAGATAACACCCCCCCATTACGTCATGCTTCAGAAATGTGGAAAATGGTCCGTTTTCAAATGTTTTATTTTTGAACGTCAGTTCACATTTGTAGGTGGATCATCAGTGTTAGAGCTAAAATTAGCATGTTTAAAGTGATTTTCATGCTTCCAGGGGCCCTAAACACAAGATTTATGGAATGGTTAAAAGTGCATGAAAATGGCCAATTTACTCACTCTGAGTTCTCAAAAAGGGTTTCTTCACCCCGGGAAGTGAATTAAATACTATTTGGAGGCATTTAATGTTCGAGCAAAAACGGCTGATTTTTGACAAAAGAGATAACACCCCCCCATTACGTCATGCTTCAGAAATGTGGAAAATGGTCCGTTTTCAAATATTTTATTTTTGAACGTCAGTTCTCATTTGTAGGTGGATCATCAGTGTTAGAGCTAAAATTAGCATGTTTAAAGTGATTTTCATGCTTCCAGGGGCTCGGGAAGTGAATTAAATACCATTTGGAGGCATTTAATGTTCAAGCAAAAACGGCTGATTTTCGACAAAAGAGATAACACCCCCCCATTACGTCATGCTTCAGAAATGTGGAAAATGGTCAGTTTTCAAATGTTTTATTTTTGAACGTCAGTTCACATTTGTAGGTGGATCATCAGTGTTAGAGCGAAAATTAGCATGTTTAAAGTGATTTTCATGCTTCCAGGGGCCCTAAACACAAGATTTATGGAATGGTTAAAAGTGCATGAAAATGGCCAATTTACTCACTCTGAGTTCTCAAAAAGGGTTTCTTCACCCCGGGAAGTGAATTAAATACTATTTGGAGGCATTTAATGTTCGAGCAAAAACGGCTGATTTTTGACAAAAGAGATAACACCCCCCCATTACGTCATGCTTCAGAAATGTGGAAAATGGTCCGTTTTCAAATGTTTTATTTTTGAACGTCAGTTCTCATTTGTAGGTGGATCATCAGTGTTAGAGCTAAAATTAGCATGTTTAAAGTGATTTTCATGCTTCCAGGGGCTCGGGAAGTGAATTAAATACCATTTGGAGGCATTTAATGTTCAAGCAAAAACGGCTGATTTTCGACAAAAGAGATAACACCCCCCCATTACGTCATGCTTCAGAAATGTGGAAAATGGTCCGTTTTCAAATGTTTTATTTTTGAACGTCAGTTCACATTTGTAGGTGGATCATCAGTGTTAGAGCTAAAATTAGCATGTTTAAAGTGATTTTCATGCTTCCAGGGGCCCTAAACACAAGATTTATGGAATGGTTAAAAGTGCACGAAAATGGCCAATTTACTCACTCTGAGTTCTCAAAAAGGGTTTCTTCACCCCGGGAAGTGAATTAAATACCATTTGGAGGCATTTAATGTTCGAGCAAAAACGGCTGATTTTCTACAAAAGAAATAACAGCCCCCCATTACGTCATGCTTCAGAAATGTGGAAAATGGCCGCTTTCAAATGTTTTATTTTTGAACGTCAGTTCACATTTGTAGGTGGATCATCAGTGTTAGAGCTAAAATTAGCATGTTTAAAGTGATTTTCATGCTTCCAGGGGCTCGGGAAGTGAATTAAATACCATTTGGAGGCATTTAATGTTCAAGCAAAAACGGCTGATTTTCGACAAAAGAGATAACACCCCCCCATTACGTCATGCTTCAGAAATGTGAAAAATGGTCCGTTTTCAAATGTTTTATTTTTGAACGTCAGTTCACATTTGTAGGTGGATCATCAGTGTTAGAGCTAAAATTAGCATGTTTAAAGTGATTTTCATGCTTCCAGGGGCCCTAAACACAAGATTTATGGAATGGTTAAAAGTGCATGAAAATGGCCAATTTACTCACTCTGAGTTCTCAAAAAGGGTTTCTTCACCCCGGGAAGTGAATTAAATACCATTTGGAGGCATTTAATGTTCGAGCAAGAACGGCTGATTTTCGACAAAAGAGATAACACCCCCCCATTACGTCATGCTTCAGAAATGTGGAAAATGGTCCGTTTTCAAATGTTTTATTTTTGAACGTCAGTTAGCATTTGTAGGTGGATCATCAGTGTTAGAGCTAAAATTAGCATGTTTAAAGTGATTGTCATGCTTCCAGGGGCTCGGGAAGTGAATTAAATACTATTTGGAGGCATTTAATGTTCAAGCAAAAACGGCTGATTTTCGACAAAAGAGATAACACCCCCCCATTACGTCATGCTTCAGAAATGTTGAAAATGGTCCGTTTTCAAATGTTTTATTTTTGAACGTCAGTTCACATTTGTAGGTGGATCATCAGTGTTAGAGCTAAAATTAGCATGTTTAAAGTGATTTTCATGCTTCCAGGGGCCCTAAACACAAGATTTATGGAATGGTTAAAAGTGCATGAAAATGGCCAATTTACTCACTCTGAGTTCTCAAAAAGGGTTTCTTCACCCCGGGAAGTGAATTAAATACTATTTGGAGGCATTTAATGTTCGAGCAAAAACGGCTGATTTTTGACAAAAGAGATAACACCCCCCATTACGTCATGCTTCAGAAATGTGGAAAATGGTCCGTTTTCAAATGTTTTATTTTTGAACGTCAGTTCACATTTGTAGGTGGATCATCAGTGTTAGAGCTAAAATTGGCATGTTTAAAGTGATTTTCATGCTTCCAGGGGCTCGGGAAGTGAATTAAATACCATTTGGAGGCATTTAATGTTCAAGAAAAAACGGCTGATTTTCGACAAAAGAGATAACACCCCCCCATTACGTCATGCTTCAGAAATGTGGAAAATGGTCCGTTTTCAAATGTTTTATTTTTGAACGTCAGTTCACATTTGTAGGTGGATCATCAGTGTTAGAGCTAAAATGAGCATGTTTAAAGTGATTTTCATGCTTCCAGGGGCCCTAAACACAAGATTTATGGAATGGTTAAAAGTGCATGAAAATGGCCAATTTACTCACTCTGAGTTCTCAAAAAGGGTTTCTTCACCCCGGGAAGTGAATTAAACACCATTTGGAGGCATTTAATGTTCGAGCAAAAACGGCTGATTTTCGACAAAAGAGATAACACCCCCCCATTACGTCATGCTTCAGAAATGTGGAAAATGGTCCGTTTTCAAATGTTTTATTTTTGAACGTCAGTTCACATTTGTAGGTGGATCATCAGTGTTAGAGCTAAAATTAGCATGTTTAAAGTGATTTTCATGCTTCCAGGGGCTCGGGAAGTGAATTAAATACCATTTGGAGGCATTTAATGTTCAAGCAAAAACGGCTGATTTTCGACAAAAGAGATAACACCCCCCCATTACGTCATGCTTCAGAAATGTGGAAATTGGTCCGTTTTCAAATGTTTTATTTTTGAACGTCAGTTCACATTTGTAGGTGGATCATCAGTGTTAGAGCTAAAATTAGCATGTTTAAAGTGATTTTCATGCTTCCAGGGGCCCTAAACACAAGATTTATGGAATGGTTAAAAGTGCATGAAAATGGCCAATTTACTCACTCTGAGTTCTCAAAAAGGGTTTCTTCACCCCGGGAAGTGAATTAAATACTATGTGGAGGCATTTAATGTTCGAGCAAAAACGGCTGATTTTTGACAAAAGAGATAACACCCCCCCATTACGTCATGCTTCAGAAATGTGGAAAATGGTCCGTTTTCAAATGTTTTATTTTTGAACGTCAGTTCACATTTGTAGGTGGATCATCAGTGTTAGAGCTAAAATTAGCATGTTTAAAGTGATTTTCATGCTTCCAGGGGCTCGGGAAGTGAATTAAATACCATTTGGAGGCATTTAATGTTCAAGAAAAAACGGCTGATTTTCGACAAAAGAGATAACACCCCCCCATTACGTCATGCTTCAGAAATGTGGAAAATGGTCCGTTTTCAAATGTTTTATTTTTGAACGTCAGTTCACATTTGTAGGTGGATCATCAGTGTTAGAGCTAAAATGAGCATGTTTAAAGTGATTTTCATGCTTCCAGGGGCCCTAAACACAAGATTTATGGAATGGTTAAAAGTGCATGAAAATGGCCAATTTACTCACTCTGAGTTCTCAAAAAGGGTTTCTTCACCCCGGGAAGTGAATTAAACACCATTTGGAGGCATTTAATGTTCGAGCAAAAACGGCTGATTTTCGACAAAAGAGATAACACCCCCCCATTACGTCATGCTTCAGAAATGTGGAAAATGGTCCGTTTTCAAATGTTTTATTTTTGAACGTCAGTTCACATTTGTAGGTGGATCATCAGTGTTAGAGCTAAAATTAGCATGTTTAAAGTGATTTTCATGCTTCCAGGGGCTCGGGAAGTGAATTAAATACCATTTGGAGGCATTTAATGTTCAAGCAGAAACGGCTGATTTTCGACAAAAGAGATAACACCCCCCCATTACGTCATGCTTCAGAAATGTGGAAAATGGTCCGTTTTCAAATGTTTTATTTTTGAACGTCAGTTCACATTTGTAGGTGGATCATCAGTGTTAGAGCTAAAATTAGCATGTTTAAAGTGATTTTCATGCTTCCAGGGGCCCTAAACACAAGATTTATGGAATGGTTAAAAGTGCATGAAAATGGCCGATTTACTCACTCTGAGTTCTCAAAAAGGGTTTCTTCACCCCGGGAAGTGAATTAAATACTATTTGGAGGCATTTAATGTTCGAGCAAAAACGGCTGATTTTCGACAAAAGAGATAACACCCCCCCCATTACGTCATGCTTCAGAAATGTGGAAAATGGTCCGTTTTCAAATGTTTTATTTTTGAACGTCAGTTCACATTTGTAGGTGGATCATCAGTGTTAGAGCTAAAATGAGCATGTTTAAAGTGATTTTCATGCTTCCAGGGGCCCTAAACACAAGATTTATGGAATGGTTAAAAGTGCATGAAAATGGCCAATTTACTCACTCTGAGATCTCAAAAAGGGTTTCTTCACCCCGGGAAGTGAATTAAATACCATTTGGAGGCATTTAATGTTCGAGCAAAAACGGCTGATTTTCGACAAAAGAGATAACACCCCCCATTACGTCATGCTTCAGAAATGTGGAAAATGGTCCGGTTTCAAATGTTTTATTTTTGAACGTCAGTTCACATTTGTAGGTGGATCATCAGTGTTAGAGCTAAAATTAGCATGTTTAAAGTGATTTTCATGCTTCCAGGGACTCGGGAAGTGAATTAAATACCATTTGGAGGCATTTAATGTTCAAGCAAAAACGGCTGATTTTCGACAAAAGAGATAACACCCCCCCATTACGTCATGCTTCAGAAATGTGGAAAATGGTCCGTTTTCAAATGTTTTATTTTTGAACGTCAGTTCACATTTGTAGGTGGATCATCAGTGTTAGAGCTAAAATTAGCATGTTTAAAGTGATTTTCATGCTTCCAGGGGCTCGGGAAGTGAATTAAATACCATTTGGAGGCATTTAATGTTCAAGCAAAAACGGCTGATTTTCGACAAAAGAGATAACACCCCCCCATTACGTCATGCTTCTGAAATGTGGAAAATGGTCCGTTTTCAAATGTTTTATTTTTGAACGTCAGTTCACATTTGTAGGTGGATCATCAGTGTTAGAGCTAAAATTAGCATGTTTAAAGTGATTTTCATGCTTCCAGGGGCCCTAAACACAAGATTTATGGAATGGTTAAAAGTGCATGAAAATGGCCAATTTACTCACTCTGAGTTCTCAAAAAGGGTTTCTTCACCCCGGGAAGTGAATTAAATACTATTTGGAGGCATTTAATGTTCGAGCAAAAACGGCTGATTTTTGACAAAAGAGATAACACCCCCCCATTACGTCATGCTTCAGAAATGTGGAAAATGGTCCGTTTTCAAATATTTTATTTTTGAACGTCAGTTCTCATTTGTAGGTGGATCGTCAGTGTTAGAGCTAAAATTAGCATGTTTAAAGTGATTTTCATGCTTCCAGGGGCTCGGGAAGTGAATTAAATACCATTTGGAGGCATTTAATGTTCAAGCAAAAACGGCTGATTTTCGACAAAAGAGATAACACCCCCCCATTACGTCATGCTTCAGAAATGTGGAAAATGGTCAGTTTTCAAATGTTTTATTTTTGAACGTCAGTTCACATTTGTAGGTGGATCATCAGTGTTAGAGCTAAAATTAGCATGTTTAAAGTGATTTTCATGCTTCCAGGGGCCCTAAACACAAGATTTATGGAATGGTTAAAAGTGCATGAAAATGGCCAATTTACTCACTCTGAGTTCTCAAAAAGGGTGTCTTCACCCCGGGAAGTGAATTAAATACCATTTGGAGGCATTTAATGTTCGAGCAAAAACGGCTGATTTTCGACAAAAGAGATAACACCCCCCCATTACGTCATGCTTCAGAAATGTGGAAAATGGTCCGTTTTCAAATGTTTTATTTTTGAACGTCAGTTCACATTTGTAGGTGGATCATCAGTGTTAGAGCTAAAATTAGCATGTTTAAAGTGATTTTCATGCTTCCAGGGGCCCTAAACACAAGATTTATGGAATGGTTAAAAGTGCATGAAAATGGCCAATTTACTCACTCTGAGTTCTCAAAAAGGGTTTCTTCACCCCGGGAAGTGAATTAAATACTATTTGGAGGCATTTAATGTTCGAGCAAAAACGGCTGATTTTTGACAAAAGAGATAACACCCCCCCATTACGTCATGCTTCAGAAATGTGGAAAATGGTCCGTTTTCAAATATTTTATTTTTGAACGTCAGTTCTCATTTGTAGGTGGATCATCAGTGTTAGAGCTAAAATTAGCATGTTTAAAGTGATTTTCATGCTTCCAGGGGCTCGGGAAGTGAATTAAATACCATTTGGAGGCATTTAATGTTCAAGCAAAAACGGCTGATTTTCGACAAAAGAGATAACACCCCCCCATTACGTCATGCTTCAGAAATGTGGAAAATGGTCAGTTTTCAAATGTTTTATTTTTGAACGTCAGTTCACATTTGTAGGTGGATCATCAGTGTTAGAGCTAAAATTAGCATGTTTAAAGTGATTTTCATGCTTCCAGGGGCCCTAAACACAAGATTTATGGAATGGTTAAAAGTGCATGAAAATGGCCAATTTACTCACTCTGAGTTCTCAAAAAGGGTTTCTTCACCCCGGGAAGTGAATTAAATACTATTTGGAGGCATTTAATGTTCGAGCAAAAACGGCTGATTTTTGACAAAAGAGATAACACCCCCCCATTACGTCATGCTTCAGAAATGTGGAAAATGGTCCGTTTTCAAATGTTTTATTTTTGAACGTCAGTTCTCATTTGTAGGTGGATCATCAGTGTTAGAGCTAAAATTAGCATGTTTAAAGTGATTTTCATGCTTCCAGGGGCTCGGGAAGTGAATTAAATACCATTTGGAGGCATTTAATGTTCAAGCAAAAACGGCTGATTTTCGACAAAAGAGATAACACCCCCCCATTACGTCATGCTTCAGAAATGTGGAAAATGGTCCGTTTTCAAATGTTTTATTTTTGAACGTCAGTTCACATTTGTAGGTGGATCATCAGTGTTAGAGCTAAAATTAGCATGTTTAAAGTGATTTTCATGCTTCCAGGGGCCCTAAACACAAGATTTATGGAATGGTTAAAAGTGCATGAAAATGGCCAATTTACTCACTCTGAGTTCTCAAAAAGGGTTTCTTCACCCCGGGAAGTGAATTAAATACCATTTGGAGGCATTTAATGTTCGAGCAAAAATGGCTGATTTTCTACAAAAGAAATAACAGCCCCCCATTACGTCATGCTTCAGAAATGTGGAAAATGGCCGCTTTCAAATGTTTTATTTTTGAACGTCAGTTCACATTTGTAGGTGGATCATCAGTGTTAGAGCTAAAATTAGCATGTTTAAAGTGATTTTCATGCTTCCAGGGGCTCGGGAAGTGAATTAAATACCATTTGGAGGCATTTAATGTTCAAGCAAAAACGGCTGATTTTCGACAAAAGAGATAACACCCCCCCATTACGTCATGCTTCAGAAATGTGAAAAATGGTCCGTTTTCAAATGTTTTATTTTTGAACGTCAGTTCACATTTGTAGGTGGATCATCAGTGTTAGAGCTAAAATTAGCATGTTTAAAGTGATTTTCATGCTTCCAGGGGCCCTAAACACAAGATTTATGGAATGGTTAAAAGTGCATGAAAATGGCCAATTTACTCACTCTGAGTTCTCAAAAAGGGTTTCTTCACCCCGGGAAGTGAATTAAATACCATTTGGAGGCATTTAATGTTCGAGCAAGAACGGCTGATTTTCGACAAAAGAGATAACACCCCCCCATTACGTCATGCTTCAGAAATGTGGAAAATGGTCCGTTTTCAAATGTTTTATTTTTGAACGTCAGTTAGCATTTGTAGGTGGATCATCAGTGTTAGAGCTAAAATTAGCATGTTTAAAGTGATTGTCATTCTTCCAGGGGCTCGGGAAGTGAATTAAATACTATTTGGAGGCATTTAATGTTCAAGCAAAAACGGCTGATTTTCGACAAAAGAGATAACACCCCCCCATTACGTCATGCTTCAGAAATGTTGAAAATGGTCCGTTTTCAAATGTTTTATTTTTGAACGTCAGTTCACATTTGTAGGTGGATCATCAGTGTTAGAGCTAAAATTAGCATGTTTAAAGTGATTTTCATGCTTCCAGGGGCCCTAAACACAAGATTTATGGAATGGTTAAAAGTGCATGAAAATGGCCAATTTACTCACTCTGAGTTCTCAAAAAGGGTTTCTTCACCCCGGGAAGTGAATTAAATACTATTTGGAGGCATTTAATGTTCGAGCAAAAACGGCTGATTTTTGACAAAAGAGATAACACCCCCCATTACGTCATGCTTCAGAAATGTGGAAAATGGTCCGTTTTCAAATGTTTTATTTTTGAACGTCAGTTCACATTTGTAGGTGGATCATCAGTGTTAGAGCTAAAATTGGCATGTTTAAAGTGATTTTCATGCTTCCAGGGGCTCGGGAAGTGAATTAAATACCATTTGGAGGCATTTAATGTTCAAGAAAAAACGGCTGATTTTCGACAAAAGAGATAACACCCCCCCATTACGTCATGCTTCAGAAATGTGGAAAATGGTCCATTTTCAAATGTTTTATTTTTGAACGTCAGTTCACATTTGTAGGTGGATCATCAGTGTTAGAGCTAAAATGAGCATGTTTAAAGTGATTTTCATGCTTCCAGGGGCCCTAAACACAAGATTTATGGAATGGTTAAAAGTGCATGAAAATGGCCAATTTACTCACTCTGAGTTCTCAAAAAGGGTTTCTTCACCCCGGGAAGTGAATTAAACACCATTTGGAGGCATTTAATGTTCGAGCAAAAACGGCTGATTTTCGACAAAAGACATAACACCCCCCCATTACGTCATGCTTCAGAAATGTGGAAAATGGTCCGTTTTCAAATGTTTTATTTTTGAACGTCAGTTCACATTTGTAGGTGGATCATCAGTGTTAGAGCTAAAATTAGCATGTTTAAAGTGATTTTCATGCTTCCAGGGGCTCGGGAAGTGAATTAAATACCATTTGGAGGCATTTAATGTTCAAGCAAAAACGGCTGATTTTCGACAAAAGAGATAACACCCCCCCATTACGTCATGCTTCAGAAATGTGGAAATTGGTCCGTTTTCAAATGTTTTATTTTTGAACGTCAGTTCACATTTGTAGGTGGATCATCAGTGTTAGAGCTAAAATTAGCATGTTTAAAGTGATTTTCATGCTTCCAGGGGCCCTAAACACAAGATTTATGGAATGGTTAAAAGTGCATGAAAATGGCCAATTTACTCACTCTGAGTTCTCAAAAAGGGTTTCTTCACCCCGGGAAGTGAATTAAATACTATTTGGAGGCATTTAATGTTCGAGCAAAAACGGCTGATTTTTGACAAAAGAGATAACACCCCCCCATTACGTCATGCTTCAGAAATGTGGAAAATGGTCCGTTTTCAAATGTTTTATTTTTGAACGTCAGTTCACATTTGTAGGTGGATCATCAGTGTTAGAGCTAAAATTAGCATGTTTAAAGTGATTTTCATGCTTCCAGGGGCTCGGGAAGTGAATTAAATACCATTTGGAGGCATTTAATGTTCAAGAAAAAACGGCTGATTTTCGACAAAAGAGATAACACCCCCCCATTACGTCATGCTTCAGAAATGTGGAAAATGGTCCGTTTTCAAATGTTTTATTTTTGAACGTCAGTTCACATTTGTAGGTGGATCATCAGTGTTAGAGCTAAAATGAGCATGTTTAAAGTGATTTTCATGCTTCCAGGGGCCCTAAACACAAGATTTATGGAATGGTTAAAAGTGCATGAAAATGGCCAATTTACTCACTCTGAGTTCTCAAAAAGGGTTTCTTCACCCCGGGAAGTGAATTAAACACCATTTGGAGGCATTTAATGTTCGAGCAAAAACGGCTGATTTTCGACAAAAGAGATAACACCCCCCCATTACGTCATGCTTCAGAAATGTGGAAAATGGTCCGTTTTCAAATGTTTTATTTTTGAACGTCAGTTCACATTTGTAGGTGGATCATCAGTGTTAGAGCTAAAATTAGCATGTTTAAAGTGATTTTCATGCTTCCAGGGGCTCGGGAAGTGAATTAAATACCATTTGGAGGCATTTAATGTTCAAGCAAAAACGGCTGATTTTCGACAAAAGAGATAACACCCCCCCATTACGTCATGCTTCAGAAATGTGGAAAATGGTCCGTTTTCAAATGTTTTATTTTTGAACGTCAGTTCACATTTGTAGGTGGATCATCAGTGTTAGAGCTAAAATTAGCATGTTTAAAGTGATTTTCATGCTTCCAGGGGCCCTAAACACAAGATTTATGGAATGGTTAAAAGTGCATGAAAATGGCCAATTTACTCACTCTGAGTTCTCAAAAAGGGTTTCTTCACCCCGGGAAGTGAATTAAATACTATTTGGAGGCATTTAATGTTCGAGCAAAAACGGCTGATTTTCGACAAAAGAGATAACACCCCCCCATTACGTCATGCTTCAGAAATGTGGAAAATGGTCCGTTTTCAAATGTTTTATTTTTGAACGTCAGTTCACATTTGTAGGTGGATCATCAGTGTTAGAGCTAAAATGAGCATGTTTAAAGTGATTTTCATGCTTCCAGGGGCCCTAAACACAAGATTTATGGAATGGTTAAAAGTGCATGAAAATGGCCAATTTACTCACTCTGAGATCTCAAAAAGGGTTTCTTCACCCCGGGAAGTGAATTAAATACCATTTGGAGGCATTTAATGTTCGAGCAAAAACGGCTGATTTTCGACAAAAGAGATAACACCCCCCCATTATGTCATGCTTCAGAAATGTGGAAAATGGTCCGTTTTCAAATGTTTTATTTTTGAACGTCAGTTCACATTTGTAGGTGGATCATCAGTGTTAGAGCTAAAATTAGCATGTTTAAAGTGATTTTCATGCTTCCAGGGGCTCGGGAAGTGAATTAAATACCATTTGGAGGCATTTAATGTTCAAGCAAAAACGGCTGATTTTCGACAAAAGAGATAACACCCCCCCATTACGTCATGCTTCAGAAATGTGGAAAATGGTCCGTTTTCAAATGTTTTATTTTTGAACGTCAGTTCACATTTGTAGGTGGATCATCAGTGTTAGAGCTAAAATTAGCATGTTTAAAGTGATTTTCATGCTTCCAGGGGCTCGGGAAGTGAATTAAATACCATTTGGAGGCATTTAATGTTCAAGCAAAAACTGCTGATTTTCGACAAAAGAGATAACACCCCCCCATTACGTCATGCTTCTGAAATGTGGAAAATGGTCCGTTTTCAAATGTTTTATTTTTGAACGTCAGTTCACATTTGTAGGTGGATCATCAGTGTTAGAGCTAAAATTAGCATGTTTAAAGTGATTTTCATGCTTCCAGGGGCCCTAAACACAAGATTTATGGAATGGTTAAAAGTGCATGAAAATGGCCAATTTACTCACTCTGAGTTCTCAAAAATGGTTTCTTCACCCCGGGAAGTGAATTAAATACTATTTGGAGGCATTTAATGTTCGAGCAAAAACGGCTGATTTTTGACAAAAGAGATAACACCCCCCCATTACGTCATGCTTCAGAAATGTGGAAAATGGCCGTTTTCAAATGTTTTATTTTTGAACGTCAGTTCACATTTGTAGGTGGATCATCAGTGTTAGAGCTAAAATTAGCATGTTTAAAGTGATTTTCATGCTTCCAGGGGCTCGGGAAGTGAATTAAATACTATTTGGAGGCATTTAATGTTCGAGCAAAAATAGCTGATTTTTGACAAAAGAGATAACACCCCCCCATTACGTCATGCTTCAGAAATGTGGAAAATGGTCAGTTTTCAAATGTTTTATTTTTGAACGTCAGTTCACATTTGTAGGTGGATCATCAGTGTTAGAGCTAAAATTAGCATGTTTAAAGTGATTTTCATGCTTCCAGGGGCCCTAAACACAAGATTTATGGAATGGTTAAAAGTGCATGAAAATGGCCAATTTACTCACTCTGAGTTCTCAAAAAGGGTTTCTTCACCCCGGGAAGTGAATTAAATACCATTTGGAGGCATTTAATGTTCGAGCAAAAACGGCTGATTTTCGACAAAAGAGATAACACCCCCCCATTACGTCATGCTTCAGAAATGTGGAAAATGGTCCGTTTTCAAATGTTTTATTTTTGAACGTCAGTTCACATTTGTAGGTGGATCATCAGTGTTAGAGCTAAAATTAGCATGTTTAAAGTGATTTTCATGCTTCCAGGGGCCCTAAACACAAGATTTATGGAATGGTTAAAAGTGCATGAAAATGGCCAATTTACTCACTCTGAGTTCTCAAAAAGGGTTTCTTCACCCCGGGAAGTGAATTAAATACTATTTGGAGGCATTTAATGTTCGAGCAAAAACGGCTGATTTTTGACAAAAGAGATAACACCCCCCCATTACGTCATGCTTCAGAAATGTGGAAAATGGTCCGTTTTCAAATATTTTATTTTTGAACGTCAGTTCTCATTTGTAGGTGGATCATCAGTGTTAGAGCTAAAATTAGCATGTTTAAAGTGATTTTCATGCTTCCAGGGGCTCGGGAAGTGAATTAAATACCATTTGGAGGCATTTAATGTTCAAGCAAAAACGGCTGATTTTCGACAAAAGAGATAACACCCCCCCATTACGTCATGCTTCAGAAATGTGGAAAATGGTCAGTTTTCAAATGTTTTATTTTTGAACGTCAGTTCACATTTGTAGGTGGATCATCAGTGTTAGAGCTAAAATTAGCATGTTTAAAGTGATTTTCATGCTTCCAGGGGCCCTAAACACAAGATTTATGGAATGGTTAAAAGTGCATGAAAATGGCCAATTTACTCACTCTGAGTTCTCAAAAAGGGTTTCTTCACCCCGGGAAGTGAATTAAATACCATTTGGAGGCATTTAATGTTCGAGCAAAAACGGCTGATTTTCGACAAAAGAGATAACACCCCCCCATTACGTCATGCTTCAGAAATGTGGAAAATGGTCCGTTTTCAAATGTTTTATTTTTGAACGTCAGTTCACATTTGTAGGTGGATCATCAGTGTTAGAGCTAAAATTAGCATGTTTAAAGTGATTTTCATGCTTCCAGGGGCCCTAAACACAAGATTTATGGAATGGTTAAAAGTGCATGAAAATGGCCAATTTACTCACTCTGAGTTCTCAAAAAGGGTTTCTTCACCCCGGGAAGTGAATTAAATACTATTTGGAGGCATTTAATTTTCGAGCAAAAACGGCTGATTTTTGACAAAAGAGATAACACCCCCCCATTACGTCATGCTTCAGAAATGTGGAAAATGGTCCGTTTTCAAATATTTTATTTTTGAACGTCAGTTCTCATTTGTAGGTGGATCATCAGTGTTAGAGCTAAAATTAGCATGTTTAAAGTGATTTTCATGCTTCCAGGGGCTCGGGAAGTGAATTAAATACCATTTGGAGGCATTTAATGTTCAAGCAAAAACGGCTGATTTTCGACAAAAGAGATAACACCCCCCCATTACGTCATGCTTCAGAAATGTGGAAAATGGTCAGTTTTCAAATGTTTTATTTTTGAACGTCAGTTCACATTTGTAGGTGGATCATCAGTGTTAGAGCTAAAATTAGCATGTTTAAAGTGATTTTCATGCTTCCAGGGGCCCTAAACACAAGATTTATGGAATGGTTAAAAGTGCATGAAAATGGCCAATTTACTCACTCTGAGTTCTCAAAAAGGGTTTCTTCACCCCGGGAAGTGAATTAAATACTATTTGGAGGCATTTAATGTTCGAGCAAAAACGGCTGATTTTTGACAAAAGAGATAACACCCCCCCATTACGTCATGCTTCAGAAATGTGGAAAATGGTCCGTTTTCAAATGTTTTATTTTTGAACGTCAGTTCTCATTTGTAGGTGGATCATCAGTGTTAGAGCTAAAATTAGCATGTTTAAAGTGATTTTCATGCTTCCAGGGGCTCGGGAAGTGAATTAAATACCATTTGGAGGCATTTAATGTTCAAGCAAAAACGGCTGATTTTCGACAAAAGAGATAACACCCCCCCATTACGTCATGCTTCAGAAATGTGGAAAATGGTCCGTTTTCAAATGTTTTATTTTTGAACGTCAGTTCACATTTGTAGGTGGATCATCAGTGTTAGAGCTAAAATTAGCATGTTTAAAGTGATTTTCATGCTTCCAGGGGCCCTAAACACAAGATTTATGGAATGGTTAAAAGTGCATGAAAATGGCCAATTTACTCACTCTGAGTTCTCAAAAAGGGTTTCTTCACCCCAGGAAGTGAATTAAATACCATTTGGAGGCATTTAATGTTCGAGCAAAAACGGCTGATTTTCTACAAAAGAAATAACAGCCCCCCATTACGTCATGCTTCAGAAATGTGGAAAATGGCCGCTTTCAAATGTTTTATTTTTGAACGTCAGTTCACATTTGTAGGTGGATCATCAGTGTTAGAGCTAAAATTAGCATGTTTAAAGTGATTTTCATGCTTCCAGGGGCTCGGGAAGTGAATTAAATACCATTTGGAGGCATTTAATGTTCAAGCAAAAACGGCTGATTTTCGACAAAAGAGATAACACCCCCCCATTACGTCATGCTTCAGAAATGTGAAAAATGGTCCGTTTTCAAATGTTTTATTTTTGAACGTCAGTTCACATTTGTAGGTGGATCATCAGTGTTAGAGCTAAAATTAGCATGTTTAAAGTGATTTTCATGCTTCCAGGGGCCCTAAACACAAGATTTATGGAATGGTTAAAAGTGCATGAAAATGGCCAATTTACTCACTCTGAGTTCTCAAAAAGGGTTTCTTCACCCCGGGAAGTGAATTAAATACCATTTGGAGGCATTTAATGTTCTTGCAAAAACGGCTGATTTTCGACAAAAGAGATAACACCCCCCCATTACGTCATGCTTCAGAAATGTGGAAAATGGTCCGTTTTCAAATGTTTTATTTTTGAACGTCAGTTAGCATTTGTAGGTGGATCATCAGTGTTAGAGCTAAAATTAGCATGTTTAAAGTGATTGTCATGCTTCCAGGGGCTCGGGAAGTGAATTAAATACTATTTGGAGGCATTTAATGTTCAAGCAAAAACGGCTGATTTTCGACAAAAGAGATAACACCCCCCCATTACGTCATGCTTCAGAAATGTTGAAAATGGTCCGTTTTCAAATGTTTTATTTTTGAACGTCAGTTCACATTTGTAGGTGGATCATCAGTGTTAGAGCTAAAATTAGCATGTTTAAAGTGATTTTCATGCTTCCAGGGGCCCTAAACACAAGATTTATGGAATGGTTAAAAGTGCATGAAAATGGCCAATTTACTCACTCTGAGTTCTCAAAAAGGGTTTCTTCACCCCGGGAAGTGAATTAAATACTATTTGGAGGCATTTAATGTTCGAGCAAAAACGGCTGATTTTTGACAAAAGAGATAACACCCCCCATTACGTCATGCTTCAGAAATGTGGAAAATGGTCCGTTTTCAAATGTTTTATTTTTGAACGTCAGTTCACATTTGTAGGTGGATCATCAGTGTTAGAGCTAAAATTGGCATGTTTAAAGTGATTTTCATGCTTCCAGGGGCTCGGGAAGTGAATTAAATACCATTTGGAGGCATTTAATGTTCAAGAAAAAACGGCTGATTTTCGACAAAAGAGATAACACCCCCCCATTACGTCATGCTTCAGAAATGTGGAAAATGGTCCGTTTTCAAATGTTTTATTTTTGAACGTCAGTTCACATTTGTAGGTGGATCATCAGTGTTAGAGCTAAAATGAGCATGTTTAAAGTGATTTTCATGCTTCCAGGGGCCCTAAACACAAGATTTATGGAATGGTTAAAAGTGCATGAAAATGGCCAATTTACTCACTCTGAGTTCTCAAAAAGGGTTTCTTCACCCCGGGAAGTGAATTAAACACCATTTGGAGGCATTTAATGTTCGAGCAAAAACGGCTGATTTTCGACAAAAGAGATAACACCCCCCCATTACGTCATGCTTCAGAAATGTGGAAAATGGTCCGTTTTCAAATGTTTTATTTTTGAACGTCAGTTCACATTTGTAGGTGGATCATCAGTGTTAGAGCTAAAATTAGCATGTTTAAAGTGATTTTCATGCTTCCAGGGGCTCGGGAAGTGAATTAAATACCATTTGGAGGCATTTAATGTTCAAGAAAAAACGGCTGATTTTCGACAAAAGAGATAACACCCCCCCATTACGTCATGCTTCAGATATGTGGAAAATGGTCCGTTTTCAAATGTTTTATTTTTGAACGTCAGTTCACATTTGTAGGTGGATCATCAGTGTTAGAGCTAAAATTAGCATGTTTAAAGTGATTTTCATGCTTCCAGGGGCTCGGGAAGTGAATTAAATACCATTTGGAGGCATTTAATGTTCAAGCAAAAACGGCTGATTTTCGACAAAAGAGATAACACCCCCCCATTACGTCATGCTTCAGAAATGTGGAAAATGGTCCGTTTTCAAATGTTTTATTTTTGAACGTCAGTTCACATTTGTAGGTGGATCATCAGTGTTAGAGCTAAAATGAGCATGTTTAAAGTGATTTTCATGCTTCCAGGGGCCCTAAACACAAGATTTATGGAATGGTTAAAAGTGCATGAAAATGGCCAATTTACTCACTCTGAGTTCTCAAAAAGGGTTTCTTCACCCCGGGAAGTGAATTAAATACCATTTGGAGGCATTTAATGTTCGAGCAAAAACGGCTGATTTTCGACAAAAGAGATAACACCCCCCCATTACATCATGCTTCAGAAATGTGGAAAATGGTCCGTTTTCAAATGTTTTATTTTTGAACGTCAGTTCACATTTGTAGGTGGATCATCAGTGTTAGAGCTAAAATTAGCATGTTTAAAGTGATTTTCATGCTTCCAGGGGCTCGGGAAGTGAATTAAATACCATTTGGAGGCATTTAATGTTCAAGCAAAAACGGCTGATTTTCGACAAAAGAGATAACACCCCCCCATTACGTCATGCTTCAGAAATGTGGAAAATGGTCCGTTTTCAAATGTTTTATTTTTGAACGTCAGTTCACATTTGTAGGTGGATCATCAGTGTTAGAGCTAAAATTAGCATGTTTAAAGTGATTTTCATGCTTCCAGGGGCCCTAAACACAAGATTTATGGAATGGTTAAAAGTGCATGAAAATGGCCAATTTACTCACTCTGAGTTCTCAAAAAGGGTTTCTTCACCCCGGGAAGTGAATTAAATACTATTTGGAGGCATTTAATGTTCGAGCAAAAACGGCTGATTTTTGACAAAAGAGATAACACCCCCCCATTACGTCATGCTTCAGAAATGTGGAAAAGGGTCCGTTTTCAAATATTTTATTTTTGAACGTCAGTTCACATTTGTAGGTGGATCATCAGTGTTAGAGCTAAAATTAGCATGTTTAAAGTGATTTTCATGCTTCCAGGGGCTCGGGAAGTGAATTAAATACCATTTGGAGGCATTTAATGTTCGAACAAAAACGGCTGATTTTCGACAAAAGAGATAACACCCCCCCATTACGTCATGCTTCAGAAATGTGGAAAATGGTCCGTTTTCAAATGTTTTATTTTTGAACGTCAGTTCACATTTGTAGGTGGATCATCAGTGTTAGAGCTAAAATTAGCATGTTTAAAGTGATTTTCATGCTTCCAGGGGCCCTAAACACAAGATTTATGGAATGGTTAAAAGTGCATGAAAATGGCCAATTTACTCACTCCGAGTTCTCAAAAAGGGTTTCTTCACCCCGGGAAGTGAATTAAATACTATTTGGAGGCATTTAATGTTCGAGCAAAAACGGCTGATTTTGACAAAAGAGATAACACCCCCCATTACGTCATGCTTCAGAAATGTGGAAAATGGTCCGTTTTCAAATGTTTTATTTTTGAACGTCAGTTCACATTTGTAGGTGGATCATCAGTGTTAGAGCTAAAATTAGCATGTTTAAAGTGATTTTCATGCTTCCAGGGGCTCGGGAAGTAAATTAAATACCATTTGGAGGCATTTAATGTTCAAGCAAAAACGGCTGATTTTCGACAAAAGAGATAACACCCCCCATTACGTCATGCTTCAGAAATGTGGAAAATGGTCCGTTTTCAAATGTTTTATTTTTGAACGTCAGTTCACATTTGTAGGTGGATCATCAGTGTTAGAGCTAAAATTAGCATGTTTAAAGTGATTTTCATGCTTCCAGGGGCCCTAAACACAAGATTTATGGAATGGTTAAAAGTGCATGAAAATGGCCAATTTACTCACTCTGAGTTCTCAAAAAGGGTTTCTTCACCCCGGGAAGTGAATTAAATACTATTTGGAGGCATTTAATGTTCGAGCAAAAACGGCTGATTTTCGACAAAAGAGATAACACCCCCCCATTACGTCATGCTTCAGAAATGTGGAAAATGGTCCGTTTTCAAATGTTTTATTTTTGAACGTCAGTTCACATTTGTAGGTGGATCATCAGTGTTAGAGCTAAAATGAGCATGTTTAAAGTGATTTTCATGCTTCCAGGGGCCCTAAACACAAGATTTATGGAATGGTTAAAAGTGCATGAAAATGGCCAATTTACTCACTCTGAGTTCTCAAAAAGGGTTTCGTCACCCCGGGAAGTGAATTAAACACCATTTGGAGGCATTTAATGTTCGAGCAAAAACGGCTGATTTTCGACAAAAGAGATAACACCCCCCCATTACGTCATGCTTCAGATATGTGGAAAATGGTCCGTTTTCAAATGTTTTATTTTTGAACGTCAGTTCACATTTGTAGGTGGATCATCAGTGTTAGAGCTAAAATTAGCATGTTTAAAGTGATTTTCATGCTTCCAGGGGCTCGGGAAGTGAATTAAATACCATTTGGAGGCATTTAATGTTCAAGCAAAAACGGCTGATTTTCGACAAAAGAGATAACACCCCCCCATTACGTCATGCTTCAGAAATGTGGAAAATGGTCCGTTTTCAAATGTTTTATTTTTGAACGTCAGTTCACATTTGTATGTGGATCATCAGTGTTAGAGCTAAAATGAGCATGTTTAAAGTGATTTTCATGCTTCCAGGGGCCCTAAACACAAGATTTATGGAATGGTTAAAAGTGCATGAAAATGGCCAATTTACTCACTCTGAGTTCTCAAAAAGGGTTTCTTCACCCCGGGAAGTGAATTAAATACCATTTGGAGGCATTTAATGTTCGAGCAAAAACGGCTGATTTTCGACAAAAGAGATAACACCCCCCCATTACATCATGCTTCAGAAATGTGGAAAATGGTCCGTTTTCAAATGTTTTATTTTTGAACGTCAGTTCACATTTGTAGGTGGATCATCAGTGTTAGAGCTAAAATTAGCATGTTTAAAGTGATTTTCATGCTTCCAGGGGCTCGGGAAGTGAATTAAATACCATTTGGAGGCATTTAATGTTCAAGCAAAAACGGCTGATTTTCGACAAAAGAGATAACACCCCCCCATTACGTCATGCTTCAGAAATGTGGAAAATGGTCCGTTTTCAAATGTTTTATTTTTGAACGTCAGTTCACATTTGTAGGTGGATCATCAGTGTTAGAGCTAAAATTAGCATGTTTAAAGTGACTTTCATGCTTCCAGGGGCCCTAAACACAAGATTTATGGAATGGTTAAAAGTGCATGAAAATGGCCAATTTACTCACTCTGAGTTCTCAAAAAGGGTTTCTTCACCCCGGGAAGTGAATTAAATACTATTTGGAGGCATTTAATGTTCGAGCAAAAACGGCTGATTTTTGACAAAAGAGATAACACCCCCCCATTACGTCATGCTTCAGAAATGTGGAAAATGGTCCGTTTTCAAATGTTATATTGTTGAACGTCAGTTCACATTTGTAGGTGGATCATCAGTGTTAGAGCTAAAATTAGCATGTTTAAAGTGATTTTCATGCTTCCAGGGGCTCGGGAAGTGAATTAAATACCATTTGGAGGCATTTAATGTTCAAGAAAAAACGGCTGATTTTCGACAAAAGAGATAACACCCCCCCATTACGTCATGCTTCAGAAATGTGGAAAATGGTCCGTTTTCAAATGTTTTATTTTTGAACGTCAGTTCACATTTGTAGGTGGATCATCAGTGTTAGAGCTAAAATGAGCATGTTTAAAGTGATTTTCATGCTTCCAGGGGCCCTAAACACAAGATTTATGGAATGGTTAAAAGTGCATGAAAATGGCCAATTTACTCACTCTGAGTTCTCAAAAAGGGTTTCTTCACCCCGGGAAGTGAATTAAACACCATTTGGAGGCATTTAATGTTCGAGCAAAAACGGCTGATTTTCGACAAAAGAGATAACACCCCCCCATTACGTCATGCTTCAGAAATGTGGAAAATGGTCCGTTTTCAAATGTTTTATTTTTGAACGTCAGTTCACATTTGTAGGTGGATCATCAGTGTTAGAGCTAAAATTAGCATGTTTAAAGTGATTTTCATGCTTCCAGGGGCTCGGGAAGTGAATTAAATACCATTTGGAGGCATTTAATGTTCAAGCAAAAACGGCTGATTTTCGACAAAAGAGATAACACCCCCCCATTACGTCATGCTTCAGAAATGTGGAAAATGGTCCGTTTTCAAATGTTTTATTTTTGAACGTCAGTTCACATTTGTAGGTGGATCATCAGTGTTAGAGCTAAAATTAGCATGTTTAAAGTGATTTTCATGCTTCCAGGGGCCCTAAACACAAGATTTATGGAATGGTTAAAAGTGCATGAAAATGGCCAATTTACTCACTCTGAGTTCTCAAAAAGGGTTTCTTCACCCCGGGAAGTGAATTAAATACTATTTGGAGGCATTTAATGTTCGAGCAAAAACGGCTGATTTTCGACAAAAGAGATAACACCCCCCCATTACGTCGTGCTTCAGAAATGTGGAAAATGGTCCATTTTCAAATGTTTTATTTTTGAACGTCAGTTCACATTTGTAGGTGGATCATCAGTGTTAGAGCTAAAATGAGCATGTTTAAAGTGATTTTCATGCTTCCAGGGGCCCTAAACACAAGATTTATGGAATGGTTAAAAGTGCATGAAAATGGCCAATTTACTCACTCTGAGATCTCAAAAAGGGTTTCTTCACCCCGGGAAGTGAATTAAATACCATTTGGAGGCATTTAATGTTCGAGCAAAAACGGCTGATTTTCGACAAAAGAGATAACACCCCCCCATTACGTCATGCTTCAGAAATGTGGAAAATGGTCCGTTTTCAAATGTTTTATTTTTGAACGTCAGTTCACATTTGTAGGTGGATCATCAGTGTTAGAGCTAAAATTAGCATGTTTAAAGTGATTTTCATGCTTCCAGGGGCTCGGGAAGTGAATTAAATACCATTTGGAGGCATTTAATGTTCAAGCAAAAACGGCTGATTTTCGACAAAAGAGATAACACCCCCCCATTACGTCATGCTTCAGAAATGTGGAAAATGGTCCATTTTCAAATGTTTTATTTTTGAACGTCAGTTCACATTTGTAGGTGGATCATCAGTGTTAGAGCTAAAATTAGCATGTTTAAAGTGATTTTCATGCTTCCAGGGGCTCGGGAAGTGAATTAAATACCATTTGGAGGCATTTAATGTTCAAGCAAAAACGGCTGATTTTCGACAAAAGAGATAACACCCCCCCATTACGTCATGCTTCTGAAATGTGGAAAATGGTCCGTTTTCAAATGTTTTATTTTTGAACGTCAGTTCACATTTGTAGGTGGATCATCAGTGTTAGAGCTAAAATTAGCATGTTTAAAGTGATTTTCATGCTTCCAGGGGCCCTAAACACAAGATTTATGGAATGGTTAAAAGTGCATGAAAATGGCCAATTTACTCACTCTGAGTTCTCAAAAAGGGTTTCTTCACCCCGGGAAGTGAATTAAATACTATTTGGAGGCATTTAATGTTCGAGCAAAAACGGCTGATTTTTGACAAAAGAGATAACACCCCCCCATTACGTCATGCTTCAGAAATGTGGAAAATGGCCGTTTTCAAATGTTTTATTTTTGAACGTCAGTTCACATTTGTAGGTGGATCATCAGTGTTAGAGCTAAAATTAGCATGTTTAAAGTGATTTTCATGCTTCCAGGGGCTCGGGAAGTGAATTAAATACCATTTGGAGGCATTTAATGTTCAAGCAAAAACGGCTGATTTTCGACAAAAGAGATAACACCCCCCCATTACGTCATGCTTCAGAAATGTGGAAAATGGTCAGTTTTCAAATGTTTTATTTTTGAACGTCAGTTCACATTTGTAGGTGGATCATCAGTGTTAGAGCTAAAATTAGCATGTTTAAAGTGATTTTCATGCTTCCAGGGGCCCTAAACACAAGATTTATGGAATGGTTAAAAGTGCATGAAAATGGCCAATTTACTCACTCTGAGTTCTCAAAAAGGGTTTCTTCACCCCGGGAAGTGAATTAAATACCATTTGGAGGCATTTAATGTTCGAGCAAAAACGGCTGATTTTCGTCAAAAGAGATAACACCCCCCATTACATCATGCTTCAGAAATGTGGAAAATGGTCCGTTTTCAAATGTTTTATTTTTGAACGTCAGTTCACATTTGTAGGTGGATCATCAGTGTTAGAGCTAAAATTAGCATGTTTAAAGTGATTTTCATGCGTCCAGGGGCCCTAAACACAAGATTTATGGAATGGTTAAAAGTGCATGAAAATGGCCAATTTACTCACTCTGAGTTCTCAAAAAGGGTTTCTTCACCCCGGGAAGTGAATTAAATACTATTTGGAGGCATTTAATGTTCGAGCAAAAACTGCTGATTTTTGACAAAAGAGATAACACCCCCCCATTACGTCATGCTTCAGAAATGTGGAAAATGGTCCGTTTTCAAATATTTTATTTTTGAACGTCAGTTCTCATTTGTAGGTGGATCATCAGTGTTAGAGCTAAAATTAGCATGTTTAAAGTGATTTTCATGCTTCCAGGGGCTCGGGAAGTGAATTAAATACCATTTGGAGGCATTTAATGTTCAAGCAAAAATGGCTGATTTTCGACAAGAGATAACACCCCCCCATTACGTCATGCTTCAGAAATGTGGAAAATGGTCCGTTTTCAAATGTTTTATTTTTGAACGTCAGTTCACATTTGTAGGTGGATCATCAGTGTTAGAGCTAAAATTAGCATGTTTAAAGTGATTTTCATGCTTCCAGGGGCCCTAAACACAAGATTTATGGAATGGTTAAAAGTGCATGAAAATGGCCAATTTACTCACTCTGAGTTCTCAAAAAGGGTTTCTTCACCCCGGGAAGTGAATTAAATACCATTTGGAGGCATTTAATGTTCGAGCAAAAACGGCTGATTTTCGACAAAAGAGATAACACCCCCCATTACGTCATGCTTCAGAAATGTGGAAAATGGCCGTTTTCAAATGTTTTATTTTTGAACGTCAGTTCACATTTGTAGGTGGATCATCAGTGTTAGAGCTAAAATTAGCATGTTTAAAGTGATTTTCATGCTTCCAGGGGCTCGGGAAGTGAATTAAATACCATTTGGAGGCATTTAATGTTCAAGCAAAAACGGCTGATTTTCGACAAAAGAGATAACACCCCCCCATTACGTCATGCTTCAGAAATGTGAAAAATGGTCCGTTTTCAAATGTTTTATTTTTGAACGTCAGTTCACATTTGTAGGTGGATCATCAGTGTTAGAGCTAAAATTAGCATGTTTAAAGTGATTTTCATGCTTCCAGGGGCCCTAAACACAAGATTTATGGAATGGTTAAAAGTGCATGAAAATGGCCAATTTACTCACTCTGAGTTCTCAAAAAGGGTTTCTTCACCCCGGGAAGTGAATTAAATACCATTTGGAGGCATTTAATGTTCTTGCAAAAACGGCTGATTTTCGACAAAAGAGATAACACCCCCCCATTACGTCATGCTTCAGAAATGTGGAAAATGGTCCGTTTTCAAATGTTTTATTTTTGAACGTCAGTTAGCATTTGTAGGTGGATCATCAGTGTTAGAGCTAAAATTAGCATGTTTAAAGTGATTGTCATGCTTCCAGGGGCTCGGGAAGTGAATTAAATACTATTTGGAGGCATTTAATGTTCAAGCAAAAACGGCTGATTTTTGACAAAAGAGATAACACCCCCCCCCATTACGTCATGCTTCAGAAATGTTGAAAATGGTCAGTTTTCAAATGTTTTATTTTTGAGCGACAGTTCACATTTGTAGGTGGATCATCAGTGTTAGAGCTAAAATTAGCATGTTTAAAGTGATTTTCATGCTTCCAGGGGCCCTAAACACAAGATTTATGGAATGGTTAAAAGTGCATGAAAATGGCCAATTTACTCACTCTGAGTTCTCAAAAAGGGTTTCTTCACCCCGGGAAGTGAATTAAATACTATTTGGAGGCATTTAATGTTCGAGCAAAAACGGCTGATTTTTGACAAAAGAGATAACACCCCCCCATTACGTCATGCTTCAGAAATGTGGAAAATGGTCCGTTTTCAAATGTTATATTGTTGAACGTCAGTTCACATTTGTAGGTGGATCATCAGTGTTAGAGCTAAAATTAGCATGTTTAAAGTGATTTTCATGCTTCCAGGGGCTCGGGAAGTGAATTAAATACCATTTGGAGGCATTTAATGTTCAAGAAAAAACGGCTGATTTTCGACAAAAGAGATAACACCCCCCCATTACGTCATGCTTCAGAAATGTGGAAAATGGTCCGTTTTCAAATGTTTTATTTTTGAACGTCAGTTCACATTTGTAGGTGGATCATCAGTGTTAGAGCTAAAATGAGCATGTTTAAAGTGATTTTCATGCTTCCAGGGGCCCTAAACACAAGATTTATGGAATGGTTAAAAGTGCATGAAAATGGCCAATTTACTCACTCTGAGTTCTCAAAAAGGGTTTCTTCACCCCGGGAAGTGAATTAAACACCATTTGGAGGCATTTAATGTTCGAGCAAAAACGGCTGATTTTCGACAAAAGAGATAACACCCCCCCATTACGTCATGCTTCAGAAATGTGGAAAATGGTCCGTTTTCAAATGTTTTATTTTTGAACGTCAGTTCACATTTGTAGGTGGATCATCAGTGTTAGAGCTAAAATTAGCATGTTTAAAGTGATTTTCATGCTTCCAGGGGCTCGGGAAGTGAATTAAATACCATTTGGAGGCATTTAATGTTCAAGCAAAAACGGCTGATTTTCGACAAAAGAGATAACACCCCCCCATTACGTCATGCTTCAGAAATGTGGAAAATGGTCCGTTTTCAAATGTTTTATTTTTGAACGTCAGTTCACATTTGTAGGTGGATCATCAGTGTTAGAGCTAAAATTAGCATGTTTAAAGTGATTTTCATGCTTCCAGGGGCTCGGGAAGTGAATTAAATACCATTTGGAGGCATTTAATGTTCAAGCAAAAACTGCTGATTTTCGACAAAAGAGATAACACCCCCCCATTACGTCATGCTTCTGAAATGTGGAAAATGGTCCGTTTTCAAATGTTTTATTTTTGAACGTCAGTTCACATTTGTAGGTGGATCATCAGTGTTAGAGCTAAAATTAGCATGTTTAAAGTGATTTTCATGCTTCCAGGGGCCCTAAACACAAGATTTATGGAATGGTTAAAAGTGCATGAAAATGGCCAATTTACTCACTCTGAGTTCTCAAAAATGGTTTCTTCACCCCGGGAAGTGAATTAAATACTATTTGGAGGCATTTAATGTTCGAGCAAAAACGGCTGATTTTTGACAAAAGAGATAACACCCCCCCATTACGTCATGCTTCAGAAATGTGGAAAATGGCCGTTTTCAAATGTTTTATTTTTGAACGTCAGTTCACATTTGTAGGTGGATCATCAGTGTTAGAGCTAAAATTAGCATGTTTAAAGTGATTTTCATGCTTCCAGGGGCTCGGGAAGTGAATTAAATACTATTTGGAGGCATTTAATGTTCGAGCAAAAATAGCTGATTTTTGACAAAAGAGATAACACCCCCCCATTACGTCATGCTTCAGAAATGTGGAAAATGGTCAGTTTTCAAATGTTTTATTTTTGAACGTCAGTTCACATTTGTAGGTGGATCATCAGTGTTAGAGCTAAAATTAGCATGTTTAAAGTGATTTTCATGCTTCCAGGGGCCCTAAACACAAGATTTATGGAATGGTTAAAAGTGCATGAAAATGGCCAATTTACTCACTCTGAGTTCTCAAAAAGGGTTTCTTCACCCCGGGAAGTGAATTAAATACCATTTGGAGGCATTTAATGTTCGAGCAAAAACGGCTGATTTTCGACAAAAGAGATAACACCCCCCCATTACGTCATGCTTCAGAAATGTGGAAAATGGTCCGTTTTCAAATGTTTTATTTTTGAACGTCAGTTCACATTTGTAGGTGGATCATCAGTGTTAGAGCTAAAATTAGCATGTTTAAAGTGATTTTCATGCTTCCAGGGGCCCTAAACACAAGATTTATGGAATGGTTAAAAGTGCATGAAAATGGCCAATTTACTCACTCTGAGTTCTCAAAAAGGGTTTCTTCACCCCGGGAAGTGAATTAAATACTATTTGGAGGCATTTAATGTTCGAGCAAAAACGGCTGATTTTTGACAAAAGAGATAACACCCCCCCATTACGTCATGCTTCAGAAATGTGGAAAATGGTCCGTTTTCAAATATTTTATTTTTGAACGTCAGTTCTCATTTGTAGGTGGATCATCAGTGTTAGAGCTAAAATTAGCATGTTTAAAGTGATTTTCATGCTTCCAGGGGCTCGGGAAGTGAATTAAATACCATTTGGAGGCATTTAATGTTCAAGCAAAAACGGCTGATTTTCGACAAAAGAGATAACACCCCCCCCATTACGTCATGCTTCAGAAATGTGGAAAATGGTCCGTTTTCAAATGTTTTATTTTTGAACGTCAGTTCACATTTGTAGGTGGATCATCAGTGTTAGAGCTAAAATTAGCATGTTTAAAGTGATTTTCATGCTTCCAGGGGCCCTAAACACAAGATTTGTGGAATGGTTAAAAGTGCATGAAAATGGCCAATTTACTCACTCTGAGTTCTCAAAAAGGGTTTCTTCACCCCGGGAAGTGAATTAAATACCATTTGGAGGCATTTAATGTTCAAGCAAAAACGGCTGATTTTCGACAAAAGAGATAACACCCCCCCATTACGTCATGCTTCAGAAATGTGAAAAATGGTCCGTTTTCAAATGTTTTATTTTTGAACGTCAGTTCACATTTGTAGGTGGATCATCAGTGTTAGAGCTAAAATTAGCATGTTTAAAGTGATTTTCATGCTTCCAGGGGCCCTAAACACAAGATTTATGGAATGGTTAAAAGTGCATGAAAATGGCCAATTTACTCACTCTGAGTTCTCAAAAAGGGTTTCTTCACCCCGGGAAGTGAATTAAATACCATTTGGAGGCATTTAATGTTCGAGCAAAAACGGCTGATTTTCGACAAAAGAGATAACACCCCCCCATTACGTCATGCTTCAGAAATGTGGAAAATGGTCCGTTTTCAAATGTTTTATTTTTGAACGTCAGTTCACATTTGTAGGTGGATCATCAGTGTTAGAGCTAAAATTAGCATGTTTAAAGTGATTTTCATGCTTCCAGGGGCACTAAACACAAGATTTATGGAATGGTTAAAAGTGCATGAAAATGGCCAATTTACTCACTCTGAGTTCTCAAAAAGGGTTTCTTCACCCCGGGAAGTGAATTAAATACTATTTGGAGGCATTTAATGTTCGAGCAAAAACGGCTGATTTTTGACAAAAGAGATAACACCCCCCCATTACGTCATGCTTCAGAAATGTGGAAAATGGTCCGTTTTCAAATATTTTATTTTTGAACGTCAGTTCTCATTTGTAGGTGGATCATCAGTGTTAGAGCTAAAATTAGCATGTTTAAAGTGATTTTCATGCTTCCAGGGGCTCGGGAAGTGAATTAAATACCATTTGGAGGCATTTAATGTTCAAGCAAAAACGGCTGATTTTCGACAAAAGAGATAACACCCCCCCATTACGTCATGCTTCAGAAATGTGGAAAATGGTCAGTTTTCAAATGTTTTATTTTTGAACGTCAGTTCACATTTGTAGGTGGATCATCAGTGTTAGAGCTAAAATTAGCATGTTTAAAGTGATTTTCATGCTTCCAGGGGCCCTAAACACAAGATTTATGGAATGGTTAAAAGTGCATGAAAATGGCCAATTTACTCACTCTGAGTTCTCAAAAAGGGTTTCTTCACCCCGGGAAGTGAATTAAATACCATTTGGAGGCATTTAATGTTCGAGCAAAAACGGCTGATTTTCGACAAAAGAGATAACACCCCCCCATTACGTCATGCTTCAGAAATGTGGAAAATGGTCCGTTTTCAAATGTTTTATTTTTGAACGTCAGTTCACATTTGTAGGTGGATCATCAGTGTTAGAGCTAAAATTAGCATGTTTAAAGTGATTTTCATGCTTCCAGGGGCCCTAAACACAAGATTTATGGAATGGTTAAAAGTGCATGAAAATGGCCAATTTACTCACTCTGAGTTCTCAAAAAGGGTTTCTTCACCCCGGGAAGTGAATTAAATACTATTTGGAGGCATTTAATTTTCGAGCAAAAACGGCTGATTTTTGACAAAAGAGATAACACCCCCCCATTACGTCATGCTTCAGAAATGTGGAAAATGGTCCGTTTTCAAATATTTTATTTTTGAACGTCAGTTCTCATTTGTAGGTGGATCATCAGTGTTAGAGCTAAAATTAGCATGTTTAAAGTGATTTTCATGCTTCCAGGGGCTCGGGAAGTGAATTAAATACCATTTGGAGGCATTTAATGTTCAAGCAAAAACGGCTGATTTTCGACAAAAGAGATAACACCCCCCCATTACGTCATGCTTCAGAAATGTGGAAAATGGTCAGTTTTCAAATGTTTTATTTTTGAACGTCAGTTCACATTTGTAGGTGGATCATCAGTGTTAGAGCTAAAATTAGCATGTTTAAAGTGATTTTCATGCTTCCAGGGGCCCTAAACACAAGATTTATGGAATGGTTAAAAGTGCATGAAAATGGCCAATTTACTCACTCTGAGTTCTCAAAAAGGGTTTCTTCACCCCGGGAAGTGAATTAAATACTATTTGGAGGCATTTAATGTTCGAGCAAAAACGGCTGATTTTTGACAAAAGAGATAACACCCCCCCATTACGTCATGCTTCAGAAATGTGGAAAATGGTCCGTTTTCAAATGTTTTATTTTTGAACGTCAGTTCTCATTTGTAGGTGGATCATCAGTGTTAGAGCTAAAATTAGCATGTTTAAAGTGATTTTCATGCTTCCAGGGGCTCGGGAAGTGAATTAAATACCATTTGGAGGCATTTAATGTTCAAGCAAAAACGGCTGATTTTCGACAAAAGAGATAACACCCCCCCATTACGTCATGCTTCAGAAATGTGGAAAATGGTCCGTTTTCAAATGTTTTATTTTTGAACGTCAGTTCACATTTGTAGGTGGATCATCAGTGTTAGAGCTAAAATTAGCATGTTTAAAGTGATTTTCATGCTTCCAGGGGCCCTAAACACAAGATTTATGGAATGGTTAAAAGTGCATGAAAATGGCCAATTTACTCACTCTGAGTTCTCAAAAAGGGTTTCTTCACCCCAGGAAGTGAATTAAATACCATTTGGAGGCATTTAATGTTCGAGCAAAAACGGCTGATTTTCTACAAAAGAAATAACAGCCCCCCATTACGTCATGCTTCAGAAATGTGGAAAATGGCCGCTTTCAAATGTTTTATTTTTGAACGTCAGTTCACATTTGTAGGTGGATCATCAGTGTTAGAGCTAAAATTAGCATGTTTAAAGTGATTTTCATGCTTCCAGGGGCTCGGGAAGTGAATTAAATACCATTTGGAGGCATTTAATGTTCAAGCAAAAACGGCTGATTTTCGACAAAAGAGATAACACCCCCCCATTACGTCATGCTTCAGAAATGTGAAAAATGGTCCGTTTTCAAATGTTTTATTTTTGAACGTCAGTTCACATTTGTAGGTGGATCATCAGTGTTAGAGCTAAAATTAGCATGTTTAAAGTGATTTTCATGCTTCCAGGGGCCCTAAACACAAGATTTATGGAATGGTTAAAAGTGCATGAAAATGGCCAATTTACTCACTCTGAGTTCTCAAAAAGGGTTTCTTCACCCCGGGAAGTGAATTAAATACCATTTGGAGGCATTTAATGTTCTTGCAAAAACGGCTGATTTTCGACAAAAGAGATAACACCCCCCCATTACGTCATGCTTCAGAAATGTGGAAAATGGTCCGTTTTCAAATGTTTTATTTTTGAACGTCAGTTAGCATTTGTAGGTGGATCATCAGTGTTAGAGCTAAAATTAGCATGTTTAAAGTGATTGTCATGCTTCCAGGGGCTCGGGAAGTGAATTAAATACTATTTGGAGGCATTTAATGTTCAAGCAAAAACGGCTGATTTTCGACAAAAGAGATAACACCCCCCCATTACGTCATGCTTCAGAAATGTTGAAAATGGTCCGTTTTCAAATGTTTTATTTTTGAACGTCAGTTCACATTTGTAGGTGGATCATCAGTGTTAGAGCTAAAATTAGCATGTTTAAAGTGATTTTCATGCTTCCAGGGGCCCTAAACACAAGATTTATGGAATGGTTAAAAGTGCATGAAAATGGCCAATTTACTCACTCTGAGTTCTCAAAAAGGGTTTCTTCACCCCGGGAAGTGAATTAAATACTATTTGGAGGCATTTAATGTTCGAGCAAAAACGGCTGATTTTTGACAAAAGAGATAACACCCCCCATTACGTCATGCTTCAGAAATGTGGAAAATGGTCCGTTTTCAAATGTTTTATTTTTGAACGTCAGTTCACATTTGTAGGTGGATCATCAGTGTTAGAGCTAAAATTGGCATGTTTAAAGTGATTTTCATGCTTCCAGGGGCTCGGGAAGTGAATTAAATACCATTTGGAGGCATTTAATGTTCAAGAAAAAACGGCTGATTTTCGACAAAAGAGATAACACCCCCCCATTACGTCATGCTTCAGAAATGTGGAAAATGGTCCGTTTTCAAATGTTTTATTTTTGAACGTCAGTTCACATTTGTAGGTGGATCATCAGTGTTAGAGCTAAAATGAGCATGTTTAAAGTGATTTTCATGCTTCCAGGGGCCCTAAACACAAGATTTATGGAATGGTTAAAAGTGCATGAAAATGGCCAATTTACTCACTCTGAGTTCTCAAAAAGGGTTTCTTCACCCCGGGAAGTGAATTAAACACCATTTGGAGGCATTTAATGTTCGAGCAAAAACGGCTGATTTTCGACAAAAGAGATAACACCCCCCCATTACGTCATGCTTCAGAAATGTGGAAAATGGTCCGTTTTCAAATGTTTTATTTTTGAACGTCAGTTCACATTTGTAGGTGGATCATCAGTGTTAGAGCTAAAATTAGCATGTTTAAAGTGATTTTCATGCTTCCAGGGGCTCGGGAAGTGAATTAAATACCATTTGGAGGCATTTAATGTTCAAGAAAAAACGGCTGATTTTCGACAAAAGAGATAACACCCCCCCATTACGTCATGCTTCAGATATGTGGAAAATGGTCCGTTTTCAAATGTTTTATTTTTGAACGTCAGTTCACATTTGTAGGTGGATCATCAGTGTTAGAGCTAAAATTAGCATGTTTAAAGTGATTTTCATGCTTCCAGGGGCTCGGGAAGTGAATTAAATACCATTTGGAGGCATTTAATGTTCAAGCAAAAACGGCTGATTTTCGACAAAAGAGATAACACCCCCCCATTACGTCATGCTTCAGAAATGTGGAAAATGGTCCGTTTTCAAATGTTTTATTTTTGAACGTCAGTTCACATTTGTAGGTGGATCATCAGTGTTAGAGCTAAAATGAGCATGTTTAAAGTGATTTTCATGCTTCCAGGGGCCCTAAACACAAGATTTATGGAATGGTTAAAAGTGCATGAAAATGGCCAATTTACTCACTCTGAGTTCTCAAAAAGGGTTTCTTCACCCCGGGAAGTGAATTAAATACCATTTGGAGGCATTTAATGTTCGAGCAAAAACGGCTGATTTTCGACAAAAGAGATAACACCCCCCCATTACATCATGCTTCAGAAATGTGGAAAATGGTCCGTTTTCAAATGTTTTATTTTTGAACGTCAGTTCACATTTGTAGGTGGATCATCAGTGTTAGAGCTAAAATTAGCATGTTTAAAGTGATTTTCATGCTTCCAGGGGCTCGGGAAGTGAATTAAATACCATTTGGAGGCATTTAATGTTCAAGCAAAAACGGCTGATTTTCGACAAAAGAGATAACACCCCCCCATTACGTCATGCTTCAGAAATGTGGAAAATGGTCCGTTTTCAAATGTTTTATTTTTGAACGTCAGTTCACATTTGTAGGTGGATCATCAGTGTTAGAGCTAAAATTAGCATGTTTAAAGTGATTTTCATGCTTCCAGGGGCCCTAAACACAAGATTTATGGAATGGTTAAAAGTGCATGAAAATGGCCAATTTACTCACTCTGAGTTCTCAAAAAGGGTTTCTTCACCCCGGGAAGTGAATTAAATACTATTTGGAGGCATTTAATGTTCGAGCAAAAACGGCTGATTTTTGACAAAAGAGATAACACCCCCCCATTACGTCATGCTTCAGAAATGTGGAAAAGGGTCCGTTTTCAAATATTTTATTTTTGAACGTCAGTTCACATTTGTAGGTGGATCATCAGTGTTAGAGCTAAAATTAGCATGTTTAAAGTGATTTTCATGCTTCCAGGGGCTCGGGAAGTGAATTAAATACCATTTGGAGGCATTTAATGTTCGAACAAAAACGGCTGATTTTCGACAAAAGAGATAACACCCCCCCATTACGTCATGCTTCAGAAATGTGGAAAATGGTCCGTTTTCAAATGTTTTATTTTTGAACGTCAGTTCACATTTGTAGGTGGATCATCAGTGTTAGAGCTAAAATTAGCATGTTTAAAGTGATTTTCATGCTTCCAGGGGCCCTAAACACAAGATTTATGGAATGGTTAAAAGTGCATGAAAATGGCCAATTTACTCACTCCGAGTTCTCAAAAAGGGTTTCTTCACCCCGGGAAGTGAATTAAATACTATTTGGAGGCATTTAATGTTCGAGCAAAAACGGCTGATTTTGACAAAAGAGATAACACCCCCCATTACGTCATGCTTCAGAAATGTGGAAAATGGTCCGTTTTCAAATGTTTTATTTTTGAACGTCAGTTCACATTTGTAGGTGGATCATCAGTGTTAGAGCTAAAATTAGCATGTTTAAAGTGATTTTCATGCTTCCAGGGGCTCGGGAAGTAAATTAAATACCATTTGGAGGCATTTAATGTTCAAGCAAAAACGGCTGATTTTCGACAAAAGAGATAACACCCCCCATTACGTCATGCTTCAGAAATGTGGAAAATGGTCCGTTTTCAAATGTTTTATTTTTGAACGTCAGTTCACATTTGTAGGTGGATCATCAGTGTTAGAGCTAAAATTAGCATGTTTAAAGTGATTTTCATGCTTCCAGGGGCCCTAAACACAAGATTTATGGAATGGTTAAAAGTGCATGAAAATGGCCAATTTACTCACTCTGAGTTCTCAAAAAGGGTTTCTTCACCCCGGGAAGTGAATTAAATACTATTTGGAGGCATTTAATGTTCGAGCAAAAACGGCTGATTTTCGACAAAAGAGATAACACCCCCCCATTACGTCATGCTTCAGAAATGTGGAAAATGGTCCGTTTTCAAATGTTTTATTTTTGAACGTCAGTTCACATTTGTAGGTGGATCATCAGTGTTAGAGCTAAAATGAGCATGTTTAAAGTGATTTTCATGCTTCCAGGGGCCCTAAACACAAGATTTATGGAATGGTTAAAAGTGCATGAAAATGGCCAATTTACTCACTCTGAGTTCTCAAAAAGGGTTTCGTCACCCCGGGAAGTGAATTAAACACCATTTGGAGGCATTTAATGTTCGAGCAAAAACGGCTGATTTTCGACAAAAGAGATAACACCCCCCCATTACGTCATGCTTCAGATATGTGGAAAATGGTCCGTTTTCAAATGTTTTATTTTTGAACGTCAGTTCACATTTGTAGGTGGATCATCAGTGTTAGAGCTAAAATTAGCATGTTTAAAGTGATTTTCATGCTTCCAGGGGCTCGGGAAGTGAATTAAATACCATTTGGAGGCATTTAATGTTCAAGCAAAAACGGCTGATTTTCGACAAAAGAGATAACACCCCCCCATTACGTCATGCTTCAGAAATGTGGAAAATGGTCCGTTTTCAAATGTTTTATTTTTGAACGTCAGTTCACATTTGTATGTGGATCATCAGTGTTAGAGCTAAAATGAGCATGTTTAAAGTGATTTTCATGCTTCCAGGGGCCCTAAACACAAGATTTATGGAATGGTTAAAAGTGCATGAAAATGGCCAATTTACTCACTCTGAGTTCTCAAAAAGGGTTTCTTCACCCCGGGAAGTGAATTAAATACCATTTGGAGGCATTTAATGTTCGAGCAAAAACGGCTGATTTTCGACAAAAGAGATAACACCCCCCCATTACATCATGCTTCAGAAATGTGGAAAATGGTCCGTTTTCAAATGTTTTATTTTTGAACGTCAGTTCACATTTGTAGGTGGATCATCAGTGTTAGAGCTAAAATTAGCATGTTTAAAGTGATTTTCATGCTTCCAGGGGCTCGGGAAGTGAATTAAATACCATTTGGAGGCATTTAATGTTCAAGCAAAAACGGCTGATTTTCGACAAAAGAGATAACACCCCCCCATTACGTCATGCTTCAGAAATGTGGAAAATGGTCCGTTTTCAAATGTTTTATTTTTGAACGTCAGTTCACATTTGTAGGTGGATCATCAGTGTTAGAGCTAAAATTAGCATGTTTAAAGTGACTTTCATGCTTCCAGGGGCCCTAAACACAAGATTTATGGAATGGTTAAAAGTGCATGAAAATGGCCAATTTACTCACTCTGAGTTCTCAAAAAGGGTTTCTTCACCCCGGGAAGTGAATTAAATACTATTTGGAGGCATTTAATGTTCGAGCAAAAACGGCTGATTTTTGACAAAAGAGATAACACCCCCCCATTACGTCATGCTTCAGAAATGTGGAAAATGGTCCGTTTTCAAATGTTATATTGTTGAACGTCAGTTCACATTTGTAGGTGGATCATCAGTGTTAGAGCTAAAATTAGCATGTTTAAAGTGATTTTCATGCTTCCAGGGGCTCGGGAAGTGAATTAAATACCATTTGGAGGCATTTAATGTTCAAGAAAAAACGGCTGATTTTCGACAAAAGAGATAACACCCCCCCATTACGTCATGCTTCAGAAATGTGGAAAATGGTCCGTTTTCAAATGTTTTATTTTTGAACGTCAGTTCACATTTGTAGGTGGATCATCAGTGTTAGAGCTAAAATGAGCATGTTTAAAGTGATTTTCATGCTTCCAGGGGCCCTAAACACAAGATTTATGGAATGGTTAAAAGTGCATGAAAATGGCCAATTTACTCACTCTGAGTTCTCAAAAAGGGTTTCTTCACCCCGGGAAGTGAATTAAACACCATTTGGAGGCATTTAATGTTCGAGCAAAAACGGCTGATTTTCGACAAAAGAGATAACACCCCCCCATTACGTCATGCTTCAGAAATGTGGAAAATGGTCCGTTTTCAAATGTTTTATTTTTGAACGTCAGTTCACATTTGTAGGTGGATCATCAGTGTTAGAGCTAAAATTAGCATGTTTAAAGTGATTTTCATGCTTCCAGGGGCTCGGGAAGTGAATTAAATACCATTTGGAGGCATTTAATGTTCAAGCAAAAACGGCTGATTTTCGACAAAAGAGATAACACCCCCCCATTACGTCATGCTTCAGAAATGTGGAAAATGGTCCGTTTTCAAATGTTTTATTTTTGAACGTCAGTTCACATTTGTAGGTGGATCATCAGTGTTAGAGCTAAAATTAGCATGTTTAAAGTGATTTTCATGCTTCCAGGGGCCCTAAACACAAGATTTATGGAATGGTTAAAAGTGCATGAAAATGGCCAATTTACTCACTCTGAGTTCTCAAAAAGGGTTTCTTCACCCCGGGAAGTGAATTAAATACTATTTGGAGGCATTTAATGTTCGAGCAAAAACGGCTGATTTTCGACAAAAGAGATAACACCCCCCCATTACGTCGTGCTTCAGAAATGTGGAAAATGGTCCATTTTCAAATGTTTTATTTTTGAACGTCAGTTCACATTTGTAGGTGGATCATCAGTGTTAGAGCTAAAATGAGCATGTTTAAAGTGATTTTCATGCTTCCAGGGGCCCTAAACACAAGATTTATGGAATGGTTAAAAGTGCATGAAAATGGCCAATTTACTCACTCTGAGATCTCAAAAAGGGTTTCTTCACCCCGGGAAGTGAATTAAATACCATTTGGAGGCATTTAATGTTCGAGCAAAAACGGCTGATTTTCGACAAAAGAGATAACACCCCCCCATTACGTCATGCTTCAGAAATGTGGAAAATGGTCCGTTTTCAAATGTTTTATTTTTGAACGTCAGTTCACATTTGTAGGTGGATCATCAGTGTTAGAGCTAAAATTAGCATGTTTAAAGTGATTTTCATGCTTCCAGGGGCTCGGGAAGTGAATTAAATACCATTTGGAGGCATTTAATGTTCAAGCAAAAACGGCTGATTTTCGACAAAAGAGATAACACCCCCCCATTACGTCATGCTTCAGAAATGTGGAAAATGGTCCATTTTCAAATGTTTTATTTTTGAACGTCAGTTCACATTTGTAGGTGGATCATCAGTGTTAGAGCTAAAATTAGCATGTTTAAAGTGATTTTCATGCTTCCAGGGGCTCGGGAAGTGAATTAAATACCATTTGGAGGCATTTAATGTTCAAGCAAAAACGGCTGATTTTCGACAAAAGAGATAACACCCCCCCATTACGTCATGCTTCTGAAATGTGGAAAATGGTCCGTTTTCAAATGTTTTATTTTTGAACGTCAGTTCACATTTGTAGGTGGATCATCAGTGTTAGAGCTAAAATTAGCATGTTTAAAGTGATTTTCATGCTTCCAGGGGCCCTAAACACAAGATTTATGGAATGGTTAAAAGTGCATGAAAATGGCCAATTTACTCACTCTGAGTTCTCAAAAAGGGTTTCTTCACCCCGGGAAGTGAATTAAATACTATTTGGAGGCATTTAATGTTCGAGCAAAAACGGCTGATTTTTGACAAAAGAGATAACACCCCCCCATTACGTCATGCTTCAGAAATGTGGAAAATGGCCGTTTTCAAATGTTTTATTTTTGAACGTCAGTTCACATTTGTAGGTGGATCATCAGTGTTAGAGCTAAAATTAGCATGTTTAAAGTGATTTTCATGCTTCCAGGGGCTCGGGAAGTGAATTAAATACCATTTGGAGGCATTTAATGTTCAAGCAAAAACGGCTGATTTTCGACAAAAGAGATAACACCCCCCCATTACGTCATGCTTCAGAAATGTGGAAAATGGTCAGTTTTCAAATGTTTTATTTTTGAACGTCAGTTCACATTTGTAGGTGGATCATCAGTGTTAGAGCTAAAATTAGCATGTTTAAAGTGATTTTCATGCTTCCAGGGGCCCTAAACACAAGATTTATGGAATGGTTAAAAGTGCATGAAAATGGCCAATTTACTCACTCTGAGTTCTCAAAAAGGGTTTCTTCACCCCGGGAAGTGAATTAAATACCATTTGGAGGCATTTAATGTTCGAGCAAAAACGGCTGATTTTCGTCAAAAGAGATAACACCCCCCATTACATCATGCTTCAGAAATGTGGAAAATGGTCCGTTTTCAAATGTTTTATTTTTGAACGTCAGTTCACATTTGTAGGTGGATCATCAGTGTTAGAGCTAAAATTAGCATGTTTAAAGTGATTTTCATGCGTCCAGGGGCCCTAAACACAAGATTTATGGAATGGTTAAAAGTGCATGAAAATGGCCAATTTACTCACTCTGAGTTCTCAAAAAGGGTTTCTTCACCCCGGGAAGTGAATTAAATACTATTTGGAGGCATTTAATGTTCGAGCAAAAACTGCTGATTTTTGACAAAAGAGATAACACCCCCCCATTACGTCATGCTTCAGAAATGTGGAAAATGGTCCGTTTTCAAATATTTTATTTTTGAACGTCAGTTCTCATTTGTAGGTGGATCATCAGTGTTAGAGCTAAAATTAGCATGTTTAAAGTGATTTTCATGCTTCCAGGGGCTCGGGAAGTGAATTAAATACCATTTGGAGGCATTTAATGTTCAAGCAAAAATGGCTGATTTTCGACAAGAGATAACACCCCCCCATTACGTCATGCTTCAGAAATGTGGAAAATGGTCCGTTTTCAAATGTTTTATTTTTGAACGTCAGTTCACATTTGTAGGTGGATCATCAGTGTTAGAGCTAAAATTAGCATGTTTAAAGTGATTTTCATGCTTCCAGGGGCCCTAAACACAAGATTTATGGAATGGTTAAAAGTGCATGAAAATGGCCAATTTACTCACTCTGAGTTCTCAAAAAGGGTTTCTTCACCCCGGGAAGTGAATTAAATACCATTTGGAGGCATTTAATGTTCGAGCAAAAACGGCTGATTTTCGACAAAAGAGATAACACCCCCCATTACGTCATGCTTCAGAAATGTGGAAAATGGCCGTTTTCAAATGTTTTATTTTTGAACGTCAGTTCACATTTGTAGGTGGATCATCAGTGTTAGAGCTAAAATTAGCATGTTTAAAGTGATTTTCATGCTTCCAGGGGCTCGGGAAGTGAATTAAATACCATTTGGAGGCATTTAATGTTCAAGCAAAAACGGCTGATTTTCGACAAAAGAGATAACACCCCCCCATTACGTCATGCTTCAGAAATGTGAAAAATGGTCCGTTTTCAAATGTTTTATTTTTGAACGTCAGTTCACATTTGTAGGTGGATCATCAGTGTTAGAGCTAAAATTAGCATGTTTAAAGTGATTTTCATGCTTCCAGGGGCCCTAAACACAAGATTTATGGAATGGTTAAAAGTGCATGAAAATGGCCAATTTACTCACTCTGAGTTCTCAAAAAGGGTTTCTTCACCCCGGGAAGTGAATTAAATACCATTTGGAGGCATTTAATGTTCTTGCAAAAACGGCTGATTTTCGACAAAAGAGATAACACCCCCCCATTACGTCATGCTTCAGAAATGTGGAAAATGGTCCGTTTTCAAATGTTTTATTTTTGAACGTCAGTTAGCATTTGTAGGTGGATCATCAGTGTTAGAGCTAAAATTAGCATGTTTAAAGTGATTGTCATGCTTCCAGGGGCTCGGGAAGTGAATTAAATACTATTTGGAGGCATTTAATGTTCAAGCAAAAACGGCTGATTTTTGACAAAAGAGATAACACCCCCCCCCCTTTACGTCATGCTTCAGAAATGTTGAAAATGGTCAGTTTTCAAATGTTTTATTTTTGAGCGTCAGTTCACATTTGTAGGTGGATCATCAGTGTTAGAGCTAAAATTAGCATGTTTAAAGTGATTTTCATGCTTCCAGGGGCCCTAAACACAAGATTTATGGAATGGTTAAAAGTGCATGAAAATGGCCAATTTACTCACTCTGAGTTCTCAAAAAGGGTTTCTTCACCCCGGGAAGTGAATTAAATACTATTTGGAGGCATTTAATGTTCGAGCAAAAACGGCTGATTTTTGACAAAAGAGATAACACCCCCCCATTACGTCATGCTTCAGAAATGTGGAAAATGGTCCGTTTTCAAATGTTATATTGTTGAACGTCAGTTCACATTTGTAGGTGGATCATCAGTGTTAGAGCTAAAATTAGCATGTTTAAAGTGATTTTCATGCTTCCAGGGGCTCGGGAAGTGAATTAAATACCATTTGGAGGCATTTAATGTTCAAGAAAAAACGGCTGATTTTCGACAAAAGAGATAACACCCCCCCATTACGTCATGCTTCAGAAATGTGGAAAATGGTCCGTTTTCAAATGTTTTATTTTTGAACGTCAGTTCACATTTGTAGGTGGATCATCAGTGTTAGAGCTAAAATGAGCATGTTTAAAGTGATTTTCATGCTTCCAGGGGCCCTAAACACAAGATTTATGGAATGGTTAAAAGTGCATGAAAATGGCCAATTTACTCACTCTGAGTTCTCAAAAAGGGTTTCTTCACCCCGGGAAGTGAATTAAACACCATTTGGAGGCATTTAATGTTCGAGCAAAAACGGCTGATTTTCGACAAAAGAGATAACACCCCCCCATTACGTCATGCTTCAGAAATGTGGAAAATGGTCCGTTTTCAAATGTTTTATTTTTGAACGTCAGTTCACATTTGTAGGTGGATCATCAGTGTTAGAGCTAAAATTAGCATGTTTAAAGTGATTTTCATGCTTCCAGGGGCTCGGGAAGTGAATTAAATACCATTTGGAGGCATTTAATGTTCAAGCAAAAACGGCTGATTTTCGACAAAAGAGATAACACCCCCCCATTACGTCATGCTTCAGAAATGTGGAAAATGGTCCGTTTTCAAATGTTTTATTTTTGAACGTCAGTTCACATTTGTAGGTGGATCATCAGTGTTAGAGCTAAAATTAGCATGTTTAAAGTGATTTTCATGCTTCCAGGGGCCCTAAACACAAGATTTATGGAATGGTTAAAAGTGCATGAAAATGGCCAATTTACTCACTCTGAGTTCTCAAAAAGGGTTTCTTCACCCCGGGAAGTGAATTAAATACTATTTGGAGGCATTTAATGTTCGAGCAAAAACGGCTGATTTTCGACAAAAGAGATAACACCCCCCCATTACGTCGTGCTTCAGAAATGTGGAAAATGGTCCATTTTCAAATGTTTTATTTTTGAACGTCAGTTCACATTTGTAGGTGGATCATCAGTGTTAGAGCTAAAATGAGCATGTTTAAAGTGATTTTCATGCTTCCAGGGGCCCTAAACACAAGATTTATGGAATGGTTAAAAGTGCATGAAAATGGCCAATTTACTCACTCTGAGATCTCAAAAAGGGTTTCTTCACCCCGGGAAGTGAATTAAATACCATTTGGAGGCATTTAATGTTCGAGCAAAAACGGCTGATTTTCGACAAAAGAGATAACACCCCCCCATTACGTCATGCTTCAGAAATGTGGAAAATGGTCCGTTTTCAAATGTTTTATTTTTGAACGTCAGTTCACATTTGTAGGTGGATCATCAGTGTTAGAGCTAAAATTAGCATGTTTAAAGTGATTTTCATGCTTCCAGGGGCTCGGGAAGTGAATTAAATACCATTTGGAGGCATTTAATGTTCAAGCAAAAACGGCTGATTTTCGACAAAAGAGATAACACCCCCCCATTACGTCATGCTTCAGAAATGTGGAAAATGGTCCATTTTCAAATGTTTTATTTTTGAACGTCAGTTCACATTTGTAGGTGGATCATCAGTGTTAGAGCTAAAATTAGCATGTTTAAAGTGATTTTCATGCTTCCAGGGGCTCGGGAAGTGAATTAAATACCATTTGGAGGCATTTAATGTTCAAGCAAAAACGGCTGATTTTCGACAAAAGAGATAACACCCCCCCATTACGTCATGCTTCTGAAATGTGGAAAATGGTCCGTTTTCAAATGTTTTATTTTTGAACGTCAGTTCACATTTGTAGGTGGATCATCAGTGTTAGAGCTAAAATTAGCATGTTTAAAGTGATTTTCATGCTTCCAGGGGCCCTAAACACAAGATTTATGGAATGGTTAAAAGTGCATGAAAATGGCCAATTTACTCACTCTGAGTTCTCAAAAAGGGTTTCTTCACCCCGGGAAGTGAATTAAATACTATTTGGAGGCATTTAATGTTCGAGCAAAAACGGCTGATTTTTGACAAAAGAGATAACACCCCCCCATTACGTCATGCTTCAGAAATGTGGAAAATGGCCGTTTTCAAATGTTTTATTTTTGAACGTCAGTTCACATTTGTAGGTGGATCATCAGTGTTAGAGCTAAAATTAGCATGTTTAAAGTGATTTTCATGCTTCCAGGGGCTCGGGAAGTGAATTAAATACCATTTGGAGGCATTTAATGTTCAAGCAAAAACGGCTGATTTTCGACAAAAGAGATAACACCCCCCCATTACGTCATGCTTCAGAAATGTGGAAAATGGTCAGTTTTCAAATGTTTTATTTTTGAACGTCAGTTCACATTTGTAGGTGGATCATCAGTGTTAGAGCTAAAATTAGCATGTTTAAAGTGATTTTCATGCTTCCAGGGGCCCTAAACACAAGATTTATGGAATGGTTAAAAGTGCATGAAAATGGCCAATTTACTCACTCTGAGTTCTCAAAAAGGGTTTCTTCACCCCGGGAAGTGAATTAAATACCATTTGGAGGCATTTAATGTTCGAGCAAAAACGGCTGATTTTCGTCAAAAGAGATAACACCCCCCATTACATCATGCTTCAGAAATGTGGAAAATGGTCCGTTTTCAAATGTTTTATTTTTGAACGTCAGTTCACATTTGTAGGTGGATCATCAGTGTTAGAGCTAAAATTAGCATGTTTAAAGTGATTTTCATGCGTCCAGGGGCCCTAAACACAAGATTTATGGAATGGTTAAAAGTGCATGAAAATGGCCAATTTACTCACTCTGAGTTCTCAAAAAGGGTTTCTTCACCCCGGGAAGTGAATTAAATACTATTTGGAGGCATTTAATGTTCGAGCAAAAACTGCTGATTTTTGACAAAAGAGATAACACCCCCCCATTACGTCATGCTTCAGAAATGTGGAAAATGGTCCGTTTTCAAATATTTTATTTTTGAACGTCAGTTCTCATTTGTAGGTGGATCATCAGTGTTAGAGCTAAAATTAGCATGTTTAAAGTGATTTTCATGCTTCCAGGGGCTCGGGAAGTGAATTAAATACCATTTGGAGGCATTTAATGTTCAAGCAAAAATGGCTGATTTTCGACAAGAGATAACACCCCCCCATTACGTCATGCTTCAGAAATGTGGAAAATGGTCCGTTTTCAAATGTTTTATTTTTGAACGTCAGTTCACATTTGTAGGTGGATCATCAGTGTTAGAGCTAAAATTAGCATGTTTAAAGTGATTTTCATGCTTCCAGGGGCCCTAAACACAAGATTTATGGAATGGTTAAAAGTGCATGAAAATGGCCAATTTACTCACTCTGAGTTCTCAAAAAGGGTTTCTTCACCCCGGGAAGTGAATTAAATACCATTTGGAGGCATTTAATGTTCGAGCAAAAACGGCTGATTTTCGACAAAAGAGATAACACCCCCCATTACGTCATGCTTCAGAAATGTGGAAAATGGCCGTTTTCAAATGTTTTATTTTTGAACGTCAGTTCACATTTGTAGGTGGATCATCAGTGTTAGAGCTAAAATTAGCATGTTTAAAGTGATTTTCATGCTTCCAGGGGCTCGGGAAGTGAATTAAATACCATTTGGAGGCATTTAATGTTCAAGCAAAAACGGCTGATTTTCGACAAAAGAGATAACACCCCCCCATTACGTCATGCTTCAGAAATGTGAAAAATGGTCCGTTTTCAAATGTTTTATTTTTGAACGTCAGTTCACATTTGTAGGTGGATCATCAGTGTTAGAGCTAAAATTAGCATGTTTAAAGTGATTTTCATGCTTCCAGGGGCCCTAAACACAAGATTTATGGAATGGTTAAAAGTGCATGAAAATGGCCAATTTACTCACTCTGAGTTCTCAAAAAGGGTTTCTTCACCCCGGGAAGTGAATTAAATACCATTTGGAGGCATTTAATGTTCTTGCAAAAACGGCTGATTTTCGACAAAAGAGATAACACCCCCCCATTACGTCATGCTTCAGAAATGTGGAAAATGGTCCGTTTTCAAATGTTTTATTTTTGAACGTCAGTTAGCATTTGTAGGTGGATCATCAGTGTTAGAGCTAAAATTAGCATGTTTAAAGTGATTGTCATGCTTCCAGGGGCTCGGGATGTGAATTAAATACTATTTGGAGGCATTTAATGTTCAAGCAAAAACGGCTGATTTTTGACAAAAGAGATAACACCCCCCCCCATTACGTCATGCTTCAGAAATGTTGAAAATGGTCAGTTTTCAAATGTTTTATTTTTGAGCGTCAGTTCACATTTGTAGGTGGATCATCAGTGTTAGAGCTAAAATTAGCATGTTTAAAGTGATTTTCATGCTTCCAGGGGCCCTAAACACAAGATTTATGGAATGGTTAAAAGTGCATGAAAATGGCCAATTTACTCACTCTGAGTTCTCAAAAAGGGTTTCTTCACCCCGGGAAGTGAATTAAATACTATTTGGAGGCATTTAATGTTCGAGCAAAAACGGCTGATTTTTGACAAAAGAGATAACACCCCCCATTACGTCATGCTTCAGAAATGTGGAAAATGGTCCGTTTTCAAATGTTTTATTTTTGAACGTCAGTTCACATTTGTAGGTGGATCATCAGTGTTAGAGCTAAAATTAGCATGTTTAAAGTGATTTTCATGCTTCCAGGGGCTCGGGAAGTAAATTAAATACCATTTGGAGGCATTTAATGTTCAAGCAAAAACGGCTGATTTTCGACAAAAGAGATAACACCCCCCCATTACGTCATGCTTCAGAAATGTGGAAAATGGTCCGTTTTCAAATGTTTTATTTTTGAACGTCAGTTCACATTTGTAGGTGGATCATCAGTGTTAGAGCTAAAATTAGCATGTTTAAAGTGATTTTCATGCTTCCAGGGGCCCTAAACACAAGATTTATGGAATGGTTAAAAGTGCATGAAAATGGCCAATTTACTCACTCTGAGTTCTCAAAAAGGGTTTCTTCACCCCGGGAAGTGAATTAAATACTATTTGGAGGCATTTAATGTTCGAGCAAAAACGGCTGATTTTCGACAAAAGAGATAACACCCCCCCCATTACGTCATGCTTCAGAAATGTGGAAAATGGTCCGTTTTCAAATGTTTTATTTTTGAACGTCAGTTCACATTTGTAGGTGGATCATCAGTGTTAGAGCTAAAATGAGCATGTTTAAAGTGATTTTCATGCTTCCAGGGGCCCTAAACACAAGATTTATGGAATGGTTAAAAGTGCATGAAAATGGCCAATTTACTCACTCTGAGTTCTCAAAAAGGGTTTCTTCACCCCGGGAAGTGAATTAAATACCATTTGGAGGCATTTAATGTTCGAGCAAAAACGGCTGATTTTCGACAAAAGAGATAACACCCCCCCATTACATCATGCTTCAGAAATGTGGAAAATGGTCCGTTTTCAAATGTTTTATTTTTGAACGTCAGTTCACATTTGTAGGTGGATCATCAGTGTTAGAGCTAAAATTAGCATGTTTAAAGTGATTTTCATGCTTCCAGGGGCTCGGGAAGTGAATTAAATACCATTTGGAGGCATTTAATGTTCAAGCAAAAACGGCTGATTTTCGACAAAAGAGATAACACCCCCCCATTACGTCATGCTTCAGAAATGTGGAAAATGGTCCGTTTTCAAATGTTTTATTTTTGAACGTCAGTTCACATTTGTAGGTGGATCATCAGTGTTAGAGCTAAAATTAGCATGTTTAAAGTGATTTTCATGCTTCCAGGGGCCCTAAACACAAGATTTATGGAATGGTTAAAAGTGCATGAAAATGGCCAATTTACTCACTCTGAGTTCTCAAAAAGGGTTTCTTCACCCCGGGAAGTGAATTAAATACTATTTGGAGGCATTTAATGTTCGAGCAAAAACGGCTGATTTTTGACAAAAGAGATAACACCCCCCCATTACGTCATGCTTCAGAAATGTGGAAAAGGGTCCGTTTTCAAATATTTTATTTTTGAACGTCAGTTCACATTTGTAGGTGGATCATCAGTGTTAGAGCTAAAATTAGCATGTTTAAAGTGATTTTCATGCTTCCAGGGGCTCGGGAAGTGAATTAAATACCATTTGGAGGCATTTAATGTTCAAGCAAAAACGGCTGATTTTCGACAAAAGAGATAACACCCCCCCCCATTACGTCATGCTTCAGAAATGTGGAAAATGGTCCGTTTTCAAATGTTTTATTTTTGAACGTCAGTTCACATTTGTAGGTGGATCATCAGTGTTAGAGCTAAAATTAGCATGTTTAAAGTGATTTTCATGCTTCCAGGGGCCCTAAACACAAGATTTATGGAATGGTTAAAAGTGCATGAAAATGGCCAATTTACTCACTCTGAGTTCTCAAAAAGGGTTTCTTCACCCCGGGAAGTGAATTAAATACTATTTGGAGGCATTTAATGTTCGAGCAAAAACGGCTGATTTTCGACAAAAGAGATAACACCGCCCCCATTACGTCATGCTTCAGAAATGTGGAAAATGGTCCTTTTTCAAATGTTTTATTTTTGAACGTCAGTTCACATTTGTAGGTGGATCATCAGTGTTAGAGCTAAAATGAGCATGTTTAAAGTGATTTTCATGCTTCCAGGGGCCCTAAACACAAGATTTATGGAATGGTTAAAAGTGCATGAAAATGGCCAATTTACTCACTCTGAGTTCTCAAAAAGGGTTTCTTCACCCCGGGAAGTGAATTAAACACCATTTGGAGGCATTTAATGTTCGAGCAAAAACGGCTGATTTTCGACAAAAGAGATAACACCCCCCCATTACGTCATGCTTCAGATATGTGGAAAATGGTCCGTTTTCAAATGTTTTATTTTTGAACGTCAGTTCACATTTGTAGGTGGATCATCAGTGTTAGAGCTAAAATTAGCATGTTTAAAGTGATTTTCATGCTTCCAGGGGCTCGGGAAGTGAATTAAATACCATTTGGAGGCATTTAATGTTCAAGCAAAAACGGCTGATTTTCGACAAAAGAGATAACACCCCCCCATTACGTCATGCTTCAGAAATGTGGAAAATGGTCCGTTTTCAAATGTTTTATTTTTGAACGTCAGTTCACATTTGTAGGTGGATCATCAGTGTTAGAGCTAAAATTAGCATGTTTAAAGTGATTTTCATGCTTCCAGGGGCCCTAAACACAAGATTTATGGAATGGTTAAAAGTGCATGAAAATGGCCAATTTACTCACTCTGAGTTCTCAAAAAGGGTTTCTTCACCCCGGGAAGTGAATTAAATACTATTTGGAGGCATTTAATGTTCGAGCAAAAACGGCTGATTTTCGACAAAAGAGATAACACCCCCCCATTACGTCATGCTTCAGAAATGTGGAAAATGGTCCTTTTTCAAATGTTTTATTTTTGAACGTCAGTTCACATTTGTAGGTGGATCATCAGTGTTAGAGCTAAAATGAGCATGTTTAAAGTGATTTTCATGCTTCCAGGGGCCCTAAACACAAGATTTATGGAATGGTTAAAAGTGCATGAAAATGGCCAATTTACTCACTCTGAGTTCTCAAAAAGGGTTTCTTCACCCCGGGAAGTGAATTAAACACCATTTGGAGGCATTTAATGTTCGAGCAAAAACGGCTGATTTTCGACAAAAGAGATAACACCCCCCCATTACGTCATGCTTCAGATATGTGGAAAATGGTCCGTTTTCAAATGTTTTATTTTTGAACGTCAGTTCACATTTGTAGGTGGATCATCAGTGTTAGAGCTAAAATTAGCATGTTTAAAGTGATTTTCATGCTTCCAGGGGCCCTAAACACAAGATTTATGGAATGGTTAAAAGTGCATGAAAATGGCCAATTTACTCACTCTGAGTTCTCAAAAAGGGTTTCTTCACCCCGGGAAGTGAATTAAATACTATTTGGAGGCATTTAATGTTCGAGCAAAAACGGCTGATTTTCGACAAAAGAGATAACACCCCCCCCATTACGTCATGCTTCAGAAATGTGGAAAATGGTCCGTTTTCAAATGTTTTATTTTTGAACGTCAGTTCACATTTGTAGGTGGATCATCAGTGTTAGAGCTAAAATGAGCATGTTTAAAGTGATTTTCATGCTTCCAGGGGCCCTAAACACAAGATTTATGGAATGGTTAAAAGTGCATGAAAATGGACAATTTACTCACTCTGAGTTCTCAAAAAGGGTTTCTTCACCCCGGGAAGTGAATTAAACACCATTTGGAGGCATTTAATGTTCGAGCAAAAACGGCTGATTTTCGACAAAAGAGATAACACCCCCCCATTACGTCATGCTTCAGATATGTGGAAAATGGTCCGTTTTCAAATGTTTTATTTTTGAACGTCAGTTCACATTTGTAGGTGGATCATCAGTGTTAGAGCTAAAATTAGCATGTTTAAAGTGATTTTCATGCTTCCAGGGGCTCGGGAAGTGAATTAAATACCATTTGGAGGCATTTAATGTTCAAGCAAAAACGGCTGATTTTCGACAAAAGAGATAACACCCCCCCATTACGTCATGCTTCAGAAATGTGGAAAATGGTCCGTTTTCAAATGTTTTATTTTTGAACGTCAGTTCACATTTGTAGGTGGATCATCAGTGTTAGAGCTAAAATGAGCATGTTTAAAGTGATTTTCATGCTTCCAGGGGCCCTAAACACAAGATTTATGGAATGGTTTAAAGTGCATGAAAATGGCCAATTTACTCACTCTGAGTTCTCAAAAAGGGTTTCTTCACCCCGGGAAGTGAATTAAATACCATTTGGAGGCATTTAATGTTCGAGCAAAAACGGCTGATTTTCGACAAAAGAGATAACACCCCCCCATTACATCATGCTTCAGAAATGTGGAAAATGGTCCGTTTTCAAATGTTTTATTTTTGAACGTCAGTTCACATTTGTAGGTGGATCATCAGTGTTAGAGCTAAAATTAGCATGTTTAAAGTGATTTTCATGCTTCCAGGGGCTCGGGAAGTGAATTAAATACCATTTGGAGGCATTTAATGTTCAAGCAAAAACGGCTGATTTTCGACAAAAGAGATAACACCCCCCCATTACGTCATGCTTCAGAAATGTGGAAAATGGTCCGTTTTCAAATGTTTTATTTTTGAACGTCAGTTCACATTTGTAGGTGGATCATCAGTGTTAGAGCTAAAATTAGCATGTTTAAAGTGATTTTCATGCTTCCAGGGGCCCTAAACACAAGATTTATGGAATGGTTAAAAGTGCATGAAAATGGCCAATTTACTCACTCTGAGTTCTCAAAAAGGGTTTCTTCACCCCGGGAAGTGAATTAAATACTATTTGGAGGCATTTAATGTTCGAGCAAAAACGGCTGATTTTTGACAAAAGAGATAACACCCCCCCATTACGTCATGCTTCAGAAATGTGGAAAAGGGTCCGTTTTCAAATATTTTATTTTTGAACGTCAGTTCACATTTGTAGGTGGATCATCAGTGTTAGAGCTAAAATTAGCATGTTTAAAGTGATTTTCATGCTTCCAGGGGCTCGGGAAGTGAATTAAATACCATTTGGAGGCATTTAATGTTCAAGCAAAAACGGCTGATTTTCGACAAAAGAGATAACACCCCCCCCATTACGTCATGCTTCAGAAATGTGGAAAATGGTCCGTTTTCAAATGTTTTATTTTTGAACGTCAGTTCACATTTGTAGGTGGATCATCAGTGTTAGAGCTAAAATTAGCATGTTTAAAGTGATTTTCATGCTTCCAGGGGCCCTAAACACAAGATTTATGGAATGGTTAAAAGTGCATGAAAATGGCCAATTTACTCACTCTGAGTTCTCAAAAAGGGTTTCTTCACCCCGGGAAGTGAATTAAATACTATTTGGAGGCATTTAATGTTCGAGCAAAAACGGCTGATTTTCGACAAAAGAGATAACACCGCCCCCATTACGTCATGCTTCAGAAATGTGGAAAATGGTCCTTTTTCAAATGTTTTATTTTTGAACGTCAGTTCACATTTGTAGGTGGATCATCAGTGTTAGAGCTAAAATGAGCATGTTTAAAGTGATTTTCATGCTTCCAGGGGCCCTAAACACAAGATTTATGGAATGGTTAAAAGTGCATGAAAATGGCCAATTTACTCACTCTGAGTTCTCAAAAAGGGTTTCTTCACCCCGGGAAGTGAATTAAACACCATTTGGAGGCATTTAATGTTCGAGCAAAAACGGCTGATTTTCGACAAAAGAGATAACACCCCCCCATTACGTCATGCTTCAGATATGTGGAAAATGGTCCGTTTTCAAATGTTTTATTTTTGAACGTCAGTTCACATTTGTAGGTGGATCATCAGTGTTAGAGCTAAAATTAGCATGTTTAAAGTGATTTTCATGCTTCCAGGGGCTCGGGAAGTGAATTAAATACCATTTGGAGGCATTTAATGTTCAAGCAAAAACGGCTGATTTTCGACAAAAGAGATAACACCCCCCCATTACGTCATGCTTCAGAAATGTGGAAAATGGTCCGTTTTCAAATGTTTTATTTTTGAACGTCAGTTCACATTTGTAGGTGGATCATCAGTGTTAGAGCTAAAATGAGCATGTTTAAAGTGATTTTCATGCTTCCAGGGGCCCTAAACACAAGATTTATGGAATGGTTAAAAGTGCATGAAAATGGCCAATTTACTCACTCTGAGTTCTCAAAAAGGGTTTCTTCACCCCGGGAAGTGAATTAAATACCATTTGGAGGCATTTAATGTTCGAGCAAAAACGGCTGATTTTCGACAAAAGAGATAACACCCCCCCATTACATCATGCTTCAGAAATGTGGAAAATGGTCCGTTTTCAAATGTTTTATTTTTGAACGTCAGTTCACATTTGTAGGTGGATCATCAGTGTTAGAGCTAAAATTAGCATGTTTAAAGTGATTTTCATGCTTCCAGGGGCTCGGGAAGTGAATTAAATACCATTTGGAGGCATTTAATGTTCAAGCAAAAACGGCTGATTTTCGACAAAAGAGATAACACCCCCCCATTACGTCATGCTTCAGAAATGTGGAAAATGGTCCGTTTTCAAATGTTTTATTTTTGAACGTCAGTTCACATTTGTAGGTGGATCATCAGAGTTAGAGCTAAAATTAGCATGTTTAAAGTGATTTTCATGCTTCCAGGGGCCCTAAACACAAGATTTATGGAATGGTTAAAAGTGCATGAAAATGGCCAATTTACTCACTCTGAGTTCTCAAAAAGGGTTTCTTCACCCCGGGAAGTGAATTAAATACTATTTGGAGGCATTTAATGTTCGAGCAAAAACGGCTGATTTTTGACAAAAGAGATAACACCCCCCCATTACGTCATGCTTCAGAAATGTGGAAAAGGGTCCGTTTTCAAATATTTTATTTTTGAACGTCAGTTCACATTTGTAGGTGGATCATCAGTGTTAGAGCTAAAATTAGCATGTTTAAAGTGATTTTCATGCTTCCAGGGGCTCGGGAAGTGAATTAAATACCATTTGGAGGCATTTAATGTTCGAACAAAAACGGCTGATTTTCGACAAAAGAGATAACACCCCCCCATTACGTCATGCTTCAGAAATGTGGAAAATGGTCCGTTTTCAAATGTTTTATTTTTGAACGTCAGTTCACATTTGTAGGTGGATCATCAGTGTTAGAGCTAAAATTAGCATGTTTAAAGTGATTTTCATGCTTCCAGGGGCCCTAAACACAAGATTTATGGAATGGTTAAAAGTGCATGAAAATGGCCAATTTACTCACTCCGAGTTCTCAAAAAGGGTTTCTTCACCCCGGGAAGTGAATTAAATACTATTTGGAGGCATTTAATGTTCGAGCAAAAACGGCTGATTTTGACAAAAGAGATAACACCCCCCATTACGTCATACTTCAGAAATGTGGAAAATGGTCCGTTTTCAAATGTTTTATTTTTGAACGTCAGTTCACATTTGTAGGTGGATCATCAGTGTTAGAGCTAAAATTAGCATGTTTAAAGTGATTTTCATGCTTCCAGGGGCTCGGGAAGTAAATTAAATACCATTTGGAGGCATTTAATGTTCAAGCAAAAACGGCTGATTTTCGACAAAAGAGATAACACCCCCCATTACGTCATGCTTCAGAAATGTGGAAAATGGTCCGTTTTCAAATGTTTTATTTTTGAACGTCAGTTCACATTTGTAGGTGGATCATCAGTGTTAGAGCTAAAATTAGCATGTTTAAAGTGATTTTCATGCTTCCAGGGGCCCTAAACACAAGATTTATGGAATGGTTAAAAGTGCATGAAAATGGCCAATTTACTCACTCTGAGTTCTCAAAAAGGGTTTCTTCACCCCGGGAAGTGAATTAAATACTATTTGGAGGCATTTAATGTTCGAGCAAAAACGGCTGATTTTCGACAAAAGAGATAACACCCCCCCATTACGTCATGCTTCAGAAATGTGGAAAATGGTCCGTTTTCAAATGTTTTATTTTTGAACGTCAGTTCACATTTGTAGGTGGATCATCAGTGTTAGAGCTAAAATGAGCATGTTTAAAGTGATTTTCATGCTTCCAGGGGCCCTAAACACAAGATTTATGGAATGGTTAAAAGTGCATGAAAATGGCCAATTTACTCACTCTGAGTTCTCAAAAAGGGTTTCGTCACCCCGGGAAGTGAATTAAACACCATTTGGAGGCATTTAATGTTCGAGCAAAAACGGCTGATTTTCGACAAAAGAGATAACACCCCCCCATTACGTCATGCTTCAGATATGTGGAAAATGGTCCGTTTTCAAATGTTTTATTTTTGAACGTCAGTTCACATTTGTAGGTGGATCATCAGTGTTAGAGCTAAAATTAGCATGTTTAAAGTGATTTTCATGCTTCCAGGGGCTCGGGAAGTGAATTAAATACCATTTGGAGGCATTTAATGTTCAAGCAAAAACGGCTGATTTTCGACAAAAGAGATAACACCCCCCCATTACGTCATGCTTCAGAAATGTGGAAAATGGTCCGTTTTCAAATGTTTTATTTTTGAACGTCAGTTCACATTTGTATGTGGATCATCAGTGTTAGAGCTAAAATGAGCATGTTTAAAGTGATTTTCATGCTTCCAGGGGCCCTAAACACAAGATTTATGGAATGGTTAAAAGTGCATGAAAATGGCCAATTTACTCACTCTGAGTTCTCAAAAAGGGTTTCTTCACCCCGGGAAGTGAATTAAATACCATTTGGAGGCATTTAATGTTCGAGCAAAAACGGCTGATTTTCGACAAAAGAGATAACACCCCCCCATTACATCATGCTTCAGAAATGTGGAAAATGGTCCGTTTTCAAATGTTTTATTTTTGAACGTCAGTTCACATTTGTAGGTGGATCATCAGTGTTAGAGCTAAAATTAGCATGTTTAAAGTGATTTTCATGCTTCCAGGGGCTCGGGAAGTGAATTAAATACCATTTGGAGGCATTTAATGTTCAAGCAAAAACGGCTGATTTTCGACAAAAGAGATAACACCCCCCCATTACGTCATGCTTCAGAAATGTGGAAAATGGTCCGTTTTCAAATGTTTTATTTTTGAACGTCAGTTCACATTTGTAGGTGGATCATCAGTGTTAGAGCTAAAATTAGCATGTTTAAAGTGATTTTCATGCTTCCAGGGGCTCGGGAAGTGAATTAAATACCATTTGGAGGCATTTAATGTTCAAGCAAAAACGGCTGATTTTCGACAAAAGAGATAACACCCCCCCATTACGTCATGCTTCAGAAATGTGGAAAATGGTCCGTTTTCAAATGTTTTATTTTTGAACGTCAGTTCACATTTGTAGGTGGATCATCAGTGTTAGAGCTAAAATGAGCATGTTTAAAGTGATTTTCATGCTTCCAGGGGCCCTAAACACAAGATTTATGGAATGGTTAAAAGTGCATGAAAATGGCCAATTTACTCACTCTGAGTTCTCAAAAAGGGTTTCTTCACCCCGGGAAGTGAATTAAATACTATTTGGAGGCATTTAATGTTCGAGCAAAAACGGCTGATTTTTGACAAAAGAGATAACACCCCCCATTACGTCATGCTTCAGAAATTTGGAAAATGGTCCGTTTTCAAATGTTTTATTTTTGAACGTCAGTTCACATTTGTAGGTGGATCATCAGTGTTAGAGCTAAAATTAGCATGTTTAAAGTGATTTTCATGCTTCCAGGGGCTCGGGAAGTAAATTAAATACCATTTGGAGGCATTTAATGTTCAAGCAAAAACGGCTGATTTTCGACAAAAGAGATAACACCCCCCCATTACGTCATGCTTCAGAAATGTGGAAAATGGTCCGTTTTCAAATGTTTTATTTTTGAACGTCAGTTCACATTTGTAGGTGGATCATCAGTGTTAGAGCTAAAATTAGCATGTTTAAAGTGATTTTCATGCTTCCAGGGGCCCTAAACACAAGATTTATGGAATGGTTAAAAGTGCATGAAAATGGCCAATTTACTCACTCTGAGTTCTCAAAAAGGGTTTCTTCACCCCGGGAAGTGAATTAAATACTATTTGGAGGCATTTAATGTTCGAGCAAAAACGGCTGATTTTCGACAAAAGAGATAACACCCCCCCATTACGTCATGCTTCAGAAATGTGGAAAATGGTCCGTTTTCAAATGTTTTATTTTTGAACGTCAGTTCACATTTGTAGGTGGATCATCAGTGTTAGAGCTAAAATGAGCATGTTTAAAGTGATTTTCATGCTTCCAGGGGCCCTAAACACAAGATTTATGGAATGGTTAAAAGTGCATGAAAATGGCCAATTTACTCACTCTGAGTTCTCAAAAAGGGTTTCTTCACCCCGGGAAGTGAATTAAACACCATTTGGAGGCATTTAATGTTCGAGCAAAAACGGCTGATTTTCGACAAAAGAGATAACACCCCCCCATTACGTCATGCTTCAGAAATGTGGAAAATGGTCCGTTTTCAAAGGTTTTATTTTTGAACGTCAGTTCACATTTGTAGGTGGATCATCAGTGTTAGAGCTAAAATTAGCATGTTTAAAGTGATTTTCATGCTTCCAGGGGCTCGGGAAGTGAATTAAATACCATTTGGAGGCATTTAATGTTCAAGCAAAAACGGCTGATTTTCGACAAAAGAGATAACACCCCCCCATTACGTCATGCTTCAGAAATGTGGAAAATGGTCCGTTTTCAAATGTTTTATTTTTGAACGTCAGTTCACATTTGTAGGTGGATCATCAGTGTTAGAGCTAAAATTAGCATGTTTAAAGTGATTTTCATGCTTCCAGGGGCCCTAAACACAAGATTTATGGAATGGTTAAAAGTGCATGAAAATGGCCAATTTACTCACTCTGAGTTCTCAAAAAGGGTTTCTTCACCCCGGGAAGTGAATTAAATACTATTTGGAGGCATTTAATGTTCGAGCAAAAACGGCTGATTTTCGACAAAAGAGATAACACCCCCCCATTACGTCATGCTTCAGAAATGTGGAAAATGGTCCGTTTTCAAATGTTTTATTTTTGAACGTCAGTTCACATTTGTAGGTGGATCATCAGTGTTAGAGCTAAAATTAGCATGTTTAAAGTGATTTTCATGCTTCCAGGGGCTCGGGAAGTGAATTAAATACCATTTGGAGGCATTTAATGTTCAAGCAAAAACGGCTGATTTTCGACAAAAGAGATAACACCCCCCCATTACGTCATGCTTCAGAAATGTGGAAAATGGTCCGTTTTCAAATGTTTTATTTTTGAACGTCAGTTCACATTTGTAGGTGGATCATCAGTGTTAGAGCTAAAATTAGCATGTTTAAAGTGATTTTCATGCTTCCAGGGGCCCTAAACACAAGATTTATGGAATGGTTAAAAGTGCATGAAAATGGCCAATTTACTCACTCTGAGTTCTCAAAAAGGGTTTCTTCACCCCGGGAAGTGAATTAAATACTATTTGGAGGCATTTAATGTTCGAGCAAAAACGGCTGATTTTCGACAAAAGAGATAACACCCCCCCCATTACGTCATGCTTCAGAAATGTGGAAAATGGTCCGTTTTCAAATGTTTTATTTTTGAACGTCAGTTCACATTTGTAGGTGGATCATCAGTGTTAGAGCTAAAATGAGCATGTTTAAAGTGATTTTCATGCTTCCAGGGGCCCTAAACACAAGATTTATGGAATGGTTAAAAGTGCATGAAAATGGCCAATTTACTCACTCTGAGTTCTCAAAAAGGGTTTCTTCACCCCGGGAAGTGAATTAAATACCATTTGGAGGCATTTAATGTTCGAGCAAAAACGGCTGATTTTCGACAAAAGAGATAACACCCCCCCATTACATCATGCTTCAGAAATGTGGAAAATGGTCCGTTTTCAAATGTTTTATTTTTGAACGTCAGTTCACATTTGTAGGTGGATCATCAGTGTTAGAGCTAAAATTAGCATGTTTAAAGTGATTTTCATGCTTCCAGGGGCTCGGGAAGTGAATTAAATACCATTTGGAGGCATTTAATGTTCAAGCAAAAACGGCTGATTTTCGACAAAAGAGATAACACCCCCCCATTACGTCATGCTTCAGAAATGTGGAAAATGGTCCGTTTTCAAATGTTTTATTTTTGAACGTCAGTTCACATTTGTAGGTGGATCATCAGTGTTAGAGCTAAAATTAGCATGTTTAAAGTGATTTTCATGCTTCCAGGGGCCCTAAACACAAGATTTATGGAATGGTTAAAAGTGCATGAAAATGGCCAATTTACTCACTCTGAGTTCTCAAAAAGGGTTTCTTCACCCCGGGAAGTGAATTAAATACCATTTGGAGGCATTTAATGTTCGAGCAAAAACGGCTGATTTTCGACAAAAGAGATAACACCCCCCCATTACGTCATGCTTCAGAAATGTGGAAAATGGTCCGTTTTCAAATGTTTTATTTTTGAACGTCAGTTAGCATTTGTAGGTGGATCATCAGTGTTAGAGCTAAAATTAGCATGTTTAAAGTGATTTTCATGCTTCCAGGGGCCCTAAACACAAGATTTATGGAATGGTTAAAAGTGCATGAAAATGGCCAATTTACTCACTCTGAGTTCTCAAAAAGGGTTTCTTCACCCCGGGAAGTGAATTAAATACTATTTGGAGGCATTTAATGTTCGAGCAAAAACGGCTGATTTTTGACAAAAGAGATAACACCCCCCATTACGTCATGCTTCAGAAATGTGGAAAATGGTCCGTTTTCAAATGTTTTATTTTTGAACGTCAGTTCACATTTGTAGGTGGATCATCAGTGTTAGAGCTAAAATTAGCATGTTTAAAGTGATTTTCATGCTTCCAGGGGCTCGGGAAGTAAATTAAATACCATTTGGAGGCATTTAATGTTCAAGCAAAAACGGCTGATTTTCGACAAAAGAGATAACACCCCCCCATTACGTCATGCTTCAGAAATGTGGAAAATGGTCCGTTTTCAAATGTTTTATTTTTGAACGTCAGTTCACATTTGTAGGTGGATCATCAGTGTTAGAGCTAAAATTAGCATGTTTAAAGTGATTTTCATGCTTCCACGGGCCCTAAACACAAGATTTATGGAATGGTTAAAAGTGCATGAAAATGGCCAATTTACTCACTCTGAGTTCTCAAAAAGGGTTTCTTCACCCCGGGAAGTGAATTAAATACTATTTGGAGGCATTTAATGTTCGAGCAAAAACGGCTGATTTTCGACAAAAGAGATAACACCCCCCCATTACGTCATGCTTCAGAAATGTGGAAAATGGTCCGTTTTCAAATGTTTTATTTTTGAACGTCAGTTCACATTTGTAGGTGGATCATCAGTGTTAGAGCTAAAATGAGCATGTTTAAAGTGATTTTCATGCTTCCAGGGGCCCTAAACACAAGATTTATGGAATGGTTAAAAGTGCATGAAAATGGCCAATTTACTCACTCTGAGTTCTCAAAAAGGGTTTCTTCACCCCGGGAAGTGAATTAAACACCATTTGGAGGCATTTAATGTTCGAGCAAAAACGGCTGATTTTCGACAAAAGAGATAACACCCCCCCATTACGTCATGCTTCAGAAATGTGGAAAATGGTCCGTTTTCAAAGGTTTTATTTTTGAACGTCAGTTCACATTTGTAGGTGGATCATCAGTGTTAGAGCTAAAATTAGCATGTTTAAAGTGATTTTCATGCTTCCAGGGGCTCGGGAAGTGAATTAAATACCATTTGGAGGCATTTAATGTTCAAGCAAAAACGGCTGATTTTCGACAAAAGAGATAACACCCCCCCATTACGTCATGCTTCAGAAATGTGGAAAATGGTCCGTTTTCAAATGTTTTATTTTTGAACGTCAGTTCACATTTGTAGGTGGATCATCAGTGTTAGAGCTAAAATTAGCATGTTTAAAGTGATTTTCATGCTTCCAGGGGCCCTAAACACAAGATTTATGGAATGGTTAAAAGTGCATGAAAATGGCCAATTTACTCACTCTGAGTTCTCAAAAAGGGTTTCTTCACCCCGGGAAGTGAATTAAATACTATTTGGAGGCATTTAATGTTCGAGCAAAAACGGCTGATTTTCGACAAAAGAGATAACACCCCCCCATTACGTCATGCTTCAGAAATGTGGAAAATGGTCCGTTTTCAAATGTTTTATTTTTGAACGTCAGTTCACATTTGTAGGTGGATCATCAGTGTTAGAGCTAAAATTAGCATGTTTAAAGTGATTTTCATGCTTCCAGGGGCTCGGGAAGTGAATTAAATACCATTTGGAGGCATTTAATGTTCAAGCAAAAACGGCTGATTTTCGACAAAAGAGATAACACCCCCCCATTACGTCATGCTTCAGAAATGTGGAAAATGGTCCGTTTTCAAATGTTTTATTTTTGAACGTCAGTTCACATTTGTAGGTGGATCATCAGTGTTAGAGCTAAAATTAGCATGTTTAAAGTGATTTTCATGCTTCCAGGGGCCCTAAACACAAGATTTATGGAATGGTTAAAAGTGCATGAAAATGGCCAATTTACTCACTCTGAGTTCTCAAAAAGGGTTTCTTCACCCCGGGAAGTGAATTAAATACTATTTGGAGGCATTTAATGTTCGAGCAAAAACGGCTGATTTTCGACAAAAGAGATAACACCCCCCCATTACGTCATGCTTCAGAAATGTGGAAAATGGTCCGTTTTCAAATGTTTTATTTTTGAACGTCAGTTCACATTTGTAGGTGGATCATCAGTGTTAGAGCTAAAATGAGCATGTTTAAAGTGATTTTCATGCTTCCAGGGGCCCTAAACACAAGATTTATGGAATGGTTAAAAGTGCATGAAAATGGCCAATTTACTCACTCTGAGTTCTCAAAAAGGGTTTCTTCACCCCGGGAAGTGAATTAAATACCATTTGGAGGCATTTAATGTTCGAGCAAAAACGGCTGATTTTCGACAAAAGAGATAACACCCCCCCATTACATCATGCTTCAGAAATGTGGAAAATGGTCCGTTTTCAAATGTTTTATTTTTGAACGTCAGTTCACATTTGTAGGTGGATCATCAGTGTTAGAGCTAAAATTAGCATGTTTAAAGTGATTTTCATGCTTCCAGGGGCTCGGGAAGTGAATTAAATACCATTTGGAGGCATTTAATGTTCAAGCAAAAACGGCTGATTTTCGACAAAAGAGATAACACCCCCCCCATTACGTCATGCTTCAGAAATGTGGAAAATGGTCCGTTTTCAAATGTTTTATTTTTGAACGTCAGTTCACATTTGTAGGTGGATCATCAGTGTTAGAGCTAAAATTAGCATGTTTAAAGTGATTTTCATGCTTCCAGGGGCCCTAAACACAAGATTTATGGAATGGTTAAAAGTGCATGAAAATGGCCAATTTACTCACTCTGAGTTCTCAAAAAGGGTTTCTTCACCCCGGGAAGTGAATTAAATACCATTTGGAGGCATTTAATGTTCGAGCAAAAACGGCTGATTTTCGACAAAAGAGATAACACCCCCCCATTACGTCATGCTTCAGAAATGTGGAAAATGGTCCGTTTTCAAATGTTTTATTTTTGAACGTCAGTTAGCATTTGTAGGTGGATCATCAGTGTTAGAGCTAAAATTAGCATGTTTAAAGTGATTGTCATGCTTCCAGGGGCTCGGGAAGTGAATTAAATACTATTTGGAGGCATTTAATGTTCAAGCAAAAACGGCTGATTTTCGACAAAAGAGATAACACCCCCCCCATTACGTCATGCTTCAGAAATGTTGAAAATGGTCCGTTTTCAAATGTTTTATTTTTGAACGTCAGTTCACATTTGTAGGTGGATCATCAGTGTTAGAGCTAAAATTAGCATGTTTAAAGTGATTTTCATGCTTCCAGGGGCCCTAAACACAAGATTTATGGAATGGTTAAAAGTGCATGAAAATGGCCAATTTACTCACTCTGAGTTCTCAAAAAGGGTTTCTTCACCCCGGGAAGTGAATTAAATACTATTTGGAGGCATTTAATGTTCGAGCAAAAACGGCTGATTTTTGACAAAAGAGATAACACCCCCCCATTACGTCATGCTTCAGAAATGTGGAAAATGGTCCGTTTTCAAATGTTTTATTTTTGAACGTCAGTTCACATTTGTAGGTGGATCATCAGTGTTAGAGCTAAAATTAGCATGTTTAAAGTGATTTTCATGCTTCCAGGGGCTCGGGAAGTGAATTAAATACCATTTGGAGGCATTTAATGTTCAAGAAAAAACGGCTGATTTTCGACAAAAGAGATAACACCCCCCCATTACGTCATGCTTCAGAAATGTGGAAAATGGTCCGTTTTCAAATGTTTTATTTTTGAACGTCAGTTCACATTTGTAGGTGGATCATCAGTGTTAGAGCTAAAATGAGCATGTTTAAAGTGATTTTCATGCTTCCAGGGGCCCTAAACACAAGATTTATGGAATGGTTAAAAGTGCATGAAAATGGCCAATTTACTCACTCTGAGTTCTCAAAAAGGGTTTCTTCACCCCGGGAAGTGAATTAAATACTATTTGGAGGCATTTAATGTTCGAGCAAAAACGGCTGATTTTTGACAAAAGAGATAACACCCCCCATTACGTCATGCTTCAGAAATGTGGAAAATGGTCCGTTTTCAAATGTTTTATTTTTGAACGTCAGTTCACATTTGTAGGTGGATCATCAGTGTTAGAGCTAAAATTAGCATGTTTAAAGTGATTTTCATGCTTCCAGGGGCTCGGGAAGTAAATTAAATACCATTTGGAGGCATTTAATGTTCAAGCAAAAACGGCTGATTTTCGACAAAAGAGATAACACCCCCCCATTACGTCATGCTTCAGAAATGTGGAAAATGGTCCGTTTTCAAATGTTTTATTTTTGAACGTCAGTTCACATTTGTAGGTGGATCATCAGTGTTAGAGCTAAAATTAGCATGTTTAAAGTGATTTTCATGCTTCCAGGGGCCCTAAACACAAGATTTATGGAATGGTTAAAAGTGCATGAAAATGGCCAATTTACTCACTCTGAGTTCTCAAAAAGGGTTTCTTCACCCCGGGAAGTGAATTAAATACTATTTGGAGGCATTTAATGTTCGAGCAAAAACGGCTGATTTTCGACAAAAGAGATAACACCCCCCCATTACGTCATGCTTCAGAAATGTGGAAAATGGTCCGTTTTCAAATGTTTTATTTTTGAACGTCAGTTCACATTTGTAGGTGGATCATCAGTGTTAGAGCTAAAATGAGCATGTTTAAAGTGATTTTCATGCTTCCAGGGGCCCTAAACACAAGATTTATGGAATGGTTAAAAGTGCATGAAAATGGCCAATTTACTCACTCTGAGTTCTCAAAAAGGGTTTCTTCACCCCGGGAAGTGAATTAAACACCATTTGGAGGCATTTAATGTTCGAGCAAAAACGGCTGATTTTCGACAAAAGAGATAACACCCCCCCATTACGTCATGCTTCAGAAATGTGGAAAATGGTCCGTTTTCAAAGGTTTTATTTTTGAACGTCAGTTCACATTTGTAGGTGGATCATCAGTGTTAGAGCTAAAATTAGCATGTTTAAAGTGATTTTCATGCTTCCAGGGGCTCGGGAAGTGAATTAAATACCATTTGGAGGCATTTAATGTTCAAGCAAAAACGGCTGATTTTCGACAAAAGAGATAACACCCCACCATTACGTCATGCTTCAGAAATGTGGAAAATGGTCCGTTTTCAAATGTTTTATTTTTGAACGTCAGTTCACATTTGTAGGTGGATCATCAGTGTTAGAGCTAAAATTAGCATGTTTAAAGTGATTTTCATGCTTCCAGGGGCCCTAAACACAAGATTTATGGAATGGTTAAAAGTGCATGAAAATGGCCAATTTACTCACTCTGAGTTCTCAAAAAGGGTTTCTTCACCCCGGGAAGTGAATTAAATACTATTTGGAGGCATTTAATGTTCGAGCAAAAACGGCTGATTTTCGACAAAAGAGATAACACCCCCCCATTACGTCATGCTTCAGAAATGTGGAAAATGGTCCGTTTTCAAATGTTTTATTTTTGAACGTCAGTTCACATTTGTAGGTGGATCATCAGTGTTAGAGCTAAAATTAGCATGTTTAAAGTGATTTTCATGCTTCCAGGGGCTCGGGAAGTGAATTAAATACCATTTGGAGGCATTTAATGTTCAAGCAAAAACGGCTGATTTTCGACAAAAGAGATAACACCCCCCCATTAAGTCATGCTTCAGAAATGTGGAAAATGGTCCGTTTTCAAATGTTTTATTTTTGAACGTCAGTTCACATTTGTAGGTGGATCATCAGTGTTAGAGCTAAAATTAGCATGTTTAAAGTGATTTTCATGCTTCCAGGGGCCCTAAACACAAGATTTATGGAATGGTTAAAAGTGCATGAAAATGGCCAATTTACTCACTCTGAGTTCTCAAAAAGGGTTTCTTCACCCCGGGAAGTGAATTAAATACTATTTGGAGGCATTTAATGTTCGAGCAAAAACGGCTGATTTTCGACAAAAGAGATAACACCCCCCCATTACGTCATGCTTCAGAAATGTGGAAAATGGTCCGTTTTCAAATGTTTTATTTTTGAACGTCAGTTCACATTTGTAGGTGGATCATCAGTGTTAGAGCTAAAATGAGCATGTTTAAAGTGATTTTCATGCTTCCAGGGGCCCTAAACACAAGATTTATGGAATGGTTAAAAGTGCATGAAAATGGCCAATTTACTCACTCTGAGTTCTCAAAAAGGGTTTCTTCACCCCGGGAAGTGAATTAAATACCATTTGGAGGCATTTAATGTTCGAGCAAAAACGGCTGATTTTCGACAAAAGAGATAACACCCCCCCATTACATCATGCTTCAGAAATGTGGAAAATGGTCCGTTTTCAAATGTTTTATTTTTGAACGTCAGTTCACATTTGTAGGTGGATCATCAGTGTTAGAGCTAAAATTAGCATGTTTAAAGTGATTTTCATGCTTCCAGGGGCTCGGGAAGTGAATTAAATACCATTTGGAGGCATTTAATGTTCAAGCAAAAACGGCTGATTTTCGACAAAAGAGATAACACCCCCCCATTACGTCATGCTTCAGAAATGTGGAAAATGGTCCGTTTTCAAATGTTTTATTTTTGAACGTCAGTTCACATTTGTAGGTGGATCATCAGTGTTAGAGCTAAAATTAGCATGTTTAAAGTGATTTTCATGCTTCCAGGGGCCCTAAACACAAGATTTATGGAATGGTTAAAAGTGCATGAAAATGGCCAATTTACTCACTCTGAGTTCTCAAAAAGGGTTTCTTCACCCCGGGAAGTGAATTAAATACCATTTGGAGGCATTTAATGTTCGAGCAAAAACGGCTGATTTTCGACAAAAGAGATAACACCCCCCCATTACGTCATGCTTCAGAAATGTGGAAAATGGTCCGTTTTCAAATGTTTTATTTTTGAACGTCAGTTAGCATTTGTAGGTGGATCATCAGTGTTAGAGCTAAAATTAGCATGTTTAAAGTGATTTTCATGCTTCCAGGGGCCCTAAACACAAGATTTATGGAATGGTTAAAAGTGCATGAAAATGGCCAATTTACTCACTCTGAGTTCTCAAAAAGGGTTTCTTCACCCCGGGAAGTGAATTAAATACTATTTGGAGGCATTTAATGTTCGAGCAAAAACGGCTGATTTTTGACAAAAGAGATAACACCCCCCATTACGTCATGCTTCAGAAATGTGGAAAATGGTCCGTTTTCAAATGTTTTATTTTTGAACGTCAGTTCACATTTGTAGGTGGATCATCAGTGTTAGAGCTAAAATTAGCATGTTTAAAGTGATTTTCATGCTTCCAGGGGCTCGGGAAGTAAATTAAATACCATTTGGAGGCATTTAATGTTCAAGCAAAAACGGCTGATTTTCGACAAAAGAGATAACACCCCCCCATTACGTCATGCTTCAGAAATGTGGAAAATGGTCCGTTTTCAAATGTTTTATTTTTGAACGTCAGTTCACATTTGTAGGTGGATCATCAGTGTTAGAGCTAAAATTAGCATGTTTAAAGTGATTTTCATGCTTCCACGGGCCCTAAACACAAGATTTATGGAATGGTTAAAAGTGCATGAAAATGGCCAATTTACTCACTCTGAGTTCTCAAAAAGGGTTTCTTCACCCCGGGAAGTGAATTAAATACTATTTGGAGGCATTTAATGTTCGAGCAAAAACGGCTGATTTTCGACAAAAGAGATAACACCCCCCCATTACGTCATGCTTCAGAAATGTGGAAAATGGTCCGTTTTCAAATGTTTTATTTTTGAACGTCAGTTCACATTTGTAGGTGGATCATCAGTGTTAGAGCTAAAATGAGCATGTTTAAAGTGATTTTCATGCTTCCAGGGGCCCTAAACACAAGATTTATGGAATGGTTAAAAGTGCATGAAAATGGCCAATTTACTCACTCTGAGTTCTCAAAAAGGGTTTCTTCACCCCGGGAAGTGAATTAAACACCATTTGGAGGCATTTAATGTTCGAGCAAAAACGGCTGATTTTCGACAAAAGAGATAACACCCCCCCATTACGTCATGCTTCAGAAATGTGGAAAATGGTCCGTTTTCAAAGGTTTTATTTTTGAACGTCAGTTCACATTTGTAGGTGGATCATCAGTGTTAGAGCTAAAATTAGCATGTTTAAAGTGATTTTCATGCTTCCAGGGGCTCGGGAAGTGAATTAAATACCATTTGGAGGCATTTAATGTTCAAGCAAAAACGGCTGATTTTCGACAAAAGAGATAACACCCCCCCATTACGTCATGCTTCAGAAATGTGGAAAATGGTCCGTTTTCAAATGTTTTATTTTTGAACGTCAGTTCACATTTGTAGGTGGATCATCAGTGTTAGAGCTAAAATTAGCATGTTTAAAGTGATTTTCATGCTTCCAGGGGCCCTAAACACAAGATTTATGGAATGGTTAAAAGTGCATGAAAATGGCCAATTTACTCACTCTGAGTTCTCAAAAAGGGTTTCTTCACCCCGGGAAGTGAATTAAATACTATTTGGAGGCATTTAATGTTCGAGCAAAAACGGCTGATTTTCGACAAAAGAGATAACACCCCCCCATTACGTCATGCTTCAGAAATGTGGAAAATGGTCCGTTTTCAAATGTTTTATTTTTGAACGTCAGTTCACATTTGTAGGTGGATCATCAGTGTTAGAGCTAAAATTAGCATGTTTAAAGTGATTTTCATGCTTCCAGGGGCTCGGGAAGTGAATTAAATACCATTTGGAGGCATTTAATGTTCAAGCAAAAACGGCTGATTTTCGACAAAAGAGATAACACCCCCCCATTACGTCATGCTTCAGAAATGTGGAAAATGGTCCGTTTTCAAATGTTTTATTTTTGAACGTCAGTTCACATTTGTAGGTGGATCATCAGTGTTAGAGCTAAAATTAGCATGTTTAAAGTGATTTTCATGCTTCCAGGGGCCCTAAACACAAGATTTATGGAATGGTTAAAAGTGCATGAAAATGGCCAATTTACTCACTCTGAGTTCTCAAAAAGGGTTTCTTCACCCCGGGAAGTGAATTAAATACTATTTGGAGGCATTTAATGTTCGAGCAAAAACGGCTGATTTTCGACAAAAGAGATAACACCCCCCCATTACGTCATGCTTCAGAAATGTGGAAAATGGTCCGTTTTCAAATGTTTTATTTTTGAACGTCAGTTCACATTTGTAGGTGGATCATCAGTGTTAGAGCTAAAATGAGCATGTTTAAAGTGATTTTCATGCTTCCAGGGGCCCTAAACACAAGATTTATGGAATGGTTAAAAGTGCATGAAAATGGCCAATTTACTCACTCTGAGTTCTCAAAAAGGGTTTCTTCACCCCGGGAAGTGAATTAAATACCATTTGGAGGCATTTAATGTTCGAGCAAAAACGGCTGATTTTCGACAAAAGAGATAACACCCCCCCATTACATCATGCTTCAGAAATGTGGAAAATGGTCCGTTTTCAAATGTTTTATTTTTGAACGTCAGTTCACATTTGTAGGTGGATCATCAGTGTTAGAGCTAAAATTAGCATGTTTAAAGTGATTTTCATGCTTCCAGGGGCTCGGGAAGTGAATTAAATACCATTTGGAGGCATTTAATGTTCAAGCAAAAACGGCTGATTTTCGACAAAAGAGATAACACCCCCCCCATTACGTCATGCTTCAGAAATGTGGAAAATGGTCCGTTTTCAAATGTTTTATTTTTGAACGTCAGTTCACATTTGTAGGTGGATCATCAGTGTTAGAGCTAAAATTAGCATGTTTAAAGTGATTTTCATGCTTCCAGGGGCCCTAAACACAAGATTTATGGAATGGTTAAAAGTGCATGAAAATGGCCAATTTACTCACTCTGAGTTCTCAAAAAGGGTTTCTTCACCCCGGGAAGTGAATTAAATACCATTTGGAGGCATTTAATGTTCGAGCAAAAACGGCTGATTTTCGACAAAAGAGATAACACCCCCCCATTACGTCATGCTTCAGAAATGTGGAAAATGGTCCGTTTTCAAATGTTTTATTTTTGAACGTCAGTTAGCATTTGTAGGTGGATCATCAGTGTTAGAGCTAAAATTAGCATGTTTAAAGTGATTGTCATGCTTCCAGGGGCTCGGGAAGTGAATTAAATACTATTTGGAGGCATTTAATGTTCAAGCAAAAACGGCTGATTTTCGACAAAAGAGATAACACCCCCCCCATTACGTCATGCTTCAGAAATGTTGAAAATGGTCCGTTTTCAAATGTTTTATTTTTGAACGTCAGTTCACATTTGTAGGTGGATCATCAGTGTTAGAGCTAAAATTAGCATGTTTAAAGTGATTTTCATGCTTCCAGGGGCCCTAAACACAAGATTTATGGAATGGTTAAAAGTGCATGAAAATGGCCAATTTACTCACTCTGAGTTCTCAAAAAGGGTTTCTTCACCCCGGGAAGTGAATTAAATACTATTTGGAGGCATTTAATGTTCGAGCAAAAACGGCTGATTTTTGACAAAAGAGATAACACCCCCCCATTACGTCATGCTTCAGAAATGTGGAAAATGGTCCGTTTTCAAATGTTTTATTTTTGAACGTCAGTTCACATTTGTAGGTGGATCATCAGTGTTAGAGCTAAAATTAGCATGTTTAAAGTGATTTTCATGCTTCCAGGGGCTCGGGAAGTGAATTAAATACCATTTGGAGGCATTTAATGTTCAAGAAAAAACGGCTGATTTTCGACAAAAGAGATAACACCCCCCCATTACGTCATGCTTCAGAAATGTGGAAAATGGTCCGTTTTCAAATGTTTTATTTTTGAACGTCAGTTCACATTTGTAGGTGGATCATCAGTGTTAGAGCTAAAATGAGCATGTTTAAAGTGATTTTCATGCTTCCAGGGGCCCTAAACACAAGATTTATGGAATGGTTAAAAGTGCATGAAAAAGGCCAATTTACTCACTCTGAGTTCTCAAAAAGGGTTTCTTCACCCCGGGAAGTGAATTAAACACCATTTGGAGGCATTTAATGTTCGAGCAAAAACGGCTGATTTTCGACAAAAGAGATAACACCCCCCCATTACGTCATGCTTCAGAAATGTGGAAAATGGTCCGTTTTCAAACGTTTTATTTTTGAACGTCAGTTCACATTTGTAGGTGGATCATCAGTGTTAGAGCTAAAATTAGCATGTTTAAAGTGATTTTCATGCTTCCAGGGGCTCGGGAAGTGAATTAAATACCATTTGGAGGCATTTAATGTTCAAGCAAAAACGGCTGATTTTCGACAAAAGAGATAACACCCCCCCCCCATTACGTCATGCTTCAGAAATGTGGAAAATGGTCCGTTTTCAAATGTTTTATTTTTGAACGTCAGTTCACATTTGTAGGTGGATCATCAGTGTTAGAGCTAAAATTAGCATGTTTAAAGTGATTTTCATGCTTCCAGGGGCCCTAAACACAAGATTTATGGAATGGTTAAAAGTGCATGAAAATGGCCAATTTACTCACTCTGAGTTCTCAAAAAGGGTTTCTTCACCCCGGGAAGTGAATTAAATACTATTTGGAGGCATTTAATGTTCGAGCAAAAACGGCTGATTTTCGACAAAAGAGATAACACCCCCCCATTACGTCATGCTTCAGAAATGTGGAAAATGGTCCGTTTTCAAATGTTTTATTTTTGAACGTCAGTTCACATTTGTAGGTGGATCATCAGTGTTAGAGCTAAAATGAGCATGTTTAAAGTGATTTTCATGCTTCCAGGGGCCCTAAACACAAGATTTATGGAATGGTTAAAAGTGCATGAAAATGGCCAATTTACTCACTCTGAGATCTCAAAAAGGGTTTCTTCACCCCGGGAAGTGAATTAAATACCATTTGGAGGCATTTAATGTTCGAGCAAAAACGGCTGATTTTCGACAAAAGAGATAACGCCCCCCCATTACGTCATGCTTCAGAAATGTGGAAAATGGTCCGTTTTCAAATGTTTTATTTTTGAACGTCAGTTCACATTTGTAGGTGGATCATCAGTGTTAGAGCTAAAATTAGCATGTTTAAAGTGATTTTCATGCTTCCAGGGGCTCGGGAAGTGAATTAAATACCATTTGGAGGCATTTAATGTTCAAGCAAAAACGGCTGATTTTCGACAAAAGAGATAACACCCCCCCATTACGTCATGCTTCAGAAATGTGGAAAATGGTCCATTTTCAAATGTTTTATTTTTGAACGTCAGTTCACATTTGTAGGTGGATCATCAGTGTTAGAGCTAAAATTAGCATGTTTAAAGTGATTTTCATGCTTCCAGGGGCTCGGGAAGTGAATTAAATACCATTTGGAGGCATTTAATGTTCAAGCAAAAACGGCTGATTTTCGACAAAAGAGATAACACCCCCCCATTACGTCATGCTTCTGAAATGTGGAAAATGGTCCGTTTTCAAATGTTTTATTTTTGAACGTCAGTTCACATTTGTAGGTGGATCATCAGTGTTAGAGCTAAAATTAGCATGTTTAAAGTGATTTTCATGCTTCCAGGGGCCCTAAACACAAGATTTATGGAATGGTTAAAAGTGCATGAAAATGGCCAATTTACTCACTCTGAGTTCTCAAAAAGGGTTTCTTCACCCCGGGAAGTGAATTAAATACTATTTGGAGGCATTTAATGTTCGAGCAAAAACGGCTGATTTTTGACAAAAGAGATAACACCCCCCCATTACGTCATGCTTCAGAAATGTGGAAAATGGCCGTTTTCAAATGTTTTATTTTTGAACGTCAGTTCACATTTGTAGGTGGATCATCAGTGTTAGAGCTAAAATTAGCATGTTTAAAGTGATTTTCATGCTTCCAGGGGCTCGGGAAGTGAATTAAATACCATTTGGAGGCATTTAATGTTCAAGCAAAAACGGCTGATTTTCGACAAAAGAGATAACACCCCCCCATTACGTCATGCTTCAGAAATGTGGAAAATGGTCAGTTTTCAAATGTTTTATTTTTGAACGTCAGTTCACATTTGTAGGTGGATCATCAGTGTTAGAGCTAAAATTAGCATGTTTAAAGTGATTTTCATGCTTCCAGGGGCCCTAAACACAAGATTTATGGAATGGTTAAAAGTGCATGAAAATGGCCAATTTACTCACTCTGAGTTCTCAAAAAGGGTTTCTTCACCCCGGGAAGTGAATTAAATACTATTTGGAGGCATTTAATGTTCGAGCAAAAACGGCTGATTTTTGACAAAAGAGATAACACCCCCCCATTACGTCATGCTTCAGAAATGTGGAAAATGGTCCGTTTTCAAATATTTTATTTTTGAACGTCAGTTCTCATTTGTAGGTGGATCATCAGTGTTAGAGCTAAAATTAGCATGTTTAAAGTGATTTTCATGCTTCCAGGGGCTCGGGAAGTGAATTAAATACCATTTGGAGGCATTTAATGTTCAAGCAAAAACGGCTGATTTTCGACAAAAGAGATAACACCCCCCCATTACGTCATGCTTCAGAAATGTGGAAAATGGTCCGTTTTCAAATGTTTTATTTTTGAACGTCAGTTCACATTTGTAGGTGGATCATCAGTGTTAGAGCTAAAATTAGCATGTTTAAAGTGATTTTCATGCTTCCAGGGGCCCTAAACACAAGATTTATGGAATGGTTAAAAGTGCATGAAAATGGCCAATTTACTCACTCTGAGTTCTCAAAAAGGGTTTCTTCACCCCGGGAAGTGAATTAAATACCATTTGGAGGCATTTAATGTTCGAGCAAAAACGGCTGATTTTCGACAAAAGAGATAACACCCCCCCATTACGTCATGCTTCAGAAATGTGGAAAATGGTCCGTTTTCAAATGTTTTATTTTTGAACGTCAGTTAGCATTTGTAGGTGGATCATCAGTGTTAGAGCTAAAATTAGCATGTTTAAAGTGATTGTCATGCTTCCAGGGGCTCGGGAAGTGAATTAAATACCATTTGGAGGCATTTAATGTTCAAGCAAAAACGGCTGATTTTTGACAAAAGAGATAACACCCCCCCATTACGTCATGCTTCAGAAATGTTGAAAATGGTCCGTTTTCAAATGTTTTATTTTTGAACGTCAGTTCACATTTGTAGGTGGATCATCAGTGTTAGAGCTAAAATTAGCATGTTTAAAGTGATTTTCATGCTTCCAGGGGCCCTAAACACAAGATTTATGGAATGGTTAAAAGTGCATGAAAATGGCCAATTTACTCACTCTGAGTTCTCAAAAAGGGTTTCTTCACCCCGGGAAGTGAATTAAATACTATTTGGAGGCATTTAATGTTCGAGCAAAAACGGCTGATTTTTGACAAAAGAGATAACACCCCCCATTACGTCATGCTTCAGAAATGTGGAAAATGGTCCGTTTTCAAATGTTTTATTTTTGAACGTCAGTTCACATTTGTAGGTGGATCATCAGTGTTAGAGCTAAAATTAGCATGTTTAAAGTGATTTTCATGCTTCCAGGGGCTCGGGAAGTAAATTAAATACCATTTGGAGGCATTTAATGTTCAAGCAAAAACGGCTGATTTTCGACAAAAGAGATAACACCCCCCCATTACGTCATGCTTCAGAAATGTGGAAAATGGTCCGTTTTCAAATGTTTTATTTTTGAACGTCAGTTCACATTTGTAGGTGGATCATCAGTGTTAGAGCTAAAATTAGCATGTTTAAAGTGATTTTCATGCTTCCAGGGGCCCTAAACACAAGATTTATGGAATGGTTAAAAGTGCATGAAAATGGCCAATTTACTCACTCTGAGTTCTCAAAAAGGGTTTCTTCACCCCGGGAAGTGAATTAAATACTATTTGGAGGCATTTAATGTTCGAGCAAAAACGGCTGATTTTCGACAAAAGAGATAACACCCCCCCATTACGTCATGCTTCAGAAATGTGGAAAATGGTCCGTTTTCAAATGTTTTATTTTTGAACGTCAGTTCACATTTGTAGGTGGATCATCAGTGTTAGAGCTAAAATGAGCATGTTTAAAGTGATTTTCATGCTTCCAGGGGCCCTAAACACAAGATTTATGGAATGGTTAAAAGTGCATGAAAATGGCCAATTTACTCACTCTGAGTTCTCAAAAAGGGTTTCTTCACCCCGGGAAGTGAATTAAACACCATTTGGAGGCATTTAATGTTCGAGCAAAAACGGCTGATTTTCGACAAAAGAGATAACACCCCCCCATTACGTCATGCTTCAGAAATGTGGAAAATGGTCCGTTTTCAAAGGTTTTATTTTTGAACGTCAGTTCACATTTGTAGGTGGATCATCAGTGTTAGAGCTAAAATTAGCATGTTTAAAGTGATTTTCATGCTTCCAGGGGCTCGGGAAGTGAATTAAATACCATTTGGAGGCATTTAATGTTCAAGCAAAAACGGCTGATTTTCGACAAAAGAGATAACACCCCCCCATTACGTCATGCTTCAGAAATGTGGAAAATGGTCCGTTTTCAAATGTTTTATTTTTGAACGTCAGTTCACATTTGTAGGTGGATCATCAGTGTTAGAGCTAAAATTAGCATGTTTAAAGTGATTTTCATGCTTCCAGGGGCCCTAAACACAAGATTTATGGAATGGTTAAAAGTGCATGAAAATGGCCAATTTACTCACTCTGAGTTCTCAAAAAGGGTTTCTTCACCCCGGGAAGTGAATTAAATACTATTTGGAGGCATTTAATGTTCGAGCAAAAACGGCTGATTTTCGACAAAAGAGATAACACCCCCCCATTACGTCATGCTTCAGAAATGTGGAAAATGGTCCGTTTTCAAATGTTTTATTTTTGAACGTCAGTTCACATTTGTAGGTGGATCATCAGTGTTAGAGCTAAAATTAGCATGTTTAAAGTGATTTTCATGCTTCCAGGGGCTCGGGAAGTGAATTAAATACCATTTGGAGGCATTTAATGTTCAAGCAAAAACGGCTGATTTTCGACAAAAGAGATAACACCCCCCCATTACGTCATGCTTCAGAAATGTGGAAAATGGTCCGTTTTCAAATGTTTTATTTTTGAACGTCAGTTCACATTTGTAGGTGGATCATCAGTGTTAGAGCTAAAATTAGCATGTTTAAAGTGATTTTCATGCTTCCAGGGGCCCTAAACACAAGATTTATGGAATGGTTAAAAGTGCATGAAAATGGCCAATTTACTCACTCTGAGTTCTCAAAAAGGGTTTCTTCACCCCGGGAAGTGAATTAAATACTATTTGGAGGCATTTAATGTTCGAGCAAAAACGGCTGATTTTCGACAAAAGAGATAACACCCCCCCATTACGTCATGCTTCAGAAATGTGGAAAATGGTCCGTTTTCAAATGTTTTATTTTTGAACGTCAGTTCACATTTGTAGGTGGATCATCAGTGTTAGAGCTAAAATGAGCATGTTTAAAGTGATTTTCATGCTTCCAGGGGCCCTAAACACAAGATTTATGGAATGGTTAAAAGTGCATGAAAATGGCCAATTTACTCACTCTGAGTTCTCAAAAAGGGTTTCTTCACCCCGGGAAGTGAATTAAATACCATTTGGAGGCATTTAATGTTCGAGCAAAAACGGCTGATTTTCGACAAAAGAGATAACACCCCCCCATTACATCATGCTTCAGAAATGTGGAAAATGGTCCGTTTTCAAATGTTTTATTTTTGAACGTCAGTTCACATTTGTAGGTGGATCATCAGTGTTAGAGCTAAAATTAGCATGTTTAAAGTGATTTTCATGCTTCCAGGGGCTCGGGAAGTGAATTAAATACCATTTGGAGGCATTTAATGTTCAAGCAAAAACGGCTGATTTTCGACAAAAGAGATAACACCCCCCCATTACGTCATGCTTCAGAAATGTGGAAAATGGTCCGTTTTCAAATGTTTTATTTTTGAACGTCAGTTCACATTTGTAGGTGGATCATCAGTGTTAGAGCTAAAATTAGCATGTTTAAAGTGATTTTCATGCTTCCAGGGGCCCTAAACACAAGATTTATGGAATGGTTAAAAGTGCATGAAAATGGCCAATTTACTCACTCTGAGTTCTCAAAAAGGGTTTCTTCACCCCGGGAAGTGAATTAAATACTATTTGGAGGCATTTAATGTTCGAGCAAAAACGGCTGATTTTTGACAAAAGAGATAACACCCCCCCATTACGTCATGCTTCAGAAATGTGGAAAAGGGTCCGTTTTCAAATATTTTATTTTTGAACGTCAGTTCACATTTGTAGGTGGATCATCAGTGTTAGAGCTAAAATTAGCATGTTTAAAGTGATTTTCATGCTTCCAGGGGCTCGGGAAGTGAATTAAATACCATTTGGAGGCATTTAATGTTCAAGCAAAAACGGCTGATTTTCGACAAAAGAGATAACACCCCCCCATTACGTCATGCTTCAGAAATGTGGAAAATGGTCCGTTTTCAAATGTTTTATTTTTGAACGTCAGTTCACATTTGTAGGTGGATCATCAGTGTTAGAGCTAAAATTAGCATGTTTAAAGTGATTTTCATGCTTCCAGGGGCTCAGGAAGTGAATTAAATACCATTTGGAGGCATTTAATGTTCAAGCAAAAACGGCTGATTTTCGACAAAAGAGATAACACCCCCCCATTACGTCATGCTTCAGAAATGTGGAAAATGGTCCGTTTTCAAATGTTTTATTTTTGAACGTCAGTTCACATTTGTAGGTGGATCATCAGTGTTAGAGCTAAAATGAGCATGTTTAAAGTGATTTTCATGCTTCCAGGGGCCCTAAACACAAGATTTATGGAATGGTTAAAAGTGCATGAAAATGGCCAATTTACTCACTCTGAGTTCTCAAAAAGGGTTTCTTCACCCCGGGAAGTGAATTAAACACCATTTGGAGGCATTTAATGTTCGAGCAAAAACGGCTGATTTTCGACAAAAGAGATAACACCCCCCCATTACGTCATGCTTCAGAAATGTGGAAAATGGTCCGTTTTCAAATGTTTTATTTTTGAACGTCAGTTCACATTTGTAGGTGGATCATCAGTGTTAGAGCTAAAATTAGCATGTTTAAAGTGATTTTCATGCTTCCAGGGGCTCGGGAAGTGAATTAAATACCATTTGGAGGCATTTAATGTTCAAGCAAAAACGGCTGATTTTCGACAAAAGAGATAACACCCCCCCATTACGTCATGCTTCAGAAATGTGGAAAATGGTCCGTTTTCAAATGTTTTATTTTTGAACGTCAGTTCACATTTGTAGGTGGATCATCAGTGTTAGAGCTAAAATTAGCATGTTTAAAGTGATTTTCATGCTTCCAGGGGCCCTAAACACAAGATTTATGGAATGGTTAAAAGTGCATGAAAATGGCCAATTTACTCACTCTGAGTTCTCAAAAAGGGTTTCTTCACCCCGGGAAGTGAATTAAATACTATTTGGAGGCATTTAATGTTCAAGCAAAAACGGCTGATTTTCGACAAAAGAGATAACACCCCCCCATTACGTCATGCTTCAGAAATGTGGAAAATGGTCCGTTTTCAAATGTTTTATTTTTGAACGTCAGTTCACATTTGTAGGTGGATCATCAGTGTTAGAGCTAAAATTAGCATGTTTAAAGTGATTTTCATGCTTCCAGGGGCCCTAAACACAAGATTTATGGAATGGTTAAAAGTGCATGAAAATGGCCAATTTACTCACTCTGAGTTCTCAAAAAGGGTTTCTTCACCCTGGGAAGTGAATTAAATACTATTTGGAGGCATTTAATGTTCGAGCAAAAACGGCTGATTTTTGACAAAAGAGATAACACCCCCCCATTACGTCATGCTTCAGAAATGTGGAAAATGGCCGTTTTCAAATGTTTTATTTTTGAACGTCAGTTCACATTTGTAGGTGGATCATCAGTGTTAGAGCTAAAATTAGCATGTTTAAAGTGATTTTCATGCTTCCAGGGGCTCGGGAAGTGAATTAAATACCATTTGGAGGCATTTAATGTTCAAGCAAAAACGGCTGATTTTCGACAAAAGAGATAACACCCCCCCATTACGTCATGCTTCAGAAATGTGGAAAATGGTCAGTTTTCAAATGTTTTATTTTTGAACGTCAGTTCACATTTGTAGGTGGATCATCAGTGTTAGAGCTAAAATTAGCATGTTTAAAGTGATTTTCATGCTTCCAGGGGCCCTAAACACAAGATTTATGGAATGGTTAAAAGTGCATGAAAATGGCCAATTTACTCACTCTGAGTTCTCAAAAAGGGTTTCTTCACCCCGGGAAGTGAATTAAATACCATTTGGAGGCATTTAATGTTCGAGCAAAAACGGCTGATTTTCGACAAAAGAGATAACACCCCCCCATTACGTCATGCTTCAGAAATGTGGAAAATGGTCCGTTTTCAAATGTTTTATTTTTGAACGTCAGTTCACATTTGTAGGTGGATCATCAGTGTTAGAGCTAAAATTAGCATGTTTAAAGTGATTTTCATGCTTCCAGGGGCCCTAAACACAAGATTTATGGAATGGTTAAAAGTGCATGAAAATGGCCAATTTACTCACTCTGAGTTCTCAAAAAGGGTTTCTTCACCCCGGGAAGTGAATTAAATACTATTTGGAGGCATTTAATGTTCGAGCAAAAACGGCTGATTTTTGACAAAAGAGATAACACCCCCCCATTACGTCATGCTTCAGAAATGTGGAAAATGGTCCGTTTTCAAATATTTTATTTTTGAACGTCAGTTCTCATTTGTAGGTGGATCATCAGTGTTAGAGCTAAAATTAGCATGTTTAAAGTGATTTTCATGCTTCCAGGGGCTCGGGAAGTGAATTAAATACCATTTGGAGGCATTTAATGTTCAAGCAAAAACGGCTGATTTTCGACAAAAGAGATAACACCCCCCCATTACGTCATGCTTCAGAAATGTGGAAAATGGTCCGTTTTCAAATGTTTTATTTTTGAACGTCAGTTCACATTTGTAGGTGGATCATCAGTGTTAGAGCTAAAATTAGCATGTTTAAAGTGATTTTCATGCTTCCAGGGGCCCTAAACACAAGATTTATGGAATGGTTAAAAGTGCATGAAAATGGCCAATTTACTCACTCTGAGTTCTCAAAAAGGGTTTCTTCACCCCGGGAAGTGAATTAAATACCATTTGGAGGCATTTAATGTTCGAGCAAAAACGGCTGATTTTCGACAAAAGAGATAACACCCCCCCATTACGTCATGCTTCAGAAATGTGGAAAATGGTCCGTTTTCAAATGTTTTATTTTTGAACGTCAGTTAGCATTTGTAGGTGGATCATCAGTGTTAGAGCTAAAATTAGCATGTTTAAAGTGATTGTCATGCTTCCAGGGGCTCGGGAAGTGAATTAAATACCATTTGGAGGCATTTAATGTTCAAGCAAAAACGGCTGATTTTTGACAAAAGAGATAACACCCCCCCCATTACGTCATGCTTCAGAAATGTTGAAAATGGTCCGTTTTCAAATGTTTTATTTTTGAACGTCAGTTCACATTTGTAGGTGGATCATCAGTGTTAGAGCTAAAATTAGCATGTTTAAAGTGATTTTCATGCTTCCAGGGGCCCTAAACACAAGATTTATGGAATGGTTAAAAGTGCATGAAAATGGCCAATTTAACTCACTCTGAGTTCTCAAAAAGGGTTTCTTCACCCCGGGAAGTGAATTAAATACTATTTGGAGGCATTTAATGTTCGAGCAAAAACGGCTGATTTTTGACAAAAGAGATAACACCCCCCATTACGTCATGCTTCAGAAATGTGGAAAATGGTCCGTTTTCAAATGTTTTATTTTTGAACGTCAGTTCACATTTGTAGGTGGATCATCAGTGTTAGAGCTAAAATTAGCATGTTTAAAGTGATTTTCATGCTTCCAGGGGCTCGGGAAGTAAATTAAATACCATTTGGAGGCATTTAATGTTCAAGCAAAAACGGCTGATTTTCGACAAAAGAGATAACACCCCCCCATTACGTCATGCTTCAGAAATGTGGAAAATGGTCCGTTTTCAAATGTTTTATTTTTGAACGTCAGTTCACATTTGTAGGTGGATCATCAGTGTTAGAGCTAAAATTAGCATGTTTAAAGTGATTTTCATGCTTCCAGGGGCCCTAAACACAAGATTTATGGAATGGTTAAAAGTGCATGAAAATGGCCAATTTACTCACTCTGAGTTCTCAAAAAGGGTTTCTTCACCCCGGGAAGTGAATTAAATACTATTTGGAGGCATTTAATGTTCGAGCAAAAACGGCTGATTTTCGACAAAAGAGATAACACCCCCCCATTACGTCATGCTTCAGAAATGTGGAAAATGGTCCGTTTTCAAATGTTTTATTTTTGAACGTCAGTTCACATTTGTAGGTGGATCATCAGTGTTAGAGCTAAAATGAGCATGTTTAAAGTGATTTTCATGCTTCCAGGGGCCCTAAACACAAGATTTATGGAATGGTTAAAAGTGCATGAAAATGGCCAATTTACTCACTCTGAGTTCTCAAAAAGGGTTTCTTCACCCCGGGAAGTGAATTAAACACCATTTGGAGGCATTTAATGTTCGAGCAAAAACGGCTGATTTTCGACAAAAGAGATAACACCCCCCCATTACGTCATGCTTCAGAAATGTGGAAAATGGTCCGTTTTCAAAGGTTTTATTTTTGAACGTCAGTTCACATTTGTAGGTGGATCATCAGTGTTAGAGCTAAAATTAGCATGTTTAAAGTGATTTTCATGCTTCCAGGGGCTCGGGAAGTGAATTAAATACCATTTGGAGGCATTTAATGTTCAAGCAAAAACGGCTGATTTTCGACAAAAGAGATAACACCCCCCCATTACGTCATGCTTCAGAAATGTGGAAAATGGTCCGTTTTCAAATGTTTTATTTTTGAACGTCAGTTCACATTTGTAGGTGGATCATCAGTGTTAGAGCTAAAATTAGCATGTTTAAAGTGATTTTCATGCTTCCAGGGGCCCTAAACACAAGATTTATGGAATGGTTAAAAGTGCATGAAAATGGCCAATTTACTCACTCTGAGTTCTCAAAAAGGGTTTCTTCACCCCGGGAAGTGAATTAAATACTATTTGGAGGCATTTAATGTTCGAGCAAAAACGGCTGATTTTCGACAAAAGAGATAACACCCCCCCATTACGTCATGCTTCAGAAATGTGGAAAATGGTCCGTTTTCAAATGTTTTATTTTTGAACGTCAGTTCACATTTGTAGGTGGATCATCAGTGTTAGAGCTAAAATTAGCATGTTTAAAGTGATTTTCATGCTTCCAGGGGCTCGGGAAGTGAATTAAATACCATTTGGAGGCATTTAATGTTCAAGCAAAAACGGCTGATTTTCGACAAAAGAGATAACACCCCCCCATTACGTCATGCTTCAGAAATGTGGAAAATGGTCCGTTTTCAAATGTTTTATTTTTGAACGTCAGTTCACATTTGTAGGTGGATCATCAGTGTTAGAGCTAAAATTAGCATGTTTAAAGTGATTTTCATGCTTCCAGGGGCCCTAAACACAAGATTTATGGAATGGTTAAAAGTGCATGAAAATGGCCAATTTACTCACTCTGAGTTCTCAAAAAGGGTTTCTTCACCCCGGGAAGTGAATTAAATACTATTTGGAGGCATTTAATGTTCGAGCAAAAACGGCTGATTTTTGACAAAAGAGATAACACCCCCCCATTACGTCATGCTTCAGAAATGTGGAAAAGGGTCCGTTTTCAAATATTTTATTTTTGAACGTCAGTTCACATTTGTAGGTGGATCATCAGTGTTAGAGCTAAAATTAGCATGTTTAAAGTGATTTTCATGCTTCCAGGGGCTCGGGAAGTGAATTAAATACCATTTGGAGGCATTTAATGTTCAAGCAAAAACGGCTGATTTTCGACAAAAGAGATAACACCCCCCCATTACGTCATGCTTCAGAAATGTGGAAAATGGTCCGTTTTCAAATGTTTTATTTTTGAACGTCAGTTCACATTTGTAGGTGGATCATCAGTGTTAGAGCTAAAATTAGCATGTTTAAAGTGATTTTCATGCTTCCAGGGGCTCAGGAAGTGAATTAAATACCATTTGGAGGCATTTAATGTTCAAGCAAAAACGGCTGATTTTCGACAAAAGAGATAACACCCCCCCATTACGTCATGCTTCAGAAATGTGGAAAATGGTCCGTTTTCAAATGTTTTATTTTTGAACGTCAGTTCACATTTGTAGGTGGATCATCAGTGTTAGAGCTAAAATGAGCATGTTTAAAGTGATTTTCATGCTTCCAGGGGCCCTAAACACAAGATTTATGGAATGGTTAAAAGTGCATGAAAATGGCCAATTTACTCACTCTGAGTTCTCAAAAAGGGTTTCTTCACCCCGGGAAGTGAATTAAACACCATTTGGAGGCATTTAATGTTCGAGCAAAAACGGCTGATTTTCGACAAAAGAGATAACACCCCCCCATTACGTCATGCTTCAGAAATGTGGAAAATGGTCCGTTTTCAAATGTTTTATTTTTGAACGTCAGTTCACATTTGTAGGTGGATCATCAGTGTTAGAGCTAAAATTAGCATGTTTAAAGTGATTTTCATGCTTCCAGGGGCTCGGGAAGTGAATTAAATACCATTTGGAGGCATTTAATGTTCAAGCAAAAACGGCTGATTTTCGACAAAAGAGATAACACCCCCCCATTACGTCATGCTTCAGAAATGTGGAAAATGGTCCGTTTTCAAATGTTTTATTTTTGAACGTCAGTTCACATTTGTAGGTGGATCATCAGTGTTAGAGCTAAAATTAGCATGTTTAAAGTGATTTTCATGCTTCCAGGGGCCCTAAACACAAGATTTATGGAATGGTTAAAAGTGCATGAAAATGGCCAATTTACTCACTCTGAGTTCTCAAAAAGGGTTTCTTCACCCCGGGAAGTGAATTAAATACTATTTGGAGGCATTTAATGTTCAAGCAAAAACGGCTGATTTTCGACAAAAGAGATAACACCCCCCCATTACGTCATGCTTCAGAAATGTGGAAAAAGGTCCGTTTTCAAATGTTTTATTTTTGAACGTCAGTTCACATTTGTAGGTGGATCATCAGTGTTAGAGCTAAAATTAGCATGTTTAAAGTGATTTTCATGCTTCCAGGGGCCCTAAACACAAGATTTATGGAATGGTTAAAAGTGCATGAAAATGGCCAATTTACTCACTCTGAGTTCTCAAAAAGGGTTTCTTCACCCCGGGAAGTGAATTAAATACTATTTGGAGGCATTTAATGTTCGAGCAAAAACGGCTGATTTTTGACAAAAGAGATAACACCCCCCATTACGTCATGCTTCAGAAATGTGGAAAAGGGTCCGTTTTCAAATATTTTATTTTTGAACGTCAGTTCACATTTGTAGGTGGATCATCAGTGTTAGAGCTAAAATTAGCATGTTTAAAGTGATTTTCATGCTTCCAGGGGCTCGGGAAGTGAATTAAATACCATTTGGAGGCATTTAATGTTCAAGCAAAAACGGCTGATTTTCGACAAAAGAGATAACACCCCCCCATTACGTCATGCTTCAGAAATGTGGAAAATGGTCCGTTTTCAAATGTTTTATTTTTGAACGTCAGTTCACATTTGTAGGTGGATCATCAGTGTTAGAGCTAAAATTAGCATGTTTAAAGTGATTTTCATGCTTCCAGGGGCCCTAAACACAAGATTTATGGAATGGTTAAAAGTGCATGAAAATGGCCAATTTACTCACTCTGAGTTCTCAAAAAGGGTTTCTTCACCCCGGGAAGTGAATTAAATACTATTTGGAGGCATTTAATGTTCGAGCAAAAACGGCTGATTTTCGACAAAAGAGATAACACCCCCCCATTACGTCAGCTTCAGAAATGTGGAAAATGGTCCGTTTTCAAATGTTTTATTTTTGAACGTCAGTTCACATTTGTAGGTGGATCATCAGTGTTAGAGCTAAAATGAGCATGTTTAAAGTGATTTTCATGCTTCCAGGGGCCCTAAACACAAGATTTATGGAATGGTTAAAAGTGCATGAAAATGGCCAATTTACTCACTCTGAGATCTCAAAAAGGGTTTCTTCACCCCGGGAAGTGAATTAAATACCATTTGGAGGCATTTAATGTTCAAGCAAAAACGGCTGATTTTCGACAAAAGAGATAACACCCCCCCATTACGTCATGCTTCAGAAATGTGGAAAATGGTCCGTTTTCAAATGTTTTATTTTTGAACGTCAGTTCACATTTGTAGGTGGATCATCAGTGTTAGAGCTAAAATGAGCATGTTTAAAGTGATTTTCATGCTTCCAGGGGCCCTAAACACAAGATTTATGGAATGGTTAAAAGTGCATGAAAATGGCCAATTTACTCACTCTGAGTTCTCAAAAAGGGTTTCTTCACCCCGGGAAGTGAATTAAATACCATTTGGAGGCATTTAATGTTCGAGCAAAAACGGCTGATTTTCGACAAAAGAGATAACACCCCCCCATTACGTCATGCTTCAGAAATGTGGAAAATGGTCCGTTTTCAAATGTTTTATTTTTGAACGTCAGTTAGCATTTGTAGGTGGATCATCAGTGTTAGAGCTAAAATTAGCATGTTTAAAGTGATTGTCATGCTTCCAGGGGCTCGGGAAGTGAATTAAATACCATTTGGAGGCATTTAATGTTCAAGCAAAAACGGCTGATTTTTGACAAAAGAGATAACACCCCCCCCATTACGTCATGCTTCAGAAATGTTGAAAATGGTCCGTTTTCAAATGTTTTATTTTTGAACGTCAGTTCACATTTGTAGGTGGATCATCAGTGTTAGAGCTAAAATTAGCATGTTTAAAGTGATTTTCATGCTTCCAGGGGCCCTAAACACAAGATTTATGGAATGGTTAAAAGTGCATGAAAATGGCCAATTTAACTCACTCTGAGTTCTCAAAAAGGGTTTCTTCACCCCGGGAAGTGAATTAAATACTATTTGGAGGCATTTAATGTTCGAGCAAAAACGGCTGATTTTTGACAAAAGAGATAACACCCCCCATTACGTCATGCTTCAGAAATGTGGAAAATGGTCCGTTTTCAAATGTTTTATTTTTGAACGTCAGTTCACATTTGTAGGTGGATCATCAGTGTTAGAGCTAAAATTAGCATGTTTAAAGTGATTTTCATGCTTCCAGGGGCTCGGGAAGTAAATTAAATACCATTTGGAGGCATTTAATGTTCAAGCAAAAACGGCTGATTTTCGACAAAAGAGATAACACCCCCCCATTACGTCATGCTTCAGAAATGTGGAAAATGGTCCGTTTTCAAATGTTTTATTTTTGAACGTCAGTTCACATTTGTAGGTGGATCATCAGTGTTAGAGCTAAAATTAGCATGTTTAAAGTGATTTTCATGCTTCCAGGGGCCCTAAACACAAGATTTATGGAATGGTTAAAAGTGCATGAAAATGGCCAATTTACTCACTCTGAGTTCTCAAAAAGGGTTTCTTCACCCCGGGAAGTGAATTAAATACTATTTGGAGGCATTTAATGTTCGAGCAAAAACGGCTGATTTTCGACAAAAGAGATAACACCCCCCCATTACGTCATGCTTCAGAAATGTGGAAAATGGTCCGTTTTCAAATGTTTTATTTTTGAACGTCAGTTCACATTTGTAGGTGGATCATCAGTGTTAGAGCTAAAATGAGCATGTTTAAAGTGATTTTCATGCTTCCAGGGGCCCTAAACACAAGATTTATGGAATGGTTAAAAGTGCATGAAAATGGCCAATTTACTCACTCTGAGTTCTCAAAAAGGGTTTCTTCACCCCGGGAAGTGAATTAAACACCATTTGGAGGCATTTAATGTTCGAGCAAAAACGGCTGATTTTCGACAAAAGAGATAACACCCCCCCATTACGTCATGCTTCAGAAATGTGGAAAATGGTCCGTTTTCAAAGGTTTTATTTTTGAACGTCAGTTCACATTTGTAGGTGGATCATCAGTGTTAGAGCTAAAATTAGCATGTTTAAAGTGATTTTCATGCTTCCAGGGGCTCGGGAAGTGAATTAAATACCATTTGGAGGCATTTAATGTTCAAGCAAAAACGGCTGATTTTCGACAAAAGAGATAACACCCCCCCATTACGTCATGCTTCAGAAATGTGGAAAATGGTCCGTTTTCAAATGTTTTATTTTTGAACGTCAGTTCACATTTGTAGGTGGATCATCAGTGTTAGAGCTAAAATTAGCATGTTTAAAGTGATTTTCATGCTTCCAGGGGCCCTAAACACAAGATTTATGGAATGGTTAAAAGTGCATGAAAATGGCCAATTTACTCACTCTGAGTTCTCAAAAAGGGTTTCTTCACCCCGGGAAGTGAATTAAATACTATTTGGAGGCATTTAATGTTCGAGCAAAAACGGCTGATTTTCGACAAAAGAGATAACACCCCCCCATTACGTCATGCTTCAGAAATGTGGAAAATGGTCCGTTTTCAAATGTTTTATTTTTGAACGTCAGTTCACATTTGTAGGTGGATCATCAGTGTTAGAGCTAAAATTAGCATGTTTAAAGTGATTTTCATGCTTCCAGGGGCTCGGGAAGTGAATTAAATACCATTTGGAGGCATTTAATGTTCAAGCAAAAACGGCTGATTTTCGACAAAAGAGATAACACCCCCCCATTACGTCATGCTTCAGAAATGTGGAAAATGGTCCGTTTTCAAATGTTTTATTTTTGAACGTCAGTTCACATTTGTAGGTGGATCATCAGTGTTAGAGCTAAAATTAGCATGTTTAAAGTGATTTTCATGCTTCCAGGGGCCCTAAACACAAGATTTATGGAATGGTTAAAAGTGCATGAAAATGGCCAATTTACTCACTCTGAGTTCTCAAAAAGGGTTTCTTCACCCCGGGAAGTGAATTAAATACTATTTGGAGGCATTTAATGTTCGAGCAAAAACGGCTGATTTTTGACAAAAGAGATAACACCCCCCCATTACGTCATGCTTCAGAAATGTGGAAAAGGGTCCGTTTTCAAATATTTTATTTTTGAACGTCAGTTCACATTTGTAGGTGGATCATCAGTGTTAGAGCTAAAATTAGCATGTTTAAAGTGATTTTCATGCTTCCAGGGGCTCGGGAAGTGAATTAAATACCATTTGGAGGCATTTAATGTTCAAGCAAAAACGGCTGATTTTCGACAAAAGAGATAACACCCCCCCATTACGTCATGCTTCAGAAATGTGGAAAATGGTCCGTTTTCAAATGTTTTATTTTTGAACGTCAGTTCACATTTGTAGGTGGATCATCAGTGTTAGAGCTAAAATTAGCATGTTTAAAGTGATTTTCATGCTTCCAGGGGCTCAGGAAGTGAATTAAATACCATTTGGAGGCATTTAATGTTCAAGCAAAAACGGCTGATTTTCGACAAAAGAGATAACACCCCCCCATTACGTCATGCTTCAGAAATGTGGAAAATGGTCCGTTTTCAAATGTTTTATTTTTGAACGTCAGTTCACATTTGTAGGTGGATCATCAGTGTTAGAGCTAAAATGAGCATGTTTAAAGTGATTTTCATGCTTCCAGGGGCCCTAAACACAAGATTTATGGAATGGTTAAAAGTGCATGAAAATGGCCAATTTACTCACTCTGAGTTCTCAAAAAGGGTTTCTTCACCCCGGGAAGTGAATTAAACACCATTTGGAGGCATTTAATGTTCGAGCAAAAACGGCTGATTTTCGACAAAAGAGATAACACCCCCCCATTACGTCATGCTTCAGAAATGTGGAAAATGGTCCGTTTTCAAATGTTTTATTTTTGAACGTCAGTTCACATTTGTAGGTGGATCATCAGTGTTAGAGCTAAAATTAGCATGTTTAAAGTGATTTTCATGCTTCCAGGGGCTCGGGAAGTGAATTAAATACCATTTGGAGGCATTTAATGTTCAAGCAAAAACGGCTGATTTTCGACAAAAGAGATAACACCCCCCCATTACGTCATGCTTCAGAAATGTGGAAAATGGTCCGTTTTCAAATGTTTTATTTTTGAACGTCAGTTCACATTTGTAGGTGGATCATCAGTGTTAGAGCTAAAATTAGCATGTTTAAAGTGATTTTCATGCTTCCAGGGGCCCTAAACACAAGATTTATGGAATGGTTAAAAGTGCATGAAAATGGCCAATTTACTCACTCTGAGTTCTCAAAAAGGGTTTCTTCACCCCGGGAAGTGAATTAAATACTATTTGGAGGCATTTAATGTTCAAGCAAAAACGGCTGATTTTCGACAAAAGAGATAACACCCCCCCATTACGTCATGCTTCAGAAATGTGGAAAAAGGTCCGTTTTCAAATGTTTTATTTTTGAACGTCAGTTCACATTTGTAGGTGGATCATCAGTGTTAGAGCTAAAATTAGCATGTTTAAAGTGATTTTCATGCTTCCAGGGGCCCTAAACACAAGATTTATGGAATGGTTAAAAGTGCATGAAAATGGCCAATTTACTCACTCTGAGTTCTCAAAAAGGGTTTCTTCACCCCGGGAAGTGAATTAAATACTATTTGGAGGCATTTAATGTTCGAGCAAAAACGGCTGATTTTTGACAAAAGAGATAACACCCCCCATTACGTCATGCTTCAGAAATGTGGAAAAGGGTCCGTTTTCAAATATTTTATTTTTGAACGTCAGTTCACATTTGTAGGTGGATCATCAGTGTTAGAGCTAAAATTAGCATGTTTAAAGTGATTTTCATGCTTCCAGGGGCTCGGGAAGTGAATTAAATACCATTTGGAGGCATTTAATGTTCAAGCAAAAACGGCTGATTTTCGACAAAAGAGATAACACCCCCCCATTACGTCATGCTTCAGAAATGTGGAAAATGGTCCGTTTTCAAATGTTTTATTTTTGAACGTCAGTTCACATTTGTAGGTGGATCATCAGTGTTAGAGCTAAAATTAGCATGTTTAAAGTGATTTTCATGCTTCCAGGGGCCCTAAACACAAGATTTATGGAATGGTTAAAAGTGCATGAAAATGGCCAATTTACTCACTCTGAGTTCTCAAAAAGGGTTTCTTCACCCCGGGAAGTGAATTAAATACTATTTGGAGGCATTTAATGTTCGAGCAAAAACGGCTGATTTTCGACAAAAGAGATAACACCCCCCCATTACGTCAGCTTCAGAAATGTGGAAAATGGTCCGTTTTCAAATGTTTTATTTTTGAACGTCAGTTCACATTTGTAGGTGGATCATCAGTGTTAGAGCTAAAATGAGCATGTTTAAAGTGATTTTCATGCTTCCAGGGGCCCTAAACACAAGATTTATGGAATGGTTAAAAGTGCATGAAAATGGCCAATTTACTCACTCTGAGATCTCAAAAAGGGTTTCTTCACCCCGGGAAGTGAATTAAATACCATTTGGAGGCATTTAATGTTCAAGCAAAAACGGCTGATTTTCGACAAAAGAGATAACACCCCCCCATTACGTCATGCTTCAGAAATGTGGAAAATGGTCCGTTTTCAAATGTTTTATTTTTGAACGTCAGTTCACATTTGTAGGTGGATCATCAGTGTTAGAGCTAAAATGAGCATGTTTAAAGTGATTTTCATGCTTCCAGGGGCCCTAAACACAAGATTTATGGAATGGTTAAAAGTGCATGAAAATGGCCAATTTACTCACTCTGAGTTCTCAAAAAGGGTTTCTTCACCCCGGGAAGTGAATTAAACACCATTTGGAGGCATTTAATGTTCGAGCAAAAACGGCTGATTTTCGACAAAAGAGATAACACCCCCCCATTACGTCATGCTTCAGAAATGTGGAAAATGGTCCGTTTTCAAATGTTTTATTTTTGAACGTCAGTTCACATTTGTAGGTGGATCATCAGTGTTAGAGCTAAAATTAGCATGTTTAAAGTGATTTTCATGCTTCCAGGGGCTCGGGAAGTGAATTAAATACCATTTGGAGGCATTTAATGTTCAAGCAAAAACGGCTGATTTTCGACAAAAGAGATAACACCCCCCCATTACGTCATGCTTCAGAAATGTGGAAAATGGTCCGTTTTCAAATGTTTTATTTTTGAACGTCAGTTCACATTTGTAGGTGGATCATCAGTGTTAGAGCTAAAATTAGCATGTTTAAAGTGATTTTCATGCTTCCAGGGGCCCTAAACACAAGATTTATGGAATGGTTAAAAGTGCATGAAAATGGCCAATTTACTCACTCTGAGTTCTCAAAAAGGGTTTCTTCACCCCGGGAAGTGAATTAAATACTATTTGGAGGCATTTAATGTTCGAGCAAAAACGGCTGATTTTCGACAAAAGAGATAACACCACCCCATTACGTCATGCTTCAGAAATGTGGAAAATGGTCCGTTTTCAAATGTTTTATTTTTGAACGTCAGTTCACATTTGTAGGTGGATCATCAGTGTTAGAGCTAAAATTAGCATGTTTAAAGTGATTTTCATGCTTCCAGGGGCCCTAAACACAAGATTTATGGAATGGTTAAAAGTGCATGAAAATGGCCAATTTACTCACTCTGAGTTCTCAAAAAGGGTTTCTTCACCCCGGGAAGTGAATTAAATACTATTTGGAGGCATTTAATGTTCGAGCAAAAACGGCTGATTTTTGACAAAAGAGATAACACCCCCCATTACGTCATGCTTCAGAAATGTGGAAAAGGGTCCGTTTTCAAATATTTTATTTTTGAACGTCAGTTCACATTTGTAGGTGGATCATCAGTGTTAGAGCTAAAATTAGCATGTTTAAAGTGATTTTCATGCTTCCAGGGGCTCGGGAAGTGAATTAAATACCATTTGGAGGCATTTAATGTTCAAGCAAAAACGGCTGATTTTCGACAAAAGAGATAACACCCCCCCATTACGTCATGCTTCAGAAATGTGGAAAATGGTCCGTTTTCAAATGTTTTATTTTTGAACATCAGTTCACATTTGTAGGTGGATCATCAGTGTTAGAGCTAAAATTAGCATGTTTAAAGTGATTTTCATGCTTCCAGGGGCCCTAAACACAAGATTTATGGAATTGTTAAAAGTGCATGAAAATGTCCAATTTACTCACTCTGAGTTCTCAAAAAGGATTTCTTCACCCCGGGAAGTGAATTAAATACTATTTGGAGGCATTTAATGTTCGAGCAAAAACTGCTGATTTTCGACAAAAGAGATAACACCCCCCCATTACGTCATGCTTCAGAAATGTGGAAAATGGTCCGTTTTCAAATGTTTTATTTTTGAACGTCAGTTCACATTTGTAGGTGGATCATCAGTGTTAGAGCTAAAATGAGCATGTTTAAAGTGATTTTCATGCTTCCAGGGGCCCTAAACACAAGATTTATGGAATGGTTAAAAGTGCATGAAAATGGCCAATTTACCCACTCTGAGATCTCAAAAAGGGTTTCTTCACCCCGGGAAGTGAATTAAATACCATTTGGAGGCATTTAATGTTCGAGCAAAAACGGCTGATTTTCGACAAAAGAGATAACACCCCCCCATTACGTCATGCTTCAGAAATGTGGAAAATGGTCCGTTTTCAAATGTTTTATTTTTGAACGTCAGTTCACATTTGTAGGTGGATCATCAGTGTTAGAGCTAAAATTAGCATGTTTAAAGTGATTTTCATGCTTCCAGGGGCTCGGGAAGTGAATTAAATACCATTTGGAGGCATTTAATGTTCAAGCAAAAACGGCTGATTTTCGACAAAAGAGATAACACCCCCCCATTACGTCATGCTTCAGAAATGTGGAAAATGGTCCGTTTTCAAATGTTTTATTTTTGAACGTCAGTTCACATTTGTAGGTGGATCATCAGTGTTAGAGCTAAAATTAGCATGTTTAAAGTGATTTTCATGCTTCCAGGGGCTCGGGAAGTGAATCAAATACCATTTGGAGGCATTTAATGTTCAAGCAAAAACGGCTGATTTTCGACAAAAGAGATAACACCCCCCCATTACGTCATGCTTCTGAAATGTGGAAAATGGTCCGTTTTCAAATGTTTTATTTTTGAACGTCAGTTCACATTTGTAGGTGGATCATCAGTGTTAGAGCTAAAATTAGCATGTTTAAAGTGATTTTCATGCTTCCAGGGGCCCTAAACACAAGATTTATGGAATGGTTAAAAGTGCATGAAAATGGCCAATTTACTCACTCTGAGTTCTCAAAAAGGGTTTCTTCACCCCGGGAAGTGAATTAAATACTATTTGGAGGCATTTAATGTTCGAGCAAAAACGGCTGATTTTTGACAAAAGAGATAACACCCCCCCATTATGTCATGCTTCAGAAATGTGGAAAATGGCCGTTTTCAAATGTTTTATTTTTGAACGTCAGTTCACATTTGTGGGTGGATCATCAGTGTTAGAGCTAAAATTAGCATGTTTAAAGTGATTTTCATGCTTCCAGGGGCTCGGGAAGTGAATTAAATACCATTTGGAGGCATTTAATGTTCAAGCAAAAACGGCTGATTTTCGACAAAAGAGATAACACCCCCCCATTACGTCATGCTTCAGAAATGTGGAAAATGGTCAGTTTTCAAATGTTTTATTTTTGAACGTCAGTTCACATTTGTAGGTGGATCATCAGTGTTAGAGCTAAAATTAGCATGTTTAAAGTGATTTTCATGCTTCCAGGGGCCCTAAACACAAGATTTATGGAATGGTTAAAAGTGCATGAAAATGGCCAATTTACTCACTCTGAGTTCTCAAAAAGGGTTTCTTCACCCCGGGAAGTGAATTAAATACCATTTGGAGGCATTTAATGTTCGAGCAAAAACGGCTGATTTTCGACAAAAGAGATAACACCCCCCCATTACGTCATGCTTCAGAAATGTGGAAAATGGTCCGTTTTCAAATGTTTTATTTTTGAACGTCAGTTCACATTTGTAGGTGGATCATCAGTGTTAGAGCTAAAATGAGCATGTTTAAAGTGATTTTCATGCTTCCAGGGGCCCTAAACACAAGATTTATGGAATGGTTAAAAGTGCATGAAAATGGCCAATTTACTCACTCTGAGATCTCAAAAAGGGTTTCTTCACCCCGGGAAGTGAATTAAATACCATTTGGAGGCATTTAATGTTCGAGCAAAAACGGCTGATTTTCGACAAAAGAGATAACACCCCCCCCCATTACGTCATGCTTCAGAAATGTGGAAAATGGTCCGTTTTCAAATGTTTTATTTTTGAACGTCAGTTCACATTTGTAGGTGGATCATCAGTGTTAGAGCTAAAATTAGCATGTTTAAAGTGATTTTCATGCTTCCAGGGGCTCGGGAAGTGAATTAAATACCATTTGGAGGCATTTAATGTTCAAGCAAAAACGGCTGATTTTCGACAAAAGAGATAACACCCCCCCATTACGTCATGCTTCAGAAATGTGGAAAATGGTCCGTTTTCAAATGTTTTATTTTTGAACGTCAGTTCACATTTGTAGGTGGATCATCAGTGTTAGAGCTAAAATTAGCATGTTTAAAGTGATTTTCATGCTTCCAGGGGCTCGGGAAGTGAATTAAATACCATTTGGAGGCATTTAATGTTCAAGCAAAAACGGCTGATTTTCGACAAAAGAGATAACACCCCCCCATTACGTCATGCTTCTGAAATGTGGAAAATGGTCCGTTTTCAAATGTTTTATTTTTGAACGTCAGTTCACATTTGTAGGTGGATCATCAGTGTTAGAGCTAAAATTAGCATGTTTAAAGTGATTTTCATGCTTCCAGGGGCCCTAAACACAAGATTTATGGAATGGTTAAAAGTGCATGAAAATGGCCAATTTACTCACTCTGAGTTCTCAAAAAGGGTTTCTTCACCCCGGGAAGTGAATTAAATACTATTTGGAGGCATTTAATGTTCGAGCAAAAACGGCTGATTTTTGACAAAAGAGATAACACCCCCCCATTATGTCATGCTTCAGAAATGTGGAAAATGGCCGTTTTCAAATGTTTTATTTTTGAACGTCAGTTCACATTTGTAGGTGGATCATCAGTGTTAGAGCTAAAATTAGCATGTTTAAAGTGATTTTCATGCTTCCAGGGGCTCGGGAAGTGAATTAAATACCATTTGGAGGCATTTAATGTTCAAGCAAAAACGGCAGATTTTCGACAAAAGAGATAACACCCCCCCATTACGTCATGCTTCAGAAATGTGGAAAATGGTCAGTTTTCAAATGTTTTATTTTTGAACGTCAGTTCACATTTGTAGGTGGATCATCAGTGTTAGAGCTAAAATTAGCATGTTTAAAGTGATTTTCATGCTTCCAGGGGCCCTAAACACAAGATTTATGGAATGGTTAAAAGTGCATGAAAATGGCCAATTTACTCACTCTGAGTTCTCAAAAAGGGTTTCTTCACCCCGGGAAGTGAATTAAATACCATTTGGAGGCATTTAATGTTCGAGCAAAAACGGCTGATTTTCGACAAAAGAGATAACACCCCCCCCATTACGTCATGCTTCAGAAATGTGGAAAATGGTCCGTTTTCAAATGTTTTATTTTTGAACGTCAGTTCACATTTGTAGGTGGATCATCAGTGTTAGAGCTAAAATTAGCATGTTTAAAGTGATTTTCATGCTTCCAGGGGCCCTAAACACAAGATTTATGGAATGGTTAAAAGTGCATGAAAATGGCCAATTTACTCACTCTGAGTTCTCAAAAAGGGTTTCTTCACCCCGGGAAGTGAATTAAATACCATTTGGAGGCATTTAATGTTCGAGCAAAAACGGCTGATTTTCGACAAAAGAGATAACACCCCCCCCATTACGTCATGCTTCAGAAATGTGGAAAATGGTCCGTTTTCAAATGTTTTATTTTTGAACGTCAGTTCACATTTGTAGGTGGATCATCAGTGTTAGAGCTAAAATTAGCATGTTTAAAGTGATTTTCATGCTTCCAGGGGCCCTAAACACAAGATTTATGGAATGGTTAAAAGTGCATGAAAATGGCCAATTTACTCACTCTGAGTTCTCAAAAAGGGTTTCTTCACCCCGGGAAGTGAATTAAATACTATTTGGAGGCATTTAATGTTCGAGCAAAAACGGCTGATTTTTGACAAAAGAGATAACACCCCCCCATTACGTCATGCTTCAGAAATGTGGAAAATGGTCCGTTTTCAAATATTTTATTTTTGAACGTCAGTTCTCATTTGTAGGTGGATCATCAGTGTTAGAGCTAAAATTAGCATGTTTAAAGTGATTTTCATGCTTCCAGGGGCTCGGGAAGTGAATTAAATACCATTTGGAGGCATTTAATGTTCAAGCAAAAACGGCTGATTTTCGACAAAAGAGATAACACCCCCCCCATTACGTCATGCTTCAGAAATGTGGAAAATGGTCCGTTTTCAAATGTTTTATTTTTGAACGTCAGTTCACATTTGTAGGTGGATCATCAGTGTTAGAGCTAAAATTAGCATGTTTAAAGTGATTTTCATGCTTCCAGGGGCCCTAAACACAAGATTTATGGAATGGTTAAAAGTGCATGAAAATGGCCAATTTACTCACTCTGAGTTCTCAAAAAGGGTTTCTTCACCCCGGGAAGTGAATTAAATACCATTTGGAGGCATTTAATGTTCGAGCAAAAACGGCTGATTTTCGACAAAAGAGATAACACCCCCCATTACGTCATGCTTCAGAAATGTGGAAAATGGTCCGTTTTCAAATGTTTTATTTTTGAACGTCAGTTCACATTTGTAGGTGGATCATCAGTGTTAGAGCTAAAATTAGCATGTTTAAAGTGATTTTCATGCTTCCAGGGGCTCGGGAAGTGAATTAAATACCATTTGGAGGCATTTAATGTTCAAGCAAAAATGGCTGATTTTCGACAAAAGAGATAACACCTCCCCATTACGTCATGCTTCAGAAATGTGAAAAATGGTCCGTTTTCAAATGTTTTATTTTTGAACGTCAGTTCACATTTGTAGGTGGATCATCAGTGTTAGAGCTAAAATGAGCATGTTTAAAGTGATTTTCATGCTTCCAGGGGCCCTAAACACAAGATTTATGGAATGGTTAAAAGTGCATGAAAATGGCCAATTTACTCACTCTGAGTTCTCAAAAAGGGTTTCTTCACCCCGGGAAGTGAATTAAACACCATTTGGAGGCATTTAATGTTCGAGCAAAAACGGCTGATTTTCGACAAAAGAGATAACACCCCCCCATTACGTCATGCTTCAGAAATGTGGAAAATGGTCCGTTTTCAAATGTTTTATTTTTGAACGTCAGTTCACATTTGTAGGTGGATCATCAGTGTTAGAGCTAAAATTAGCATGTTTAAAGTGATTTTCATGCTTCCAGGGGCTCGGGAAGTGAATTAAATACCATTTGGAGGCATTTAATGTTCAAGCAAAAACGGCTGATTTTCGACAAAAGAGATAACACCCCCCCATTACGTCATGCTTCAGAAATGTGGAAAATGGTCCGTTTTCAAATGTTTTATTTTTGAACGTCAGTTCACATTTGTAGGTGGATCATCAGTGTTAGAGCTAAAATTAGCATGTTTAAAGTGATTTTCATGCTTCCAGGGGCCCTAAACACAAGATTTATGGAATGGTTAAAAGTGCATGAAAATGGCCAATTTACTCACTCTGAGTTCTCAAAAAGGGTTTCTTCACCCCGGGAAGTGAATTAAATACTATTTGGAGGCATTTAATGTTCAAGCAAAAACGGCTGATTTTCGACAAAAGAGATAACACCCCCCCATTACGTCATGCTTCAGAAATGTGGAAAAAGGTCCGTTTTCAAATGTTTTATTTTTGAACGTCAGTTCACATTTGTAGGTGGATCATCAGTGTTAGAGCTAAAATTAGCATGTTTAAAGTGATTTTCATGCTTCCAGGGGCCCTAAACACAAGATTTATGGAATGGTTAAAAGTGCATGAAAATGGCCAATTTACTCACTCTGAGTTCTCAAAAAGGGTTTCTTCACCCCGGGAAGTGAATTAAATACTATTTGGAGGCATTTAATGTTCGAGCAAAAACGGCTGATTTTTGACAAAAGAGATAACACCCCCCATTACGTCATGCTTCAGAAATGTGGAAAAGGGTCCGTTTTCAAATATTTTATTTTTGAACGTCAGTTCACATTTGTAGGTGGATCATCAGTGTTAGAGCTAAAATTAGCATGTTTAAAGTGATTTTCATGCTTCCAGGGGCTCGGGAAGTGAATTAAATACCATTTGGAGGCATTTAATGTTCAAGCAAAAACGGCTGATTTTCGACAAAAGAGATAACACCCCCCCATTACGTCATGCTTCAGAAATGTGGAAAATGGTCCGTTTTCAAATGTTTTATTTTTGAACGTCAGTTCACATTTGTAGGTGGATCATCAGTGTTAGAGCTAAAATTAGCATGTTTAAAGTGATTTTCATGCTTCCAGGGGCCCTAAACACAAGATTTATGGAATGGTTAAAAGTGCATGAAAATGGCCAATTTACTCACTCTGAGTTCTCAAAAAGGGTTTCTTCACCCCGGGAAGTGAATTAAATACTATTTGGAGGCATTTAATGTTCGAGCAAAAACGGCTGATTTTCGACAAAAGAGATAACACCCCCCCATTACGTCATGCTTCAGAAATGTGGAAAATGGTCCGTTTTCAAATGTTTTATTTTTGAACGTCAGTTCACATTTGTAGGTGGATCATCAGTGTTAGAGCTAAAATTAGCATGTTTAAAGTGATTTTCATGCTTCCAGGGGCCCTAAACACAAGATTTATGGAATGGTTAAAAGTGCATGAAAATGGCCAATTTACTCACTCTGAGTTCTCAAAAAGGGTTTCTTCACCCCGGGAAGTGAATTAAATACTATTTGGAGGCATTTAATGTTCGAGCAAAAACGGCTGATTTTTGACAAAAGAGATAACACCCCCCATTACGTCATGCTTCAGAAATGTGGAAAAGGGTCCGTTTTCAAATATTTTATTTTTGAACGTCAGTTCACATTTGTAGGTGGATCATCAGTGTTAGAGCTAAAATTAGCATGTTTAAAGTGATTTTCATGCTTCCAGGGGCTCGGGAAGTGAATTAAATACCATTTGGAGGCATTTAATGTTCAAGCAAAAACGGCTGATTTTCGACAAAAGAGATAACACCCCCCCATTACGTCATGCTTCAGAAATGTGGAAAATGGTCCGTTTTCAAATGTTTTATTTTTGAACATCAGTTCACATTTGTAGGTGGATCATCAGTGTTAGAGCTAAAATTAGCATGTTTAAAGTGATTTTCATGCTTCCAGGGGCCCTAAACACAAGATTTATGGAATTGTTAAAAGTGCATGAAAATGTCCAATTTACTCACTCTGAGTTCTCAAAAAGGGTTTCTTCACCCCGGGAAGTGAATTAAATACTATTTGGAGGCATTTAATGTTCGAGCAAAAACGGCTGATTTTCGACAAAAGAGATAACACCCCCCCATTACGTCATGCTTCAGAAATGTGGAAAATGGTCCGTTTTCAAATGTTTTATTTTTGAACGTCAGTTCACATTTGTAGGTGGATCATCAGTGTTAGAGCTAAAATTAGCATGTTTAAAGTGATTTTCATGCTTCCAGGGGCCCTAAACACAAGATTTATGGAATGGTTAAAAGTGCATGAAAATGGCCAATTTACCCACTCTGAGATCTCAAAAAGGGTTTCTTCACCCCGGGAAGTGAATTAAATACCATTTGGAGGCATTTAATGTTCGAGCAAAAACGGCTGATTTTCGACAAAAGAGATAACACCCCCCCATTACGTCATGCTTCAGAAATGTGGAAAATGGTCCGTTTTCAAATGTTTTATTTTTGAACGTCAGTTCACATTTGTAGGTGGATCATCAGTGTTAGAGCTAAAATTAGCATGTTTAAAGTGATTTTCATGCTTCCAGGGGCTCGGGAAGTGAATTAAATACCATTTGGAGGCATTTAATGTTCAGGCAAAAACGGCTGATTTTCGACAAAAGAGATAACACCCCCCCATTACGTCATGCTTCAGAAATGTGGAAAATGGTCCGTTTTCAAATGTTTTATTTTTGAACGTCAGTTCACATTTGTAGGTGGATCATCAGTGTTAGAGCTAAAATTAGCATGTTTAAAGTGATTTTCATGCTTCCAGGGGCTCGGGAAGTGAATCAAATACCATTTGGAGGCATTTAATGTTCAAGCAAAAACGGCTGATTTTCGACAAAAGAGATAACACCCCCCCATTACGTCATGCTTCTGAAATGTGGAAAATGGTCCGTTTTCAAATGTTTTATTTTTGAACGTCAGTTCACATTTGTAGGTGGATCATCAGTGTTAGAGCTAAAATTAGCATGTTTAAAGTGATTTTCATGCTTCCAGGGGCCCTAAACACAAGATTTATGGAATGGTTAAAAGTGCATGAAAATGGCCAATTTACTCACTCTGAGTTCTCAAAAAGGGTTTCTTCACCCCGGGAAGTGAATTAAATACTATTTGGAGGCATTTAATGTTCGAGCAAAAACGGCTGATTTTTGACAAAAGAGATAACACCCCCCCATTATGTCATGCTTCAGAAATGTGGAAAATGGCCGTTTTCAAATGTTTTATTTTTGAACGTCAGTTCACATTTGTGGGTGGATCATCAGTGTTAGAGCTAAAATTTGCATGTTTAAAGTGATTTTCATGCTTCCAGGGGCTCGGGAAGTGAATTAAATACCATTTGGAGGCATTTAATGTTCAAGCAAAAACGGCTGATTTTCGACAAAAGAGATAACACCCCCCCATTACGTCATGCTTCAGAAATGTGGAAAATGGTCAGTTTTCAAATGTTTTATTTTTGAACGTCAGTTCACATTTGTAGGTGGATCATCAGTGTTAGAGCTAAAATTAGCATGTTTAAAGTGATTTTCATGCTTCCAGGGGCCCTAAACACAAGATTTATGGAATGGTTAAAAGTGCATGAAAATGGCCAATTTACTCACTCTGAGTTCTCAAAAAGGGTTTCTTCACCCCGGGAAGTGAATTAAATACCATTTGGAGGCATTTAATGTTCGAGCAAAAACGGCTGATTTTCGACAAAAGAGATAACACCCCCCCATTACGTCATGCTTCAGAAATGTGGAAAATGGTCCGTTTTCAAATGTTTTATTTTTGAACGTCAGTTCACATTTGTAGGTGGATCATCAGTGTTAGAGCTAAAATGAGCATGTTTAAAGTGATTTTCATGCTTCCAGGGGCCCTAAACACAAGATTTATGGAATGGTTAAAAGTGCATGAAAATGGCCAATTTACTCACTCTGAGATCTCAAAAAGGGTTTCTTCACCCCGGGAAGTGAATTAAATACCATTTGGAGGCATTTAATGTTCGAGCAAAAACGGCTGATTTTCGACAAAAGAGATAACACCCCCCCCATTACGTCATGCTTCAGAAATGTGGAAAATGGTCCGTTTTCAAATGTTTTATTTTTGAACGTCAGTTCACATTTGTAGGTGGATCATCAGTGTTAGAGCTAAAATTAGCATGTTTAAAGTGATTTTCATGCTTCCAGGGGCTCGGGAAGTGAATTAAATACCATTTGGAGGCATTTAATGTTCAAGCAAAAACGGCTGATTTTCGACAAAAGAGATAACACCCCCCCATTACGTCATGCTTCAGAAATGTGGAAAATGGTCCGTTTTCAAATGTTTTATTTTTGAACGTCAGTTCACATTTGTAGGTGGATCATCAGTGTTAGAGCTAAAATTAGCATGTTTAAAGTGATTTTCATGCTTCCAGGGGTTCGGGAAGTGAATTAAATACCATTTGGAGGCATTTAATGTTCAAGCAAAAACGGCTGATTTTCGACAAAAGAGATAACACCCCCCCATTATGTCATGCTTCTGAAATGTGGAAAATGGTCCGTTTTCAAATGTTTTATTTTTGAACGTCAGTTCACATTTGTAGGTGGATCATCAGTGTTAGAGCTAAAATTAGCATGTTTAAAGTGATTTTCATGCTTCCAGGGGCCCTAAACACAAGATTTATGGAATGGTTAAAAGTGCATGAAAATGGCCAATTTACTCACTCTGAGTTCTCAAAAAGGGTTTCTTCACCCCGGGAAGTGAATTAAATACTATTTGGAGGCATTTAATGTTCGAGCAAAAACGGCTGATTTTTGACAAAAGAGATAACACCCCCCCATTATGTCATGCTTCAGAAATGTGGAAAATGGCCGTTTTCAAATGTTTTATTTTTGAACGTCAGTTCACATTTGTAGGTGGATCATCAGTGTTAGAGCTAAAATTAGCATGTTTAAAGTGATTTTCATGCTTCCAGGGGCTCGGGAAGTGAATTAAATACCATTTGGAGGCATTTAATGTTCAAGCAAAAACGGCAGATTTTCGACAAAAGAGATAACACCCCCCCATTACGTCATGCTTCAGAAATGTGGAAAATGGTCAGTTTTCAAATGTTTTATTTTTGAACGTCAGTTCACATTTGTAGGTGGATCATCAGTGTTAGAGCTAAAATTAGCATGTTTAAAGTGATTTTCATGCTTCCAGGGGCCCTAAACACAAGATTTATGGAATGGTTAAAAGTGCATGAAAATGGCCAATTTACTCACTCTGAGTTCTCAAAAAGGGTTTCTTCACCCCGGGAAGTGAATTAAATACCATTTGGAGGCATTTAATGTTCGAGCAAAAACGGCTGATTTTCGACAAAAGAGATAACACCCCCCCATTACGTCATGCTTCAGAAATGTGGAAAATGGTCCGTTTTCAAATGTTTTATTTTTGAACGTCAGTTCACATTTGTAGGTGGATCATCAGTGTTAGAGCTAAAATGAGCATGTTTAAAGTGATTTTCATGCTTCCAGGGGCCCTAAACACAAGATTTATGGAATGGTTAAAAGTGCATGAAAATGGCCAATTTACTCACTCTGAGATCTCAAAAAGGGTTTCTTCACCCCGGGAAGTGAATTAAATACCATTTGGAGGCATTTAATGTTCGAGCAAAAACGGCTGATTTTCGACAAAAGAGATAACACCCCCCCCCCATTACGTCATGCTTCAGAAATGTGGAAAATGGTCCGTTTTCAAATGTTTTATTTTTGAACGTCAGTTCACATTTGTAGGTGGATCATCAGTGTTAGAGCTAAAATTAGCATGTTTAAAGTGATTTTCATGCTTCCAGGGGCTCGGGAAGTGAATTAAATACCATTTGGAGGCATTTAATGTTCAAGCAAAAACGGCTGATTTTCGACAAAAGAGATAACACCCCCCCATTACGTCATGCTTCAGAAATGTGGAAAATGGTCCGTTTTCAAATGTTTTATTTTTGAACGTCAGTTCACATTTGTAGGTGGATCATCAGTGTTAGAGCTAAAATTAGCATGTTTAAAGTGATTTTCATGCTTCCAGGGGCTCGGGAAGTGAATTAAATACCATTTGGAGGCATTTAATGTTCAAGCAAAAACGGCTGATTTTCGACAAAAGAGATAACACCCCCCCATTACGTCATGCTTCTGAAATGTGGAAAATGGTCCGTTTTCAAATGTTTTATTTTTGAACGTCAGTTCACATTTGTAGGTGGATCATCAGTGTTAGAGCTAAAATTAGCATGTTTAAAGTGATTTTCATGCTTCCAGGGGCCCTAAACACAAGATTTATGGAATGGTTAAAAGTGCATGAAAATGGCCAATTTACTCACTCTGAGTTCTCAAAAAGGGTTTCTTCACCCCGGGAAGTGAATTAAATACTATTTGGAGGCATTTAATGTTCGAGCAAAAACGGCTGATTTTTGACAAAAGAGATAACACCCCCCCATTATGTCATGCTTCAGAAATGTGGAAAATGGCCGTTTTCAAATGTTTTATTTTTGAACGTCAGTTCACATTTGTAGGTGGATCATCAGTGTTAGAGCTAAAATTAGCATGTTTAAAGTGATTTTCATGCTTCCAGGGGCTCGGGAAGTGAATTAAATACCATTTGGAGGCATTTAATGTTCAAGCAAAAACGGCAGATTTTCGACAAAAGAGATAACACCCCCCCATTACGTCATGCTTCAGAAATGTGGAAAATGGTCAGTTTTCAAATGTTTTATTTTTGAACGTCAGTTCACATTTGTAGGTGGATCATCAGTGTTAGAGCTAAAATTAGCATGTTTAAAGTGATTTTCATGCTTCCAGGGGCCCTAAACACAAGATTTATGGAATGGTTAAAAGTGCATGAAAATGGCCAATTTACTCACTCTGAGTTCTCAAAAAGGGTTTCTTCACCCCGGGAAGTGAATTAAATACCATTTGGAGGCATTTAATGTTCGAGCAAAAACGGCTGATTTTCGACAAAAGAGATAACACCCCCCCCATTACGTCATGCTTCAGAAATGTGGAAAATGGTCCGTTTTCAAATGTTTTATTTTTGAACGTCAGTTCACATTTGTAGGTGGATCATCAGTGTTAGAGCTAAAATTAGCATGTTTAAAGTGATTTTCATGCTTCCAGGGGCCCTAAACACAAGATTTATGGAATGGTTAAAAGTGCATGAAAATGGCCAATTTACTCACTCTGAGTTCTCAAAAAGGGTTTCTTCACCCCGGGAAGTGAATTAAATACCATTTGGAGGCATTTAATGTTCGAGCAAAAACGGCTGATTTTCGACAAAAGAGATAACACCCCCCCATTACGTCATGCTTCAGAAATGTGGAAAATGGTCCGTTTTCAAATGTTTTATTTTTGAACGTCAGTTCACATTTGTAGGTGGATCATCAGTGTTAGAGCTAAAATTAGCATGTTTAAAGTGATTTTCATGCTTCCAGGGGCCCTAAACACAAGATTTATGGAATGGTTAAAAGTGCATGAAAATGGCCAATTTACTCACTCTGAGTTCTCAAAAAGGGTTTCTTCACCCCGGGAAGTGAATTAAATACTATTTGGAGGCATTTAATGTTCGAGCAAAAACGGCTGATTTTTGACAAAAGAGATAACACCCCCCCATTACGTCATGCTTCAGAAATGTCCAAAATGGTCCGTTTTCAAATATTTTATTTTTGAACGTCAGTTCTCATTTGTAGGTGGATCATCAGTGTTAGAGCTAAAATTAGCATGTTTAAAGTTATTTTCATGCTTCCAGGGGCTCGGGAAGTGAATTAAATACCATTTGGAGGCATTTAATGTTCAAGCAAAAACGGCTGATTTTCGACAAAAGAGATAACACCCCCCCATTACGTCATGCTTCAGAAATGTGGAAAATGGTCCGTTTTCAAATGTTTTATTTTTGAACGTAAGTTCACATTTGTAGGTGGATCATCAGTGTTAGAGCTAAAATTAGCATGTTTAAAGTGATTTTCATGCTTCCAGGGGCCCTAAACACAAGATTTATGGAATGGTTAAAAGTGCATGAAAATGGCCAATTTACTCACTCTGAGTTCTCAAAAAGGGTTTCTTCACCCCGGGAAGTGAATTAAATACCATTTGGAGGCATTTAATGTTCGAGCAAAAACGGCTGATTTTCGACAAAAGAGATAACACCCCCCATTACGTCATGCTTCAGAAATGTGGAAAATGGTCCGTTTTCAAATGTTTTATTTTTGAACGTCAGTTCACATTTGTAGGTGGATCATCAGTGTTAGAGCTAAAATTAGCATGTTTAAAGTGATTTTCATGCTTCCAGGGGCTCGGGAAGTGAATTAAATACCATTTGGAGGCATTTAATGTTCAAGCAAAAATGGCTGATTTTCGACAAAAGAGATAACACCCCCCCATTACGTCATGCTTCAGAAATGTGAAAAATGGTCCGTTTTCAAATGTTTTATTTTTGAACGTCAGTTCACATTTGTAGGTGGATCATCAGTGTTAGAGCTAAAATTAGCATGTTTAAAGTGATTTTCATGCTTCCAGGGGCCCTAAACACAAGATTTATGGAATGGTTAAAAGTGCATGAAAATGGCCAATTTACTCACTCTGAGTTCTTAAAAAGGGTTTCTTCACCCCGGGAAGTGAATTAAATACCATTTGGAGGCATTTAATGTTCGAGCAAAAACGGCTGATTTTCGACAAAAAAGATAACACCCCCCCATTACGTCATGCTTCAGAAATGTGGAAAATGGTCCGTTTTCAAATGTTTTATTTTTGAACGTCAGTTAGCATTTGTAGGTGGATCATCAGTGTTAGAGCTAAAATTAGCATGTTTAAAGTGATTGTCATGCTTCCAGGGGCTCGGGAAGTGAATTAAATACTATTTGGAGGCATTTAATGTTCAAGCAAAAACGGCTGATTTTCGACAAAAGAGATAACACCCCCCCCATTACGTCATGCTTCAGAAATGTTGAAAATGGTCCGTTTTCAAATGTTTTATTTTTGAACGTCAGTTCACATTTGTAGGCGGATCATCAGTGTTAGAGCTAAAATTAGCATGTTTAAAGTGATTTTCATGCTTCCAGGGGCCCTAAACACAAGATTTATGGAATGGTTAAAAGTGCATGAAAATGGCCAATTTACTCACTCTGAGTTCTCAAAAAGGGTTTCTTCACCCCGGGAAGTGAATTAAATACCATTTGGAGGCATTTAATGTTCGAGCAAAAACGGCTGATTTTCGACAAAAGAGATAACACCCCCCCCATTACGTCATGCTTCAGAAATGTGGAAAATGGTCCGTTTTCAAATGTTTTATTTTTGAACGTCAGTTCACATTTGTAGGTGGATCATCAGTGTTAGAGCTAAAATTAGCATGTTTAAAGTGATTTTCATGCTTCCAGGGGCCCTAAACACAAGATTTATGGAATGGTTAAAAGTGCATGAAAATGGCCAATTTACTCACTCTGAGTTCTCAAAAAGGGTTTCTTCACCCCGGGAAGTGAATTAAATACCATTTGGAGGCATTTAATGTTCGAGCAAAAACGGCTGATTTTCGACAAAAGAGATAACACCCCCCCATTACGTCATGCTTCAGAAATGTGGAAAATGGTCCGTTTTCAAATGTTTTATTTTTGAACGTCAGTTCGCATTTGTAGGTGGATCATCAGTGTTAGAGCTAAAATTAGCATGTTTAAAGTGATTGTCATGCTTCCAGGGGCTCGGGAAGTGAATTAAATACCATTTGGAGGCATTTAATGTTCAAGCAAAAACGGCTGATTTTCGACAAAAGAGATAACACCCCCCCATTACGTCATGCTTCAGAAATGTTGAAAATGGTCCGTTTTCAAATGTTTTATTTTTGAACGTCAGTTCACATTTGTAGGTGGATCATCAGTGTTAGAGCTAAAATTAGCATGTTTAAAGTGATTTTCATGCTTCCAGGGGCCCTAAACACAAGATTTATGGAATGGTTAAAAGTGCATGAAAATGGCCAATTTACTCACTCTGAGTTCTCAAAAAGGGTTTCTTCACCCCGGGAAGTGAATTAAATACTATTTGGAGGCATTTAATGTTCGAGCAAAAACGGCTGATTTTTGACAAAAGAGATAACACCCCCCCATTACGTCATGCTTCAGAAATGTGGAAAATGGTCCGTTTTCAAATGTTTTATTTTTGAACGTCAGTTCACATTTGTAGGTGGATCATCAGTGTTAGAGCTAAAATTAGCATGTTTAAAGTGATTTTCATGCTTCCAGGGGCTCGGGAAGTGAATTAAATACCATTTGGAGGCATTTAATGTTCAAGCAAAAACGGCTGATTTTCGACAAAAGAGATAACACCCCCCCCATTACGTCATGCTTCAGAAATGTGGAAAATGGTCCGTTTTCAAATGTTTTATTTTTGAACGTCAGTTCACATTTGTAGGTGGATCATCAGTGTTAGAGCTAAAATTAGCATGTTTAAAGTGATTTTCATGCTTCCAGGGGCCCTAAACACAAGATTTATGGAATGGTTAAAAGTGCATGAAAATGGCCAATTTACTCACTCTGAGTTCTCAAAAAGGGTTTCTTCACCCCGGGAAGTGAATTAAATACTATTTGGAGGCATTTAATGTTCGAGCAAAAACGGCTGATTTTCGACAAAAGAGATACCACCCCCCCATTACGTCATGCTTCAGAAATGTGGAAAATGGTCCGTTTTCAAATGTTTTATTTTTGAACGTCAGTTCACATTTGTAGGTGGATCATCAGTGTTAGAGCTAAAATGAGCATGTTTAAAGTTATTTTCATGCTTCCAGGGGCCCTAAACACAAGATTTATGGAATGGTTAAAAGTGCATGAAAATGGCCAATTTACTCACTCTGAGTTCTCAAAAAGGGTTTCTTCACCCCGGGAAGTGAATTAAACACCATTTGGAGGCATTTAATGTTCGAGCAAAAACGGCTGATTTTCGACAAAAGAGATAACACCCCCCCATTACGTCATGCTTCAGAAATGTGGAAAATGGTCCGTTTTCAAATGTTTTATTTTTGAACGTCAGTTCACATTTGTAGGTGGATCATCAGTGTTAGAGCTAAAATTAGCATGTTTAAAGTGATTTTCATGCTTCCAGGGGCTCGGGAAGTGAATTAAATACCATTTGGAGGCATTTAATGTTCAAGCAAAAACGGCTGATTTTCGACAAAAGAGATAACACCCCCCCATTACGTCATGCTTCAGAAATGTGGAAAATGGTCCGTTTTCAAATGTTTTATTTTTGAACGTCAGTTCACATTTGTAGGTGGATCATCAGTGTTAGAGCTAAAATTAGCATGTTTAAAGTGATTTTCATGCTTCCAGGGGCCCTAAACACAAGATTTATGGAATGGTTAAAAGTGCATGAAAATGGCCAATTTACTCACTCTGAGTTCTCAAAAAGGGTTTCTTCACCCCGGGAAGTGAATTAAATACTATTTGGAGGCATTTAATGTTCGAGCAAAAACGGCTGATTTTCGGCAAAAGAGATAACACCCCCCCATTACGTCATGCTTCAGAAATGTGGAAAATGGTCCGTTTTCAAATGTTTTATTTTTGAACGTCAGTTCACATTTGTAGGTGGATCATCAGTGTTAGAGCTAAAATGAGCATGTTTAAAGTGATTTTCATGCTTCCAGGCGCCCTAAACACAAGATTTATGGAATGGTTAAAAGTGCATGAAAATGGCCAATTTACTCACTCTGAGTTCTCAAAAAGGGTTTCTTCACCCCGGGAAGTGAATTAAATACCATTTGGAGGCATTTAATGTTCGAGCAAAAACGGCTGATTTTCGACAAAAGAGATAACACCCCCCCATTACATCATGCTTCAGAAATGTGTAAAATGGTCCGTTTTCAAATGTTTTATTTTTGAACGTCAGTTCACATTTGTAGGTGGATCATCAGTGTTAGAGCTAAAATTAGCATGTTTAAAGTGATTTTCATGCTTCCAGGGGCTCGGGAAGTGAATTAAATACCATTTGGAGGCATTTAATGTTCAAGCAAAAACGGCTGATTTTCGACAAAAGAGATAACACCCCCCCATTACGTCATGCTTCAGAAATGTGGAAAAGGGTCCGTTTTCAAATATTTTATTTTTGAACGTCAGTTCACATTTGTAGGTGGATCATCAGTGTTAGAGCTAAAATTAGCATGTTTAAAGTGATTTTCATGCTTCCAGGGGCTCGGGAAGTGAATTAAATACCATTTGGAGGCATTTAATGTTCAAGCAAAAACGGCTGATTTTCGACAAAAGAGATAACACCCCCCCATTACGTCATGCTTCAGAAATGTGGAAAATGGTCCGTTTTCAAATGTTTTATTTTTGAACGTCAGTTCACATTTGTAGGTGGATCATCAGTGTTAGAGCTAAAATGAGCATGTTTAAAGTGATTTTCATGCTTCCAGGCGCCCTAAACACAAGATTTATGGAATGGTTAAAAGTGCATGAAAATGGCCAATTTACTCACTCTGAGTTCTCAAAAAGGGTTTCTTCACCCCGGGAAGTGAATTAAATACCATTTGGAGGCATTTAATGTTCGAGCAAAAACGGCTGATTTTCGACAAAAGAGATAACACCCCCCCATTACATCATGCTTCAGAAATGTGTAAAATGGTCCGTTTTCAAATGTTTTATTTTTGAACGTCAGTTCACATTTGTAGGTGGATCATCAGTGTTAGAGCTAAAATTAGCATGTTTAAAGTGATTTTCATGCTTCCAGGGGCTCGGGAAGTGAATTAAATACCATTTGGAGGCATTTAATGTTCAAGCAAAAACGGCTGATTTTCGACAAAAGAGATAACACCCCCCCATTACGTCATGCTTCAGAAATGTGGAAAATGGTCCGTTTTCAAATGTTTTATTTTTGAACGTCAGTTCACATTTGTAGGTGGATCATCAGTGTTAGAGCTAAAATTAGCATGTTTAAAGTGATTTTCATGCTTCCAGGGGCCCTAAACACAAGATTTATGGAATGGTTAAAAGTGCATGAAAATGGCCAATTTACTCACTCTGAGTTCTCAAAAAGGGTTTCTTCACCCCGGGAAGTGAATTAAATACTATTTGGAGGCATTTAATGTTCGAGCTAAAACGGCTGATTTTTGACAAAAGAGATAACACCCCCCCATTACGTCATGCTTCAGAAATGTGGAAAAGGGTCCGTTTTCAAATATTTTATTTTTGAACGTCAGTTCACATTTGTAGGTGGATCATCAGTGTTAGAGCTAAAATTAGCATGTTTAAAGTGATTTTCATGCTTCCAGGGGCTCGGGAAGTGAATTAAATACCATTTGGAGGCATTTAATGTTCAAGCAAAAACGGCTGATTTTCGACAAAAGAGATAACACCCCCCCATTACGTCATGCTTCAGAAATGTGGAAAATGGTCCGTTTTCAAATGTTTTATTTTTGAACGTCAGTTCACATTTGTAGGTGGATCATCAGTGTTAGAGCTAAAATTAGCATGTTTAAAGTGATTTTCATGCTTCCAGGGGCCCTAAACACAAGATTTATGGAATGGTTAAAAGTGCATGAAAATGGCCAATTTACTCACTCTGAGTTCTCAAAAAGGGTTTCTTCACCCCGGGAAGTGAATTAAATACCATTTGGAGGCATTTAATGTTCGAGCAAAAACGGCTGATTTTTGACAAAAGAGATAACACCCCCCCATTACGTCATGCTTCAGAAATGTGGAAAATGGTCCGTTTTCAAATGTTTTATTTTTGAACGTCAGTTCACATTTGTAGGTGGATCATCAGTGTTAGAGCTAAAATTAGCATGTTTAAAGTGATTTTCATGCTTCCAGGGGCTCGGGAAGTGAATTAAATACCATTTGGAGACATTTAATGTTCAAGCAAAAACGGCTGATTTTCGACAAAAGAGATAACACCCCCCCATTACGTCATGCTTCAGAAATGTGGAAAATGGTCCGTTTTCAAATGTTTTATTTTTGAACGTCAGTTCACATTTGTAGGTGGATCATCAGTGTTAGAGCTAAAATTAGCATGTTTAAAGTGATTTTCATGCTTCCAGGGGCTCGGGAAGTGAATTAAATACCATTTGGAGGCATTTAATGTTCAAGCAAAAACGGCTGATTTTCGACAAAAGAGATAACACCCCCCCATTACGTCATGCTTCAGAAATGTGGAAAATGGTCCGTTTTCAAATGTTTTATTTTTGAACGTCAGTTCACATTTGTAGGTGGATCATCAGTGTTAGAGCTAAAATTAGCATGTTTAAAGTGATTTTCATGCTTCCAGGGGCCCTAAACACAAGATTTATGGAATGGTTAAAAGTGCATGAAAATGGCCAATTTACTCACTCTGAGTTCTCAAAAAGGGTTTCTTCACCCCGGGAAGTGAATTAAATACTATTTGGAGGCATTTAATGTTCGAGCAAAAACGGCTGATTTTTGACAAAAGAGATAACACCCCCCCATTACGTCATGCTTCAGAAATGTGGAAAATGGCCGTTTTCAAATGTTTTATTTTTGAACGTCAGTTCACATTTGTAGGTGGATCATCAGTGTTAGAGCTAAAATTAGCATGTTTAAAGTGATTTTCATGCTTCCAGGGGCTCGGGAAGTGAATTAAATACCATTTGGAGGCATTTAATGTTCAAGCAAAAACGGCTGATTTTCAACAAAAGAGATAACACCCCCCCATTACGTCATGCTTCAGAAATGTGGAAAATGGTCAGTTTTCAAATGTTTTATTTTTGAACGTCAGTTCACATTTGTAGGTGGATCATCAGTGTTAGAGCTAAAATTAGCATGTTTAAAGTGATTTTCATGCTTCCAGGGGCCCTAAACACAAGATTTATGGAATGGTTAAAAGTGCATGAAAATGGCCAATTTACTCACTCTGAGTTCTCAAAAAGGGTTTCTTCACCCCGGGAAGTGAATTAAATACCATTTGGAGGCATTTAATGTTCGAGCAAAAACGGCTGATTTTCGACAAAAGAGATAACACCCCCCCATTACGTCATGCTTCAGAAATGTGGAAAATGGTCCGTTTTCAAATGTTTTATTTTTGAACGTCAGTTCACATTTGTAGGTGGATCATCAGTGTTAGAGCTAAAATTAGCATGTTTAAAGTGATTTTCATGCTTCCAGGGGCCCTAAACACAAGATTTATGGAATGGTTAAAAGTGCATGAAAATGGCCAATTTACTCACTCTGAGTTCTCAAAAAGGGTTTCTTCACCCCGGGAAGTGAATTAAATACTATTTGGAGGCATTTAATGTTCGAGCAAAAACGGCTGATTTTTGACAAAAGAGATAACACCCCCCCATTACGTCATGCTTCAGAAATGTGGAAAATGGTCCGTTTTCAAATATTTTATTTTTGAACGTCAGTTCTCATTTGTAGGTGGATCATCAGTGTTAGAGCTAAAATTAGCATGTTTAAAGTGATTTTCATGCTTCCAGGGGCCCTAAACACAAGATTTATGGAATGGTTAAAAGTGCATGAAAATGGCCAATTTACTCACTCTGAGTTCTCAAAAAGGGTTTCTTCACCCCGGGAAGTGAATTAAATACTATTTGGAGGCATTTAATGTTCGAGCAAAAACGGCTGATTTTTGACAAAAGAGATAACACCCCCCCATTACGTCATGCTTCAGAAATGTGGAAAATGGTCCGTTTTCAAATATTTTATTTTTGAACATCAGTTCTCATTTGTAGGTGGATCATCAGTGTTAGAGCTAAAATTAGCATGTTTAAAGTGATTTTCATGCTTCCAGGGGCTCGGGAAGTGAATTAAATACCATTTGGAGGCATTTAATGTTCAAGCAAAAACGGCTGATTTTCGACAAAAGAGATAACACCCCCCCATTACGTCATGCTTCAGAAATGTGGAAAATGGTCCGTTTTCAAATGTTTTATTTTTGAACGTCAGTTCACATTTGTAGGTGGATCATCAGTGTTAGAGCTAAAATTAGCATGTTTAAAGTGATTTTCATGCTTCCAGGGGCCCTAAACACAAGATTTATGGAATGGTTAAAAGTGCATGAAAATGGCCAATTTACTCACTCTGAGTTCTCAAAAAGGGTTTCTTCACCCCGGGAAGTGAATTAAATACCATTTGGAGGCATTTAATGTTCGAGCAAAAACGGCTGATTTTCGACAAAAGAGATAACACCCCCCCATTACGTCATGCTTCAGAAATGTGGAAAGAGGCCGTTTTCAAATGTTTTATTTTTGAACGTCAGTTCACATTTGTAGGTGGATCATCAGTGTTAGAGCTAAAATTAGCATGTTTAAAGTGATTTTCATGCTTCCAGGGGCTCGGGAAGTGAATTAAATACCATTTGGAGGCATTTAATGTTCAAGCAAAAACGGCTGATTTTCGACAAAAGAGATAACACCCCCCCATTACGTCATGCTTCAGAAATGTGAAAAATGGTCCGTTTTCAAATGTTTTATTTTTGAAGGTCAGTTCACATTTGTAGGTGGATCATCAGTGTTAGAGCTAAAATTAGCATGTTTAAAGTGATTTTCATGCTTCCAGGGGCCCTAAACACAAGATTTATGGAATGGTTAAAAGTGCATGAAAATGGCCAATTTACTCACTCTGAGTTCTCAAAAAGGGTTTCTTCACCCCGGGAAGTGAATTAAATACCATTTGGAGGCATTTAATGTTCGAGCAAAAACGGCTGATTTTCGACAAAAGAGATAACACCCCCCCATTACGTCATGCTTCAGAAATGTGGAAAATGGTCCGTTTTCAAATGTTTTATTTTTGAACGTCAGTTAGCATTTGTAGGTGGATCATCAGTGTTAGAGCTAAAATTAGCATGTTTAAAGTGATTGTCATGCTTCCAGGGGCTCGGGAAGTGAATTAAATACCATTTGGAGGCATTTAATGTTCAAGCAAAAACGGCTGATTTTCGACAAAAGAGATAACACCCCCCCCATTACGTCATGCTTCAGAAATGTGGAAAATGGTCCGTTTTCAAATGTTTTATTTTTGAACGTCAGTTCACATTTGTAGGTGGATCATCATTGTTAGAGCTAAAATTAGCATGTTTAAAGTGATTTTCATGCTTCCAGGGGCCCTAAACACAAGATTTATGGAATGGTTAAAAGTGCATGAAAATGGCCAATTTACTCACTCTGAGTTCTCAAAAAGGGTTTCTTCACCCCGGGAAGTAAATTAAATACTATTTGGAGGCATTTAATGTTCGAGCAAAAACGGCTGATTTTTGACAAAAGAGATAACACCCCCCCATTACGTCATGCTTCAGAAATGTGGAAAATGGTCCGTTTTCAAATATTTTATTTTTGAACGTCAGTTCACATTTGTAGGTGGATCATCAGTGTTAGAGCTAAAATTAGCATGTTTAAAGTGATTTTCATGCTTCCAGGGGCTCGGGAAGTGAATTAAATACCATTTGGAGGCATTTAATGTTCAAGCAAAAACGGCTGATTTTCGACAAAAGAGATAACACCCCCCCATTACGTCATGCTTCAGAAATGTGGAAAATGGTCCGTTTTCAAATGTTTTATTTTTGAACGACATTTCACATTTGTAGGTGGATCATCAGTGTTAGAGCTAAAATGAGCATGTTTAAAGTGATTTTCATGCTTCCAGGGGCCCTAAACACAAGATTTATGGAATGGTTAAAAGTGCATGAAAATGGCCAATTTACTCACTCTGAGTTCTCAAAAAGGGTTTCTTCACCCCGGGAAGTGAATTAAATACCATTTGGAGGCATTTAATGTTCGAGCAAAAACGGCTGATTTTCGACAAAAGAGATAACACCCCCCCATTACGTCATGCTTCAGAAATGTGGAAAATGGCCGTTTTCAAATGTTTTATTTTTGAACGTCAGTTCACATTTGTAGGTGGATCATCAGTGTTAGAGCTAAAATTAGCATGTTTAAAGTGATTTTCATGCTTCCAGGGGCTCGGGAAGTGAATTAAATACCATTTGGAGGCATTTAATGTTCAAGCAAAAACGGCTGATTTTCGACAAAAGAGATAACACCCCCCCATTACGTCATGCTTCAGAAATGTGGAAAATGGTCCGTTTTCAAATGTTTTATTTTTGAACGTCAGTTCACATTTGTAGGTGGATCATCAGTGTTAGAGCTAAAATTAGCATGTTTAAAGTGATTTTCATGCTTCCAGGGGCCCTAAACACAAGATTTATGGAATGGTTAAAAGTGCATGAAAATGGCCAATTTACTCACTCTGAGTTCTCAAAAAGGGTTTCTTCACCCCGGGAAGTGAATTAAATACTATTTGGAGGCATTTAATGTTCGAGCAAAAACGGCTGATTTTTGACAAAAGAGATAACACCCCCCCATTACGTCATGCTTCAGAAATGTGGAAAATGGCCGTTTTCAAATGTTTTATTTTTGAACGTCAGTTCACATTTGTAGGTGGATCATCAGTGTTAGAGCTAAAATTAGCATGTTTAAAGTGATTTTCATGCTTCCAGGGGCTCGGGAAGTGAATTAAATACCATTTGGAGGCATTTAATGTTCAAGCAAAAACGGCTGATTTTCAACAAAAGAGATAACACCCCCCCATTACGTCATGCTTCAGAAATGTGGAAAATGGTCAGTTTTCAAATGTTTTATTTTTGAACGTCAGTTCACATTTGTAGGTGGATCATCAGTGTTAGAGCTAAAATTAGCATGTTTAAAGTGATTTTCATGCTTCCAGGGGCCCTAAACACAAGATTTATGGAATGGTTAAAAGTGCATGAAAATGGCCAATTTACTCACTCTGAGTTCTCAAAAAGGGTTTCTTCACCCCGGGAAGTGAATTAAATACCATTTGGAGGCATTTAATGTTCGAGCAAAAACGGCTGATTTTCGACAAAAGAGATAACACCCCCCCATTACGTCATGCTTCAGAAATGTGGAAAATGGTCCGTTTTCAAATGTTTTATTTTTGAACGTCAGTTCACATTTGTAGGTGGATCATCAGTGTTAGAGCTAAAATTAGCATGTTTAAAGTGATTTTCATGCTTCCAGGGGCCCTAAACACAAGATTTATGGAATGGTTAAAAGTGCATGAAAATGGCCAATTTACTCACTCTGAGTTCTCAAAAAGGGTTTCTTCACCCCGGGAAGTGAATTAAATACTATTTGGAGGCATTTAATGTTCGAGCAAAAACGGCTGATTTTTGACAAAAGAGATAACACCCCCCCATTACGTCATGCTTCAGAAATGTGGAAAATGGTCCGTTTTCAAATATTTTATTTTTGAACGTCAGTTCTCATTTGTAGGTGGATCATCAGTGTTAGAGCTAAAATTAGCATGTTTAAAGTGATTTTCATGCTTCCAGGGGCCCTAAACACAAGATTTATGGAATGGTTAAAAGTGCATGAAAATGGCCAATTTACTCACTCTGAGTTCTCAAAAAGGGTTTCTTCACCCCGGGAAGTGAATTAAATACTATTTGGAGGCATTTAATGTTCGAGCAAAAACGGCTGATTTTTGACAAAAGAGATAACACCCCCCCATTACGTCATGCTTCAGAAATGTGGAAAATGGTCCGTTTTCAAATATTTTATTTTTGAACATCAGTTCTCATTTGTAGGTGGATCATCAGTGTTAGAGCTAAAATTAGCATGTTTAAAGTGATTTTCATGCTTCCAGGGGCTCGGGAAGTGAATTAAATACCATTTGGAGGCATTTAATGTTCAAGCAAAAACGGCTGATTTTCGACAAAAGAGATAACACCCCCCCATTACGTCATGCTTCAGAAATGTGGAAAATGGTCCGTTTTCAAATGTTTTATTTTTGAACGTCAGTTCACATTTGTAGGTGGATCATCAGTGTTAGAGCTAAAATTAGCATGTTTAAAGTGATTTTCATGCTTCCAGGGGCCCTAAACACAAGATTTATGGAATGGTTAAAAGTGCATGAAAATGGCCAATTTACTCACTCTGAGTTCTCAAAAAGGGTTTCTTCACCCCGGGAAGTGAATTAAATACCATTTGGAGGCATTTAATGTTCGAGCAAAAACGGCTGATTTTCGACAAAAGAGATAACACCCCCCCATTACGTCATGCTTCAGAAATGTGGAAAATGGCCGTTTTCAAATGTTTTATTTTTGAACGTCAGTTCACATTTGTAGGTGGATCATCAGTGTTAGAGCTAAAATTAGCATGTTTAAAGTGATTTTCATGCTTCCAGGGGCCCTAAACACAAGATTTATGGAATGGTTAAAAGTGCATGAAAATGGCCAATTTACTCACTCTGAGTTCTCAAAAAGGGTTTCTTCACCCCGGGAAGTGAATTAAATACCATTTGGAGGCATTTAATGTTCGAGCAAAAACGGCTGATTTTCGACAAAAGAGATAACACCCCCCCATTACGTCATGCTTCAGAAATGTGGAAAATGGTCCGTTTTCAAATGTTTTATTTTTGAACGTCAGTTAGCATTTGTAGGTGGATCATCAGTGTTAGAGCTAAAATTAGCATGTTTAAAGTGATTGTCATGCTTCCAGGGGCTCGGGAAGTGAATTAAATACCATTTGGAGGCATTTAATGTTCAAGCAAAAACGGCTGATTTTCGACAAAAGAGATAACACCCCCCCCATTACGTCATGCTTCAGAAATGTGGAAAATGGTCCGTTTTCAAATGTTTTATTTTTGAACGTCAGTTCACATTTGTAGGTGGATCATCATTGTTAGAGCTAAAATTAGCATGTTTAAAGTGATTTTCATGCTTCCAGGGGCCCTAAACACAAGATTTATGGAATGGTTAAAAGTGCATGAAAATGGCCAATTTACTCACTCTGAGTTCTCAAAAAGGGTTTCTTCACCCCGGGAAGTGAATTAAATACTATTTGGAGGCATTTAATGTTCGAGCAAAAACGGCTGATTTTTGACAAAAGAGATAACACCCCCCCCATTACGTCATGCTTCAGAAATGTGGAAAATGGTCCGTTTTCAAATATTTTATTTTTGAACGTCAGTTCACATTTGTAGGTGGATCATCAGTGTTAGAGCTAAAATTAGCATGTTTAAAGTGATTTTCATGCTTCCAGGGGCTCGGGAAGTGAATTAAATACCATTTGGAGGCATTTAATGTTCAAGCAAAAACGGCTGATTTTCGACAAAAGAGATAACACCCCCCCATTACGTCATGCTTCAGAAATGTGGAAAATGGTCCGTTTTCAAATGTTTTATTTTTGAACGACATTTCACATTTGTAGGTGGATCATCAGTGTTAGAGCTAAAATGAGCATGTTTAAAGTGATTTTCATGCTTCCAGGGGCCCTAAACACAAGATTTATGGAATGGTTAAAAGTGCATGAAAATGGCCAATTTACTCACTCTGAGTTCTCAAAAAGGGTTTCTTCACCCCGGGAAGTGAATTAAATACCATTTGGAGGCATTTAATGTTCGAGCAAAAACGGCTGATTTTCGACAAAAGAGATAACACCCCCCCATTACGTCATGCTTCAGAAATGTGGAAAATGGCCGTTTTCAAATGTTTTATTTTTGAACGTCAGTTCACATTTGTAGGTGGATCATCAGTGTTAGAGCTAAAATTAGCATGTTTAAAGTGATTTTCATGCTTCCAGGGGCTCGGGAAGTGAATTAAATACCATTTGGAGGCATTTAATGTTCAAGCAAAAACGGCTGATTTTCGACAAAAGAGATAACACCCCCCCATTACGTCATGCTTCAGAAATGTGGAAAATGGTCAGTTTTCAAATGTTTTATTTTTGAACGTCAGTTCACATTTGTAGGTGGATCATCAGTGTTAGAGCTAAAATTAGCATGTTTAAAGTGATTTTCATGCTTCCAGGGGCCCTAAACACAAGATTTATGGAATGGTTAAAAGTGCATGAAAATGGCCAATTTACTCACTCTGAGTTCTCAAAAAGGGTTTCTTCACCCCGGGAAGTGAATTAAATACAATTTGGAGGCATTTAATGTTCGAGCAAAAACGGCTGATTTTCGACAAAAGAGATAACACCCCCCCATTACGTCATGCTTCAGAAATGTGGAAAATGGTCCGTTTTCAAATGTTTTATTTTTGAACGTCAGTTCACATTTGTAGGTGGATCATCAGTGTTAGAGCTAAAATTAGCATGTTTAAAGTGATTTTCATGCTTCCAGGGGCTCGGGAAGTGAATTAAATACCATTTGGAGGCATTTAATGTTCAAGCAAAAACGGCTGATTTTCGACAAAAGAGATAACACCCCCCTCATTACGTCATGCTTCAGAAATGTGGAAAATGGTCCGTTTTCAAATGTTTTATTTTTGAACGTCAGTTCACATTTGTAGGTGGATCATCAGTGTTAGAGCTAAAATTAGCATGTTTAAAGTGATTTTCATGCTTCCAGGGGCCCTAAACACAAGATTTATGGAATGGTTAAAAGTGCATGAAAATGGCCAATTTACTCACTCTGAGTTCTCAAAAAGGGTTTCTTCACCCCGGGAAGTGAATTAAATACTATTTGGAGGCATTTAATGTTCGAGCAAAAACGGCTGATTTTCGACAAAAGAGATAACACCCCCCCATTACGTCATGCTTCAGAAATGTGGAAAATGGTCCGTTTTCAAATGTTTTATTTTTGAACGTCAGTTCACATTTGTAGGTGGATCATCAGTGTTAGAGCTAAAATGAGCATGTTTAAAGTGATTTTCATGCTTCCAGGGGCTCGGGAAGTGAATTAAATACCATTTGGAGGCATTTAATGTTCAAGCAAAAACGGCTGATTTTCGACAAAAGAGATAACACCCCCCCATTACGTCATGCTTCAGAAATGTGGAAAATGGTCCGTTTTCAAATGTTTTATTTTTGAACGTCAGTTCACATTTGTAGGTGGATCATCAGTGTTAGAGCTAAAATTAGCATGTTTAAAGTGATTTTCATGCTTCCAGGGGCCCTAAACACAAGATTTATGGAATGGTTAAAAGTGCATGAAAATGGCCAATTTACTCACTCTGAGTTCTCAAAAAGGGTTTCTTCACCCCGGGAAGTGAATTAAATACTATTTGGAGGCATTTAATGTTCGAGCAAAAACGGCTGATTTTTGACAAAAGAGATAACACCCCCCCATTACGTCATGCTTCAGAAATGTGGAAAAGGGTCCGTTTTCAAATATTTTATTTTTGAACGTCAGTTCACATTTGTAGGTGGATCATCAGTGTTAGAGCTAAAATTAGCATGTTTAAAGTGATTTTCATGCTTCCAGGGGCTCGGGAAGTGAATTAAATACCATTTGGAGGCATTTAATGTTCAAGCAAAAACGGCTGATTTTCGACAAAAGAGATAACACCCCCCCATTACGTCATGCTTCAGAAATGTGGAAAATGGTCCGTTTTCAAATGTTTTATTTTTGAACGTCAGTTCACATTTGTTGGTGGATCATCAGTGTTAGAGCTAAAATTAGCATGTTTAAAGTGATTTTCATGCTTCCAGGGGCTCGGGAAGTGAATTAAATACCATTTGGAGGCATTTCATGTTCAAGCAAAAACGGCTGATTTTTGACAAAAGAGATAACACCCCCCCATTACGTCATGCTTCAGAAATGTGGAAAATGGTCCGTTTTCAAATGTTTTATTTTTGAACGTCAGTTCACATTTGTAGGTGGATCATCAGTGTTAGAGCTAAAATTAGCATGTTTAAAGTGATTTTCATGCTTCCAGGGGCTCGGGAAGTGAATTAAATACCATTTGGAGGCATTTAATGTTCAAGCAAAAACGGCTGATTTTAGACAAAAGAGATAACACCCCCCCATTACGTCATGCTTCTGAAATGTGGAAAATGGTCCGTTTTCAAATGTTTTATTTTTGAACGTCAGTTCACATTTGTAGGTGGATCATCAGTGTTAGAGCTAAAATTAGCATGTTTAAAGTGATTTTCATGCTTCCAGGGGCCCTAAACACAAGATTTATGGAATGGTTAAAAGTGCATGAAAATGGCCAATTTACTCACTCTGAGTTCTCAAAAAGGGTTTCTTCACCCCGGGAAGTGAATTAAATACTATTTGGAGGCATTTAATGTTCGAGCAAAAACGGCTGATTTTTGACAAAAGAGATAACACCCCCCCATTACGTCATGCTTCAGAAATGTGGAAAATGGCCGTTTTCAAATGTTTTATTTTTGAACGTCAGTTCACATTTGTAGGTGGATCATCAGTGTTAGAGCTAAAATTAGCATGTTTAAAGTGATTTTCATGCTTCCAGGGGCTCGGGAAGTGAATTAAATACCATTTGGAGGCATTTAATGTTCAAGCAAAAACGGCTGATTTTCGACAAAAGAGATAACACCCCCCCATTACGTCATGCTTCAGAAATGTGGAAAATGGTCAGTTTTCAAATGTTTTATTTTTGAACGTCAGTTCACATTTGTAGGTGGATCATCAGTGTTAGAGCTAAAATTAGCATGTTTAAAGTGATTTTCATGCTTCCAGGGGCCCTAAACACAAGATTTATGGAATGGTTAAAAGTGCATGAAAATGGCCAATTTACTCACTCTGAGTTCTCAAAAAGGGTTTCTTCACCCCGGGAAGTGAATTAAATACCATTTGGAGGCATTTAATGTTCGAGCAAAAACGGCTGATTTTCGACAAAAGAGATAACACCCCCCCATTACGTCATGCTTCAGAAATGTGGAAAATGGTCCGTTTTCAAATGTTTTATTTTTGAACGTCAGTTCACATTTGTAGGTGGATCATCAGTGTTAGAGCTAAAATTAGCATGTTTAAAGTGATTTTCATGCTTCCAGGGGCCCTAAACACAAGATTTGTGGAATGGTTAAAAGTGCATGAAAATGGCCAATTTACTCACTCTGAGTTCTCAAAAAGGGTTTCTTCACCCCGGGAAGTGAATTAAATACTATTTGGAGGCATTTAATGTTCGAGCAAAAACGGCTGATTTTTGACAAAAGAGATAACACCCCCCCATTACGTCATGCTTCAGAAATGTGGAAAATGGCCGTTTTCAAATGTTTTATTTTTGAACGTCAGTTCACATTTGTAGGTGGATCATCAGTGTTAGAGCTAAAATTAGCATGTTTAAAGTGATTTTCATGCTTCCAGGGGCTCGGGAAGTGAATTAAATACCATTTGGAGGCATTTAATGTTCAAGCAAAAACGGCTGATTTTCGACAAAAGAGATAACACCCCCCCATTACGTCATGCTTCAGAAATGTGGAAAATGGTCAGTTTTCAAATGTTTTATTTTTGAACGTCAGTTCACATTTGTAGGTGGATCATCAGTGTTAGAGCTAAAATTAGCATGTTTAAAGTGATTTTCATGCTTCCAGGGGCCCTAAACACAAGATTTATGGAATGGTTAAAAGTGCATGAAAATGGCCAATTTACTCACTCTGAGTTCTCAAAAAGGGTTTCTTCACCCCGGGAAGTGAATTAAATACCATTTGGAGGCATTTAATGTTCGAGCAAAAACGGCTGATTTTCGACAAAAGAGATAACACCCCCCCATTACGTCATGCTTCAGAAATGTGGAAAATGGTCCGTTTTCAAATGTTTTATTTTTGAACGTCAGTTCACATTTGTAGGTGGATCATCAGTGTTAGAGCTAAAATTAGCATGTTTAAAGTGATTTTCATGCTTCCAGGGGCCCTAAACACAAGATTTATGGAATGGTTAAAAGTGCATGAAAATGGCCAATTTACTCACTCTGAGTTCTCAAAACGGGTTTCTTCACCCCGGGAAGTGAATTAAATACTATTTGGAGGCATTTAATGTTCGAGCAAAAACGGCTGATTTTTGACAAAAGAGATAACACCCCCCCATTACGTCATGCTTCAGAAATGTGGAAAATGGTCCGTTTTCAAATATTTTATTTTTGAACGTCAGTTCTCATTTGTAGGTGGATCATCAGTGTTAGAGCTAAAATTAGCATGTTTAAAGTGATTTTCATGCTTCCAGGGGCTCGGGAAGTGAATTAAATACCATTTGGAGGCATTTAACGTTCAAGCAAAAACGGCTGATTTTCGACAAAAGAGATAACACCCCCCATTACGTCATGCTTCAGAAATGTGGAAAATGGTCCGTTTTCAAATGTTTTATTTTTGAACGTCAGTTCACATTTGTAGGTGGATCATCAGTGTTAGAGCTAAAATTAGCATGTTTAAAGTGATTTTCATGCTTCCAGGGGCCCTAAACACAAGATTTATGGAATGGTTAAAAGTGCATGAAAATGGCCAATTTACTCACTCTGAGTTCTCAAAAAGGGTTTCTTCACCCCGGGAAGTGAATTAAATACCATTTGGAGGCATTTAATGTTCGAGCAAAAACGGCTGATTTTTGACAAAAGAGATAACACCCCCCCATTACGTCATGCTTCAGAAATGTGGAAAATGGTCCGTTTTCAAATATTTTATTTTTGAACGTCAGTTCACATTTGTAGGTGGATCATCAGTGTTAGAGCTAAAATTAGCATGTTTAAAGTGATTTTCATGCTTCCAGGGGCTCGCGAAGTGAATTAAATACCATTTGGAGGCATTTACTGTTCAAGCAAAAACGGCTGATTTTCGACAAAAGAGATAACACCCCCCCATTACGTCATGCTTCAGAAATGTGGAAAATGGTCCGTTTTCAAATGTTTTATTTTTGAACGTCAGTTCACATTTGTAGGTGGATCATCAGTGTTAGAGCTAAAATTAGCATGTTTAAAGTGATTGTCATGCTTCCAGGGGCTCGGGAAGTGAATTAAATACCATTTGGAGGCATTTAATGTTCAAGCAAAAACGGCTGATTTTCGACAAAAGAGATAACACCCCCCCATTACGTCATGCTTCAGAAATGTGGAAAATGGTCCGTTTTCAAATGTTTTATTTTTGAACGTCAGTTCACATTTGTAGGTGGATCATCAGTGTTAGAGCTAAAATTAGCATGTTTAAAGTGATTTTCATGCTTCCAGGGGCCCTAAACACAAGATTTATGGAATGGTTAAAAGTGCATGAAAATGGCCAATTTACTCACTCTGAGTTCTCAAAAAGGGTTTCTTCACCCCGGGAAGTGAATTAAATACTATTTGGAGGCATTTAATGTTCGAGCAAAAACGGCAGATTTTTGACAAAAGAGATAACACCCCCCCATTACGTCATGCTTCAGAAATGTGGAAAATGGCCGTTTTCAAATGTTTTATTTTTGAACGTCAGTTCACATTTGTAGGTGGATCATCAGTGTTAGAGCTAAAATTAGCATGTTTAAAGTGATTTTCATGCTTCCAGGGGCTTGGGAAGTGAATTAAATACCATTTGGAGGCATTTAATGTTCAAGCAAAAACGGCTGATTTTCGACAAAAGAGATAACACCCCCCCATTACGTCATGCTTCAGAAATGTGGAAAATTGTCAGTTTTCAAATGTTTTATTTTTGAACGTCAGTTCACATTTGTAGGTGGATCATCAGTGTTAGAGCTAAAATTAGCATGTTTAAAGTGATTTTCATGCTTCCAGGGGCCCTAAACACAAGATTTATGGAATGGTTAAAAGTGCATGAAAATGGCCAATTTACTCACTCTGAGTTCTCAAAAAGGGTTTCTTCACCCGGGAAGTGAATTAAATACCATTTGGAGGCATTTAATGTTCGAGCAAAAACGGCTGATTTTCGACAAAAGAGATAACACCCCCCCATTACGTCATGCTTCAGAAATGTGGAAAATGGTCCGTTTTCAAATATTTTATTTTTGAACGTCAGTTCACATTTGTAGGTGGATCATCAGTGTTAGAGCTAAAATTAGCATGTTTAAAGTGATTTTCATGCTTCCAGGGGCCCTAAACACAAGATTTATGGAATGGTTAAAAGTGCATGAAAATGGCCAATTTACTCACTCTGAGATCTCAAAAAGGGTTTCTTCACCCCGGGAAGTGAATTAAATACCATTTGGAGGCATTTAATGTTCGAGCAAAAACGGCTGATTTTCGACAAAAGAGATAACACCCCCCCATTACGTCATGCTTCAGAAATGTGGAAAATGGTCCGTGTTTTCAAATGTTTTATTTTTGAACGTCAGTTCACATTTGTAGGTGGATCATCAGTGTTAGAGCTAAAATTAGCATGTTTAAAGTGATTTTCATGCTTCCAGGGGCTCGGGAAGTGAATTAAATACCATTTGGAGGCATTTAATGTTCAAGCAAAAACGGCTGATTTTCGACAAAAGAGATAACACCCCCCCATTACGTCATGCTTCAGAAATGTGGAAAATGGGCCGTTTTCAAATGTTTTATTTTTGAACGTCAGTTCACATTTGTAGGTGGATCATCAGTGTTAGAGCTAAAATTAGCATGTTTAAAGTGATTTTCATGCTTCCAGGGGGTCGGGAAGTGAATTAAATACCATTTGGAGGCATTTAATGTTCAAGCAAAAACGGCTGATTTTCGACAAAAGAGATAACACCCCCCCATTACGTCATGCTTCAGAAATGTGGAAAATGGTCCGTTTTCAAATGTTTTATTTTTGAACGTCAGTTCACATTTGTAGGTGGATCATCAGTGTTAGAGCTAAAATTAGCATGTTTAAAGTGATTTTCATGCTTCCAGGGGCCCTAAACACAAGATTTATGGAATGGTTAAAAGTGCATGAAAATGGCCAATTTACTCACTCTGAGTTCTCAAAAAGGGTTTCTTCACCCCGGGAAGTGAATTAAATACTATTTGGAGGCATTTAATGTTCGAGCAAAAACGGCTGATTTTTGACAAAAGAGATAACACCCCCCCATTACGTCATGCTTCAGAAATGTGGAAAATGGCCGTTTTCAAATGTTTTATTTTTGAACGTCAGTTCACATTTGTAGGTGGATCATCAGTGTTAGAGCTAAAATTAGCATGTTTAAAGTGATTTTCATGCTTCCAGGGGCTCGGGAAGTGAATTAAATACCATTTGGAGGCATTTAATGTTCAAGCAAAAACGGCTGATTTTCGACAAAAGAGATAACACCCCCCCATTACGTCATGCTTCAGAAATGTGGAAAATTGTCAGTTTTCAAATGTTTTATTTTTGAACGTCAGTTCACATTTGTAGGTGGATCATCAGTGTTAGAGCTAAAATTAGCATGTTTAAAGTGATTTTCATGCTTCCAGGGGCCCTAAACACAAGATTTATGGAATGGTTAAAAGTGCATGAAAATGGCCAATTTACTCACTCTGAGTTCTCAAAAAGGGTTTCTTCACCCCGGGAAGTGAATTAAATACTATTTGGAGGCATTTAATGTTCGAGCAAAAACGGCTGATTTTTGACAAAAGAGATAACACCCCCCCATTACGTCATGCTTCAGAAATGTGGAAAATGGCCGTTTTCAAATGTTTTATTTTTGAACGTCAGTTCACATTTGTAGGTGGATCATCAGTGTTAGAGCTAAAATTAGCATGTTTAAAGTGATTTTCATGCTTCCAGGGGCTTGGGAAGTGAATTAAATACCATTTGGAGGCATTTAATGTTCAAGCAAAAACGGCTGATTTTCGACAAGAGATAACACCCCCCCATTACGTCATGCTTCAGAAATGTGGAAAATTGTCAGTTTTCAAATGTTTTATTTTTGAACGTCAGTTCACATTTGTAGGTGGATCATCAGTGTTAGAGCTAAAATTAGCATGTTTAAAGTGATTTTCATGCTTCCAGGGGCCCTAAACACAAGATTTATGGAATGGTTAAAAGTGCATGAAAATGGCCAATTTACTCACTCTGAGTTCTCAAAAAGGGTTTCTTCACCCGGGAAGTGAATTAAATACCATTTGGAGGCATTTAATGTTTGAGCAAAAACGGCTGATTTTCGACAAAAGAGATAACACCCCCCCATTACGTCATGCTTCAGAAATGTGGAAAATGGTCCGTTTTCAAATATTTTATTTTTGAACGTCAGTTCACATTTGTAGGTGGATCATCAGTGTTAGAGCTAAAATTAGCATGTTTAAAGTGATTTTCATGCTTCCAGGGGCCCTAAACACAAGATTTATGGAATGGTTAAAAGTGCATGAAAATGGCCAATTTACTCACTCTGAGATCTCAAAAAGGGTTTCTTCACCCCGGGAAGTGAATTAAATACCATTTGGAGGCATTTAATGTTCGAGCAAAAACGGCTGATTTTCGACAAAAGAGATAACACCCCCCCATTACTTCATGCTTCAGAAATGTGGAAAATGGTCCGTGTTTTCAAATGTTTTATTTTTGAACGTCAGTTCACATTTGTAGGTGGATCATCAGTGTTAGAGCTAAAATTAGCATGTTTAAAGTGATTTTCATGCTTCCAGGGGCTCGGGAAGTGAATTAAATACCATTTGGAGGCATTTAATGTTCAAGCAAAAACGGCTGATTTTCGACAAAAGAGATAACACCCCCCCATTACGTCATGCTTCAGAAATGTGGAAAATGGGCCGTTTTCAAATGTTTTATTTTTGAACGTCAGTTCACATTTGTAGGTGGATCATCAGTGTTAGAGCTAAAATTAGCATGTTTAAAGTGATTTTCATGCTTCCAGGGGGTCGGGAAGTGAATTAAATACCATTTGGAGGCATTTAATGTTCAAGCAAAAACGGCTGATTTTCGACAAAAGAGATAACACCCCCCCATTACGTCATGCTTCAGAAATGTGGAAAATGGTCCGTTTTCAAATGTTTTATTTTTGAACGTCAGTTCACATTTGTAGGTGGATCATCAGTGTTAGAGCTAAAATTAGCATGTTTAAAGTGATTTTCATGCTTCCAGGGGCCCTAAACACAAGATTTATGGAATGGTTAAAAGTGCATGAAAATGGCCAATTTACTCACTCTGAGTTCTCAAAAAGGGTTTCTTCACCCCGGGAAGTGAATTAAATACTATTTGGAGGCATTTAATGTTCGAGCAAAAACGGCTGATTTTTGACAAAAGAGATAACACCCCCCATTACGTCATGCTTCAGAAATGTGGAAAATGGCCGTTTTCAAATGTTTTATTTTTGAACGTCAGTTCACATTTGTAGGTGGATCATCAGTGTTAGAGCTAAAATTAGCATGTTTAAAGTGATTTTCATGCTTCCAGGGGCTCGGGAAGTGAATTAAATACCATTTGGAGGCATTTAATGTTCAAGCAAAAACGGCTGATTTTCGACAAAAGAGATAACACCCCCCCATTACGTCATGCTTCAGAAATGTGGAAAATTGTCAGTTTTCAAATGTTTTATTTTTGAACGTCAGTTCACATTTGTAGGTGGATCATCAGTGTTAGAGCTAAAATTAGCATGTTTAAAGTGATTTTCATGCTTCCAGGGGCCCTAAACACAAGATTTATGGAATGGTTAAAAGTGCATGAAAATGGCCAATTTACTCACTCTGAGATCTCAAAAAGGGTTTCTTCACCCCGGGAAGTGAATTAAATACCATTTGGAGGCATTTAATGTTCGAGCAAAAACGGCTGATTTTCGACAAAAGAGATAACACCCCCCCATTACGTCATGCTTCAGAAATGTGGAAAATGGTCCGTTTTCAAATGTTTTATTTTTGAACGTCAGTTCACATTTGTAGGTGGATCATCAGTGTTAGAGCTAAAATTAGCATGTTTAAAGTGATTTTCATGCTTCCAGGGGCTCGGGAAGTGAATTAAATACCATTTGGAGGCATTTAATGTTCAAGCAAAAACGGCTGATTTTCGACAAAAGAGATAACACCCCCCCATTACGTCATGCTTCAGAAATGTGGAAAATGGTCCGTTTTCAAATGTTTTATTTTTGAACGTCAGTTCACATTTGTAGGTGGATCATCAGTGTTAGAACTAAAATTAGCATGTTTAAAGTGATTTTCATGCTTCCAGGGGCCCTAAACACAAGATTTATGGAATGGTTAAAAGTGCATGAAAATGGCCAATTTACTCACTCTGAGTTCTCAAAAAGGGTTTCTTCACCCCGGGAAGTGAATTAAATACTATTTGGAGGCATTTAATGTTCGAGCAAAAACGGCTGATTTTTGACAAAAGAGATAACACCCCCCCATTACGTCATGCTTCAGAAATGTGGAAAAGGGTCCGTTTTCAAATATTTTATTTTTGAACGTCAGTTCACATTTGTAGGTGGATCATCAGTGTTAGAGCTAAAATTAGCATGTTTAAAGTGATTTTCATGCTTCCAGGGGCTCGGGAAGTGAATTAAATACCATTTGGAGGCATTTAATGTTCAAGCAAAAACGGCTGATTTTCGACAAAAGAGATAACACCCCCCCATTACGTCATGCTTCAGAAATGTGGAAAATGGTCCGTTTTCAAATGTTTTATTTTTGAACGTCAGTTCACATTTGTTGGTGGATCATCAGTGTTAGAGCTAAAATTAGCATGTTTAAAGTGATTTTCATGCTTCCAGGGGCTCGGGAAGTGAATTAAATACCATTTGGAGGCATTTAATGTTCAAGCAAAAACGGCTGATTTTCGACAAAAGAGATAACACCCCCCCATTTCGTCATGCTTCTGAAATGTGGAAAATGGTCCGTTTTCAAATGTTTTATTTTTGAACGTCAGTTCACATTTGTAGGTGGATCATCAGTGTTAGAGCTAAAATTAGCATGTTTAAAGTGATTTTCATGCTTCCAGGGGCCCTAAACACAAGATTTATGGAATGGTTAAAAGTGCATGAAAATGGCCAATTTACTCACTCTGAGTTCTCAAAAAGGGTTTCTTCACCCCGGGAAGTGAATTAAATACTATTTGGAGGCATTTAATGTTCGAGCAAAAACGGCTGATTTTTGACAAAAGAGATAACACCCCCCCATTACGTCATGCTTCAGAAATGTGGAAAATGGCCGTTTTCAAATGTTTTATTTTTGAACGTCAGTTCACATTTGTAGGTGGATCATCAGTGTTAGAGCTAAAATTAGCATGTTTAAAGTGATTTTCATGCTTCCAGGGGCTCGGGAAGTGAATTAAATACCATTTGGAGGCATTTAATGTTCAAGCAAAAACGGCTGATTTTCGACAAAAGAGATAACACCCCCCCATTACGTCATGCTTCAGAAATGTGGAAAATGGTCAGTTTTCAAATGTTTTATTTTTGAACGTCAGTTCACATTTGTAGGTGGATCATCAGTGTTAGAGCTAAAATTAGCATGTTTAAAGTGATTTTCATGCTTCCAGGGGCCCTAAACACAAGATTTATGGAATGGTTAAAAGTGCATGAAAATGGCCAATTTACTCACTCTGAGATCTCAAAAAGGGTTTCTTCACCCCGGGAAGTGAATTAAATACTATTTGGAGGCATTTAATGTTCGAGCAAAAACGGCTGATTTTTGACAAAAGAGATAACACCCCCCCATTACGTCATGCTTCAGAAATGTGGAAAATGGCCGTTTTCAAATGTTTTATTTTTGAACGTCAGTTCACATTTGTAGGTGGATCATCAGTGTTAGAGCTAAAATTAGCATGTTTAAAGTGATTTTCATGCTTCCAGGGGCTCGGGAAGTGAATTAAATACCATTTGGAGGCATTTAATGTTCAAGCAAAAACGGCTGATTTTCGACAAAAGAGATAACACCCCCCCCATTACGTCATGCTTCAGAAATGTGGAAAATGGTCAGTTTTCAAATGTTTTATTTTTGAACGTCAGTTCACATTTATAGGTGGATCATCAGTGTTAGAGCTAAAATTAGCATGTTTAAAGTGATTTTCATGCTTCCAGGGGCCCTAAACACAAGATTTATGGAATGGTTAAAAGTGCATGAAAATGGCCAATTTACTCACTCTGAGTTCTCAAAAAGGGTTTCTTCACCCCGGGAAGTGAATTAAATACCATTTGGAGGCATTTAATGTTCGAGCAAAAACGGCTGATTTTCGACAAAAGAGATAACACCCCCCCATTACGTCATGCTTCAGAAATGTGGAAAATGGTCCGTTTTCAAATGTTTTATTTTTGAACGTCAGTTCACATTTGTAGGTGGATCATCAGTGTTAGAGCTAAAATTAGCATGTTTAAAGTGATTTTCATGCTTCCAGGGGCCCTAAACACAAGATTTATGGAATGGTTAAAAGTGCATGAAAATGGCCAATTTACTCACTCTGAGTTCTCAAAACGGGTTTCTTCACCCCGGGAAGTGAATTAAATACTATTTGGAGGCATTTAATGTTCGAGCAAAAACGGCTGATTTTTGACAAAAGAGATAACACCCCCCCATTACGTCATGCTTCAGAAATGTGGAAAATGGTCCGTTTTCAAATATTTTATTTTTGAACGTCAGTTCTCATTTGTAGGTGGATCATCAGTGTTAGAGCTAAAATTAGCATGTTTAAAGTGATTTTCATGCTTCCAGGGGCTCGGGAAGTGAATTAAATACCATTTGGAGGCATTTAATGTTCAAGCAAAAACGGCTGATTTTCGACAAAAGAGATAACACCCCCCCATTACGTCATGCTTCAGAAATGTGGAAAATGGTCCGTTTTCAAATGTTTTATTTTTGAACGTCAGTTCACATTTGTAGGTGGATCATCAGTGTTAGAGCTAAAATTAGCATGTTTAAAGTGATTTTCATGCTTCCAGGGGCCCTAAACACAAGATTTATGGAATGGTTAAAAGTGCATGAAAATGGCCAATTTACTCACTCTGAGTTCTCAAAAAGGGTTTCTTCACCCCGGGAAGTGAATTAAATACCATTTGGAGGCATTTAATGTTCGAGCAAAAACGGCTGATTTTTGACAAAAGAGATAACACCCCCCCATTACGTCATGCTTCAGAAATGTGGAAAATGGTCCGTTTTCAAATATTTTATTTTTGAACGTCAGTTCACATTTGTAGGTGGATCATCAGTGTTAGAGCTAAAATTAGCATGTTTAAAGTGATTTTCATGCTTCCAGGGGCCCTAAACACAAGATTTATGGAATGGTTAAAAGTGCATGAAAATGGCCAATTTACTCACTCTGAGATCTCAAAAAGGGTTTCTTCACCCCGGGAAGTGAATTAAATACCATTTGGAGGCATTTAATGTTCGAGCAAAAACGGCTGATTTTCGACAAAAGAGATAACACCCCCCCATTACGTCATGCTTCAGAAATGTGGAAAATGGTCCGTTTTCAAATGTTTTATTTTTGAACGTCAGTTCACATTTGTAGGTGGATCATCAGTGTTAGAGCTAAAATTAGCATGTTTAAAGTGATTTTCATGCTTCCAGGGGCTCGGGAAGTGAATTAAATACCATTTGGAGGCATTTAATGTTCAAGCAAAAACGGCTGATTTTCGACAAAAGAGATAACACCCCCCCATTACGTCATGCTTCAGAAATGTGGAAAATGGGCCGTTTTCAAATGTTTTATTTTTGAACGTCAGTTCACATTTGTAGGTGGATCATCAGTGTTAGAGCTAAAATTAGCATGTTTAAAGTGATTTTCATGCTTCCAGGGGGTCGGGAAGTGAATTAAATACCATTTGGAGGCATTTAATGTTCAAGCAAAAACGGCTGATTTTCGACAAAAGAGATAACACCCCCCCATTACGTCATGCTTCAGAAATGTGGAAAATGGTCCGTTTTCAAATGTTTTATTTTTGAACGTCAGTTCACATTTGTAGGTGGATCATCAGATTAGAGCTAAAATTAGCATGTTTAAAGTGATTTTCATGCTTCCAGGGGCCCTAAACACAAGATTTATGGAATGGTTAAAAGTGCATGAAAATGGCCAATTTACTCACTCTGAGTTCTCAAAAAGGGTTTCTTCACCCCGGGAAGTGAATTAAATACTATTTGGAGGCATTTAATGTTCGAGCAAAAACGGCTGATTTTTGACAAAAGAGATAACACCCCCCCATTACGTCATGCTTCAGAAATGTGGAAAATGGCCGTTTTCAAATGTTTTATTTTTGAACGTCAGTTCACATTTGTAGGTGGATCATCAGTGTTAGAGCTAAAATTAGCATGTTTAAAGTGATTTTCATGCTTCCAGGGGCTCGGGAAGTGAATTAAATACCATTTGGAGGCATTTAATGTTCAAGCAAAAACGGCTGATTTTCGACAAAAGAGATAACACCCCCCCATTACGTCATGCTTCAGAAATGTGGAAAATTGTCAGTTTTCAAATGTTTTATTTTTGAACGTCAGTTCACATTTGTAGGTGGATCATCAGTGTTAGAGCTAAAATTAGCATGTTTAAAGTGATTTTCATGCTTCCAGGGGCCCTAAACACAAGATTTATGGAATGGTTAAAAGTGCATGAAAATGGCCAATTTACTCACTCTGAGATCTCAAAAAGGGTTTCTTCACCCCGGGAAGTGAATTAAATACCATTTGGAGGCATTTAATGTTCGAGCAAAAACGGCTGATTTTTGACAAAAGAGATAACACCCCCCCATTACGTCATGCTTCAGAAATGTGGAAAATGGTCCGTTTTCAAAGGTTTTATTTTTGAACGTCAGTTCACATTTGTAGGTGGATCATCAGTGTTAGAGCTAAAATTAGCATGTTTAAAGTGATTTTCATGCTTCCAGGGGCTCGGGAAGTGAATTAAATACCATTTGGAGGCATTTAATGTTCAAGCAAAAACGGCTGATTTTCGACAAAAGAGATAACACCCCCCCATTACGTCATGCTTCAGAAATGTGGAAAATGGTCCGTTTTCAAATGTTTTATTTTTGAACGTCAGTTCACATTTGTAGGTGGATCGTCAGTGTTAGAGCTAAAATTAGCATGTTTAAAGTGATTTTCATGCTTCCAGGGGCTCGGGAAGTGAATTAAATACCATTTGGAGGCATTTAATGTTCAAGCAAAAACGGCTGATTTTCGACAAAAGAGATAACACCCCCCCATTACGTCATGCTTCAGAAATGTGGAAAATGGGCCGTTTTCAAATGTTTTATTTTTGAACGTCAGTTCACATTTGTAGGTGGATCATCAGTGTTAGAGCTAAAATTAGCATGTTTAAAGTGATTTTCATGCTTCCAGGGGGTCGGGAAGTGAATTAAATACCATTTGGAGGCATTTAATGTTCAAGCAAAAACGGCTGATTTTCGACAAAAGAGATAACACCCCCCCATTACGTCATGCTTCAGAAATGTGGAAAATGGTCCGTTTTCAAATGTTTTATTTTTGAACGTCAGTTCACATTTGTAGGTGGATCATCAGTGTTAGAGCTAAAATTAGCATGTTTAAAGTGATTTTCATGCTTCCAGGGGCCCTAAACACAAGATTTATGGAATGGTTAAAAGTGCATGAAAATGGCCAATTTACTCACTCTGAGTTCTCAAAAAGGGTTTCTTCACCCCGGGAAGTGAATTAAATACTATTTGGAGGCATTTAATGTTCGAGCAAAAACGGCTGATTTTTGACAAAAGAGATAACACCCCCCCATTACGTCATGCTTCAGAAATGTGGAAAATGGCCGTTTTCAAATGTTTTATTTTTGAACGTCAGTTCACATTTGTAGGTGGATCATCAGTGTTAGAGCTAAAATTAGCATGTTTAAAGTGATTTTCATGCTTCCAGGGGCTCGGGAAGTGAATTAAATACCATTTGGAGGCATTTAATGTTCAAGCAAAAACGGCTGATTTTCGACAAAAGAGATAACACCCCCCCATTACGTCATGCTTCAGAAATGTGGAAAATTGTCAGTTTTCAAATGTTTTATTTTTGAACGTCAGTTCACATTTGTAGGTGGATCATCAGTGTTAGAGCTAAAATTAGCATGTTTAAAGTGATTTTCATGCTTCCAGGGGCCCTAAACACAAGATTTATGGAATGGTTAAAAGTGCATGAAAATGGCCAATTTACTCACTCTGAGATCTCAAAAAGGGTTTCTTCACCCCGGGAAGTGAATTAAATACCATTTGGAGGCATTTAATGTTCGAGCAAAAACGGCTGATTTTTGACAAAAGAGATAACACCCCCCCATTACGTCATGCTTCAGAAATGTGGAAAATGGTCCGTTTTCAAATGTTTTATTTTTGAACGTCAGTTCACATTTGTAGGTGGATCATCAGTGTTAGAGCTAAAATTAGCATGTTTAAAGTGATTTTCATGCTTCCAGGGGCTCGGGAAGTGAATTAAATACCATTTGGAGGCATTTAATGTTCAAGCAAAAACGGCTGATTTTCGACAAAAGAGATAACACCCCCCCATTACGTCATGCTTCAGAAATGTGGAAAATGGTCCGTTTTCAAATGTTTTATTTTTGAACGTCAGTTCACATTTGTAGGTGGATCATCAGTGTTAGAGCTAAAATTAGCATGTTTAAAGTGATTTTCATGCTTCCAGGGGCTCGGGAAGTGAATTAAATACCATTTGGAGGCATTTAATGTTCAAGCAAAAACGGCTGATTTTCGACAAAAGAGATAACACCCCCCCATTACGTCATGCTTCAGAAATGTGGAAAATTGTCAGTTTTCAAATGTTTTATTTTTGAACGTCAGTTCACATTTGTAGGTGGATCATCAGTGTTAGAGCTAAAATTAGCATGTTTAAAGTGATTTTCATGCTTCCAGGGGCCCTAAACACAAGATTTATGGAATGGTTAAAAGTGCATGAAAATGGCCAATTTACTCACTCTGAGTTCTCAAAAAGGGTTTCTTCACCCCGGGAAGTGAATTAAATACCATTTGGAGGCATTTAATGTTCGAGCAAAAACGGCTGATTTTCGACAAAAGAGATAACACCCCCCCATTACGTCATGCTTCAGAAATGTGGAAAATGGTCCGTTTTCAAATGTTTTATTTTTGAACGTCAGTTCACATTTGTAGGTGGATCATCAGTGTTAGAGCTAAAATTAGCATGTTTAAAGTGATTTTCATGCTTCCAGGGGCCCTAAACACAAGATTTATGGAATGGTTAAAAGTGCATGAAAATGGCCAATTTACTCACTCTGAGTTCTCAAAAAGGGTTTCTTCACCCCGGGAAGTGAATTAAATACTATTTGGAGGCATTTAATGTTCGAGCAAAAACGGCTGATTTTTGACAAAAGAGATAACACCCCCCCATTACGTCATGCTTCAGAAATGTGAAAAATGGTCCGTTTTCAAATATTTTATTTTTGAACGTCAGTTCACATTTGTAGGTGGATCATCAGTGTTAGAGCTAAAATTAGCATGTTTAAAGTGATTTTCATGCTTCCAGGGGCTCGGGAAGTGAATTAAATACCATTTGGAGGCATTTAATGTTCAAGCAAAAACGGCTGATTTTCGACAAAAGAGATAACACCCCCCCATTACGTCATGCTTCAGAAATGTGGAAAATGGTCAGTTTTCAAATGTTTTATTTTTGAACGTCAGTTCACATTTGTAGGTGGATCATCAGTGTTAGAGCTAAAATTAGCATGTTTAAAGTGATTTTCATGCTTCCAGGGGCCCTAAACACAAGATTTATGGAATGGTTAAAAGTGCATGAAAATGGCCAATTTACTCACTCTGAGTTCTCAAAAAGGGTTTCTTCACCCCGGGAAGTGAATTAAATACCATTTGGAGGCATTTAATGTTCGAGCAAAAACGGCTGATTTTCGACAAAAGAGATAACACCCCCCCATTACGTCATGCTTCAGAAATGTGGAAAATGGTCCGTTTTCAAATGTTTTATTTTTGAACGTCAGTTCACATTTGTAGGTGGATCATCAGTGTTAGAGCTAAAATTAGCATGTTTAAAGTGATTTTCATGCTTCCAGGGGCCCTAAACACAAGATTTATGGAATGGTTAAAAGTGCATGAAAATGGCCAATTTACTCACTCTGAGTTCTCAAAAAGGGTTTCTTCACCCCGGGAAGTGAATTAAATACTATTTGGAGGCATTTAATGTTCGAGCAAAAACGGCTGATTTTTGACAAAAGAGATAACACCCCCCCATTACGTCATGCTTCAGAAATGTGGAAAATGGTCCGTTTTCAAATATTTTATTTTTGAACGTCAGTTCTCATTTGTAGGTGGATCATCAGTGTTAGAGCTAAAATTAGCATGTTTAAAGTGATTTTCATGCTTCCAGGGGCCCGGGAAGTGAATTAAATACCATTTGGAGGCATTTAATGTTCAAGCAAAAACGGCTGATTTTCGACAAAAGAGATAACACCCCCCCATTACGTCATGCTTCAGAAATGTGGAAAATGGTCTGTTTTCAAATGTTTTATTTTTGAACGTCAGTTCACATTTGTAGGTGGATCATCAGTGTTAGAGCTAAAATTAGCATGTTTAAAGTGATTTTCATGCTTCCAGGGGCCCTAAACACAAGATTTATGGAATGGTTAAAAGTGCATGAAAATGGCCAATTTACTCACTCTGAGTTCTCAAAAAGGGTTTCTTCACCCCGGGAAGTGAATTAAATACCATTTGGAGGCATTTAATGTTCGAGCAAAAACGGCTGATTTTTGACAAAAGAGATAACACCCCCCCATTACGTCATGCTTCAGAAATGTGGAAAATGGTCCGTTTTCAAATATTTTATTTTTGAACGTCAGTTCACATTTGTAGGTGGATCATCAGTGTTAGAGCTAAAATTAGCATGTTTAAAGTGATTTTCATGCTTCCAGGGGCTCGCGAAGTGAATTAAATACCATTTGGAGGCATTTAATGTTCGAGCAAAAACGGCTGATTTTCGACAAAAGAGATAACACCCCCTCATTACGTCATGCTTCAGAAATGTGGAAAATGGTCCGTTTTCAAATGTTTTATTTTTGAACGTCAGTTCACATTTGTAGGTGGATCATCAGTGTTAGAGCTAAAATTAGCATGTTTAAAGTGATTTTCATGCTTCCAGGGGCTCGGGAAGTGAATTAAATACCATTTGGAGGCATTTAATGTTCAAGCAAAAACGGCTGATTTTCGACAAAAGAGATAACACCCCCCCATTACGTCATGCTTCAGAAATGTGGAAAATTGTCAGTTTTCAAATGTTTTATTTTTGAACGTCAGTTCACATTTGTAGGTGGATCATCAGTGTTAGAGCTAAAATTAGCATGTTTAAAGTGATTTTCATGCTTCCAGGGGCCCTAAACACAAGATTTATGGAATGGTTAAAAGTGCATGAAAATGGCCAATTTACTCACTCTGAGTTCTCAAAAAGGGTTTCTTCACCCCGGGAAGTGAATTAAATACCATTTGGAGGCATTTAATGTTCGAGCAAAAACGGCTGATTTTTGACAAAAGAGATAACACCCCCCCATTACGTCATGCTTCAGAAATGTGGAAAATGGTCCGTTTTCAAATATTTTATTTTTGAACGTCAGTTCACATTTGTAGGTGGATCATCAGTGTTAGAGCTAAAATTAGCATGTTTAAAGTGATTTTCATGCTTCCAGGGGCTCGCGAAGTGAATTAAATACCATTTGGAGGCATTTAATGTTCAAGCAAAAACGGCTGATTTTCGACAAAACAGATAACACCCCCCCATTACGTCATGCTTCAGAAATGTGGAAAATGGTCCGTTTGCAAATGTTTTATTTTTGAACGTCAGTTCACATTTGTAGGTGGATCATCAGTGTTAGAGCTAAAATGAGCATGTTTAAAGTGATTTTCATGCTTCCAGGGGCCCTAAACACAAGATTTATGGAATGGTTAAAAGTGCATGAAAATGGCCAATTTACTCACTCTGAGTTCTCAAAAAGGGTTTCTTCACCCCGGGAAGTGAATTAAATACCATTTGGAGGCATTTAATGTTCGAGCAAAAACGGCTGATTTTTGACAAAAGAGATAACACCCCCCCATTACGTCATGCTTCAGAAATGTGGAAAATGGTCCGTTTTCAAATATTTTATTTTTGAACGTCAGTTCACATTTGTAGGTGGATCATCAGTGTTAGAGCTAAAATTAGCATGTTTAAAGTGATTTTCATGCTTCCAGGGGCTCGCGAAGTGAATTAAATACCATTTGGAGGCATTTAATGTTCAAGCAAAAACGGCTGATTTTCGACAAAAGAGATAACACCCCCCCATTACGTCATGCTTCAGAAATGTGGAAAATGGTCCGTTTTCAAATGTTTTATTTTTGAACGTCAGTTCACATTTGTAGGTGGATCATCAGTGTTAGAGCTAAAATTAGCATGTTTAAAGTGATTTTCATGCTTCCAGGGGCTCGGGAAGTGAATTAAATACCATTTGGAGGCATTTAATGTTCAAGCAAAAACGGCTGATTTTCGACAAAAGAGATAACACCCCCCCATTACGTCATGCTTCAGAAATGTGGAAAATGGTCCGTTTTCAAATGTTTTATTGTTGAACGTCAGTTCACATTTGTAGGTGGATCATCAGTGTTAGAGCTAAAATTAGCATGTTTAAAGTGATTTTCATGCTTCCAGGGGCCCTAAACACAAGATTTATGGAATGGTTAAAAGTGCATGAAAATGGCCAATTTACTCACTCTGAGTTCTCAAAAAGGGTTTCTTCACCCCGGGAAGTGAATTAAATACTATTTGGAGGCATTTAATGTTCGAGCAAAAACGGCTGATTTTTGACAAAAGAGATAACACCCCCCCATTACGTCATGCTTCAGAAATGTGGAAAATGGCCGTTTTCAAATGTTTTATTTTTGAACGTCAGTTCACATTTGTAGGTGGATCATCAGTGTTAGAGCTAAAATTAGCATGTTTAAAGTGATTTTCATGCTTCCAGGGGCTTGGGAAGTGAATTAAATACCATTTGGAGGCATTTAATGTTCAAGCAAAAACGGCTGATTTTCGACAAAAGAGATAACACCCCCCCATTACGTCATGCTTCAGAAATGTGGAAAATTGTCAGTTTTCAAATGTTTTATTTTTGAACGTCAGTTCACATTTGTAGGTGGATCATCAGTGTTAGAGCTAAAATTAGCATGTTTAAAGTGATTTTCATGCTTCCAGGGGCCCTAAACACAAGATTTATGGAATGGTTAAAAGTGCATGAAAATGGCCAATTTACTCACTCTGAGTTCTCAAAAAGGGTTTCTTCACCCCGGGAAGTGAATTAAATACCATTTGGAGGCATTTAATGTTCGAGCAAAAACGGCTGATTTTCGACAAAAGAGATAACACCCCCCCATTACGTCATGCTTCAGAAATGTGGAAAATGGTCCGTTTTCAAATATTTTATTTTTGAACGTCAGTTCACATTTGTAGGTGGATCATCAGTGTTAGAGCTAAAATTAGCATGTTTAAAGTGATTTTCATGCTTCCAGGGGCTCGGGAAGTGAATTAAATACCATTTGGAGGCATTTAATGTTCAAGCAAAAACGGCTGATTTTCGACAAAAGAGATAACACCCCCCCATTACGTCATGCTTCAGAAATGTGGAAAATGGTCAGTTTTCAAATGTTTTATTTTTGAACGTCAGTTCACATTTGTAGGTGGATCATCAGTGTTAGAGCTAAAATTAGCATGTTTAAAGTGATTTTCATGCTTCCAGGGGCCCTAAACACAAGATTTATGGAATGGTTAAAAGTGCATGAAAATGGCCAATTTACTCACTCTGAGTTCTCAAAAAGGGTTTCTTCACCCCGGGAAGTGAATTAAATACCATTTGGAGGCATTTAATGTTCGAGCAAAAACGGCTGATTTTCGACAAAAGAGATAACACCCCCCCATTACGTCATGCTTCAGAAATGTGGAAAATGGTCCGTTTTCAAATGTTTTATTTTTGAACGTCAGTTCACATTTGTAGGTGGATCATCAGTGTTAGAGCTAAAATTAGCATGTTTAAAGTGATTTTCATGCTTCCAGGGGCCCTAAACACAAGATTTATGGAATGGTTAAAAGTGCATGAAAATGGCCAATTTACTCACTCTGAGTTCTCAAAAAGGGTTTCTTCACCCCGGGAAGTGAATTAAATACTATTTGGAGGCATTTAATGTTCGAGCAAAAACGGCTGATTTTTGACAAAAGAGATAACACCCCCCCATTACGTCATGCTTCAGAAATGTGGAAAATGGTCCGTTTTCAAATATTTTATTTTTGAACGTCAGTTCTCATTTGTAGGTGGATCATCAGTGTTAGAGCTAAAATTAGCATGTTTAAAGTGATTTTCATGCTTCCAGGGGCTCGGGAAGTGAATTAAATACCATTTGGAGGCATTTAATGTTCAAGCAAAAACGGCTGATTTTCGACAAAAGAGATAACACCCCCCCATTACGTCATGCTTCAGAAATGTGGAAAATGGTCTGTTTTCAAATGTTTTATTTTTGAACGTCAGTTCACATTTGTAGGTGGATCATCAGTGTTAGAGCTAAAATTAGCATGTTTAAAGTGATTTTCATGCTTCCAGGGGCCCTAAACACAAGATTTATGGAATGGTTAAAAGTGCATGAAAATGGCCAATTTACTCACTCTGAGTTCTCAAAAAGGGTTTCTTCACCCCGGGAAGTGAATTAAATACCATTTGGAGGCATTTAATGTTCGAGCAAAAACGGCTGATTTTTGACAAAAGAGATAACACCCCCCCATTACGTCATGCTTCAGAAATGTGGAAAATGGTCCGTTTTCAAATATTTTATTTTTGAACGTCAGTTCACATTTGTAGGTGGATCATCAGTGTTAGAGCTAAAATTAGCATGTTTAAAGTGATTTTCATGCTTCCAGGGGCTCGCGAAGTGAATTAAATACCATTTGGAGGCATTTAATGTTCGAGCAAAAACGGCTGATTTTCGACAAAAGAGATAACACCCCCTCATTACGTCATGCTTCAGAAATGTGGAAAATGGTCCGTTTTCAAATGTTTTATTTTTGAACGTCAGTTCACATTTGTAGGTGGATCATCAGTGTTAGAGCTAAAATTAGCATGTTTAAAGTGATTTTCATGCTTCCAGGGGCTCGGGAAGTGAATTAAATACCATTTGGAGGCATTTAATGTTCAAGCAAAAACGGCTGATTTTCGACAAAAGAGATAACACCCCCCCATTACGTCATGCTTCAGAAATGTGGAAAATTGTCAGTTTTCAAATGTTTTATTTTTGAACGTCAGTTCACATTTGTAGGTGGATCATCAGTGTTAGAGCTAAAATTAGCATGTTTAAAGTGATTTTCATGCTTCCAGGGGCCCTAAACACAAGATTTATGGAATGGTTAAAAGTGCATGAAAATGGCCAATTTACTCACTCTGAGTTCTCAAAAAGGGTTTCTTCACCCCGGGAAGTGAATTAAATACCATTTGGAGGCATTTAATGTTCGAGCAAAAACGGCTGATTTTTGACAAAAGAGATAACACCCCCCCATTACGTCATGCTTCAGAAATGTGGAAAATGGTCCGTTTTCAAATATTTTATTTTTGAACGTCAGTTCACATTTGTAGGTGGATCATCAGTGTTAGAGCTAAAATTAGCATGTTTAAAGTGATTTTCATGCTTCCAGGGGCTCGCGAAGTGAATTAAATACCATTTGGAGGCATTTAATGTTCAAGCAAAAACGGCTGATTTTCGACAAAACAGATAACACCCCCCCATTACGTCATGCTTCAGAAATGTGGAAAATGGTCCGTTTGCAAATGTTTTATTTTTGAACGTCAGTTCACATTTGTAGGTGGATCATCAGTGTTAGAGCTAAAATGAGCATGTTTAAAGTGATTTTCATGCTTCCAGGGGCCCTAAACACAAGATTTATGGAATGGTTAAAAGTGCATGAAAATGGCCAATTTACTCACTCTGAGTTCTCAAAAAGGGTTTCTTCACCCCGGGAAGTGAATTAAATACCATTTGGAGGCATTTAATGTTCGAGCAAAAACGGCTGATTTTAGACAAAAGAGATAACACCCCCCCATTACGTCATGCTTCAGAAATGTGGAAAATGGTCCGTTTTCAAATATTTTATTTTTGAACGTCAGTTCACATTTGTAGGTGGATCATCAGTGTTAGAGCTAAAATTAGCATGTTTAAAGTGATTTTCATGCTTCCAGGGGCTCGCGAAGTGAATTAAATACCATTTGGAGGCATTTAATGTTCAAGCAAAAACGGCTGATTTTCGACAAAAGAGATAACACCCCCCCATTACGTCATGCTTCAGAAATGTGGAAAATGGTCCGTTTTCAAATGTTTTATTTTTGAACGTCAGTTCACATTTGTAGGTGGATCATCAGTGTTAGAGCTAAAATTAGCATGTTTAAAGTGATTTTCATGCTTCCAGGGGCTCGGGAAGTGAATTAAATACCATTTGGAGGCATTTAATGTTCAAGCAAAAACGGCTGATTTTCGACAAAAGAGATAACACCCCCCCATTACGTCATGCTTCAGAAATGTGGAAAATGGTCCGTTTTCAAATGTTTTATTGTTGAACGTCAGTTCACATTTGTAGGTGGATCATCAGTGTTAGAGCTAAAATTAGCATGTTTAAAGTGATTTTCATGCTTCCAGGGGCCCTAAACACAAGATTTATGGAATGGTTAAAAGTGCATGAAAATGGCCAATTTACTCACTCTGAGTTCTCAAAAAGGGTTTCTTCACCCCGGGAAGTGAATTAAATACTATTTGGAGGCATTTAATGTTCGAGCAAAAACGGCTGATTTTTGACAAAAGAGATAACACCCCCCCATTACGTCATGCTTCAGAAATGTGGAAAATGGCCGTTTTCAAATGTTTTATTTTTGAACGTCAGTTCACATTTGTAGGTGGATCATCAGTGTTAGAGCTAAAATTAGCATGTTTAAAGTGATTTTCATGCTTCCAGGGGCTTGGGAAGTGAATTAAATACCATTTGGAGGCATTTAATGTTCAAGCAAAAACGGCTGATTTTCGACAAAAGAGATAACACCCCCCCATTACGTCATGCTTCAGAAATGTGGAAAATTGTCAGTTTTCAAATGTTTTATTTTTGAACGTCAGTTCACATTTGTAGGTGGATCATCAGTGTTAGAGCTAAAATTAGCATGTTTAAAGTGATTTTCATGCTTCCAGGGGCCCTAAACACAAGATTTATGGAATGGTTAAAAGTGCATGAAAATGGCCAATTTACTCACTCTGAGTTCTCAAAAAGGGTTTCTTCACCCCGGGAAGTGAATTAAATACCATTTGGAGGCATTTAATGTTCGAGCAAAAACGGCTGATTTTCGACAAAAGAGATAACACCCCCCCATTACGTCATGCTTCAGAAATGTGGAAAATGGTCCGTTTTCAAATATTTTATTTTTGAACGTCAGTTCACATTTGTAGGTGGATCATCAGTGTTAGAGCTAAAATTAGCATGTTTAAAGTGATTTTCATGCTTCCAGGGGCCCTAAACACAAGATTTATGGAATGGTTAAAAGTGCATGAAAATGGCCAATTTACTCACTCTGAGATCTCAAAAAGGGTTTCTTCACCCCGGGAAGTGAATTAAATACCATTTGGAGGTATTTAATGTTCGAGCAAAAACGGCTGATTTTCGACAAAAGAGATAACACCCCCCCATTACGTCATGCTTCAGAAATGTGGAAAATGGTCCGTTTTCAAATGTTTTATTTTTGAACGTCAGTTCACATTTGTAGGTGGATCATCAGTGTTAGAGCTAAAATTAGCATGTTTAAAGTGATTTTCATGCTTCCAGGGGCTCGGGAAGTGAATTAAATACCATTTGGAGGCATTTAATGTTCAAGCAAAAACGGCTGATTTTCGACAAAAGAGATAACACCCCCCCATTACGTCATGCTTCAGAAATGTGGAAAATGGGCCGTTTTCAAATGTTTTATTTTTGAACGTCAGTTCACATTTGTAGGTGGATCATCAGTGTTAGAGCTAAAATTAGCATGTTTAAAGTGATTTTCATGCTTCCAGGGGGTCGGGAAGTGAATTAAATACCATTTGGAGGCATTTAATGTTCAAGCAAAAACGGCTGATTTTCGACAAAAGAGATAACACCCCCCCATTACGTCATGCTTCAGAAATGTGGAAAATGGTCCGTTTTCAAATGTTTTATTTTTGAACGTCAGTTCACATTTGTAGGTGGATCATCAGTGTTAGAGCTAAAATTAGCATGTTTAAAGTGATTTTCATGCTTCCAGGGGCCCTAAACACAAGATTTATGGAATGGTTAAAAGTGCATGAAAATGGCCAATTTACTCACTCTGAGTTCTCAAAAAGGGTTTCTTCACCCCGGGAAGTGAATTAAATACTATTTGGAGGCATTTAATGTTCGAGCAAAAACGGCTGATTTTTGACAAAAGAGATAACACCCCCCCATTACGTCATGCTTCAGAAATGTGGAAAATGGCAGTTTTCAAATGTTTTATTTTTGAACGTCAGTTCACATTTGTAGGTGGATCATCAGTGTTAGAGCTAAAATTAGCATGTTTAAAGTGATTTTCATGCTTCCAGGGGCTCGGGAAGTGAATTAAATACCATTTGGAGGCATTTAATGTTCAAGCAAAAACGGCTGATTTTCGACAAAAGAGATAACACCCCCCCATTACGTCATGCTTCAGAAATGTGGAAAATTGTCAGTTTTCAAATGTTTTATTTTTGAACGTCAGTTCACATTTGTAGGTGGATCATCAGTGTTAGAGCTAAAATTAGCATGTTTAAAGTGATTTTCATGCTTCCAGGGGCCCTAAACACAAGATTTATGGAATGGTTAAAAGTGCATGAAAATGGCCAATTTACTCACTCTGAGATCTCAAAAAGGGTTTCTTCACCCCGGGAAGTGAATTAAATACCATTTGGAGGCATTTAATGTTCGAGCAAAAACGGCTGATTTTTGACAAAAGAGATAACACCCCCCCATTACGTCATGCTTCAGAAATGTGGAAAATGGTCCGTTTTCAAATGTTTTATTTTTGAACGTCAGTTCACATTTGTAGGTGGATCATCAGTGTTAGAGCTAAAATTAGCATGTTTAAAGTGATTTTCATGCTTCCAGGGGCTCGGGAAGTGAATTAAATACCATTTGGAGGCATTTAATGTTCAAGCAAAAACGGCTGATTTTCGACAAAAGAGATAACACCCCCCCATTACGTCATGCTTCAGAAATGTGGAAAATGGTCCGTTTTCAAATGTTTTATTTTTGAACGTCAGTTCACATTTGTAGGTGGATCATCAGTGTTAGAGCTAAAATTAGCATGTTTAAAGTGATTTTCATGCTTCCAGGGGCTCGGGAAGTGAATTAAATACCATTTGGAGGCATTTAATGTTCAAGCAAAAACGGCTGATTTTCGACAAAAGAGATAACACCCCCCCATTACGTCATGCTTCAGAAATGTGGAAAATTGTCAGTTTTCAAATGTTTTATTTTTGAACGTCAGTTCACATTTGTAGGTGGATCATCAGTGTTAGAGCTAAAATTAGCATGTTTAAAGTGATTTTCATGCTTCCAGGGGCCCTAAACACAAGATTTATGGAATGGTTAAAAGTGCATGAAAATGGCCAATTTACTCACTCTGAGTTCTCAAAAAGGGTTTCTTCACCCCGGGAAGTGAATTAAATACCATTTGGAGGCATTTAATGTTCGAGCAAAAACGGCTGATTTTCGACAAAAGAGATAACACCCCCCCATTACGTCATGCTTCAGAAATGTGGAAAATGGTCCGTTTTCAAATGTTTTATTTTTGAACGTCAGTTCACATTTGTAGGTGGATCATCAGTGTTAGAGCTAAAATTAGCATGTTTAAAGTGATTTTCATGCTTCCAGGGGCCCTAAACACAAGATTTATGGAATGGTTAAAAGTGCATGAAAATGGCCAATTTACTCACTCTGAGTTCTCAAAAAGGGTTTCTTCACCCCGGGAAGTGAATTAAATACTATTTGGAGGCATTTAATGTTCGAGCAAAAACGGCTGATTTTTGACAAAAGAGATAACACCCCCCCATTACGTCATGCTTCAGAAATGTGAAAAATGGTCCGTTTTCAAATATTTTATTTTTGAACGTCAGTTCACATTTGTAGGTGGATCATCAGTGTTAGAGCTAAAATTAGCATGTTTAAAGTGATTTTCATGCTTCCAGGGGCTCGGGAAGTGAATTAAATACCATTTGGAGGCATTTAATGTTCAAGCAAAAACGGCTGATTTTCGACAAAAGAGATAACACCCCCCCATTACGTCATGCTTCAGAAATGTGGAAAATGGTCAGTTTTCAAATGTTTTATTTTTGAACGTCAGTTCACATTTGTAGGTGGATCATCAGTGTTAGAGCTAAAATTAGCATGTTTAAAGTGATTTTCATGCTTCCAGGGGCCCTAAACACAAGATTTATGGAATGGTTAAAAGTGCATGAAAATGGCCAATTTACTCACTCTGAGTTCTCAAAAAGGGTTTCTTCACCCCGGGAAGTGAATTAAATACCATTTGGAGGCATTTAATGTTCGAGCAAAAACGGCTGATTTTCGACAAAAGAGATAACACCCCCCCATTACGTCATGCTTCAGAAATGTGGAAAATGGTCCGTTTTCAAATGTTTTATTTTTGAACGTCAGTTCACATTTGTAGGTGGATCATCAGTGTTAGAGCTAAAATTAGCATGTTTAAAGTGATTTTCATGCTTCCAGGGGCCCTAAACACAAGATTTATGGAATGGTTAAAAGTGCATGAAAATGGCCAATTTACTCACTCTGAGTTCTCAAAAAGGGTTTCTTCACCCCGGGAAGTGAATTAAATACTATTTGGAGGCATTTAATGTTCGAGCAAAAACGGCTGATTTTTGACAAAAGAGATAACACCCCCCCATTACGTCATGCTTCAGAAATGTGGAAAATGGTCCGTTTTCAAATATTTTATTTTTGAACGTCAGTTCTCATTTGTAGGTGGATCATCAGTGTTAGAGCTAAAATTAGCATGTTTAAAGTGATTTTCATGCTTCCAGGGGCCCGGGAAGTGAATTAAATACCATTTGGAGGCATTTAATGTTCAAGCAAAAACGGCTGATTTTCGACAAAAGAGATAACACCCCCCCATTACGTCATGCTTCAGAAATGTGGAAAATGGTCTGTTTTCAAATGTTTTATTTTTGAACGTCAGTTCACATTTGTAGGTGGATCATCAGTGTTAGAGCTAAAATTAGCATGTTTAAAGTGATTTTCATGCTTCCAGGGGCCCTAAACACAAGAGTTATGGAATGGTTAAAAGTGCATGAAAATGGCCAATTTACTCACTCTGAGTTCTCAAAAAGGGTTTCTTCACCCCGGGAAGTGAATTAAATACCATTTGGAGGCATTTAATGTTCGAGCAAAAACGGCTGATTTTTGACAAAAGAGATAACACCCCCCCATTACGTCATGCTTCAGAAATGTGGAAAATGGTCCGTTTTCAAATATTTTATTTTTGAACGTCAGTTCACATTTGTAGGTGGATCATCAGTGTTAGAGCTAAAATTAGCATGTTTAAAGTGATTTTCATGCTTCCAGGGGCTCGCGAAGTGAATTAAATACCATTTGGAGGCATTTAATGTTCGAGCAAAAACGGCTGATTTTCGACAAAAGAGATAACACCCCCTCATTACGTCATGCTTCAGAAATGTGGAAAATGGTCCGTTTTCAAATGTTTTATTTTTGAACGTCAGTTCACATTTGTAGGTGGATCATCAGTGTTAGAGCTAAAATTAGCATGTTTAAAGTGATTTTCATGCTTCCAGGGGCTCGGGAAGTGAATTAAATACCATTTGGAGGCATTTAATGTTCAAGCAAAAACGGCTGATTTTCGACAAAAGAGATAACACCCCCCCATTACGTCATGCTTCAGAAATGTGGAAAATTGTCAGTTTTCAAATGTTTTATTTTTGAACGTCAGTTCACATTTGTAGGTGGATCATCAGTGTTAGAGCTAAAATTAGCATGTTTAAAGTGATTTTCATGCTTCCAGGGGCCCTAAACACAAGATTTATGGAATGGTTAAAAGTGCATGAAAATGGCCAATTTACTCACTCTGAGTTCTCAAAAAGGGTTTCTTCACCCCGGGAAGTGAATTAAATACCATTTGGAGGCATTTAATGTTCGAGCAAAAACGGCTGATTTTTGACAAAAGAGATAACACCCCCCCATTACGTCATGCTTCAGAAATGTGGAAAATGGTCCGTTTTCAAATATTTTATTTTTGAACGTCAGTTCACATTTGTAGGTGGATCATCAGTGTTAGAGCTAAAATTAGCATGTTTAAAGTGATTTTCATGCTTCCAGGGGCTCGCGAAGTGAATTAAATACCATTTGGAGGCATTTAATGTTCAAGCAAAAACGGCTGATTTTCGACAAAACAGATAACACCCCCCCATTACGTCATGCTTCAGAAATGTGGAAAATGGTCCGTTTGCAAATGTTTTATTTTTGAACGTCAGTTCACATTTGTAGGTGGATCATCAGTGTTAGAGCTAAAATGAGCATGTTTAAAGTGATTTTCATGCTTCCAGGGGCCCTAAACACAAGATTTATGGAATGGTTAAAAGTGCATGAAAATGGCCAATTTACTCACTCTGAGTTCTCAAAAAGGGTTTCTTCACCCCGGGAAGTGAATTAAATACCATTTGGAGGCATTTAATGTTCGAGCAAAAACGGCTGATTTTTGACAAAAGAGATAACACCCCCCCATTACGTCATGCTTCAGAAATGTGGAAAATGGTCCGTTTTCAAATATTTTATTTTTGAACGTCAGTTCACATTTGTAGGTGGATCATCAGTGTTAGAGCTAAAATTAGCATGTTTAAAGTGATTTTCATGCTTCCAGGGGCTCGCGAAGTGAATTAAATACCATTTGGAGGCATTTAATGTTCAAGCAAAAACGGCTGATTTTCGACAAAAGAGATAACACCCCCCCATTACGTCATGCTTCAGAAATGTGGAAAATGGTCCGTTTTCAAATGTTTTATTTTTGAACGTCAGTTCACATTTGTAGGTGGATCATCAGTGTTAGAGCTAAAATTAGCATGTTTAAAGTGATTTTCATGCTTCCAGGGGCTCGGGAAGTGAATTAAATACCATTTGGAGGCATTTAATGTTCAAGCAAAAACGGCTGATTTTCGACAAAAGAGATAACACCCCCCCATTACGTCATGCTTCAGAAATGTGGAAAATGGTCCGTTTTCAAATGTTTTATTGTTGAACGTCAGTTCACATTTGTAGGTGGATCATCAGTGTTAGAGCTAAAATTAGCATGTTTAAAGTGATTTTCATGCTTCCAGGGGCCCTAAACACAAGATTTATGGAATGGTTAAAAGTGCATGAAAATGGCCAATTTACTCACTCTGAGTTCTCAAAAAGGGTTTCTTCACCCCGGGAAGTGAATTAAATACTATTTGGAGGCATTTAATGTTCGAGCAAAAACGGCTGATTTTTGACAAAAGAGATAACACCCCCCCATTACGTCATGCTTCAGAAATGTGGAAAATGGCCGTTTTCAAATGTTTTATTTTTGAACGTCAGTTCACATTTGTAGGTGGATCATCAGTGTTAGAGCTAAAATTAGCATGTTTAAAGTGATTTTCATGCTTCCAGGGGCTTGGGAAGTGAATTAAATACCATTTGGAGGCATTTAATGTTCAAGCAAAAACGGCTGATTTTCGACAAAAGAGATAACACCCCCCCATTACGTCATGCTTCAGAAATGTGGAAAATTGTCAGTTTTCAAATGTTTTATTTTTGAACGTCAGTTCACATTTGTAGGTGGATCATCAGTGTTAGAGCTAAAATTAGCATGTTTAAAGTGATTTTCATGCTTCCAGGGGCCCTAAACACAAGATTTATGGAATGGTTAAAAGTGCATGAAAATGGCCAATTTACTCACTCTGAGTTCTCAAAAAGGGTTTCTTCACCCCGGGAAGTGAATTAAATACCATTTGGAGGCATTTAATGTTCGAGCAAAAACGGCTGATTTTCGACAAAAGAGATAACACCCCCCCATTACGTCATGCTTCAGAAATGTGGAAAATGGTCCGTTTTCAAATATTTTATTTTTGAACGTCAGTTCACATTTGTAGGTGGATCATCAGTGTTAGAGCTAAAATTAGCATGTTTAAAGTGATTTTCATGCTTCCAGGGGCTCGGGAAGTGAATTAAATACCATTTGGAGGCATTTAATGTTCAAGCAAAAACGGCTGATTTTCGACAAAAGAGATAACACCCCCCCATTACGTCATGCTTCAGAAATGTGGAAAATGGTCAGTTTTCAAATGTTTTATTTTTGAACGTCAGTTCACATTTGTAGGTGGATCATCAGTGTTAGAGCTAAAATTAGCATGTTTAAAGTGATTTTCATGCTTCCAGGGGCCCTAAACACAAGATTTATGGAATGGTTAAAAGTGCATGAAAATGGCCAATTTACTCACTCTGAGTTCTCAAAAAGGGTTTCTTCACCCCGGGAAGTGAATTAAATACCATTTGGAGGCATTTAATGTTCGAGCAAAAACGGCTGATTTTCGACAAAAGAGATAACACCCCCCCATTACGTCATGCTTCAGAAATGTGGAAAATGGTCCGTTTTCAAATGTTTTATTTTTGAACGTCAGTTCACATTTGTAGGTGGATCATCAGTGTTAGAGCTAAAATTAGCATGTTTAAAGTGATTTTCATGCTTCCAGGGGCCCTAAACACAAGATTTATGGAATGGTTAAAAGTGCATGAAAATGGCCAATTTACTCACTCTGAGTTCTCAAAAAGGGTTTCTTCACCCCGGGAAGTGAATTAAATACTATTTGGAGGCATTTAATGTTCGAGCAAAAACGGCTGATTTTTGACAAAAGAGATAACACCCCCCCATTACGTCATGCTTCAGAAATGTGGAAAATGGTCCGTTTTCAAATATTTTATTTTTGAACGTCAGTTCTCATTTGTAGGTGGATCATCAGTGTTAGAGCTAAAATTAGCATGTTTAAAGTGATTTTCATGCTTCCAGGGGCTCGGGAAGTGAATTAAATACCATTTGGAGGCATTTAATGTTCAAGCAAAAACGGCTGATTTTCGACAAAAGAGATAACACCCCCCCATTACGTCATGCTTCAGAAATGTGGAAAATGGTCTGTTTTCAAATGTTTTATTTTTGAACGTCAGTTCACATTTGTAGGTGGATCATCAGTGTTAGAGCTAAAATTAGCATGTTTAAAGTGATTTTCATGCTTCCAGGGGCCCTAAACACAAGATTTATGGAATGGTTAAAAGTGCATGAAAATGGCCAATTTACTCACTCTGAGTTCTCAAAAAGGGTTTCTTCACCCCGGGAAGTGAATTAAATACCATTTGGAGGCATTTAATGTTCGAGCAAAAACGGCTGATTTTTGACAAAAGAGATAACACCCCCCCATTACGTCATGCTTCAGAAATGTGGAAAATGGTCCGTTTTCAAATATTTTATTTTTGAACGTCAGTTCACATTTGTAGGTGGATCATCAGTGTTAGAGCTAAAATTAGCATGTTTAAAGTGATTTTCATGCTTCCAGGGGCTCGCGAAGTGAATTAAATACCATTTGGAGGCATTTAATGTTCGAGCAAAAACGGCTGATTTTCGACAAAAGAGATAACACCCCCTCATTACGTCATGCTTCAGAAATGTGGAAAATGGTCCGTTTTCAAATGTTTTATTTTTGAACGTCAGTTCACATTTGTAGGTGGATCATCAGTGTTAGAGCTAAAATTAGCATGTTTAAAGTGATTTTCATGCTTCCAGGGGCTCGGGAAGTGAATTAAATACCATTTGGAGGCATTTAATGTTCAAGCAAAAACGGCTGATTTTCGACAAAAGAGATAACACCCCCCCATTACGTCATGCTTCAGAAATGTGGAAAATTGTCAGTTTTCAAATGTTTTATTTTTGAACGTCAGTTCACATTTGTAGGTGGATCATCAGTGTTAGAGCTAAAATTAGCATGTTTAAAGTGATTTTCATGCTTCCAGGGGCCCTAAACACAAGATTTATGGAATGGTTAAAAGTGCATGAAAATGGCCAATTTACTCACTCTGAGTTCTCAAAAAGGGTTTCTTCACCCCGGGAAGTGAATTAAATACCATTTGGAGGCATTTAATGTTCGAGCAAAAACGGCTGATTTTTGACAAAAGAGATAACACCCCCCCATTACGTCATGCTTCAGAAATGTGGAAAATGGTCCGTTTTCAAATATTTTATTTTTGAACGTCAGTTCACATTTGTAGGTGGATCATCAGTGTTAGAGCTAAAATTAGCATGTTTAAAGTGATTTTCATGCTTCCAGGGGCTCGCGAAGTGAATTAAATACCATTTGGAGGCATTTAATGTTCAAGCAAAAACGGCTGATTTTCGACAAAACAGATAACACCCCCCCATTACGTCATGCTTCAGAAATGTGGAAAATGGTCCGTTTGCAAATGTTTTATTTTTGAACGTCAGTTCACATTTGTAGGTGGATCATCAGTGTTAGAGCTAAAATGAGCATGTTTAAAGTGATTTTCATGCTTCCAGGGGCCCTAAACACAAGATTTATGGAATGGTTAAAAGTGCATGAAAATGGCCAATTTACTCACTCTGAGTTCTCAAAAAGGGTTTCTTCACCCCGGGAAGTGAATTAAATACCATTTGGAGGCATTTAATGTTCGAGCAAAAACGGCTGATTTTTGACAAAAGAGATAACACCCCCCCATTACGTCATGCTTCAGAAATGTGGAAAATGGTCCGTTTTCAAATATTTTATTTTTGAACGTCAGTTCACATTTGTAGGTGGATCATCAGTGTTAGAGCTAAAATTAGCATGTTTAAAGTGATTTTCATGCTTCCAGGGGCTCGCGAAGTGAATTAAATACCATTTGGAGGCATTTAATGTTCAAGCAAAAACGGCTGATTTTCGACAAAAGAGATAACACCCCCCCATTACGTCATGCTTCAGAAATGTGGAAAATGGTCCGTTTTCAAATGTTTTATTTTTGAACGTCAGTTCACATTTGTAGGTGGATCATCAGTGTTAGAGCTAAAATTAGCATGTTTAAAGTGATTTTCATGCTTCCAGGGGCTCGGGAAGTGAATTAAATACCATTTGGAGGCATTTAATGTTCAAGCAAAAACGGCTGATTTTCGACAAAAGAGATAACACCCCCCCATTACGTCATGCTTCAGAAATGTGGAAAATGGTCCGTTTTCAAATGTTTTATTGTTGAACGTCAGTTCACATTTGTAGGTGGATCATCAGTGTTAGAGCTAAAATTAGCATGTTTAAAGTGATTTTCATGCTTCCAGGGGCCCTAAACACAAGATTTATGGAATGGTTAAAAGTGCATGAAAATGGCCAATTTACTCACTCTGAGTTCTCAAAAAGGGTTTCTTCACCCCGGGAAGTGAATTAAATACTATTTGGAGGCATTTAATGTTCGAGCAAAAACGGCTGATTTTTGACAAAAGAGATAACACCCCCCCATTACGTCATGCTTCAGAAATGTGGAAAATGGCCGTTTTCAAATGTTTTATTTTTGAACGTCAGTTCACATTTGTAGGTGGATCATCAGTGTTAGAGCTAAAATTAGCATGTTTAAAGTGATTTTCATGCTTCCAGGGGCTTGGGAAGTGAATTAAATACCATTTGGAGGCATTTAATGTTCAAGCAAAAACGGCTGATTTTCGACAAAAGAGATAACACCCCCCCATTACGTCATGCTTCAGAAATGTGGAAAATTGTCAGTTTTCAAATGTTTTATTTTTGAACGTCAGTTCACATTTGTAGGTGGATCATCAGTGTTAGAGCTAAAATTAGCATGTTTAAAGTGATTTTCATGCTTCCAGGGGCCCTAAACACAAGATTTATGGAATGGTTAAAAGTGCATGAAAATGGCCAATTTACTCACTCTGAGTTCTCAAAAAGGGTTTCTTCACCCCGGGAAGTGAATTAAATACCATTTGGAGGCATTTAATGTTCGAGCAAAAACGGCTGATTTTCGACAAAAGAGATAACACCCCCCCATTACGTCATGCTTCAGAAATGTGGAAAATGGTCCGTTTTCAAATATTTTATTTTTGAACGTCAGTTCACATTTGTAGGTGGATCATCAGTGTTAGAGCTAAAATTAGCATGTTTAAAGTGATTTTCATGCTTCCAGGGGCCCTAAACACAAGATTTATGGAATGGTTAAAAGTGCATGAAAATGGCCAATTTACTCACTCTGAGATCTCAAAAAGGGTTTCTTCACCCCGGGAAGTGAATTAAATACCATTTGGAGGCATTTAATGTTCGAGCAAAAACGGCTGATTTTCGACAAAAGAGATAACACCCCCCCATTACGTCATGCTTCAGAAATGTGGAAAATGGTCCGTTTTCAAATGTTTTATTTTTGAACGTCAGTTCACATTTGTAGGTGGATCATCAGTGTTAGAGCTAAAATTAGCATGTTTAAAGTGATTTTCATGCTTCCAGGGGCTCGGGAAGTGAATTAAATACCATTTGGAGGCATTTAATGTTCAAGCAAAAACGGCTGATTTTCGACAAAAGAGATAACACCCCCCCATTACGTCATGCTTCAGAAATGTGGAAAATGGGCCGTTTTCAAATGTTTTATTTTTGAACGTCAGTTCACATTTGTAGGTGGATCATCAGTGTTAGAGCTAAAATTAGCATGTTTAAAGTGATTTTCATGCTTCCAGGGGGTCGGGAAGTGAATTAAATACCATTTGGAGGCATTTAATGTTCAAGCAAAAACGGCTGATTTTCGACAAAAGAGATAACACCCCCCCATTACGTCATGCTTCAGAAATGTGGAAAATGGTCCGTTTTCAAATGTTTTATTTTTGAACGTCAGTTCACATTTGTAGGTGGATCATCAGTGTTAGAGCTAAAATTAGCATGTTTAAAGTGATTTTCATGCTTCCAGGGGCCCTAAACACAAGATTTATGGAATGGTTAAAAGTGCATGAAAATGGCCAATTTACTCACTCTGAGTTCTCAAAAAGGGTTTCTTCACCCCGGGAAGTGAATTAAATACTATTTGGAGGCATTTAATGTTCGAGCAAAAACGGCTGATTTTTGACAAAAGAGATAACACCCCCCCATTACGTCATGCTTCAGAAATGTGGAAAATGGCCGTTTTCAAATGTTTTATTTTTGAACGTCAGTTCACATTTGTAGGTGGATCATCAGTGTTAGAGCTAAAATTAGCATGTTTAAAGTGATTTTCATGCTTCCAGGGGCTCGGGAAGTGAATTAAATACCATTTGGAGGCATTTAATGTTCAAGCAAAAACGGCTGATTTTCGACAAAAGAGATAACACCCCCCCATTACGTCATGCTTCAGAAATGTGGAAAATTGTCAGTTTTCAAATGTTTTATTTTTGAACGTCAGTTCACATTTGTAGGTGGATCATCAGTGTTAGAGCTAAAATTAGCATGTTTAAAGTGATTTTCATGCTTCCAGGGGCCCTAAACACAAGATTTATGGAATGGTTAAAAGTGCATGAAAATGGCCAATTTACTCACTCTGAGATCTCAAAAAGGGTTTCTTCACCCCGGGAAGTGAATTAAATACCATTTGGAGGCATTTAATGTTCGAGCAAAAACGGCTGATTTTCGACAAAAGAGATAACACCCCCCATTACGTCATGCTTCAGAAATGTGGAAAATGGTCCGTTTTCAAATGTTTTATTTTTGAACGTCAGTTCACATTTGTAGGTGGATCATCAGTGTTAGAGCTAAAATTAGCATGTTTAAAGTGATTTTCATGCTTCCAGGGGCTCGGGAAGTGAATTAAATACCATTTGGAGGCATTTAATGTTCAAGCAAAAACGGCTGATTTTCGACAAAAGAGATAACACCCCCCCATTACGTCATGCTTCAGAAATGTGGAAAATGGTCCGTTTTCAAATGTTTTATTTTTGAACGTCAGTTCACATTTGTAGGTGGATCATCAGTGTTAGAGCTAAAATTAGCATGTTTAAAGTGATTTTCATGCTTCCAGGGGCTCGGGAAGTGAATTAAATACCATTTGGAGGCATTTAATGTTCAAGCAAAAACGGCTGATTTTCGACAAAAGAGATAACACCCCCCCATTACGTCATGCTTCAGAAATGTGGAAAATTGTCAGTTTTCAAATGTTTTATTTTTGAACGTCAGTTCACATTTGTAGGTGGATCATCAGTGTTAGAGCTAAAATTAGCATGTTTAAAGTGATTTTCATGCTTCCAGGGGCCCTAAACACAAGATTTATGGAATGGTTAAAAGTGCATGAAAATGGCCAATTTACTCACTCTGAGTTCTCAAAAAGGGTTTCTTCACCCCGGGAAGTGAATTAAATACCATTTGGAGGCATTTAATGTTCGAGCAAAAACGGCTGATTTTCGACAAAAGAGATAACACCCCCCCATTACGTCATGCTTCAGAAATGTGGAAAATGGTCCGTTTTCAAATGTTTTATTTTTGAACGTCAGTTCACATTTGTAGGTGGATCATCAGTGTTAGAGCTAAAATTAGCATGTTTAAAGTGATTTTCATGCTTCCAGGGGCCCTAAACACAAGATTTATGGAATGGTTAAAAGTGCATGAAAATGGCCAATTTACTCACTCTGAGTTCTCAAAAAGGGTTTCTTCACCCCGGGAAGTGAATTAAATACTATTTGGAGGCATTTAATGTTCGAGCAAAAACGGCTGATTTTTGACAAAAGAGATAACACCCCCCCATTACGTCATGCTTCAGAAATGTGAAAAATGGTCCGTTTTCAAATATTTTATTTTTGAACGTCAGTTCACATTTGTAGGTGGATCATCAGTGTTAGAGCTAAAATTAGCATGTTTAAAGTGATTTTCATGCTTCCAGGGGCTCGGGAAGTGAATTAAATACCATTTGGAGGCATTTAATGTTCAAGCAAAAACGGCTGATTTTCGACAAAAGAGATAACACCCCCCCATTACGTCATGCTTCAGAAATGTGGAAAATGGTCAGTTTTCAAATGTTTTATTTTTGAACGTCAGTTCACATTTGTAGGTGGATCATCAGTGTTAGAGCTAAAATTAGCATGTTTAAAGTGATTTTCATGCTTCCAGGGGCCCTAAACACAAGATTTATGGAATGGTTAAAAGTGCATGAAAATGGCCAATTTACTCACTCTGAGTTCTCAAAAAGGGTTTCTTCACCCCGGAAGGTGAATTAAATACCATTTGGAGGCATTTAATGTTCGAGCAAAAACGGCTGATTTTCGACAAAAGAGATAACACCCCCCCATTACGTCATGCTTCAGAAATGTGGAAAATGGTCCGTTTTCAAATGTTTTATTTTTGACGTCAGTTCACATTTGTAGGTGGATCATCAGTGTTAGAGCTAAAATTAGCATGTTTAAAGTGATTTTCATGCTTCCAGGGGCCCTAAACACAAGATTTATGGAATGGTTAAAAGTGCATGAAAATGGCCAATTTACTCACTCTGAGTTCTCAAAAAGGGTTTCTTCACCCCGGGAAGTGAATTAAATACTATTTGGAGGCATTTAATGTTCGAGCAAAAACGGCTGATTTTTGACAAAAGAGATAACACCCCCCCATTACGTCATGCTTCAGAAATGTGGAAAATGGTCCGTTTTCAAATATTTTATTTTTGAACGTCAGTTCTCATTTGTAGGTGGATCATCAGTGTTAGAGCTAAAATTAGCATGTTTAAAGTGATTTTCATGCTTCCAGGGGCTCGGGAAGTGAATTAAATACCATTTGGAGGCATTTAATGTTCAAGCAAAAACGGCTGATTTTCGACAAAAGAGATAACACCCCCCCATTACGTCATGCTTCAGAAATGTGGAAAATGGTCCGTTTTCAAATGTTTTATTTTTGAACGTCAGTTCACATTTGTAGGTGGATCATCAGTGTTAGAGCTAAAATTAGCATGTTTAAAGTGATTTTCATGCTTCCAGGGGCCCTAAACACAAGATTTATGGAATGGTTAAAAGTGCATGAAAATGGCCAATTTACTCACTCTGAGTTCTCAAAAAGGGTTTCTTCACCCCGGGAAGTGAATTAAATACCATTTGGAGGCATTTAATGTTCGAGCAAAAACGGCTGATTTTTGACAAAAGAGATAACACCCCCCATTACGTCATGCTTCAGAAATGTGGAAAATGGTCCGTTTTCAAATATTTTATTTTTGAACGTCAGTTCACATTTGTAGGTGGATCATCAGTGTTAGAGCTAAAATTAGCATGTTTAAAGTGATTTTCATGCTTCCAGGGGCTCGCGAAGTGAATTGAAATACCATTTGGAGGCATTTAATGTTCGAGCAAAAACGGCTGATTTTCGACAAAAGAGATAACACCCCCTCATTACGTCATGCTTCAGAAATGTGGAAAATGGTCCGTTTTCAAATGTTTTATTTTTGAACGTCAGTTCTCACATTTGTAGGTGGATCATCAGTGTTAGAGCTAAAATTAGCATGTTTAAAGTGATTTTCATGCTTCCAGGGGCTCGGGAAGTGAATTAAATACCATTTGGAGGCATTTAATGTTCAAGCAAAAACGGCTGATTTTCGACAAAAGAGATAACACCCCCCCATTACGTCATGCTTCAGAAATGTGGAAAATTGTCAGTTTTCAAATGTTTTATTTTTGAACGTCAGTTCACATTTGTAGGTGGATCATCAGTGTTAGAGCTAAAATTAGCATGTTTAAAGTGATTTTCATGCTTCCAGGGGCCCTAAACACAAGATTTATGGAATGGTTAAAAGTGCATGAAAATGGCCAATTTACTCACTCTGAGTTCTCAAAAAGGGTTTCTTCACCCCGGGAAGTGAATTAAATACCATTTGGAGGCATTTAATGTTCGAGCAAAAACGGCTGATTTTTGACAAAAGAGATAACACCCCCCCATTACGTCATGCTTCAGAAATGTGGAAAATGGTCCGTTTTCAAATATTTTATTTTTGAACGTCAGTTCACATTTGTAGGTGGATCATCAGTGTTAGAGCTAAAATTAGCATGTTTAAAGTGATTTTCATGCTTCCAGGGGCTCGCGAAGTGAATTAAATACCATTTGGAGGCATTTAATGTTCAAGCAAAAACGGCTGATTTTCGACAAAAGAGATAACACCCCCCCATTACGTCATGCTTCAGAAATGTGGAAAATGGTCCGTTTTCAAATGTTTTATTTTTGAACGTCAGTTCACATTTGTAGGTGGATCATCAGTGTTAGAGCTAAAATGAGCATGTTTAAAGTGATTTTCATGCTTCCAGGGGCCCTAAACACAAGATTTATGGAATGGTTAAAAGTGCATGAAAATGGCCAATTTACTCACTCTGAGTTCTCAAAAAGGGTTTCTTCACCCCGGGAAGTGAATTAAATACCATTTGGAGGCATTTAATGTTCGAGCAAAAACGGCTGATTTTTGACAAAAGAGATAACACCCCCCCATTACGTCATGCTTCAGAAATGTGGAAAATGGTCCGTTTTCAAATATTTTATTTTTGAACGTCAGTTCACATTTGTAGGTGGATCATCAGTGTTAGAGCTAAAATTAGCATGTTTAAAGTGATTTTCATGCTTCCAGGGGCTCGCGAAGTGAATTAAATACCATTTGGAGGCATTTAATGTTCAAGCAAAAACGGCTGATTTTCGACAAAAGAGATAACACCCCCCCATTACGTCATGCTTCAGAAATGTGGAAAATGGTCCGTTTTCAAATGTTTTATTTTTGAACGTCAGTTCACATTTGTAGGTGGATCATCAGTGTTAGAGCTAAAATTAGCATGTTTAAAGTGATTTTCATGCTTCCAGGGGCTTGGGAAGTGAATTAAATACCATTTGGAGGCATTTAATGTTCAAGCAAAAACGGCTGATTTTCGACAAAAGAGATAACACCCCCCCATTACGTCATGCTTCAGAAATGTGGAAAATGGTCCGTTTTCAAATGTTTTATTGTTGAACGTCAGTTCACATTTGTAGGTGGATCATCAGTGTTAGAGCTAAAATTAGCATGTTTAAAGTGATTTTCATGCTTCCAGGGGCCCTAAACACAAGATTTATGGAATGGTTAAAAGTGCATGAAAATGGCCAATTTACTCACTCTGAGTTCTCAAAAAGGGTTTCTTCACCCCGGGAAGTGAATTAAATACTATTTGGAGGCATTTAATGTTCGAGCAAAAAAGGCTGATTTTTGACAAAAGAGATAACACCCCCCCATTACGTCATGCTTCAGAAATGTGGAAAATGGCCGTTTTCAAATGTTTTATTTTTGAACGTCAGTTCACATTTGTAGGTGGATCATCAGTGTTAGAGCTAAAATTAGCATGTTTAAAGTGATTTTCATGCTTCCAGGGGCTTGGGAAGTGAATTAAATACCATTTGGAGGCATTTAATGTTCAAGCAAAAACGGCTGATTTTCGACAAAAGAGATAACACCCCCCCATTACGTCATGCTTCAGAAATGTGGAAAATGGTCCGTTTTCAAATGTTTTATTTTTGAACGTCAGTTCACATTTGTAGGTGGATCATCAGTGTTAGAGCTAAAATTAGCATGTTTAAAGTGATTTTCATGCTTCCAGGGGCTCGGGAAGTGAATTAAATACCATTTGGAGGCATTTAATGTTCAAGCAAAAACGGCTGATTTTCGACAAAAGAGATAACACCCCCCCATTACGTCATGCTTCAGAAATGTGGAAAATTGTCAGTTTTCAAATGTTTTATTTTTGAACGTCAGTTCACATTTGTAGGTGGATCATCAGTGTTAGAGCTAAAATTAGCATGTTTAAAGTGATTTTCATGCTTCCAGGGGCCCTAAACACAAGATTTATGGAATGGTTAAAAGTGCATGAAAATGGCCAATTTACTCACTCTGAGTTCTCAAAAAGGGTTTCTTCACCCCGGGAAGTGAATTAAATACCATTTGGAGGCATTTAATGTTCGAGCAAAAACGGCTGATTTTCGACAAAAGAGATAACACCCCCCCATTACGTCATGCTTCAGAAATGTGGAAAATGGTCCGTTTTCAAATGTTTTATTTTTGAACGTCAGTTCACATTTGTAGGTGGATCATCAGTGTTAGAGCTAAAATTAGCATGTTTAAAGTGATTTTCATGCTTCCAGGGGCCCTAAACACAAGATTTATGGAATGGTTAAAAGTGCATGAAAATGGCCAATTTACTCACTCTGAGTTCTCAAAAAGGGTTTCTTCACCCCGGGAAGTGAATTAAATACTATTTGGAGGCATTTAATGTTCGAGCAAAAACGGCTGATTTTTGACAAAAGAGATAACACCCCCCCATTACGTCATGCTTCAGAAATGTGAAAAATGGTCCGTTTTCAAATATTTTATTTTTGAACGTCAGTTCACATTTGTAGGTGGATCATCAGTGTTAGAGCTAAAATTAGCATGTTTAAAGTGATTTTCATGCTTCCAGGGGCTCGGGAAGTGAATTAAATACCATTTGGAGGCATTTAATGTTCAAGCAAAAACGGCTGATTTTCGACAAAAGAGATAACACCCCCCCATTACGTCATGCTTCAGAAATGTGGAAAATGGTCAGTTTTCAAATGTTTTATTTTTGAACGTCAGTTCACATTTGTAGGTGGATCATCAGTGTTAGAGCTAAAATTAGCATGTTTAAAGTGATTTTCATGCTTCCAGGGGCCCTAAACACAAGATTTATGGAATGGTTAAAAGTGCATGAAAATGGCCAATTTACTCACTCTGAGTTCTCAAAAAGGGTTTCTTCACCCCGGAAGGTGAATTAAATACCATTTGGAGGCATTTAATGTTCGAGCAAAAACGGCTGATTTTCGACAAAAGAGATAACACCCCCCCATTACGTCATGCTTCAGAAATGTGGAAAATGGTCCGTTTTCAAATGTTTTATTTTTGAACGTCAGTTCACATTTGTAGGTGGATCATCAGTGTTAGAGCTAAAATTAGCATGTTTAAAGTGATTTTCATGCTTCCAGGGGCCCTAAACACAAGATTTATGGAATGGTTAAAAGTGCATGAAAATGGCCAATTTACTCACTCTGAGTTCTCAAAAAGGGTTTCTTCACCCCGGGAAGTGAATTAAATACTATTTGGAGGCATTTAATGTTCGAGCAAAAACGGCTGATTTTTGACAAAAGAGATAACACCCCCCCATTACGTCATGCTTCAGAAATGTGGAAAATGGTCCGTTTTCAAATATTTTATTTTTGAACGTCAGTTCTCATTTGTAGGTGGATCATCAGTGTTAGAGCTAAAATTAGCATGTTTAAAGTGATTTTCATGCTTCCAGGGGCTCGGGAAGTGAATTAAATACCATTTGGAGGCATTTAATGTTCAAGCAAAAACGGCTGATTTTCGACAAAAGAGATAACACCCCCCCATTACGTCATGCTTCAGAAATGTGGAAAATGGTCCGTTTTCAAATGTTTTATTTTTGAACGTCAGTTCACATTTGTAGGTGGATCATCAGTGTTAGAGCTAAAATTAGCATGTTTAAAGTGATTTTCATGCTTCCAGGGGCCCTAAACACAAGATTTATGGAATGGTTAAAAGTGCATGAAAATGGCCAATTTACTCACTCTGAGTTCTCAAAAAGGGTTTCTTCACCCCGGGAAGTGAATTAAATACCATTTGGAGGCATTTAATGTTCGAGCAAAAACAGCTGATTTTTGACAAAAGAGATAACACCCCCCCATTACGTCATGCTTCAGAAATGTGGAAAATGGTCTGTTTTCAAATATTTTATTTTTGAACGTCAGTTCACATTTGTAGGTGGATCATCAGTGTTAGAGCTAAAATTAGCATGTTTAAAGTGATTTTCATGCTTCCAGGGGCTCGCGAAGTGAATTAAATACCATTTGGAGGCATTTAATGTTCGAGCAAAAACGGCTGATTTTCGACAAAAGAGATAACACCCCCTCATTACGTCATGCTTCAGAAATGTGGAAAATGGTCCGTTTTCAAATGTTTTATTTTTGAACGTCAGTTCACATTTGTAGGTGGATCATCAGTGTTAGAGCTAAAATTAGCATGTTTAAAGTGATTTTCATGCTTCCAGGGGCTCGGGAAGTGAATTAAATACCATTTGGAGGCATTTAATGTTCAAGCAAAAACGGCTGATTTTCGACAAAAGAGATAACACCCCCCCATTACGTCATGCTTCAGAAATGTGGAAAATTGTCAGTTTTCAAATGTTTTATTTTTGAACGTCAGTTCACATTTGTAGGTGGATCATCAGTGTTAGAGCTAAAATTAGCATGTTTAAAGTGATTTTCATGCTTCCAGGGGCCCTAAACACAAGATTTATGGAATGGTTAAAAGTGCATGAAAATGGCCAATTTACTCACTCTGAGTTCTCAAAAAGGGTTTCTTCACCCCGGGAAGTGAATTAAATACCATTTGGAGGCATTTAATGTTCGAGCAAAAACGGCTGATTTTTGACAAAAGAGATAACACCCCCCCATTACGTCATGCTTCAGAAATGTGGAAAATGGTCCGTTTTCAAATATTTTATTTTTGAACGTCAGTTCACATTTGTAGGTGGATCATCAGTGTTAGAGCTAAAATTAGCATGTTTAAAGTGATTTTCATGCTTCCAGGGGCTCGCGAAGTGAATTAAATACCATTTGGAGGCATTTAATGTTCAAGCAAAAACGGCTGATTTTCGACAAAAGAGATAACACCCCCCCATTACGTCATGCTTCAGAAATGTGGAAAATGGTCCGTTTTCAAATGTTTTATTTTTGAACGTCAGTTCACATTTGTAGGTGGATCATCAGTGTTAGAGCTAAAATGAGCATGTTTAAAGTGATTTTCATGCTTCCAGGGGCCCTAAACACAAGATTTATGGAATGGTTAAAAGTGCATGAAAATGGCCAATTTACTCACTCTGAGTTCTCAAAAAGGGTTTCTTCACCCCGGGAAGTGAATTAAATACCATTTGGAGGCATTTAATGTTCGAGCAAAAACGGCTGATTTTTGACAAAAGAGATAACACCCCCCCATTACGTCATGCTTCAGAAATGTGGAAAATGGTCCGTTTTCAAATATTTTATTTTTGAACGTCAGTTCACATTTGTAGGTGGATCATCAGTGTTAGAGCTAAAATTAGCATGTTTAAAGTGATTTTCATGCTTCCAGGGGCTCGCGAAGTGAATTAAATACCATTTGGAGGCATTTAATGTTCAAGCAAAAACGGCTGATTTTCGACAAAAGAGATAACACCCCCCCATTACGTCATGCTTCAGAAATGTGGAAAATGGTCCGTTTTCAAATGTTTTATTTTTGAACGTCAGTTCACATTTGTAGGTGGATCATCAGTGTTAGAGCTAAAATTAGCATGTTTAAAGTGATTTTCATGCTTCCAGGGGCTCGGGAAGTGAATTAAATACCATTTGGAGGCATTTAATGTTCAAGCAAAAACGGCTGATTTTCGACAAAAGAGATAACACCCCCCCATTACGTCATGCTTCAGAAATGTGGAAAATGGTCCGTTTTCAAATGTTTTATTGTTGAACGTCAGTTCACATTTGTAGGTGGATCATCAGTGTTAGAGCTAAAATTAGCATGTTTAAAGTGATTTTCATGCTTCCAGGGGCCCTAAACACAAGATTTATGGAATGGTTAAAAGTGCATGAAAATGGCCAATTTACTCACTCTGAGTTCTCAAAAAGGGTTTCTTCACCCCGGGAAGTGAATTAAATACTATTTGGAGGCATTTAATGTTCGAGCAAAAACGGCTGATTTTTGACAAAAGAGATAACACCCCCCCATTACGTCATGCTTCAGAAATGTGGAAAATGGCCGTTTTCAAATGTTTTATTTTTGAACGTCAGTTCACATTTGTAGGTGGATCATCAGTGTTAGAGCTAAAATTAGCATGTTTAAAGTGATTTTCATGCTTCCAGGGGCTTGGGAAGTGAATTAAATACCATTTGGAGGCATTTAATGTTCAAGCAAAAACGGCTGATTTTTGACAAAAGAGATAACACCCCCCCATTACGTCATGCTTCAGAAATGTGGAAAATTGTCAGTTTTCAAATGTTTTATTTTTGAACGTCAGTTCACATTTGTAGGTGGATCATCAGTGTTAGAGCTAAAATTAGCATGTTTAATGTGATTTTCATGCTTCCAGGGGCCCTAAACACAAGATTTATGGAATGGTTAAAAGTGCATGAAAATGGCCAATTTACTCACTCTGAGTTCTCAAAAAGGGTTTCTTCACCCCGGGAAGTGAATTAAATACCATTTGGAGGCATTTAATGTTCGAGCAAAAACGGCTGATTTTCGACAAAAGAGATAACACCCCGCCATTACGTCATGCTTCAGAAATGTGGAAAATGGTCCGTTTTCAAATATTTTATTTTTGAACGTCAGTTCACATTTGTAGGTGGATCATCAGTGTTAGAGCTAAAATTAGCATGTTTAAAGTGATTTTCATGCTTCCAGGGGCCCTAAACACAAGATTTATGGAATGGTTAAAAGTGCATGAAAATGGCCAATTTACTCACTCTGAGATCTCAAAAAGGGTTTCTTCACCCCGGGAAGTGAATTAAATACCATTTGGAGGCATTTAATGTTCGAGCAAAAACGGCTGATTTTCGACAAAAGAGATAACACCCACCCATTACGTCATGCTTCAGAAATGTGGAAAATGGTCCGTTTTCAAATGTTTTATTTTTGAACGTCAGTTCACATTTGTAGGTGGATCATCAGTGTTAGAGCTAAAATTAGCATGTTTAAAGTGATTTTCATGCTTCCAGGGGCTCGGGAAGTGAATTAAATACCATTTGGAGGCATTTAATGTTCAAGCAAAAACGGCTGATTTTCGACAAAAGAGATAACACCCCCCCATTACGTCATGCTTCAGAAATGTGGAAAATGGTCCGTTTTCAAATGTTTTATTTTTGAACGTCAGTTCACATTTGTAGGTGGATCATCAGTGTTAGAGCTAAAATTAGCATGTTTAAAGTGATTTTCATGCTTCCAGGGGCTCGGGAAGTGAATTAAATACCATTTGGAGGCATTTAATGTTCAAGCAAAAACGGCTGATTTTCGACAAAAGAGATAACACCCCCCCATTACGTCATGCTTCAGAAATGTGGAAAATGGTCCGTTTTCAAATGTTTTATTTTAGAACGTCAGTTCACATTTGTAGGTGGATCATCAGTGTTAGAGCTAAAATTAGCATGTTTAAAGTGATTTTCATGCTTCCAGGGGCCCTAAACACAAGATTTATGGAATGGTTAAAAGTGCATGAAAATGGCCAATTTACTCACTCTGAGTTCTCAAAAAGGGTTTCTTCACCCCGGGAAGTGAATTAAATACCATTTGGAGGCATTTAATGTTCGAGCAAAAACGGCTGATTTTTGACAAAAGAGATAACACCCCCCCATTACGTCATGCTTCAGAAATGTGGAAAATGGCCGTTTTCAAATGTTTTATTTTTGAACGTGAGTTCACATTTGTAGGTGGATCATCAGTGTTAGAGCTAAAATTAGCATGTTTAAAGTGATTTTCATGCTTCCAGGGGCTCGGGAAGTGAATTAAATACCATTTGGAGGCATTTAATGTTCAAGCAAAAACGGCTGATTTTCGACAAAAGAGATAACACCCCCCCATTACGTCATGCTTCAGAAATGTGGAAAATTGTCAGTTTTCAAATGTTTTATTTTTGAACGTCAGTTCACATTTGTAGGTGGATCATCAGTGTTAGAGCTAAAATTAGCATGTTTAAAGTGATTTTCATGCTTCCAGGGGCCCTAAACACAAGATTTATGGAATGGTTAAAAGTGCATGAAAATGGCCAATTTACTCACTCTGAGATCTCAAAAAGGGTTTCTTCACCCCGGGAAGTGAATTAAATACCATTTGGAGGCATTTAATGTTCGAGCAAAAACGGCTGATTTTCGACAAAAGAGATAACACCCCCCATTACGTCATGCTTCAGAAATGTGGAAAATGGTCCGTTTTCAAATGTTTTATTTTTGAACGTCAGTTCACATTTGTAGGTGGATCATCAGTGTTAGAGCTAAAATTAGCATGTTTAAAGTGATTTTCATGCTTCCAGGGGCTCGGGAAGTGAATTAAATACCATTTGGAGGCATTTAATGTTCAAGCAAAAACGGCTGATTTTCGACAAAAGAGATAACACCCCCCATTACGTCATGCTTCAGAAATGTGGAAAATGATCCGTTTTCAAATGTTTTATTTTTGAACGTCAGTTCACATTTGTAGGTGGATCATCAGTGTTAGAGCTAAAATTAGCATGTTTAAAGTGATTTTCATGCTTCCAGGGGCTCGGGAAGTGAATTAAATACCATTTGGAGGCATTTAATGTTCAAGCAAAAATGGCTGATTTTCGACAAAAGAGATAACACCCCCCCATTACGTCATGCTTCAGAAATGTGGAAAATGGTCCGTTTTCAAATGTTTTATTTTTGAACGTCAGTTCACATTTGTAGGTGGATCATCAGTGTTAGAGCTAAAATTAGCATGTTTAAAGTGATTTTCATGCTTCCAGGGGCCCTAAACACAAGATTTATGGAATGGTTAAAAGTGCATGAAAATGGCCAATTTACTCACTCTGAGTTCTCAAAAAGGGTTTCTTCACCCCGTGAAGTGAATTAAATACTATTTGGAGGCATTTAATGTTCGAGCAAAAACGGCTGATTTTTGACAAAAGAGATAACACCCCCCATTACGTCATGCTTCAGAAATGTGAAAAATGGCCGTTTTCAAATGTTTTATTTTTGAACGTCAGTTCACATTTGTAGGTGGATCATCAGTGTTAGAGCTAAAATTAGCATGTTTAAAGTGATTTTCATGCTTCCAGGGGCTCGGGAAGTGAATTAAATACCATTTGGAGGCATTTAATGTTCAAGCAAAAACGGCTGATTTTCGACAAAAGAGATAACACCCCCCCATTACGTCATGCTTCAGAAATGTGGAAAATTGTCAGTTTTCAAATGTTTTATTTTTGAACGTCAGTTCACATTTGTAGGTGGATCATCAGTGTTAGAGCTAAAATTAGCATGTTTAAAGTGATTTTCATGCTTCCAGGGGCCCTAAACACAAGATTTATGGAATGGTTAAAAGTGCATGAAAATGGCCAATTTACTCACTCTGAGTTCTCAAAAAGGGTTTCTTCACCCCGGGAAGTGAATTAAATACCATTTGGAGGCATTTAATGTTCGAGCAAAAACGGCTGATTTTCGACAAAAGAGATAACACCCCCCCATTACGTCATGCTTCAGAAATGTGAAAAATGGTCCGTTTTCAAATATTTTATTTTTGAACGTCAGTTCACATTTGTAGGTGGATCATCAGTGTTAGAGCTAAAATTAGCATGTTTAAAGTGATTTTCATGCTTCCAGGGGCTCGGGAAGTGAATTGAATACCATTTGGAGGCATTTAATGTTCAAGCAAAAACGGCTGATTTTCGACAAAAGAGATAACACCCCCCCATTACGTCATGCTTCAGAAATGTGGAAAATGGTCCGTTTTCAAATGTTTTATTTTTGAACGTCAGTTCACATTTGTAGGTGGATCATCAGTGTTAGAGCTAAAATTAGCATGTTTAAAGTGATTTTCATGCTTCCAGGGGCCCTAAACACAAAATTTATGGAATGGTTAAAAGTGCATGAAAATGGCCAATTTACTTACTCTGAGTTCTCAAAAAGGGTTTCTTCACCCCGGGAAGTGAATTAAATACTATTTGGAGGCATTTAATGTTCGAGCAAAAATGGCTGATTTTCGACAAAAGAGATAACACCCCCCCATTACGTCATGCTTCAGAAATGTGGAAAATGGTCCGTTTTCAAATGTTTTATTTTTGAACGTCAGTTCACATTTGTAGGTGGATCATCAGTGTTAGAGCTAAAATGAGCATGTTTAAAGTGATTTTCATGCTTCCAGGGGCCCTAAACACAAGATTTATGGAATGGTTAAAAGTGCATGAAAATGGCCAATTTACTCACTCTGAGTTCTCAAAAAGGGTTTCTTCACCCCGGGAAGTGAATTAAATACTGTTAGAACTGGGGGTCTCTAGTTGGCAGAGGTAGGTACCACTGTCCAAATAGGGACCCTTGCTTATAGTCAGGACAAGGAGATAACCCTCTCAGATAACCCCTGCTCGCCCTCAAGGTAGCTTGGCCGGAGCAGTCTAGGCTAACCAGAGGCAATGCGTTAAGTATTTGTACCAACACTCACAGTAACACAGTGAAAACACCACAAACTGATTCCACAACAGTTTAGGAAAATAAAGATATTTATTCTAAACTACACAAGACCAAAACGGCAGAAATCCAACATACACAATGCAAGGTTACGGTTTCAAATGAGTTCTTCAGGTTGTAATCAAAGTTCTTTAAGTTACGATCAAATAATCCACAGATGCGTGAAAAGTTCACAGTTGCGTCACGTTGACTCACAGTACCTTTTAGATGCAACAAAGTTCTACAAGCAGGAAGCTGGTGCGGTGGAAACAAGCAACTCGTTACTCCTGAGACCCTGGGGAGGCGGTGCGACAGCACCGCTGCAGCAGCGGGCGTGCGGCGACGAATCCGGTCTGTAAGGGGAGGAAGGCAGCTTGCGTAGATTCCGGTGCGTAGGTTCCGTGGGAAGTCTGTTCTCGCAAAGGCACGATGCGCTGATCTCGTAGGGGCTGCGATGATCTCCGGGGCGACGATGCGCAGTCCAGCGGTGACCCTCTCTCTCGCAGCTCCTCGATGTGATGTTTTCTGCGACGATGTTCGCAGCGACGTGATGCGGTCCGCAAGCAAGCGGTGCGGTGATCTCACCCAGCGACAGGCTCTGCGACGACACTCGCAGCGATGTTCGATTCCCCTGCACCGGCCTGGTGCGTCTCGCAGACGAAGGGTGTGGCGGCCTCGGCAGCGATGTCAGACGCTGCGCCGATCTCGACCTTCGTAGCGGCGGGGACTTCTCGCACTGTCGGGGTGGCGCTCCGCCAGCGAGCGATGCGACACTTTTCACTTCACAAGTTTCTCAGCTTAGTCTCAAGCTTCCCAGCTCAGGTTCGACTTCTAGAGGCCCCACAACTGGATCAAGCACTCTACGAAGGACAGAACTCTCTCAGCAGAGTTCAGGGAGACTGGGGGTGAAGTCCTTTTGTTCCTGGGACTTCGGAAACAGGGAGCCAGCTCTTCTCAGGCCCTTGGAGATTCCTTACAAGACAGGGGACACAGCTCACAGCAAAGTCCTTCCCCTCTCCTTGGCAGCAAAGCGACAGCAGGTCAGTCCAGCAGAGCAACAGCAGGACAGTCTTCCTTCTTCAACGACAGCTTTCTCCTTGGCAGAGGTTCCTTCTTGATTTCCAGGATGATCTAATTTTCTGTTGTCAGGGGTCCTTTACTTATACCCCTAAAGTCTTTGTTCTTTCTGTGCATGTGGGCCCTGAGCCCGGTCTGAACCAGTTCTGGGTGGATCCTGAGCACCTTGACGTGCTGGCTGCATCTTTCCTTTCAGAGTGAGGGGCAGAGTCCTCCGCCGCCCAGCAGGAGGTGGAGCCAGCATTGTGGCAGGCAGGCACAGCCCTATTCAGCCCAGGTGCTAACTCCTCCCACCGCTCAGGTAGCAATCGCTCCACTCAGCCTAGTGCTGACTCATCCAGCCTCTGGGGCATTCCCCTGCTCCTGTCACTCACAAACCAGACAGTCAATACACAAACAGTCTCAGGCGCACAGAAGGGTCAGACAAGAGAACAGCAACTTTCTAAAAGTGCTGTCCTCAAACACAGGATCTAAAAACCACCTTTCCTAAAAGATGCGTTATTAAATTCTGAGTTCAGGGATACTAGATACTTATGTCCTATCTTGTTCCTATGGGAAGAGATGCCGTTAACCACTGTAGCCAGCATTCCCCATGTTAACCTATGGAGCAAGATAGCCTTACAATAGTGAAAAACGAAAATGGCTGTAATTCACTACCAGAGCATGTCACCTGCACTAGTACATGCTCTACCTTTCACATACACGGCACCCTGCCCAGGGGGGTACCTTGGGCCTTCCATAGGGGTGACTGATGTGCACGAAAAGGGAAGGGTTCGGCCTGGTCAGCGGGGACGCGGACCAGGAGGACATGGCAGTTCTAAACTGCCCGTAGGCGCTGCAGTGGCAGGCCCGAGACACCATTTTAGGGCTACTCCTGTGGGTGGCACAATCAGTGCTGCAGGCCCACTAGTAGCATTCGTCATCACCGGCCCTGGCACACCCTGTGCACTTTACTAGGGACTTCGTGGTGATACAAATATGCCAAACAGGTATATCCAATCAGAATAACAATTTACATAGGGAGCACTTACACTCTGGCACTGATCAGCAGTGGCAGAGCGTTCAAAGCATCTAAACCAGCAAAAACGAATCCAGCACAGCATCGAAAAATACAGGAGGCAGAGGCAAAAAGATGGGGGTAATCACGCCAAAAGATGTCAGGTCTAACACGTGTCCCCTCCAGCTGAAAGTGGGGAGAACTACCCACCCTCTTGGGAGTTCTCTTCACTAAGGCGGAAAAACCTGGACAGACCATCAGCGTTGGCGTGTTCTGTACCAGGGCGGTGTTCCACCGTAAAGTCCATTCCCTGTAGGGAGATGGACCACCTCAACAGTTTTGGATTTTCACCCCTCATGTGCATTAACCACCTGAGGGGCCTGTGGTCGGTCTGAACGCGAAAGTGAGTCCCAAACAGGTAGGGCCTCAACTTTTTCAGAGCCCAGACCACAGCAAAAGCCTCCCTTTCAATCGCACTCCACTTCTGTTCCCTGGGGAGTAGCCTCCGACTAATGAAAGCTACCGGCTGGTCTCCATTCTCCTCGGTGGCTTGTGAGAGTACTGCTCCCACACCATGCTCTGAAGCGTCCGTCTGAACTATGAACTCACTGGAAAAGTCAGGTGCCTTGAGCACCGGTGCTGTGCACATCGCAGTCTTCAGGGCCTCAAAAGCAGTTTGGCAGGCGTCAGTCCAGTCAACTCTTCTGGGCAACTTCTTGGAAGTGAGTTCTGTCAAGGGGGCGACAATGGTGCCATATCCCTTGACAAACCGTCTGTAATACCCGGTGAGTCCTAAAAAGGCTCTCACCTCAGTCTGGGTCTTGGGGGGCTCCCAAGCCAGAATGGTATCAATCTTTGCCTGTAGGGGCGCCACCTGGCCGCTCCCCACCTGGTGTCCCAAATACACCACGGATCCCTGCCCTATCTGGCACTTGCTGGCCTTGATAGTGAGGCCTGCCTTTTGCAGGGCCTTCAACACTTCGCAGAGGTGTTGCAGGTGTTCCTCCCACGTGGAGCTGAACACAGCAATGTCATCCAGGTATGCGGCGCTGAATTCCTCCAGCCCGGACAGTACCTGGTTAACCAGTCTCTGGAATGTGGCAGGGGCATTCTTCAACCCAAAGGGCATGACACGGAACTGGTAGTGCCCCTCTGGCGTTGAAAATGCTGACCTCTCTTTGGCCCCGTCAGTTAAGGCAATCTGCCAGTACCCCGAAGTCAAGTCGAACGTACTGAGGTACTTGGCAGCTCCCAACCGATCCACGAGCTCATCAGCTCTGGGGATAGGGTGTGCGTCAGTCTTCGTGACCGCATTGAGCCCACGGTAGTCCACGCAAAACCGGAGTTCTGGCGGGCCACCGGGGGCAGCAGCTTTCTTGGGGACCAAGACCACTGGGCTAGCCCAGGGGCTGCTAGAGGGCTCAATCACCCCTAGCGCCAGCATCTTGGAAACCTCTTCCTTGATGCTGGCCCTGACCTTGTCAGCTACCCTGTAAAATTTTTGCTTCACAGGCAGGCTGTCTCCAGTGTCCACGTCATGGACGCACCAGTTGGTGACTCCTGGGGTCAGGGAGAACAGAGAGGAGAACTGACCCAACACTTGGCGACAGTCGCTCTGCTGTTCTGGGGTCAGGGTGGGTGAGAGGACCACACCATCCACTGACCCATCGTGCTCCTTAACTGACAGGAGGTCAGGGAGAGGATCGCTATCCTCTTCCATCCCTGCATCTGTAGCCAGGAGCATGGTTACTTCAGACCTCTCAAAGTGGGGTTTGAGGCGGTTCACGTGCAAAACTCTCAGGGGCTGCCTGGGAGTCTTCAGGTTAACCAGGTAGGTTACCTCACTCTTCCTTTCCACCACCTCGTATGGCCCAGACCACTTGTCTTGGAGCGCGCAAGGCTCCACTGGTGCCATCACCCACACTTTCTGCCCAGGTTGAAATTCGACCAGAGTGGTATTCTGGTCGTACCATCTTTTCATTTCTTCCTGGCTTGCTTCCAGGTTCGCCTGAGCGAGCTTCCTGAAGCGTTGTGTCTGGTTGCGGATGGCCAGCACATAGCTGAACACATCCTGGGGGGTTTTCCCACGGGACTTTTCCCAACCCTCCTTCACCAGCGAGAGAGGTCCTCTGACAGGGTGGCCATACAGGAGTTCGAAGGGACTGAACCCCAAGGACTTCTGAGGCACCTCCCTGTAGGCAAACAAAAGGCATGGTAACAAGACGTCCCACTTACGTCTCATGGGCTCTGCTAGGCCCATAATCATACCTTTCAGGGTCCGGTTGAACCTTTCGACCAGCCCATTTCCTTGAGGGTGGTAAGGAGTGGTGAACTTATAAGTTACCCCACACTCCTCCCACAGAGACTTCATGGACCTAGAGATGAAGTTGGTACCCCGGTCGGAGACCACCTCTCTGGGGAACCCCACACGGGAAAAGATCCCCATCAATGCACGGCCCACCACGGGTGCTGTGATTGTCCTGAGAGGGACTGCTTCCGGGTACCGGGTGGCATGGTCCACCAAGACCAGGATGAACCTGTTGCCTAAGGCTGTCTTGGGGTCCAGGGGCCCTACGATATCTATGCCCACCCGCTCGAAAGGGGTGCTCACCACTGGGAAGGGTTGAAGGGGGGCCTTCAACTTCATTCCAGTCTTGCCACTAGCTTGACAGGTTTGGCAAGATCTGCAAAAGGAACCGACGTGCTTCCTCATCTGGGGCCAGTGGAAGTGGGTGACAAGCCGGTTTAGGGTCTTGTCTTGCCCCAGATGTCCTGCGAGAGGCACGTCGTGAGCCAGACCCATTAGGAAGTTTCTGAAGCGCTCGGGTACCACCAGCACACGGGCTGCACCGGGCTCAGCAAACTTGGGCTCGCTATAAAGTAGATCACCTTCCCAGTAGACATAGTGATCTTTGACTGCTCCACCTGCTGCCTGATCTGCAGCCTGTTGCCGCAGACCAATGAGGGAAGGGCATTCCTTCTGCGCCTGGCAGAACTCCTCCCTGGAGGGACCACCTTCTTGCTGCCAATGGGTCAGCTCAGGTAGGTCTCCCAGTTCGGCTACCTGTTCCCCTGTAGGTTCCAGGGCATCCCCCTCAGGTTCCGCTTCCTCCTGAACCGTGGGAACAGCTGGGGCCGGTTTCCCACGCCCTCTGCCTCTTCCTCTCCTGGCAGGTCTCTGGGCCACTGTTTCAGGCTCCAGTTCTGCTGATTCACCCTTACTGGCTGCCGTAGCGCGCGTGGTCACGCAGATCCACGCAGGCAGACCCAACATCTCCAAGTGAGTTCGGTGTTCTATGTCCTTCCATGGAGAACTCTCCAGGTCGTTACCTAAAAGACAGTCCACAGGCAAGGCATCACTGACAACTACCTCCAAAAGACCAGAGACTCCTCCCCACTCAAAGGAAACCTTCGCTAACTTGCAGAGGCGCACTGAGCTGTCAGCGGCCACTACAGGGCGGAGTACGCCAGGGATGATTTGCTCGTCAGACACCCACTGACACCTCACGGATGTCACACTGGCTCCGGTGTCTCTCAGTGCTTCAACCTCCCTCCCATTGATGGTCACCTTCTGCCCATATTTCTTAGTGTTAGAGGGCAGTAAGGTTTCCGGGAGCATCTCTCGGTCTCCTAGCGAGACAAGGGTCATGACTGCTAGCTCTCCCCAATCACTAGAAACCAAATCCCCACCCAAAGCTACACTAGCTAACGCTGGCGCAGGAGCGCCAGTGGGTGCGGGCTTTTTCTTGGGACATTTCGGAGCGATATGGCCCACCTCGTTGCAGTGATAGCAGGTAGGGGGACCCTGGTTATTCCTCTTGTCCCGCCTACCCTTAGAGGGCCATGGCTGTTTAGGCTTGGGGGTTTGGGAATCCTTTTCCGGGGAACTACTTTGGGGCCCTTGCGAGAACTCCTTTTGGTTACCCTTGTCCCCCCCACTCTTCTGCTGGGGACCCTGCCCACCTTTGGCTGTGGTACCCACAATTCCTCTGTGGACCCTGGTACTAGACCAGCGGTCCGCCTCCTTAGCAAGCTCAATGGGGTCGGTCAGCTTGCTGTCTAAAAGATGCTGGCGCAGCTCTGGAACACAAAGACTACTCAAGTGCTCCCAACTGATTAAATGCAACAACCCCTTCAAATCAGTTACTTTACTGCCCTTCATCCAACCGTCCAGTGCACGCGAGTACCCATTCACACACTCCATCCAAGTCTCAGACTCTTTCTTCTTGGAGTTTCTAAACTGCAGTCTGTACTGCTCTGGGGTAAGGCCATACCTGAGACATAAGGCCTCCTTCATATTGGGGTAGGTCATGGCACCTGTCAACTCTAAGGGCTCTAGAGCACTCCTCCCAGACGCCTCAAAATGTTTCCACAGGCCCGCCCCCCAATACTTGTCAGGCACATCATTCATCTTCAATGCAATTTCATACGAAGTGAACCAGGCATAAATATCCTCACTCCTATGGTAATTCTGTACCAGGTCTTTGGGAATATGTACTTTACCCCCATGCACTGGCTGTGCGCTGCCACCATTTGAACCGGCATCCGCCTCTCTGTTTTGCAGATCCAGCTCTCTCATTCTTAATTCGTGAGCCAAAAGCAATTTCTTTTCCTCTAAAGCGCGGGCATTCTTGCTCTCCTCCGCCGCCTTCTCGACTTCCAATTGCTTCATTTTCATTTTCATGACCTCCAGGTCATATTCTCTTATTCTTTGATTCTCCTGTAACTCTTCCGGGGTGAGGCCCCTACTGGAGTGGTTGCTGCCAGCTCCTGAGCCTACTCTGCCCACTGGCAGGTCTTTGCCTTGAAAAGCACTGTCTACATCCTCAACCTCATTTCCTTCCTGTGCTTCCCAATAGGTTTTCAAGATTTTCTGCAGCTCCTCCTTCCTGTAGGCGCTCTTTATGGGGCACTCAAACTGCTGGCAGAAGTACCTAAGATGCTTTACCGGGTAGGAGTACAGATCTTCAATCGAGAATTCCAAATCTAGCTCTGCCTCCTCACTGGGCGCTTTCCCATTCAGAGACATGATGCTTTCCGAAGAGTTACTCAACAACAGAATGCAAAAACTCAAAAACCAGTAGTATGCGGTGGCGTAATGGTCTGCACTCACTAGTGATGTACACCAATTACTGTGGGTCAAGTACAAATACAAGCTCAAATCCCACCGCCTGACCACCAATGTTAGAACTGGGGGTCTCTAGTTGGCAGAGGTAGGTACCACTGTCCAAATAGGGACCCTTGCTTCTAGTCAGGACAAGGAGATAACCCTCTCAGATAACCCCTGCTCGCCCTCAAGGTAGCTTGGCCGGAGCAGTCTAGGCTAACCAGAGGCAATGCGTTAAGTATTTGTACCAACACTCACAGTAACACAGTGAAAATACCACAAACTGATTCCACAACAGTTTAGGAAAATAAAGATATTTATTCTAAACTACACAAGACCAAAACGGCAGAAATCCAACATACACAATGCAAGGTTACGGTTTCAAATGAGTTCTTCAGGTTGTAATCAAAGTTCTTTAAGTTACGATCAAATAATCCACAGATGCGTGAAAAGTTCACAGTTGCGTCACGTTGACTCACAGTACCTTTTAGATGCAACAAAGTTCCACAAGCAGGAAGCTGGTGCGGTGGAAACAAGCAACTCGTTACTCCTGAGACCCTGGGGAGGCGGTGCGACAGCCCCGCTGCAGCAGCGGGCGTGCGGCGACGAATCCGGTCTGTAAGGGGAGGAAGGCAGCTTGCGTAGATTCCGGTGCGTAGGTTCCGTGGGAAGTCTGTTCTCGCAAAGGCACGATGCGCTGATCTCGTAGGGGCTGCGATGATCTCCGGGGCGACGATGCGCAGTCCAGCGGTGACCCTCTCTCTCGCAGCTCCTCGATGTGATGTTTTCTGCGACGATGTTCGCAGCGACGTGATGCGGTCCGCAAGCAAGCGGTGCGGTGATCTCACCCAGTGACAGGCTCTGCGACGACACTCGCAGCGATGTTCGATTCCCCTGCACCGGCCTGGTGCGTCTCGCAGACGAAGGGTGTGGCGGCCTCGGCAGCGATGTCAGACGCTGCGCCGATCTCGACCTTCGTAGCGGCGGGGACTTCTCGCACTGTCGGGGTGGCGCTCCGCCAGCGAGCGATGCGACACTTTTCACTTCACAAGTTTCTCAGCTTAGTCTCAAGCTTCCCAGCTCAGGTTCGACTTCTAGAGGCCCCACAACTGGATCAAGCACTCTACGAAGGACAGAACTCTCTCAGCAGAGTTCAGGGAGACTGGGGGTGAAGTCCTTTTGTTCCTGGGACTTCGGAAACAGGGAGCCAGCTCTTCTCAGGCCCTTGGAGATTCCTTACAAGACAGGGGACACAGCTCACAGCAAAGTCCTTCCCCTATCCTTGGCAGCAAAGCGACAGCAGGTCAGTCCAGCAGAGCAACAGCAGGACAGTCTTCCTTCTTCAACGACAGCTTTCTCCTTGGCAGAGGTTCCTTCTTGATTTCCAGGATGATCTAATTTTCTGTTGTCAGGGGTCCTTTACTTATACCCCTAAAGTCTTTGTTCTTTCTGTGCATGTGGGCCCTGAGCCCGGTCTGAACCAGTTCTGGGTGGATCCTGAGCACCTTGACGTGCTGGCTGCATCTTTCCTTTCAGAGTGAGGGGCAGAGTCCTCCGCCGCCCAGCAGGAGGTGGAGCCAGCATTGTGGCAGGCAGGCACAGCCCTATTCAGCCCAGGTGCTAACTCCTCCCACCGCTCAGGTAGCAATCGCTCCACTCAGCCTAGTGCTGACTCATCCAGCCTCTGGGGCATTCCCCTGCTCCTGTCACTCACAAACCAGACAGTCAATACACAAACAGTCTCAGGCGCACAGAAGGGTCAGACAAGAGAACAGCAACTTTCTAAAAGTGCTGTCCTCAAACACAGGATCTAAAAACCACCTTTCCTAAAAGATGCGTTATTAAATTCTGAGTTCAGGGATACTAGATACTTATGTCCTATCTTGTTCCTATGGGAAGAGATGCCGTTAACCACTGTAGCCAGCATTCCCCATGTTAACCTATGGAGCAAGATAGCCTTACAATAGTGAAAAACGAAAATGGCTGTAATTCACTACCAGAGCATGTCACCTGCACTAGTACATGCTCTACCTTTCACATACACGGCACCCTGCCCAGGGGGGTACCTTGGGCCTTCCATAGGGGTGACTGATGTGCACGAAAAGGGAAGGGTTCGGCCTGGTCAGCGGGGACGCGGACCAGGAGGACATGGCAGTTCTAAACTGCCCGTAGGCGCTGCAGTGGCAGGCCCGAGACACCATTTTAGGGCTACTCCTGTGGGTGGCACAATCAGTGCTGCAGGCCCACTAGTAGCATTCGTCATCACCGGCCCTGGCACACCCTGTGCACTTTACTAGGGACTTCGTGGTGATACAAATATGCCAAACAGGTATATCCAATCAGAATAACAATTTACATAGGGAGCACTTACACTCTGGCACTGATCAGCAGTGGCAGAGCGTCCAAAGCATCTAAACCAGCAAAAACGAATCCAGCACAGCATCGAAAAATACAGGAGGCAGAGGCAAAAAGATGGGGGTAATCACGCCAAAAGATGTCAGGTCTAACACGTGTCCCCTCCAGCTGAAAGTGGGGAGAACTACCCACCCTCTTGGGAGTTCTCTTCACTAAGGCGGAAAAACCTGGACAGACCATCAGCGTTGGCGTGCTCTGTACCAGGGCGGTGTTCCACCGTAAAGTCCATTCCCTGTAGGGAGATGGACCACCTCAACAGTTTTGGATTTTCACCCCTCATGTGCATTAACCACCTGAGGGGCCTGTGGTCGGTCTGAACGCGAAAGTGAGTCCCAAACAGGTAGGGCCTCAACTTTTTCAGAGCCTAGACCACAGCAAAAGCCTCCCTTTCAATCGCACTCCACTTCTGTTCCCTGGGGAGTAGCCTCCGACTAATGAAAGCTACCGGCTGGTCTCCATTCTCCTCGGTGGCTTGTGAGAGTACTGCTCCCACACCATGCTCTGAAGCGTCCGTCTGAACTATGAACTCACTGGAAAAGTCAGGTGCCTTGAGCACCGGTGCTGTGCACATCGCAGTCTTCAGGGCCTCAAAAGCAGTTTGGCAGGCGTCAGTCCAGTCAACTCTTCTGGGCAACTTCTTGGAAGTGAGTTCTGTCAAGGGGGCGACAATGGTGCCATATCCCTTGACAAACCGTCTGTAATACCCGGTGAGTCCTAAAAAGGCTCTCACCTCAGTCTGGGTCTTGGGGGGCTCCCAAGCCAGAATGGTATCAATTTTTGCCTGTAGGGGCGCCACCTGGCCGCTCCCCACCTGGTGTCCCAAATACACCACGGATCCCTGCCCTATCTGGCACTTGCTGGCCTTGATAGTGAGGCCTGCCTTTTGCAGGGCCTTCAACACTTCGCAGAGGTGTTGCAGGTGTTCCTCCCACGTGGAGCTGAACACAGCAATGTCATCCAGGTATGCGGCGCTGAATTCCTCCAGCCCGGACAGTACCTGGTTAACCAGTCTCTGGAATGTGGCAGGGGCATTCTTCAACCCAAAGGGCATGACACGGAACTGGTAGTGCCCCTCTGGCGTTGAAAATGCTGACCTCTCTTTGGCCCCGTCAGTTAAGGCAATCTGCCAGTACCCCGAAGTCAAGTCGAACGTACTGAGGTACTTGGCAGCTCCCAACCGATCCACGAGCTCATCAGCTCTGGGGATAGGGTGTGCGTCAGTCTTCGTGACCGCATTGAGCCCACGGTAGTCCACGCAAAACCGGAGTTCTGGCGGGCCACCGGGGGCAGCAGCTTTCTTGGGGACCAAGACCACTGGGCTAGCCCAGGGGCTGCTAGAGGGCTCAATCACCCCTAGCGCCAGCATCTTGGAAACCTCTTCCTTGATGCTGGCCCTGACCTTGTCAGCTACCCTGTAAAATTTTTGCTTCACAGGCAGGCTGTCTCCAGTGTCCACGTCATGGACGCACCAGTTGGTGACTCCTGGGGTCAGGGAGAACAGAGAGGAGAACTGACCCAACACTTGGCGACAGTCGCTCTGCTGTTCTGGGGTCAGGGTGGGCGAGAGGACCACACCATCCACTGACCCATCGTGCTCCTTAACTGACAGGAGGTCAGGGAGAGGATCGCTATCCTCTTCCATCCCTGCATCTGTAGCCAGGAGCATGGTTACTTCAGACCTCTCAAAGTGGGGTTTGAGGCGGTTCACGTGCAAAACTCTCAGGGGCTGCCTGGGAGTCTTCAGGTTAACCAGGTAGGTTACCTCACTCTTCCTTTCCACCACCTCGTATGGCCCAGACCACTTGTCTTGGAGCGCGCAAGGCTCCACTGGTGCCATCACCCACACTTTCTGCCCAGGTTGAAATTCGACCAGAGTGGTATTCTGGTCGTACCATCTTTTCATTTCTTCCTGGCTTGCTTCCAGGTTCGCCTGAGCAAGCTTCCTGAAGCGTTGTGTCTGGTTGCGGATGGCCAGCACATAGCTGAACACATCCTGGGGGGTTTTCCCACGGGACTTTTCCCAACCCTCCTTCACCAGCGAGAGAGGTCCTCTGACAGGGTGGCCATACAGGAGTTCGAAGGGACTGAACCCCAAGGACTTCTGAGGCACCTCCCTGTAGGCAAACAAAAGGCATGGTAACAAGACGTCCCACTTACGTCTCATGGGCTCTGCTAGGCCCATAATCATACCTTTCAGGGTCCGGTTGAACCTTTCGACCAGCCCATTTCCTTGAGGGTGGTAAGGAGTGGTGAACTTATAAGTTACCCCACACTCCTCCCACAGAGACTTCATGGACCTAGAGATGAAGTTGGTATCCCGGTCGGAGACCACGTCTCTGGGGAACCCCACACGGGAAAAGATCCCCATCAATGCACGGCCCACCACGGGTGCTGTGATTGTCCTGAGAGGGACTGCTTCCGGGTACCGGGTGGCATGGTCCACCAAGACCAGGATGAACCTGTTGCCTAAGGCTGTCTTGGGGTCCAGGGGCCCTATGATATCTATGCCCACCAGCTCGAAAGGGGTGCTCACCACTGGGAAGGGTTGAAGGGGGGCCTTCAACTTCATTCCAGTCTTGCCACTAGCTTGACAGGTTTGGCAAGATCTGCAAAAGGAACCGACGTGCTTCCTCATCTGGGGCCAGTGGAAGTGGGTGACAAGCCGGTTTAGGGTCTTGTCTTGCCCCAGATGTCCTGCGAGAGGCACGTCGTGAGCCAGACCCATTAGGAAGTTTCTGAAGCGCTCGGGTACCACCAGCACACGGGCTGCACCGGGCTCAGCAAACTTGGGCTCGCTATAAAGTAGATCACCTTCCCAGTAGACATAGTGATCTTTGACTGCTCCACCTGCTGCCTGATCTGCAGCCTGTTGCCGCAGACCAATGAGGGAAGGGCATTCCTTCTGCGCCTGGCAGAACTCCTCCCTGGAGGGACCACCTTCTTGCTGCCAATGGGTCAGCTCAGGTAGGTCTCCCAGTTCGGCTACCTGTTCCCCTGTAGGTTCCAGGGCATCCCCCTCAGGTTCCGCTTCCTCCTGGACCGTGGGAACAGCTGGGGCCGGTTTCCCGTGCCCTCTGCCTCTTCCTCTCCTGGCAGGTCTCTGGGCCACTGTTTCAGGCTCCAGTTCTGCTGATTCACCCTTACTGGCTGCCGTAGCGCGCGTGGTCACGCAGATCCACGCAGGCAGACCCAACATCTCCAAGTGAGTTCGGTGTTCTATGTCCTTCCATGGAGAACTCTCCAGGTCGTTACCTAACAGACAGTCCACAGGCAAGGCATCACTGACAACTACCTCCAAAAGACCAGAGACTCCTCCCCACTCAAAGGAAACCTTCGCTAACTTGCAGAGGCGCACTGAGCTGTCAGCGGCCACTACAGGGCGGAGTACGCCAGGGATGATTTGCTCGTCAGACACCCACTGACACCTCACGGATGTCACACTGGCTCCGGTGTCTCTCAGTGCTTCAACCTCCCTCCCATTGATGGTCACCTTCTGCCCATATTTCTTAGTGTTAGAGGGCAGTAAGGTTTCCGGGACCATCTCTCGGTCTCCTAGCGAGACAAGGGTCATGACTGCTAGCTCTCCCCAATCACTAGAAACCAAATCCCCACCCAAAGCTACACTAGCTAACGCTGGCGCAGGAGCGCCAGTGGGTGCGGGCTTTTTCTTGGGACATTTCGGAGCGATATGGCCCACCTCGTTGCAGTGATAGCAGGTAGGGGGACCCTGGTTATTCCTCTTGTCCCGCCTACCCTTAGAGGGCCATGGCTGTTTAGGCTTGGGGGTTTGGGAATCCTTTTCCGGGGAACTACTTTGGGGCCCTTGCGAGAACTCCTTTTGGTTACCCTTGTCCCCCCCACTCTTCTGCTGGGGACCCTGCCCACCTTTGGCTGTGGTACCCACAATTCCTCTGTGGACCCTGGTACTAGACCAGCGGTCCGCCTCCTTAGCAAGCTCAATGGGGTCGGTCAGCTTGCTGTCTAAAAGATGCTGGCGCAGCTCTGGAACACAAAGACTACTCAAGTGCTCCCAACTGATTAAATGCAACAACCCCTTCAAATCAGTTACTTTACTGCCCTTCATCCAACCGTCCAGTGCACGCGAGTACCCATTCACACACTCCATCCAAGTCTCAGACTCTTTCTTCTTGGAGTTTCTAAACTGCAGTCTGTACTGCTCTGGGGTAAGGCCATACCTGAGACATAAGGCCTCCTTCATATTGGGGTAGGTCATGGCACCTGTCAACTCTAAGGGCTCTAGAGCACTCCTCCCAGACGCCTCAAAATGTTTCCACAGGCCCGCCCCCCAATACTTGTCAGGCACATCATTCATCTTCAATGCAATTTCATACGAAGTGAACCAGGCATAAATATCCTCACTCCTATGGTAATTCTGTACCAGGTCTTTGGGAATATATACTTTATCCCCATGCACTGGCTGTGCGCTGCCACCATTTGAACCGGCATCCGCCTCTCTGTTTTGCAGATCCAGCTCTCTCATTCTTAATTCGTGAGCCAAAAGCAATTTCTTTTCCTCTAAAGCGCGGGCATTCTTGCTCTCCTCCGCCGCCTTCTCGACTTCCAATTGCTTCATTTTCATTTTCATGACCTCCAGGTCATATTCTCTTATTCTTTGATTCTCCTGTAACTCTTCCGGGGTGAGGCCCCTACTGGAGTGGTTGCTGCCAGCTCCTGAGCCTACTCTGCCCACTGGCAGGTCTTTGCCTTGAAAAGCACTGTCTACATCCTCAACCTCATTTCCTTCCTGTGCTTCCCAATAGGTTTTCAAGATTTTCTGCAGCTCCTCCTTCCTGTAGGCGCTCTTTATGGGGCACTCAAACTGCTGGCAAAAGTACCTAAGATGCTTTACCGGGTAGGAGTACAGATCTTCAATCGAGAATTCCAAATCTAGCTCTGCCTCCTCACTGGGCGCTTTCCCATTCAGAGACATGATGCTTTCCGAAGAGTTACTCAACAACAGAATGCAAAAACTCAAAAACCAGTAGTATGCGGTGGCGTAATGGTCTGCACTCACTAGTGATGTACAACAATTACTGTGGGTCAAGTACAAATACAAGCTCAAATCCCACCGCCTGACCACCAATGTTAGAACTGGGGGTCTCTAGTTGGCAGAGGTAGGTACCACTGTCCAAATAGGGACCCTTGCTTCTAGTCAGGACAAGGAGATAACCCTCTCAGATAACCCCTGCTCGCCCTCAAGGTAGCTTGGCCGGAGCAGTCTAGGCTAACCAGAGGCAATGCGTTAAGTATTTGTACCAACACTCACAGTAACACAGTGAAAATACCACAAACTGATTCCACAACAGTTTAGGAAAATAAAGATATTTATTCTAAACTACACAAGACCAAAACGGCAGAAATCCAACATACACAATGCAAGGTTACGGTTTCAAATGAGTTCTTCAGGTTGTAATCAAAGTTCTTTAAGTTACGATCAAATAATCCACAGATGCGTGAAAAGTTCACAGTTGCGTCACGTTGACTCACAGTACCTTTTAGATGCAACAAAGTTCCACAAGCAGGAAGCTGGTGCGGTGGAAACAAGCAACTCGTTACTCCTGAGACCCTGGGGAGGCGGTGCGACAGCCCCGCTGCAGCAGCGGGCGTGCGGCGACGAATCCGGTCTGTAAGGGGAGGAAGGCAGCTTGCGTAGATTCCGGTGCGTAGGTTCCGTGGGAAGTCTGTTCTCGCAAAGGCACGATGCGCTGATCTCGTAGGGGCTGCGATGATCTCCGGGGCGACGATGCGCAGTCCAGCGGTGACCCTCTCTCTCGCAGCTCCTCGATGTGATGTTTTCTGCGACGATGTTCGCAGCGACGTGATGCGGTCCGCAAGCAAGCGGTGCGGTGATCTCACCCAGCGACAGGCTCTGCGACGACACTCGCAGCGATGTTCGATTCCCCTGCACCGGCCTGGTGCGTCTCGCAGATGAAGGGTGTGGCGGCCTCGGCAGCGATGTCAGACGCTGCGCCGATCTCGACCTTCGTAGCGGCGGGGACTTCTCGCACTGTCGGGGTGGCGCTCCGCCAGCGAGCGATGCGACACTTTTCACTTCACAAGTTTCTCAGCTTAGTCTCAAGCTTCCCAGCTCAGGTTCGACTTCTAGAGGCCCCACAACTGGATCAAGCACTCTACGAAGGACAGAACTCTCTCAGCAGAGTTCAGGGAGACTGGGGGTGAAGTCCTTTTGTTCCTGGGACTTCGGAAACAGGGAGCCAGCTCTTCTCAGGCCCTTGGAGATTCCTTACAAGACAGGGGACACAGCTCACAGCAAAGTCCTTCCCCTCTCCTTGGCAGCAAAGCGACAGCAGGTCAGTCCAGCAGAGCAACAGCAGGACAGTCTTCCTTCTTCAACGACAGCTTTCTCCTTGGCAGAGGTTCCTTCTTGATTTCCAGGATGATCTAATTTTCTGTTGTCAGGGGTCCTGTACTTATACCCCTAAAGTCTTTGTTCTTTCTGTGCATGTGGGCCCTGAGCCCGGTCTGAACCAGTTCTGGGTGGATCCTGAGCACCTTGACGTGCTGGCTGCATCTTTCCTTTCAGAGTGAGGGGCAGAGTCCTCCGCCGCCCAGCAGGAGGTGGAGCCAGCATTGTGGCAGGCAGGCACAGCCCTATTCAGCCCAGGTGCTAACTCCTCCCACCGCTCAGGTAGCAATCGCTCCACTCAGCCTAGTGCTGACTCATCCAGCCTCTGGGGCATTCCCCCGCTCCTGTCACTCACAAACCAGACAGTCAATACACAAACAGTCTCAGGCGCACAGAAGGGTCAGACAAGAGAACAGCAACTTTCTAAAAGTGCTGTCCTCAAACACAGGATCTAAAAACCACCTTTCCTAAAAGATGCGTTATTAAATTCTGAGTTCAGGGATACTAGATACTTATGTCCTATCTTGTTCCTATGGGAAGAGATGCAGTTAACCACTGTAGCCAGCATTCCCCATGTTAACCTATGGAGCAAGATAGCCTTACAATAGTGAAAAACGAAAATGGCTGTAATTCACTACCAGAGCATGTCACCTGCACTAGTACATGCTCTACCTTTCACATACACGGCACCCTGCCCAGGGGGGTACCTTGGGCCTTCCATAGGGGTGACTGATGTGCACGAAAAGGGAAGGGTTCGGCCTGGTCAGCGGGGACGCGGACCAGGAGGACATGGCAGTTCTAAACTGCCCGTAGGCGCTGCAGTGGCAGGCCCGAGACACCATTTTAGGGCTACTCCTGTGGGTGGCACAATCAGTGCTGCAGGCCCACTAGTAGCATTCGTCATCACCGGCCCTGGCACACCCTGTGCACTTTACTAGGGACTTCGTGGTGATACAAATATGCCAAACAGGTATATCCAATCAGAATAACAATTTACATAGGGAGCACTTACACTCTGGCACTGATCAGCAGTGGCAGAGCGTCCAAAGCATCTAAACCAGCAAAAACAAATCCAGCACAGCATCGAAAAATACAGGAGGCAGAGGCAAAAAGATGGGGGTAATCACGCCAAAAGATGTCAGGTCTAACAAATACCATTTGGAGGCATTTAATGTTCGAGCAAAAACGGCTGATTTTCGACAAAAGAGATAACACCCCCCCCATTACGTCATGCTTCAGAAATGTGGAAAATGGTCCGTTTTCAAATGTTTTATTTTTGAACGTCAGTTCACATTTGTAGGTGGATCATCAGTGTTAGAGCTAAAATTAGCATGTTTAAAGTGATTTTCATGCTTCCAGGGGCTCGGGAAGTGAATTAAATACCATTTGGAGGCATTTAATGTTCAAGCAAAAACGGCTGATTTTCGACAAAAGAGATAACACCCCCCCATTACGTCATGCTTCAGAGATGTGGAAAATGGTCCGTTTTCAAATGTTTTATTTTTGAACGTCAGTTCACATTTGTAGGTGGATCATCAGTGTTAGAGCTAAAATTAGCATGTTTAAAGTGATTTTCATGCTTCCAGGGGCCCTAAACACAAGATTTATGGAATGGTTAAAAGTGCATGAAAATGGCCAATTTACTCACTCTGAGTTCTCAAAAAGGGTTTCTTCACCCCGGGAAGTGAATTAAATACTATTTGGAGGCATTTAATGTTCGAGCAAAAACGGCTGATTTTTGACAAAAGAGATAACACCCCCCCATTACGTCATGCTTCAGAAATGTGGAAAAGGGTCCGTTTTCAAATATTTTATTTTTGAACGTCAGTTCACATTTGTAGGTGGATCATCAGTGTTAGAGCTAAAATTAGCATGTTTAAAGTGATTTTCATGCTTCCAGGGGCTCGGGAAGTGAATTAAATACCATTTGGAGGCATTTAATGTTCAAGCAAAAACGGCTGATTTTCGACAAAAGAGATAACACCCCCCCATTACGTCATGCTTCAGAAATGTGGAAAATTGTCCGTTTTCAAATGTTTTATTTTTGAACGTCAGTTCACATTTGTAGGTGGATCATCAGTGTTAGAGCTAAAATTAGCAAGTTTAAAGTGATTTTCATGCTTCCAGGGGCCCTAAACACAAGATTTATGGAATGGTTAAAAGTGCATGAAAATTGCCAATTTACTCACTCTGAGTTCTCAAAAAGGGTTTCTTCACCCCGGGAAGTGAATTAAATACTATTTGGAGGCATTTAATGTTCGAGCAAAAACGGTTGATTTTCGACAAAAGAGATAACACCCCCCCATTACGTCATGCTTCAGAAATGTGGAAAATGGTCCGTTTTCAAATGTTTATTTTTGAACGTCAGTTCACATTTGTAGGTGGATCATCAGTGTTAGAGCTAAAATGAGCATGTTTAAAGTGATTTTCATGCTTCCAGGGGCCCTAAACACAAGATTTATGGAATGGTTAAAAGTGCATGAAAATGGCCAATTTACTCACTCTGAGTTCTCAAAAAGGGTTTCTTCACACCGGGAAGTGAATTAAATACCATTTGGAGGCATTTAATGTTCGAGCAAAAACGGCTGATTTTCAACAAAAGAGATAACACCCCCCCATTACGTCATGCTTCAGAAATGTGGAAAATGGACCGTTTTCAAATGTTTTATTTTTGAACGTCAGTTCACATTTGTAGGTGGATCATCAGTGTTAGAGCTAAAATTAGCATGTTTAAAGTGATTTTCATGCTTCCAGGGGCTCGGGAAGTGAATTAAATACCATTTGGAGGCATTTAATGTTCAAGCAAAAACGGCTGATTTTCGACAAAAGAGATAACACCCCCCCATTACGTCATGCTTCAGAAATGTGGAAAATGGTCCGTTTTCAAATGTTTTATTTTTGAACGTCAGTTCACATTTGTAGGTGGATCATCAGTGTTAGAGCTAAAATTAGCATGTTTAAAGTGATTTTCATGCTTCCAGGGGCCCTAAACACAAGATTTATGGAATGGTTAAAAGTGCATGAAAATGGCCAATTTACTCACTCTGAGTACTCAAAAAGGGTTTCTTCACCCCGGGAAGTGAATTAAATACTATTTGGAGGCATTTAATGTTCGAGCAAAAACGGCTGATTTTTGACAAAAGAGATAACACCCCCCCATTACGTCATGCTTCAGAAATGTGGAAAATGGTCCGTTTTCAAATATTTTATTTTTGAACGTCAGTTCACATTTGTAGGTGGATCATCAGTGTTAGAGCTAAAATTAGCATGTTTAAAGTGATTTTCATGCTTCCAGGGGCCCTAAACACAAGATTTATGGAATGGTTAAAAGTGCATGAAAATGGCCAATTTACTCACTCTGAGTTCTCAAAAAGGGTTTCTTCACCCCGGGAAGTGAATTAAATACTATTTGGAGGCATTTAATGTTCGAGCAAAAACGGCTGATTTTCGACAAAAGAGATAACACCCCCCCATTACGTCATGCTTCAGAAATGTGGAAAATGGTCCGTTTTCAAATGTTTTATTTTTGAACGTCAGTTCACATTTGTAGGTGGATCATCAGTGTTAGAGCTAAAATGAGCATGTTTAAAGTGATTTTCATGCTTCCAGGGGCCCTAAACACAAGATTTATGGAATGGTTAAAAGTGCATGAAAATGGCCAATTTACTCACTCTGAGTTCTCAAAAAGGGTGTCTTCACCCCGGGAAGTGAATTAAATACCATTTGGAGGCATTTAATGTTCGAGCAAAAACGGCTGATTTTCGACAAAAGAGATAACACCCCCCCATTACGTCATGCTTCAGAAATGTGGAAAATGGTCCGTTTTTAAATGTTTTATTTTTGAACGTCAGTTCACATTTGTAGGTGGATCATCAGTGTTAGAGCTAAAATTAGCATGTTTAAAGTGATTTTCATGCTTCCAGGGGCTCGGGAAGTGAATTAAATACCATTTGGAGGCATTTAATGTTCAAGCAAAAACAGCTGATTTTCGACAAAAGAGATAACACCCCCCCCATTACGGCATGCTTCATAAATGTGGAAAATGGTCTGTTTTCATGTGGAAAATGGTCCGTTTTCAAATGTTTTATTTTTGAACGTCAGTTCACATTTGTAGGTGGATCATCAGTGTTAGAGCTAAAATTAGCATGTTTAAAGTGATTTTCATGCTTCCAGGGGCTCGGGAAGTGAATTAAATACCATTTGGAGGCATTTAATGTTCAAGCAAAAACGGCTGATTTTCGACAAAAGAGATAACACCCCCCCATTACGTCATGCTTCAGAAATGTGGAAAATGGTCCGTTTTCAAATGTTTTATTTTTGAACGTCAGTTCACATTTGTAGGTGGATCATCAGTGTTAGAGCTAAAATTAGCATGTTTAAAGTGATTTTCATGCTTCCAGGGGCCCTAAACACAAGATTTATGGAATGGTTAAAGGTGCATGAAAATGGCCAATTTACTCACTCTGAGTTCTCAAAAAGGGTTTCTTCACCCCGGGAAGTGAATTAAATACTATTTGGAGGCATTTAATGTTCAAGCAAAAACGGCTGATTTTCGACAAAAGAGATAACACCCCCCCATTACGTCATGCTTCAGAAATGTGGAAAATGGTCCGTTTTCAAATGTTTTATTTTTGAACGTCAGTTCACATTTGTAGGTGGATCATCAGTGTTAGAGCTAAAATGAGCATGTTTAAAGTGATTTTCATGCTTCCAGGGGCCCTAAACACAAGATTTATGGAATGGTTAAAAGTGCATAAAAATGGCCAATTTACTCACTCTGAGTTCTCAAAAAGGGTTTCTTCACCCCGGGAAGTGAATTAAATACCATTTGGAGGCATTTAATGTTCTAGCAAAAACGGCTGATTTTCGACAAAAGAGATAACACCCCCCCATTACGTCATGCTTCAGAAATGTGAAAAATGGTCAGTTTTCAAATGTTTTATTTTTGAACGTCAGTTCACATTTGTAGGTGGATCATCAGTGTTAGAGCTAAAATTAGCATGTTTAAAGTGATTTTCATGCTTCCAGGGGCTCGGGAAGTGAATTAAATACCATTTGGAGGCATTTAATGTTCAAGCAAAAACAGCTGATTTTCGACAAAAGAGATAACACCCCCCCCCCATTACGGCATGCTTCATAAATGTGGAAAATGGTCTGTTTTCATGTGGAAAATGGTCCGTTTTCAAATGTTTTATTTTTGAACGTCAGTTCACATTTGTAGGTGGATCATCAGTGTTAGAGCTAAAATGAGCATGTTTAAAGTGATTTTCATGCTTCCCGGGGCCCTAAACACAAGATTTATGGAATGGTTAAAAGTGCATGAAAATGGCCAATTTACTCACTCTGAGTTCTCAAAAAGGGTTTCTTCACCCCGGGAAGTGAATTAAATACCATTTGGAGGCATTTAATGTTCTAGCAAAAACGGCTGATTTTCGACAAAAGAGATAACACCCCCCCATTACGTCATGCTTCAGAAATGTGGAAAATGGTCCGTTTTCAAATGTTTTATTTTTGAACGTCAGTTCACATTTGTAGGTGGATCATCAGTGTTAGAGCTAAAATTAGCATGTTTAAAGTGATTTTCATGCTTCCAGGGGCTCGGGAAGTGAATTAAATACCATTTGGAGGCATTTAATGTTAGAGCAAAAACGGCTGATTTTGGACAAAAGAGATAACACCCCCCCATGACGTCATGCTTCAGAAATGTGGAAAATGGTCCGTTTTCAAATGTTTTATTTTTGAACGTCAGTTCACATTTGTAGGAGGATCATCAGTGTTAGAGCTAAAATTAGCATGTTTAAAGTGATTTTCATGCTTCCAGGGGCCCTAAACACAAGATTTATGGAATGGTTAAAAGTGCATGAAAATGGCCAATTTACTCACTCTGAGTTCTCAAAAAGGGTTTCTTCACCCCGGGAAGTGAATTAAATACTATTTGGAGGCATTTAATGTTTGAGCAAAAACGTCTGATTTTTGACAAAAGAGATAACACCCCCCCATTACGTCATGCTTCAGAAATGTGGAAAATGGTCCGTTTTCAAATATTTTATTTTTGAACGTCAGTTCACATTTGTAGGTGGATCATCAGTGTTAGAGCTAAAATTAGCATGTTTAAAGTGATTTTCATGCTTCCAGGGGCCCTAAACACAAGATTTATGGAATGGTTAAAAGTGCATGAAAATGGCCAATTTACTCACTCTGAGTTCTCAAAAAGGGTTTCTTCACCCCGGGAAGTGAATTAAATACCATTTGGAGGCATTTAATGTTCGAGCAAAAACGGCTGATTTTCGACAAAAGAGATAACACCCCCCATTACGTCATGCTTCAGAAATGCGGAAAATGGTCCGTTTTCAAATGTTTTATTTTTGAACGTCAGTTCACATTTGTAGGTGGATCATCAGTGTTAGAGCTAAAATTAGCATGTTTAAAGTGATTTTCATGCTTCCAGGGGCTCGGGAAGTGAATTAAATACCATTTGGAGGCATTTAATGTTCAAGCAAAAACGGCTGATTTTCGACAAAAGAGATAACACCCCCCCCATTACGTCATGCTTCAGAAATGTGGAAAATGGTCCATTTTCAAATGTTTTATTTTTGAACGTCAGTTCACATTTGTAGGTGGATCATCAGTGTTAGAGCTAAAATTAGCATGTTTAAAGTGATTTTCATGCTTCCAGGGGCCCTAAACACAAGATTTATGGAATGGTTAAAAGTGCATGAAAATGGCCAATTTACTCACTCTGAGTTCTCAAAAAGGGTTTCTTCACCCCGGGAAGTGAATTAAATACTATTTGGAGGCATTTAATGTTCAAGCAAAAACGGCTGATTTTCGACAAAAGAGATAACACCCCCCCATTACGTCATGCTTCAGAAATGTGGAAAATGGTCCGTTTTCAAATGTTTTATTTTTGAACGTCAGTTCACATTTGTAGGTGGATCATCAGTGTTAGAGCTAAAATGAGCATGTTTAAAGTGATTTTCATGCTTCCAGGGGCCCTAAACACAAGATTTATGGAATGGTTAAAAGTGCATGAAAATGGCCAATTTACTCACTCTGAGTTCTCAAAAAGGGTTTCTTCACCCGGGGAAGTGAATTAAATACCATTTGGAGGCATTTAATGTTCGAGCAAAAACGGCTGATTTTTGACAAAAGAGATAACACCCCCCCATTACGTCATGCTTCAGAAATGTGGAAAATGGTCCGTTTTCAAATGTTTTATTTTTGAACGTCAGTTCACATTTGTAGGTGGATCATCAGTGTTAGAGCTAAAATTAGCATGTTTAAAGTGATTTTCATGCTTCCAGGGGCTCGGGAAGTGAATTAAATACCATTTGGAGGCATTTAATGTTCAAGCAAAAACGGCTGATTTTCGACAAAAGAGATAACACCCCCCCATTACGTCATGCTTCAGAAATGTGGAAAATGGTCCGTTTTCAAATGTTTTATTTTTGAACGTCAGTTCACATTTGTAGGTGGATCATCAGTGTTAGAGCTAAAATTAGCATGTTTAAAGTGATTTTCATGCTTCCAGGGGCCCTAAACACAAGATTTATGGAATGGTTAAAAGTGCATGAAAATGGCCAATTTACTCACTCTGAGTTCTCAAAAAGGGTTTCTTCACCCCGGGAAGTGAATTAAATACTATTTGGAGGCATTTAATGTTCGAGCAAAAACGGCTGATTTTTGACAAAAGAGATAACACCCCCCCATTACGTCATGCTTCAGAATTGTGGAAAATGGTCCGTTTTCAAATATTTTATTTTTGAACGTCAGTTCACATTTGTAGGTGATTAATCAGTGTTAGAGCTAAAATTAGCATGTTTAAAGTGATTTTCATGCTTCCAGGGGCTCGGGAAGTGAATTAAATACCATTTGGAGGCATTTAATGTTCAAGCAAAAACAGCTGATTTTCGACAAAAGAGATAACACCCCCCCCATTACGGCATGCTTCATAAATGTGGAAAATGGTCTGTTTTCATGTGGAAAATGGTCCGTTTTCAAATGTTTTATTTTTGAACGTCAGTTCACATTTGTAGGTGGATCATCAGTGTTAGAGCTAAAATTAGCATGTTTAAAGTGATTTTCATGCTTCCAGGGGCTCGGGAAGTGAATTAAATACCATTTGGAGGCATTTAATGTTCAAGCAAAAACGGCTGATTTTCGACAAAAGAGATAACACCCCCCCATTACGTCATGCTTCAGAAATGTGGAAAATGGTCCGTTTTCAAATGTTTTATTTTTGAACGTCAGTTCACATTTGTAGGTGGATCATCAGTGTTAGAGCTAAAATTAGCATGTTTAAAGTGATTTTCATGCTTCCAGGGGCCCTAAACACAAGATTTATGGAATGGTTAAAGGTGCATGAAAATGGCCAATTTACTCACTCTGAGTTCTCAAAAAGGGTTTCTTCACCCCGGGAAGTGAATTAAATACTATTTGGAGGCATTTAATGTTCAAGCAAAAACGGCTGATTTTCGACAAAAGAGATAACACCCCCCCATTACGTCATGCTTCAGAAATGTGGAAAATGGTCCGTTTTCAAATGTTTTATTTTTGAACGTCAGTTCACATTTGTAGGTGGATCATCAGTGTTAGAGCTAAAATGAGCATGTTTAAAGTGATTTTCATGCTTCCAGGGGCCCTAAACACAAGATTTATGGAATGGTTAAAAGTGCATAAAAATGGCCAATTTACTCACTCTGAGTTCTCAAAAAGGGTTTCTTCACCCCGGAAGTGAATTAAATACCATTTGGAGGCATTTAATGTTCTAGCAAAAACGGCTGATTTTCGACAAAAGAGATAACACCCCCCCATTACGTCATGCTTCAGAAATGTGAAAAATGGTCAGTTTTCAAATGTTTTATTTTTGAACGTCAGTTCACATTTGTAGGTGGATCATCAGTGTTAGAGCTAAAATTAGCATGTTTAAAGTGATTTTCATGCTTCCAGGGGCTCGGGAAGTGAATTAAATACCATTTGGAGGCATTTAATGTTCAAGCAAAAACAGCTGATTTTCGACAAAAGAGATAACACCCCCCCCCCATTACGGCATGCTTCATAAATGTGGAAAATGGTCTGTTTTCATGTGGAAAATGGTCCGTTTTCAAATGTTTTATTTTTGAACGTCAGTTCACATTTGTAGGTGGATCATCAGTGTTAGAGCTAAAATGAGCATGTTTAAAGTGATTTTCATGCTTCCAGGGGCCCTAAACACAAGATTTATGGAATGGTTAAAAGTGCATGAAAATGGCCAATTTACTCACTCTGAGTTCTCAAAAAGGGTTTCTTCACCCCGGGAAGTGAATTAAATACCATTTGGAGGCATTTAATGTTCTAGCAAAAACGGCTGATTTTCGACAAAAGAGATAACACCCCCCCATTACGTCATGCTTCAGAAATGTGGAAAATGGTCCGTTTTCAAATGTTTTATTTTTGAACGTCAGTTCACATTTGTAGGTGGATCATCAGTGTTAGAGCTAAAATTAGCATGTTTAAAGTGATTTTCATGCTTCCAGGGGCTCGGGAAGTGAATTAAATACCATTTGGAGGCATTTAATGTTAGAGCAAAAACGGCTGATTTTGGACAAAAGAGATAACACCCCCCCATGACGTCATGCTTCAGAAATGTGGAAAATGGTCCGTTTTCAAATGTTTTATTTTTGAACGTCAGTTCACATTTGTAGGAGGATCATCAGTGTTAGAGCTAAAATTAGCATGTTTAAAGTGATTTTCATGCTTCCAGGGGCCCTAAACACAAGATTTATGGAATGGTTAAAAGTGCATGAAAATGGCCAATTTACTCACTCTGAGTTCTCAAAAAGGGTTTCTTCACCCCGGGAAGTGAATTAAATACTATTTGGAGGCATTTAATGTTTGAGCAAAAACGTCTGATTTTTGACAAAAGAGATAACACCCCCCCATTACGTCATGCTTCAGAAATGTGGAAAATGGTCCGTTTTCAAATATTTTATTTTTGAACGTCAGTTCACATTTGTAGGTGGATCATCAGTGTTAGAGCTAAAATTAGCATGTTTAAAGTGATTTTCATGCTTCCAGGGGCCCTAAACACAAGATTTATGGAATGGTTAAAAGTGCATGAAAATGGCCAATTTACTCACTCTGAGTTCTCAAAAAGGGTTTCTTCACCCCGGGAAGTGAATTAAATACCATTTGGAGGCATTTAATGTTCGAGCAAAAACGGCTGATTTTCGACAAAAGAGATAACACCCCCCATTACGTCATGCTTCAGAAATGCGGAAAATGGTCCGTTTTCAAATGTTTTATTTTTGAACGTCAGTTCACATTTGTAGGTGGATCATCAGTGTTAGAGCTAAAATTAGCATGTTTAAAGTGATTTTCATGCTTCCAGGGGCTCGGGAAGTGAATTAAATACCATTTGGAGGCATTTAATGTTCAAGCAAAAACGGCTGATTTTCGACAAAAGAGATAACACCCCCCCCATTACGTCATGCTTCAGAAATGTGGAAAATGGTCCATTTTCAAATGTTTTATTTTTGAACGTCAGTTCACATTTGTAGGTGGATCATCAGTGTTAGAGCTAAAATTAGCATGTTTAAAGTGATTTTCATGCTTCCAGGGGCCCTAAACACAAGATTTATGGAATGGTTAAAAGTGCATGAAAATGGCCAATTTACTCACTCTGAGTTCTCAAAAAGGGTTTCTTCACCCCGGGAAGTGAATTAAATACTATTTGGAGGCATTTAATGTTCAAGCAAAAACGGCTGATTTTCGACAAAAGAGATAACACCCCCCCATTACGTCATGCTTCAGAAATGTGGAAAATGGTCCGTTTTCAAATGTTTTATTTTTGAACGTCAGTTCACATTTGTAGGTGGATCATCAGTGTTAGAGCTAAAATGAGCATGTTTAAAGTGATTTTCATGCTTCCAGGGGCCCTAAACACAAGATTTATGGAATGGTTAAAAGTGCATGAAAATGGCCAATTTACTCACTCTGAGTTCTCAAAAAGGGTTTCTTCACCCGGGGAAGTGAATTAAATACCATTTGGAGGCATTTAATGTTCGAGCAAAAACGGCTGATTTTTGACAAAAGAGATAACACCCCCCCATTACGTCATGCTTCAGAAATGTGGAAAATGGTCCGTTTTCAAATGTTTTATTTTTGAACGTCAGTTCACATTTGTAGGTGGATCATCAGTGTTAGAGCTAAAATTAGCATGTTTAAAGTGATTTTCATGCTTCCAGGGGCTCGGGAAGTGAATTAAATACCATTTGGAGGCATTTAATGTTCAAGCAAAAACGGCTGATTTTCGACAAAAGAGATAACACCCCCCCATTACGTCATGCTTCAGAAATGTGGAAAATGGTCCGTTTTCAAATGTTTTATTTTTGAACGTCAGTTCACATTTGTAGGTGGATCATCAGTGTTAGAGCTAAAATTAGCATGTTTAAAGTGATTTTCATGCTTCCAGGGGCCCTAAACACAAGATTTATGGAATGGTTAAAAGTGCATGAAAATGGCCAATTTACTCACTCTGAGTTCTCAAAAAGGGTTTCTTCACCCCGGGAAGTGAATTAAATACTATTTGGAGGCATTTAATGTTCGAGCAAAAACGGCTGATTTTTGACAAAAGAGATAACACCCCCCCATTACGTCATGCTTCAGAATTGTGGAAAATGGTCCGTTTTCAAATATTTTATTTTTGAACGTCAGTTCACATTTGTAGGTGATTAATCAGTGTTAGAGCTAAAATTAGCATGTTTAAAGTGATTTTCATGCTTCCAGGGGCTCGGGAAGTGAATTAAATACCATTTGGAGGCATTTAATGTTCAAGCAAAAACGGCTGATTTTCGACAAAAGAGATAACACCCCCCCATTATGTCATGCTTCAGAAATGTGGAAAATGGTCCGTTTTCAAATGTTTTATTTTTGAACGTCAGTTCACATTTGTAGGTGGATCATCAGTGTTAGAGCTAAAATTAGCATGTTTAAAGTGATTTTCATGCTTCTAGGGGCCCTAAACACAAGATTTATGGAATGGTTAAAAGTGCATGAAAATGGCCAATTTACTCACTCTGAGTTCTCAAAAAGGGTTTCTTCACCCCGGGAAGTTAATTAAATACTATTTGGAGGCAATTAATGTTCGAGCAAAAACGGCTGATTTTCGACAAAAGAGATAACACCCCCCCATTACGTCATGCTTCAGAAATGTGGAAAATGGTCCGTTTTCAAATGTTTTATTTTTGAACGTCAGTTCACATTTGTAGGTGGATCATCAGTGTTAGAGCTAAAATGAGCATGTTTAAAGTGATTTTCATGCTTCCAGGGGCCCTAAACACAAGATTTATGGAATGGTTAAAAGTGCATGAAAATGGCCAATTTACTCACTCTGAGTTCTCAAAAAGGGTTTCTTCACCCCGGGAAGTGAATTAAATACCATTTGGAGGCATTTAATGTTCGAGCAAAAACGGCTGATTTTCGACAAAAGAGATAACACCCCCCCATTACGTCATGCTTCAGAAATGTGGAAAATGGTCCGTTTTCAAATATTTTATTTTTGAACGTCAGTTCACATTTGTAGGTGGATCATCAGTGTTAGAGCTAAAATTAGCATGTTTAAAGTGATTTTCATGCTTCCAGGGGCCCTAAACACAAGATTTATGGAATGGTTAAAAGTGCATGAAAATGGCCAATTTACTCACTCTGAGTTCTCAAAAAGGGTTTCTTCACCCCGGGAAGTGAATTAAATACCATTTGGAGGCATTTAATGTTCGAGCAAAAACGGCTGATTTTCGACAAAAGAGATAACACCCCCCATTACGTCATGCTTCAGAAATGCGGAAAATGGTCCGTTTTCAAATGTTTTATTTTTGAACGTCAGTTCACATTTGTAGGTGGATCATCAGTGTTAGAGCTAAAATTAGCATGTTTAAAGTGATTTTCATGCTTCCAGGGGCTCGGGAAGTGAATTAAATACCATTTGGAGGCATTTAATGTTCAAGCAAAAACGGCTGATTTTCGACAAAAGAGATAACACCCCCCCCATTACGTCATGCTTCAGAAATGTGGAAAATGGTCCATTTTCAAATGTTTTATTTTTGAACGTCAGTTCACATTTGTAGGTGGATCATCAGTGTTAGAGCTAAAATTAGCATGTTTAAAGTGATTTTCATGCTTCCAGGGGCCCTAAACACAAGATTTATGGAATGGTTAAAAGTGCATGAAAATGGCCAATTTACTCACTCTGAGTTCTCAAAAAGGGTTTCTTCACCCCGGGAAGTGAATTAAATACTATTTGGAGGCATTTAATGTTCAAGCAAAAACGGCTGATTTTCGACAAAAGAGATAACACCCCCCCATTACGTCATGCTTCAGAAATGTGGAAAATGGTCCGTTTTCAAATGTTTTATTTTTGAACGTCAGTTCACATTTGTAGGTGGATCATCAGTGTTAGAGCTAAAATGAGCATGTTTAAAGTGATTTTCATGCTTCCAGGGGCCCTAAACACAAGATTTATGGAATGGTTAAAAGTGCATGAAAATGGCCAATTTACTCACTCTGAGTTCTCAAAAAGGGTTTCTTCACCCGGGGAAGTGAATTAAATACCATTTGGAGGCATTTAATGTTCGAGCAAAAACGGCTGATTTTTGACAAAAGAGATAACACCCCCCCATTACGTCATGCTTCAGAAATGTGGAAAATGGTCCGTTTTCAAATGTTTTATTTTTGAACGTCAGTTCACATTTGTAGGTGGATCATCAGTGTTAGAGCTAAAATTAGCATGTTTAAAGTGATTTTCATGCTTCCAGGGGCTCGGGAAGTGAATTAAATACCATTTGGAGGCATTTAATGTTCAAGCAAAAACGGCTGATTTTCGACAAAAGAGATAACACCCCCCCATTACGTCATGCTTCAGAAATGTGGAAAATGGTCCGTTTTCAAATGTTTTATTTTTGAACGTCAGTTCACATTTGTAGGTGGATCATCAGTGTTAGAGCTAAAATTAGCATGTTTAAAGTGATTTTCATGCTTCCAGGGGCCCTAAACACAAGATTTATGGAATGGTTAAAAGTGCATGAAAATGGCCAATTTACTCACTCTGAGTTCTCAAAAAGGGTTTCTTCACCCCGGGAAGTGAATTAAATACTATTTGGAGGCATTTAATGTTCGAGCAAAAACGGCTGATTTTTGACAAAAGAGATAACACCCCCCCATTACGTCATGCTTCAGAATTGTGGAAAATGGTCCGTTTTCAAATATTTTATTTTTGAACGTCAGTTCACATTTGTAGGTGATTAATCAGTGTTAGAGCTAAAATTAGCATGTTTAAAGTGATTTTCATGCTTCCAGGGGCTCGGGAAGTGAATTAAATACCATTTGGAGGCATTTAATGTTCAAGCAAAAACGGCTGATTTTCGACAAAAGAGATAACACCCCCCCATTATGTCATGCTTCAGAAATGTGGAAAATGGTCCGTTTTCAAATGTTTTATTTTTGAACGTCAGTTCACATTTGTAGGTGGATCATCAGTGTTAGAGCTAAAATTAGCATGTTTAAAGTGATTTTCATGCTTCTAGGGGCCCTAAACACAAGATTTATGGAATGGTTAAAAGTGCATGAAAATGGCCAATTTACTCACTCTGAGTTCTCAAAAAGGGTTTCTTCACCCCGGGAAGTTAATTAAATACTATTTGGAGGCAATTAATGTTCGAGCAAAAACGGCTGATTTTCGACAAAAGAGATAACACCCCCCCATTACGTCATGCTTCAGAAATGTGGAAAATGGTCCGTTTTCAAATGTTTTATTTTTGAACGTCAGTTCACATTTGTAGGTGGATCATCAGTGTTAGAGCTAAAATGAGCATGTTTAAAGTGATTTTCATGCTTCCAGGGGCCCTAAACACAAGATTTATGGAATGGTTAAAAGTGCATGAAAATGGCCAATTTACTCACTCTGAGTTCTCAAAAAGGGTTTCTTCACCCCGGGAAGTGAATTAAATACCATTTGGAGGCATTTAATGTTCGAGCAAAAACGGCTGATTTTCGACAAAAGAGATAACACCCCCCCATTACGTCATGCTTCAGAAATGTGGAAAATGGTCCGTTTTCAAATGTTTTATTTTTGAACGTCAGTTCACATTTGTAGGTGGATCATCAGTGTTAGAGCTAAAATTAGCATGTTTAAAGTGATTTTCATGCTTCCAGGGGCTCGGGAAGTGAATTAAATACCATTTGGAGGCATTTAATGTTCAAGCAAAAACGGCTGATTTTCGACAAAAGAGATAACACCCCCCCATTACGTCATGCTTCAGAAATGTGGAAAATGGTCCGTTTTCAAATGTTTTATTTTTGAACGTCAGTTCACATTTGTAGGTGGATCATCAGTGTTAGAGCTAAAATGAGCATGTTTAAAGTGATTTTCATGCTTCCAGGGGCCCTAAACACAAGATTTATGGAATGGTTAAAAGTGCATGAAAATGGCCAATTTACTCACTCTGAGTTCTCAAAAAGGGTTTCTTCACCCCGGGAAGTGAATTAAATACCATTTGGAGGCATTTAATGTTCGAGCAAAAACGGCTGATTTTCGACAAAAGAGATAACACCCCCCCATTACGTCATGCTTCAGAAATGTGGAAAATGGTCCGTTTTAAAATGTTTTATTTTTGAACGTCAGTTCACATTTGTAGGTGGATCATCAGTGTTAGAGCTAAAATTAGCATGTTTAAAGTGATTTTCATGCTTCCAGGGGCTCGGGAAGTGAATTAAATACCATTTGGAGGCATTTAATGTTCAAGCAAAAACAGCTGATTTTCGACAAAAGAGATAACACCCCCCCATTACGTCATGCTTCAGAAATGTGGAAAATGGTCTGTTTTCAAATAATTTATTTTTGAACGTCAGTTCACATTTGTAGGTGGATCATCAGTGTTAGAGCTAAAATTAGCATGTTTAAAGTGATTTTCATGCTTCCAGGGGCCCTAAACACAAGATTTATGGAATGGTTAAAAGTGCATGAAAATGGCCAATTTACTCACTCTGAGTTCTCAAAAAGGGTTTCTTCACCCCGGGAAGTGAATTAAATACTATTTGGAGGCATTTAATGTTCGAGCAAAAACGGCTGATTTTTGACAAAAGAGATAACACCCCCCCCATTACGTCATGCTTCAGAAATGTGGAAAATGGTCCGTTTTCAAATATTTTATTTTTGAACGTCAGTTCACATTTGTAGGTGGATCATCAGTGTTAGAGCTAAAATTAGCATGTTTAAAGTGATTTTCATGCTTCCAGGGGCTCGGGAAGTGAATTAAATACCATTTGGAGGCATTTAATGTTCAAGCAAAAACGGCTGATTTTCGACAAAAGAGATAACACCCCCCCATTACGTCATGCTTCAGAAATGTGGAAAATGGTCCGTTTTCAAATGTTTTATTTTTGAACGTCAGTTCACATTTGTAGGTGGATCATCAGTGTTAGAGCTAAAATTAGCATGTTTAAAGTGATTTTCATGCTTCCAGGGGCCCTAAACACAAGATTTATGGAATGGTTAAAAGTGCATGAAAATGGCCAATTTACTCACTCTGAGTTCTCAAAAAGGGTTTCTTCACCCCGGGAAGTGAATGAAATACTATTTGGAGGCATTTAATGTTCGAGCAAAAACGGCTGATTTTTGACAAAAGAGATAACACCCCCCCATTACGTCATGCTTCAGAAATGTGGAAAATGGTCCGTTTTCAAATATTTTATTTTTGAACGTCCGTTCACATTTGTAGGTGGATCATCAGTGTTAGAGCTAAAATTAGCATGTTTAAAGTGATTTTCATGCTTCCAGGGGCTCGGGAAGTGAATTAAATACCATTTGGAGGCATTTAATGTTCAAGCAAAAACGGCTGATTTTCGACAAAAGAGATAACACCCCCCCATTACGTCATGCTTCAGAAATGTGGAAAATTGTCCGTTTTCAAATGTTTTATTTTTGAACGTCAGTTCACATTTGTAGGTGGATCATCAGTGTTAGAGCTAAAATTAGCATGTTTAAAGTGATTTTCATGCTTCCAGGGGCCCTAAACACAAGATTTATGGAATGGTTAAAAGTGCATGAAAATGGCCAATTTACTCACTCTGAGTTCTCAAAAAGGGTTTCTTCACCCCGGGAAGTGAATTAAATACTATTTGGAGGCATTTAATGTTCGAGCAAAAACGGCTGATTTTCGACAAAAGAGATAACACCCCCCCCCATTACGTCATGCTTCAGAAATGTGGAAAATGGTCCGTTTTCAAATGTTTTATTTTTGAACGTCAGTTCACATTTTTAGGTGGATCATCAGTGTTAGAGCTAAAATGAGCATGTTTAAAGTGATTTTCATGCTTCCAGGGGCTCGGGAAGTGAATTAAATACCATTTGGAGGCATTTAATGTTCAAGCAAAAACAGCTGATTTTCGACAAAAGAGATAACACCCCCCCATTACGTCATGCTTCAGAAATGTGGAAAATGGTCTGTTTTCAAATGTTTTATTTTTGAACGTCAGTTCACATTTGTAGGTGGATCATCAGTGTTAGAGCTAAAATTAGCATGTTTAAAGTGATTTTCATGCTTCCAGGGGCCCTAAACACAAGATTTATGGAATGGTTAAAAGTGCATGAAAATGGCCAATTTACTCACTCTGAGTTCTCAAAAAGGGTTTCTTCACCCCGGGAAGTGAATTAAATACTATTTGGAGGCATTTAATGTTCGAGCAAAAACGGCTGATTTTCGACAAAAGAGATAACACCCCCCCATTACGTCATGCTTCAGAAATGTGGAAAATGGTCCGTTTTAAAATGTTTTATTTTTGAACGTCAGTTCACATTTGTAGGTGGATCATCAGTGTTAGAGCTAAAATTAGCATGTTTAAAGTGATTTTCATGCTTCCAGGGGCTCGGGAAGTGAATTAAATACCATTTGGAGGCATTTAATGTTCAAGCAAAAACAGCTGATTTTCGACAAAAGAGATAACACCCCCCCATTACGTCATGCTTCAGAAATGTGGAAAATGGTCTGTTTTCAAATGTTTTATTTTTGAACGTCAGTTCACATTTGTAGGTGGATCATCAGTGTTAGAGCTAAAATTAGCATGTTTAAAGTGATTTTCATGCTTCCAGGGGCCCTAAACACAAGATTTATGGAATGGTTAAAAGTGCATGAAAATGGCCAATTTACTCACTCTGAGTTCTCAAAAAGGGTTTCTTCACCCCGGGAAGTGAATTAAATACTATTTGGAGGCATTTAATGTTCGAGCAAAAACGGCTGATTTTTGACAAAAGAGATAACACCCCCCCATTGCGTCATGCTTCAGAAATGTGGAAAATGGTCCGTTTTCAAATATTTTATTTTTGAACGTCAGTTCACATTTGTAGGTGGATCATCAGTGTTAGAGCTAAAATTAGCATGTTTAAAGTGATTTTCATGCTTCCAGGGGCTCGGGAAGTGAATTAAATACCATTTGGAGGCATTTAATGTTCAAGCAAAAACGGCTGATTTTCGACAAAAGAGATAACACCCCCCCCATTACGTCATGCTTCAGAAATGTGGAAAATGGTCCGTTTTCAAATGTTTTATTTTTGAACGTCAGTTCACATTTGTAGGTGGATCATCAGTGTTAGAGCTAAAATTAGCATGTTTAAAGTGATTTTCATGCTTCCAGGGGCCCTAAACACAAGATTTATGGAATGGTTAAAAGTGCATGAAAATGGCCAATTTACTCACTCTGAGTTCTCAAAAAGGGTTTCTTCACCCCGGGAAGTGAATGAAATACTATTTGGAGGCATTTAATGTTCGAGCAAAAACGGCTGATTTTTGACAAAAGAGATAACACCCCCCCATTACGTCATGCTTCAGAAATGTGGAAAATGGTCCGTTTTCAAATATTTTATTTTTGAACGTCCGTTCACATTTGTAGGTGGATCATCAGTGTTAGAGCTAAAATTAGCATGTTTAAAGTGATTTTCATGCTTCCAGGGGCTCGGGAAGTGAATTAAATACCATTTGGAGGCATTTAATGTTCAAGCAAAAACGGCGGATTTTCGACAAAAGAGATAACACCCCCCCATTACGTCATGCTTCAGAAATGTGGAAAATGGTCCGTTTTCAAATGTTTTATTTTTGAACGTCAGTTCACATTTGTAGGTGGATCATCAGTGTTAGAGCTATAATTAGCATGTTTAAAGTGATTTTCATGCTTCCAGGGGCCCTAAACACAAGATTTATGGAATGGTTAAAAGTGCATGAAAATGGCCAATTTACTCACTCTGAGTTCTCAAAAAGGGTTTCTTCACCCCGGGAATGGAATTAAATACTATTTGGAGGCATTTAATGTTCGAGCAAAAACGGCTGATTTTTGACAAAAGAGATAACACCCCCCCATTACGTCATGCTTCAGAAATGTGGAAAATGGTCCGTTTTCAAATATTTTATTTTTGAACGTCAGTTCACATTTGTAGGTGGATCATCAGTGTTAGAGCTAAAATTAGCATGTTTAAAACGATTTTCATGCTTCCAGGGGCTCGGGAAGTGAATTAAATACCATTTGGAGGCATTTAATGTTCGAGCAAAAACGGCTGATTTTCGACAAAAGAGATAACACCCCCCCATTACGTCATGCTTCAGAAATGTGGAAAATGGTCCGTTTTCAAATGTTTTATTTTTGAACGTCAGTTCACATTTGTAGGTGGATCATCAGTGTTAGAGCTAAAATGAGCATGTTTAAAGTGATTTTCATGCTTCCAGGGGCCCTAAACACAAGATTTATGGAATGGTTAAAAGTGCATGAAAATGGCCAATTTACTCACTCTGAGTTCTCAAAAAGGGTTTCTTCACCCCGGGAAGTGAATTAAATACCATTTGGAGGCATTTAATGTTCGAGCAAAAACGGCTGATTTTCGACAAAAGAGATAACACCCCCCCATTACGTCATGCTTCAGAAATGTGGAAAATGGTCCGTTTTCAAATGTTTTATTTTTGAACGTCAGTTCACATTTGTAGGTGGATCATCAGTGTTAGAGCTAAAATTAGCATGTTTAAAGTGATTTTCATGCTTCCAGGGGCTCGGGAAGTGAATTAAATACCATTTGGAGGCATTTAATGTTCAAGCAAAAACGGCTGATTTTCGACAAAAGAGATAACACCCCCCCATTACGTCATGCTTCAGAAATGTGGAAAATGGTCCGTTTTCAAATGTTTTATTTTTGAACGTCAGTTCACATTTGTAGGTGGATCATCAGTGTTAGAGCTAAAATTAGCATGTTTAAAGTGATTTTCATGCTTCCAGGGGCCCTAAACACAAGATTTATGGAATGGTTAAAAGTGCATGAAAATGGCCAATTTACTCACTCTGAGTTCTCAAAAAGGGTTTCTTCACCCCGGGAAGTGAATTAAATACTATTTGGAGGCATTTAATGTTCGAGCAAAAACGGCTGATTTTCGACAAAAGAGATAACACCCCCCCATTACGTCATGCTTCAGAAATGTGGAAAATGGTCCGTTTTCAAATGTTTTATTTTTGAACGTCAGTTCACATTTGTAGGTGGATCATCAGTGTTAGAGCTAAAATGAGCATGTTTAAAGTGATTTTCATGCTTCCAGGGGCCCTAAACACAAGATTTATGGAATGGTTAAAAGTGCATGAAAATGGCCAATTTACTCACTCTGAGTTCTCAAAAAGGGTTTCTTCACCCCGGGAAGTGAATTAAATACCATTTGGAGGCATTTAATGTTCGAGCAAAAACGGCTGATTTTCGACAAAAGAGATAACACCCCCCCATTACGTCATGCTTCAGAAATGTGGAAAATGGTCCGTTTTCAATTGTTTTATTTTTGAACGTCAGTTCACATTTGTAGGTGGATCATCAGTGTTAGAGCTAAAATTAGCATGTTTAAAGTGATTTTCATGCTTCCAGGGGCTCGGGAAGTGAATTAAATACCATTTGGAGGCATTTAATGTTCAAGCAAAAACGGCTGATTTTCGACAAAAGAGATAACACCCCCCATTACGTCATGCTTCAGAAATGTGGAAAATGGTCTGTTTTCAAATATTTTATTTTTGAACATCAGTTCACATTTGTAGGTGGATCATCAGTGTTAGAGCTAAAATTAGCATGTTTAAAGTGATTTTCATGCTTCCAGGGGCCCTAAACACAAGATTTATGGAATGGTTAAAAGTGCATGAAAATGGCCAATTTACTCACTCTGAGTTCTCAAAAAGGGTTTCTTCACCCCGGGAAGTGAATTAAATACTATTTGGAGGCATTTAATGTTCTAGCAAAAACGGCTGATTTTTGACAAAAGAGATAACACCCCCCCCCCATTACGTCATGCTTCAGAAATGTGGAAAATGGTCCGTTTTCAAATATTTTATTTTTGAACGTCAGTTCACATTTGTAGGTGGATCATCAGTGTTAGAGCTAAAATTAGCATGTTTAAAGTGATTTTCATGCTTCCAGGGGCTCGGGAAGTGAATTAAATACCATTTGGAGGCATTTAATGTTCAAGCAAAAACGGCTGATTTTCGACAAAAGAGATAACACCCCCCCATTACGTCATGCTTCAGAAATGTGGAAAATGGTCCGTTTTCAAATGTTTTATTTTTGAACGTCAGTTCACATTTGTAGGTGGATCATCAGTGTTAGAGCTAAAATTAGCATGTTTAAAGTGATTTTCATGCTTCCAGGGGCCCTAAACACAAGATTTATGGAATGGTTAAAAGTGCATGAAAATGGCCAATTTACTCACTCTGAGTTCTCAAAAAGGGTTTCTTCACCCCGGGAAGTGAATTAAATACTATTTGGAGGCATTTAATGTTCAAGCAAAAACGGCTGATTTTTGACAAAAGAGATAACACCCCCCCATTACGTCATGCTTCAGAAATGTGGAAAATTGTCCGTTTTCAAATGTTTTATTTTTGAACGTCAGTTCACATTTGTAGGTGGATCATCAGTGTTAGAGCTAAAATTAGCATGTTTAAAGTGATTTTCATGCTTCCAGGGGCCCTAAACACAAGATTTATGGAATGGTTAAAAGTGCATGAAAATGGCCAATTTACTCACTCTGAGTTCTCAAAAAGGGTTTCTTCACCCCGGGAAGTGAATTAAATACTATTTGGAGGCATTTAATGTTCGAGCAAAAACGGCTGATTTTCGACAAAAGAGATAACACCCCCCATTACGTCATGCTTCAGAAATGTGGAAAATGATCCGTTTTCAAATGTTTTATTTTTGAACGTCAGTTCACATTTGTAGGTGGATCATCAGTGTTAGAGCTAAAATTAGCATGTTTAAAGTGATTTTCATGTTTCCAGGGGCTCGGGAAGTGAATTAAATACCATTTGGAGGCATTTAATGTTCAAGCAAAAACGGCTTATTTTCGACAAAACAGATAACACCCCCAGCCATTACGTCATGCTTCAGAAATGTGGAAAATTGTCCGTTTTCAAATGTTTTATTTTTGAACGTCAGTTCACATTTGTAGGTGGATCATCAGTGTTAGAGCTAAAATTAGCATGTTTAAAGTGATTTTCATGCTTCCAGGGGCCCTAAACACAAGATTTATGGAATGGTTAAAAGTGCATGAAAATGGCCAATTTACTCACTCTGAGTTCTCAAAAAGGGTTTCTTCACCCCGGGAAGTGAATTAAATACCATTTGGAGGCATTTAATGTTCGAGCAAAAACGGCTGATTTTCGACAAAAGGGATAACACCCCCCCCCATTACGTCATGCTTCAGAAATGTGGAAAATGGTCCGTTTTCAAATGTTTTATTTTTGAACGTCAGTTCACATTTGTAGGTGGATCATCAGTGTTAGAGCTAAAATTAGCATGTTTAAAGTGATTTTCATGCTTCCAGGGGCTCGGGAAGTGAATTAAATACCATTTGAAGGCATTTAATGTTCAAGCAAAAACGGCTGATTTTCGACAAAAGAGATAACACCCCCCCATTACGTCATGCTTCAGAAATGTGGAAAATGGTCCGTTTTCAAATGTTTTATTTTTGAACGTCAGTTCACATTTGTAGGTGGATCATCGGTGTTAGAGCTAAAATTAGCATGTTTAAAGTGATTTTCATGCTTCCAGGGGCCCTAAACACAAGATTTATGGAATTGTTAAAAGTGCATGAAAATGGCCAATTTACTCACGAGTTCTCAAAAAGGGTTTCTTCACCCCGGGAAGTGAATTAAATACTATTTGGAGGCATTTAATGTTCGAGCAAAAACCGCTGATTTTTGACAAAAGAGATAACACCCCCCCATTACGTCATGCTTCAGAAATGTGGAAAATGGTCCGTTTTCAAATATTTTATTTTTGAACGTCAGTTCACATTTGTAGGTGGATCATCAGTGTTAGAGCTAAAATTAGCATGTTTAAAGTGATTTTCATGCTTCCAGGGGCTCGGGAAGTGAATTAAATACCATTTGGAGGCATTTAATGTTCAAGCAAAAACGGCTGATTTTCGACAAAAGAGATAACACCCCCCCATTACGTCATGCTTCAGAAATGTGGAAAATGGTCCATTTTCAAATGTTTTATTTTTGAACGTCAGTTCACATTTGTAGGTGGATCATCAGTGTTAGAGCTAAAATTAGCATGTTTAAAGTGATTTTCATGCTTCCAGGGGCCCTAAACACAAGATTTATGGAATGGTTAAAAGTGCATGAAAATGGCCAATTTACTCACTCTGAGTTCTCAAAAAGGGTTTCTTCACCCCGGGAAGTGAATTAAATACTATTTGGAGGCATTTAATGTTCGAGCAAAAACTGCTGATTTTTGACAAAAGAGATAACACCCCCCCATTACGTCATGCTTCAGAAATGTGGAAAATGGTCCGTTTTCAAATATTTTATTTTTGAACGTCAGTTCACATTTGTAGGTGGATCATCAGTGTTAGAGCTAAAATGAGCATGTTTAAAATGATTTTCATGCTTCCAGGGGCCCTAAACACAAGATTTATGGAATGGTTAAAAGTGCATGAAAATGGCCAATTTACTCACTCTGAGTTCTCAAAAAGGGTTTCTTCACCCCGGGAAGTGAATTAAATACCATTTGGAGGCATTTAATGTTCGAGCAAAAACGGCAGATTTTCGACAAAAGAGATAACACCCCCCCATTACGTCATGCTTCAGAAATGTGGAAAATGGTCCGTTTTCAAATGTTTATTTTTGAACGTCAGTTCACATTTGTAGGTGGATCATCAGTGTTAGAGCTAAAATTAGCATGTTTAAAGTGATTTTCATGCTTCCAGGGGCTCGGGAAGTGAATTAAATACAATTTGGAGGCATTTAATGTTCAAGCAAAAACGGCTGATTTTCGACAAAAGAGATAACACCCCCCCATTACATCATGCTTCAGAAATGTGGAAAATGGTCCGTTTTCAAATGTTTTATTTTTTAACGTCAGTTCACATTTGTAGGTGAATCATCAGTGTTAGAGCTAAAATTTGCATGTTTAAAGTGATTTTCATGCTTCCAGGGGAGCTAAACACAAGATTTATGGAATGGTTAAAAGTGCATGAAAATGGCCAATTTACTCACTCTGAGTTCTCAAAAAGGGTTTCTTCACCCCGGGAAGTGAATTAAATACTATTTGGAGGCATTTAATGTTCGAGCAAAAACGGCTGATTTTTGACAAAAGAGATAACACCCCCCCATTACGTCATGCTTCAGAAATGTGGAAAATGGTCCGTTTTCAAATATTTTATTTTTGAACGTCAGTTCACATTTGTAGGTGGATCATCAGTGTTAGAGCTAAAATTAGCATGTTTAAAGTGATTTTCATGCTTCCAGGGGCTCGGGAAGTGAATTAAATACCATTTGGAGGCATTTAATGTTCAAGCAAAAACGGCTGATTTTCGACAAAAGAGATAACACCCCCCCATTACGTCATGCTTCAGAAATGTGGAAAATGGTCCGTTTTCAAATGTTTTATTTTTGAACGTCAGTTCACATTTGTAGGTGGATCATCAGTGTTAGAGCTAAAATTAGCATGTTTAAAGTGATTTTCATGCTTCCAGGGGCCCTAAACACAAGATTTATGGAATGGTTAAAAGTGCATGAAAATGGCCAATTTACTCACTCTGAGTTCTCAAAAAGGGTTTCTTCACCCCGGGAAGTGAATTAAATACTATTTTGAGGCATTTAATGTTCGAGCAAAAACGGCAGATTTTCGACAAAAGAGATAACACCCCCCATTACGTCATGCTTCAGAAATGTGGAAAATGGTCCGTTTTCAAATGTTTTATTTTTGAACGTCAGTTCACATTTGTAGGTGGATCATCAGTGTTAGAGCTAAAATTAGCATGTTTAAAGTGATTTTCATGCTTCCAGGGGCTCGGGAAGTGAATTAAATACCATTTGGAGGCATTTAATGTTCAAGCAAAAACGGCTGATTTTCGACAAAAGAGATAACACCCCCCCATTACGTCATGCTTCAGAAATGTGGAAAATGGTCCATTTTCAAATGTTTTATTTTTGAACGTCAGTTCACATTTGTAGGTGGATCATCAGTGTTAGAGCTAAAATTAGCATGTTTAAAGTGATTTTCATGCTTCCAGGGGCCCTAAACACAAGATTTATGGAATGGTTAAAAGTGCATGAAAATGGCCAATTTACTCACTCTGAGTTCTCAAAAAGGGTTTCTTCACCCCGGGAAGTGAATTAAATACTATTTGGAGGCATTTAATGTTCGAGCAAAAACGGCTGATTTTTGACAAAAGAGATACCACCCCCCCATTACGTCATGCTTCAGAAATGTGGAAAATGGTCCGTTTTCAAATATTTTATTTTTGAACGTCAGTTCACATTTGTAGGTGGATCATCAGTGTTAGAGCTAAAATTAGCATGTTTAAAGTGATTTTCATGCTTCCAGGGGCTCGGGAAGTGAATTAAATACCATTTGGAGGCATTTAATGTTCAAGCAAAAACGGCTGATTTTCGACAAAAGAGATAACACCCCCCCATTACGTCATGCTTCAGAAATGTGGAAAATGGTCCGTTTTCAAATGTTTTATTTTTGAACGTCAGTTCACATTTGTAGGTGGATCATCAGTGTTAGAGCTAAAATTAGCATGTTTAAAGTGATTTTCATGCTTCCAGGGGCCCTAAACACAAGATTTATGGAATGGTTAAAAGTGCATGAAAATGGCCAATTTACTCACTCTGAGTTCTCAAAAAGGGTTTCTTCACCCCGGGAAGTGAATTAAATACTATTTGGAGGCATTTAATGTTCGAGCAAAAACGGCTGATTTTCGACAAAAGAGATAACACCCCCCCATTACGTCATGCTTCAGAAATGTGGAAAATGGTCCGTTTTCAAATGTTTTATTTTTGAACGTCAGTTCACATTTGTAGGTGGATCATCAGTGTTAGAGCTAAAATGAGCATGTTTAAAGTGATTTTCATGCTTCCAGGGGCCCTAAACACAAGATTTATGGAATGGTTAAAAGTGCATGAAAATGGCCAATTTACTCACTCTAAGTTCTCAAAAAAGGTTTCTTCACCCCGGGAAGTGAATTAAATACCATTTGGAGGCATTTAATGTTCGAGCAAAAACGACTGATTTTCGACAAAAGAGATAACACCCCCCCATTACGTCATGCTTCAGAAATGTGGAAAATGGTCAGTTTTCAAATGTTTTATTTTTGAACGTCAGTTCACATTTGTAGGTGGATCATCAGTGTTAGAGCTAAAATTAGCATGTTTAAAGTGATTTTCATGCTTCCAGGGGCTCGGGAAGTGAATTAAATACCATTTGGAGGCATTTAATGTTCAAGCAAAAACGGCTGACGACAAAAGAGATAACACCCCCCCATTACGTCATGCTTCAGAAATGTGGAAAATGGTCCATTTTCAAATGTTTTATTTTTGAACGTCAGTTCACATTTGTAGGTGGATCATCAGTGTTAGAGCTAAAATTAGCATGTTTAAAGTGATTTTCATGCTTCCAGGGGCCCTAAACACAAGATTTATGGAATGGTTAAAAGTGCATGAAAATGGCCAATTTACTCACTCTGAGTTCTCAAAAAGGGTTTCTTCACCCCGGGAAGTGAATTAAATACTATTTGGAGGCATTTAATGTTCGAGCAAAAACGGCTGATTTTTGACAAAAGAGATAACACCCCCCCCATTACGTCATGCTTCAGAAATGTGGAAAATGGTCCGTTTTCAAATATTTTATTTTTGAACGTCAGTTCACATTTGTAGGTGGATCATCAGTGTTAGAGCTAAAATGAGCATGTTTAAAATGATTTTCATGCTTCCAGGGGCCCTAAACACAAGATTTATGGAATGGTTAAAAGTGCATGAAAATGGCCAATTTACTCACTCTGAGTTCTCAAAAAGGGTTTC